>NC_087454.1:41131101-41824809 GCF_036321535.1 Camelus dromedarius | reverse complement strand
GTGATGGACGGCTTTCACACACACATATCTCTCAGAACTGAGCATGTGGAGAGACTTTCGTTCATCTAGCACAAAAGGAACAGGTTGCAGGAGAAAATTTTACTCTGGTTTCTAAGTCTGTTTCCTAGTGCCGGTTTGAAGTTCCTGCAGTTTTCACTGTAAAATCGAGTTGGAACTAGTACCTCCCCATATATATGTATGGAGTGGAGTTTGCAACTGAAAAGAAACTTTGTGTTCCCAACAAGCTAGGTGAAGGACGGCTTTCACACACACTTATCTCTCAGAACTGAGCATGTGGAGAGATGTTCGTTCATCTAGCACAAAGGGAACGGGTTGCAGGAGAAACTTTTACTCTTGTTTCTCAGTCTGTTTCCTACTGCCTGTTTGAAGTTCCTGCAGTTTTCACTGTAAAACCGAGTTGCAGCTAATACCTCCCCATATATATGTATGGAGTGGAGTTTGCAACTGAAAAGAATCTTTGTGTTCCCACCAAGCTAGGTGAAGGAAGGCTTTCACACACACTTATCTCTCAGAAATGAGCATGTGTAGAGACGTTCGTTCATCTAGCACAAAGGGAACGGGTTGCAGGAGAAACTTTTACTCTGGTTTCTCAGTCTGTTTCCTAGTGCTGGTTTGAAGTTCCTGCAGTTTTCACTGTAAAACCGTGTTGCAGCTAGTACCTCCCCATATATATTTATGGAGAGGAGTTTGCAACTGAAAAGAAACTTTGTGTTCCCAACAAGCTAGGTGAAGGACGGCTTTCACACACACTTATCTCTCAGAACTGAGCATGTGGAGAGACGTTCGTTCATCTAGCACAAAGGGAACGGGTTGCAGGAGAAACTTTTACTCTGGTTTCTCAGTCTGTTTCCTAGTGCCGGTTTGAAGTTCCTGCAGTTTTCACTGTAAAACCGAGTTGGAGCTAGTACCTCCCCATATATATGTATGGAGTGGAGTTTGCAACTGAAAAGAAACTTTGTGTTCCCAACAAGCTATTTGAAGGACGGCTTTCACACACACACTTATCTCTCAGAACTGAGCATGTGGAGAGACGTTCGTTCATCTAGCACAAAGGGAACGGGTTGCAGGAGAAACTTTTACTCTGGTTTCTCAGTCTGTTTCCTAGTGCCGGTTTGAAGTTCCTGCAGTTTTCACTGTAAAACCGAGTTGCAGCTAGTACCTCCCCTTATATATGTATGGAGTGGAGTTTGCAACTGAAAAGAAACTTTGTGTTGCCAACAATCTATGTGATGGACGGCTTTCACACACACATATCTCTCAGAACTGAGCATGTGGAGAGACTTTCGTTCATCTAGCACAAAGGGAACGGGTTGCAGGAGGAACTTTTACTCTGGTTTCTCAGTCTGTTTCCTAGTGCCGGTTTGAAGTTCCTGCAGTTTTCACTGTAAAACCGAGTTGCAGCTAGTACCTACCCATATATATGTATGGAGTGGAGTTTGCTACTGAAAAGAAACTTTGTGTTCCCAACAAGCTAGGTGAAGGACGGCTTTCACACACACATATCTCTCAGAACCGAGCATGTGGAGAGACGTTCGTTCATCTAGCACAAAGGGAACGGGTTGCAGGAGAAACTTTTACTCTGTTTTCTCAGTCTGTTTCCTAGTGCCGGTTTGAAGTTCCTGCAGTTTTCACTGTAAAACCGAGTTGCAGCTAGTACATCCCCTTATATATGTATGGAGTGGAGTTTGCAACTGAAAAGAAACTTTGTGTTGCCAACAATCTATGTGATGGACGGCTTTCACACACACATATCTCTCAGAACTGAGCATGTGGAGAGACTTTCGTTCATCTAGCACAAAGGGAACGGGTTGCAGGAGGAACTTTTACTCTGGTTTCTCAGTCTGTTTCCTAGTGCCGGTTTGAAGTTCCTGCAGTTTTCACTGTAAAACCGAGTTGCAGCTAGTACCTACCCATATATATGTATGGAGTGGAGTTTGCTACTGAAAAGAAACTTTGTGTTCCCAACAAGCTAGGTGAAGGACGGCTTTCACACACACATATCTCTCAGAACCGAGCATGTGGAGAGACGTTCGTTCATCTAGCACAAAGGGAACGGGTTGCAGGAGAAACTTTTACTCTGGTTTCTCAGTCTGTTTCCTAGTGCCGGTTTGAAGTTCCTGCAGTTTTCACTGTAAAATCGAGTTGCAGCTAGTACCTCCCCATATATATGTATGGAGTGGAGTTTGCAACTGAAAAGAAACTTTGTGTTCCCTACAAGCTAGGTGAAGAACGGCTTTCACACACACATATCTCTCCGAACTGAGCATGTGGAGAGACGTTCGTTCATCTAGCACAAAGGGAACGGGTTGCAGGAGAAACTTTTACTCTTGTTTCTCAGTCTTTTTCCTAGTGCCTGTTTGAAGTTCCTGCAGTTTTCACTGTAAAACCGATTTGGAGCTAGTACCTCCCCATATATAAGTATGGAGTGGAGTTTGCAACTGAAAAGAAATTTTGTGTTCCCAACAAGCTAGTTGAAGGACGGCTTTCACACACACATATCTCTCAGAACTGAGCATGTTGAGAGAAGTTCGTTCATCTAGCACAAAGGGAACGCGTTGCAGGGGAAAATTTTACTCTGGTTTCTCAGTCTGTTTCCTAGTGCCGGTTTGAAGTTCCTGCAGTTTTCACTGTAAAACCGAGTTGGAGCTAGTACCTCCCCATATATATGTATGGAGTGGATTTTGCAACTGAAAAGAAACTTTGTGTTCCCAACAAGCTAGATGAAGGACGGCTTTCACACACACTTATCTCTCAGAACTGAGCATGTGGAGAAACGTTCGTTCATCTAGCTCAAAGGGAACGGGGTGCAGGAGAAAATTTTACTCTGGTTTCTCAGTCTGTTTCATAGTGCCGGTTTGAAGTTCCTGCAGTTTTCACTGTAAAACCGAGTTGGAGCTAGTACCTCCCCATATATATGTATGGAGTGGAGTTAGCAACTGAAAAGAATCTTTGTGTTCCCAACAAGCTAGGTTAAGGACGGCTTTCACACACACTTATCTCTCAGAACTGAGCATGTGGAGAGACGTTCTTTCATCTAGCACAAATGGAACGGGTTGCAGGAAAACTTTTACTCTGGATTCCCTGTCTGTTTCCTAGTGCCGTTTTGAAGTTCCTGAAGTTTTCACTGTAAAACCGAGTTGGAGCTAGTACCTCCCCATATATATGTATGGAGTGGAGTTTGCAACTGAAAAGAAACTTTGTGTTCCCAACAATCTTGGTGAAGGACGGCTTTCACACACACATATCTCTCAGAACTGAGCATGTGGAGAGACGTTCGTTCATCTAGCACAATGGGAACGGGTTGCAGGAGAAACTTTTACTCTGGTTTCTCAGTCTGTTTCCTAGTGCCGGTTTGAAGTTCCTGCAGTTTTCACTGTAAAACCGAGTTGCAGCTAGTACCTCCCCATATATATGTATGGAGTGGAGTTTGCAACTGAAAAGAAACTTTGTGTTCCCAACAAGCTAGGTGAAGGACGGCTTTCACACACACATATCTCTCAGAACCGAGCATGTGGAGAGACGTTCGTTCATCTAGCACAAATGGAACGGGTTGCAGGAGAAACTTTTACTCTGGTTTCTCAGTCTGTTTCCTAGTGCCGGTTTGAAGTTCCTGCAGTTTTCACTGTAAAACCGAGTTGGAGCTAGTACCTCCCCATATATATGTATGGAGTGGAGTTTGCAACTGAAAAGAAACTTTGTGTTCCCAACAAGCTAGGTGAAGGACGGCTTTCACACACACTTATCTCTCAGAACTGAGCATGTGGAGAGACGTTCGTTCATCTAGCACAAAGGGAACGGGTTGCAGGAGAAACTTTTTCTCTTGTTTCTCAGTCTGTTTCCTAGTGCCTGTTTGAAGTTCCTGCAGTTTTCACTGTAAAACCGAGTTGCAGCTAGCACCTCCCCATATATATGTATGGAGTGGAGTTTGCAACTGAAAAGAAACTTTGAGTTCCCAACAAGCTACGTGAAGGACGGCTTTCACACACACTTATCTCTCAGAACTGAGCATGTGGAGAGACGTTCGTTCATCTAGCACAAAGGGAACGGGTTGCAGGAGAAACTTTTACTCTGGTTTCTCAGTCTGTTTCCTAGTGCCGGTTTGAAGTTCCTGCAGTTTTCACTGTAAAACCGAGTTGGAGCTAGTACCTCCCCATATATATGTATGGAGTGGAGTTTGCAACTGAAAAGAAACTTTGTGTTCCCAACAAGCTAGGTGAAGGAAGTCTTTCACACACACTTATCTCTCAGAAACGAGCATGTGTAGAGACGTTCGTTCATGTAGCAGAAAAGGAACGGGTTGCAGGAGAAACTTTTACTCTGGTTTCTCAGTCTGTTTCCTAGTGCCGGTTTGAAGTTCCTGCAGTTTTCACTGTAAAACATATTTGGAGCTAGTACCTCCCCATATATATGTATGGAGTGGAGTTTGCAACTGAAAAGAAACTTTGTGTTCCCAACAAGCTAGGTGAAGGACGGCTTTCACACACACACATCTCTCAGAACTGAGCATGTGGAGAGACGTTCGTTCATCTAGCACAAAGGGAACGGGTTGCAGGAGAAACTTTTACTCTGGTTTCTCAGTCTGTTTCCTAGTGCCGGTTTGAAGTTCCTGCAGTTTTCACTGTAAACCCGAGTTGGAGCTAGTACCTCCCCATATATATTTATGGAGTGGAGTTTGCAACTGAAAAGAAACTTTGTGTTCCCAACAAGCTAGGTGAAGGACGGCTTTCACACACACTTATCTCTCAGAACTGAGCATGTGGAGAGACGTTCGTTCATCTAGCACAAAGGGAACGGGTTGCAGGAGATACTTTTACTCTGGTTTCTCAGTCTGTTTCCTAGTGCCGGTTTGAAGTTCCTGCAGTTTTCACTGTAAAACCGAGTTGGAGCTAGTACCTCCCCATATATATGTATGGAGTGGAGTTTGCAACTGAAAAGAAACTTTGTGTTCCCAACCACCTAAGTGAAGTGCGGCTTTCACACACACACTTATCTCTCAGAACTGAGCATGTGGAGAGACGTTCGTTCATCTAGCACAAAGGGAACGGGTTGCAGGAGAAACTTTTACTCTGGTTTCTCAGTCTGTTTCCTAGTGCCGGTTTGAAGTTCCTGCAGTTTTCACTGTAAAACCGAGTTGCAGCTAGTACCTCCCCTTATATATGTATGGAGTGGAGTTTGCAACTGAAAAGAAACTTTGTGTTCCCAACAATCTAGGTGATGGACGGCTTTCACACACACATATCTCTCAGAACTGAGCATGTGGAAAGACTTTCGTTCATCTAGCACAAAGGGAACGGGTTGCAGGAGAAACTTTTACTCTGGTTTCTCAGTCTGTTTCCTAGTGCCGGTTTGAAGTTCCTGCAGTTTTCACTGTAAAACCGAGTTGCAGCTAGTACCTACCCATATATATGTATGGAGTGGAGTTTGCTACTGAAAAGAAACTTTGTGTTCCCAACAAGCTAGGTGAAGGACGGCTTTCACACACACATATCTCTCAGAACCGAGCATGTGGAGAGACGTTCGTTCATCTAGCACAAAGGGAACCGGTTGCAGGAGAAAGTTTTACTCTGGTTTCTCAGTCTGTTTCCTAGTGCCGGTTTAAAGTTCCTGCAGTTTTCACTGTAAAACCGAGTTGCAGCTAGTACCTCCCCTTATATATGTATGGAGTGGAGTTTGCAACTGAAAAGAAACTTTGTGTTCCCTACAAGCTAGGTGAAGGACGGCTTTCACACACACTTATCTCTCCGAACTGAGCATGTGGAGAGACGTTCGTTCATCTAGCACAAAGGGAACGGGTTGCAGGAGAAACATTTACTCTGGATTCCCTGTCTGTTTCCTAGTGCCGTTTTGAAGTTCCTGCAGTTTTCACTGTAAAACCGAGTTGGAGGTAGTACCTCCCCATATATATGTATGGAGTGGAGTTTGCAACTGAAAAGAAACTTTGTGTTCCCAACAATCTAGGTGAAGGACGGCTTTCACACACACATATCTCTCAGAACTGAGCAAGTGGAGAGACGTTCGTTCATCTAGCACAATGGGAACGGGTTGCAGGAGAAACTTTTACTCTGGTTTCTCAGTCTGTTTCCTAGTGCCGGTTTGAAGTTCCTGCAGTTTTCACTGTAAAACCGAGTTGCAGCTAGTACCTCCCCATATATATGTATGGAGTGAAGTTTGCAACTGAAAAGAAACTTTGTGTTCCCAACAAGCTAGGTGAAGGACGGCTTTCACACACACTTATCTCTCAGAACCGAGCATGTGTAGAGACGTTCGTTCATGTAGCAGAAAGGGAACGGGTTGCAGGAGAAACTTTTACTCTGGTTTCTCAGTCTGTTTCCTAGTGCCTGTTTGAAGTTCCTGCAGTTTTCACTGTAAAACATATTTGGAGCTAGTACCTCCCCATATATATGTATGGAGTGGAGTTTGCAACTGAAAAGAAACTTTGTGTTCCCAACAAGCTAGGTGAAGGACGGCTTTCACACACACACATCTCTCAGAACTGAGCATGTGGAGAGACGTTCGTTCATCTAGCACAAAGGGAACGGGTTGCAGGAGAAACTTTTACTCTGGTTTCTCAGTCTGTTTCCTAGTGCCGGTTTGAAGTTCCTGCAGTTTTCACTGTAAAACCGAGTTGCAGCTAGTACCTCCCCTTATATATGTATGGAGTGGAGTTTGCAACTGAAAAGAAACTTTGTGTTCCCAACAATCTAGGTGATGGACGGCTTTCACACACACATATCTCTCAGAACTGAGCATGTGGAAAGACTTTCGTTCATCTAGCACAAAGGGTACGGGTTGAAGGAGAAACTTTTACTCTGGTTTCTCAGTCTGTTTCCTAGTGCCGGTTTGAAGTTCCTGCAGTTTTCACTGTAAAACCGAGTTGCAGCTAGTACCTACCCATATATATGTATGGAGTGGAGTTTGCTACTGAAAAGAAACTTTGTGTTCCCAACAAGCTAGGTGAAGGACGGCTTTCACACACACATATCTCTCAGAACCGAGCATGTGGAGAGACGTTCGTTCATCTAGCACAAAGGGAAAGGGTTGCAGGAGAAAGTTTTACTCTGGTTTCTCAGTCTGTTTCCTAGTGCCGGTTTAAAGTTCCTGCAGTTTTCACTGTAAAACCGAGTTGCAGCTAGTACCTCCCCTTATATATGTATGGAGTGGAGTTTGCAACTGAAAAGAAACTTTGTGTTCCCTACAAGCTAGGTGAAGGACGGCTTTCACACACACTTATCTCTCAGAACTGAGCATGTGGAGAGACGTTCGTTCATCTAGCACAAAGGGAACGGGTTGCAGGAGAAACTTTTACTCTGGATTCCCTGTCTGTTTCCTAGTGCCGTTTTGAAGTTCCTGCAGTTTTCACTGTAAAACCGAGTTGCAGCTAGTACCTCCCCATATATATGTATGGAGTGGAGTTTGCAACTGAAAAGAAACTTTGTGTTCCCAACAAACTAGGTGAAGGACGGCTTTCACACACACTTATCTCTCAGAACCGAGCATGTGTAGAGACGTTCGTTCATGTAGCAGAAAGGGAACGGGTTGCAGGAGAAACTTTTACTCTGGTTTCTCAGTCTGTTTCCTAGTGCCGGTTTGAAGTTCCTGCAGTTTTCACTGTAAAACATATTTGGAGCTAGTACCTCACCATATATATGTATGGAGTGGAGTTTGCAACTGAAAAGAAACTTTGTGTTCCCAACAAGCTAGGTGAAGGGCGGCTTTCACACACACACATCTCTCAGAACTGAGCATGTGGAGAGACGTTCGTTCATCTAGCACAAAGGGAACGGGTTGCAGGAGAAACTTTTACTCTGGTTTCTCAGTCTGTTTCCTAGTGCCGGTTTGAAGTTCCTGCAGTTTTCACTGTAAACCCGAGTTGGAGCTAGTACCTCCCCATATATATTTATGGAGTGGAGTTTGCAACTGAAAAGAAACTTTGTGTTCCCAACAAGCTAGGTGAAGGACGGCTTTCACACACACTTATCTCTCAGAACTGAGCATGTGGAGAGACGTTCGTTCATCTAGCACAAAGGGAACGGGTTGCAGGAGAAACTTTTACTCTGGTTTCTCAGTCTGTTTCCTAGTGCCGGTTTGAAGTTCCTGCAGTTTTCACTGTAAAACCGAGTTGGAGCTAGTACCTCCCCATATATATGTATGGAGTGGAGTTTGCAACTGAAAAGAAACTTTGTGTTCCCAACCACCTAAGTGAAGTGCGGCTTTCACACACACACTTATCTCTCAGAACTGAGCATGTGGAGAGACGTTCGTTCATCTAGCACAAAGGGAACGGGTTGCAGGAGAAACTTTTACTCTGGTTTCTCAGTCTGTTTCCTAGTGCCGGTTTGAAGTTCCTGCAGTTTTCACTGTAAAACCGAGTTGCAGCTAGTACCTCCCCTTATATATGTATGGAGTGGAGTTTGCAACTGAAAAGAAACTTTGTGTTCCCAACAATCTAGGTGATGGACGGCTTTCACACACACATATCTCTCAGAACTGAGCATGTGGAGAGACGTTCGTTCATCTAGCACAAAGGGAACGGGTTGCAGCAAAAACTTTTACTCTGGTTTCTCAGTCTGTTTCCTAGTGCCTGTTTGAAGTTCCTGCAGTTTTCACTGTAAAACAGATTTGGAGCTAGTACCTCCCCATATATAAGTATGGAGTGGAGTTTGCAACTGAAAAGAAATTTTGTGTTCCCAACAAGCTAGGTGAAGGACGGCTTTCACACACACTTATCTCTCCGAACTGAGCATGTGGAGAGACGTTCGTTCATCTAGCACAAAGGGAACGGGTTGCAGGAGAAACTTTTACTCTGGTTTCTCAGTCTGTTTCCTAGTGCCTGTTTGAAGTTCCTGCAGTTTTCACTGTAAAACCGATTTGGAGCTAGTACCTCCCCATATATAAGTATGGAGTGGAGTTTGCAACTGAAAAGAAATTTTGTGTTCCCAACAAGCTAGTTGAAGGACGGCTTTCACACACACATATCTCTCAGAACTGAGCATGTGGAGAGAAGTTCGTTCATTTAGCACAAAGGGAACGGGTTGCAGGAGAAAATTTTACTCTGGTTTCTCAGTCTGTTTCCTAGTGCCGGTTTGAAGTTCCTGCAGTTTTCACTGTAAAACCGAGTTGCAGCTAGTACCTCCCCATATATATGTATGGAGTGGAGTTTACAACTGAAAAGAAACTTTGTGTTCCCAACAAGCATTGTGAAGGACGGCTTTCACACACACTTATCTCTCAGAACTGAGCATGTGGAGAGACGTTCGTTCATCTAGCACAAAGGGAACAGGTTGCAGGAGAAACTTTTACTCTGGATTCCCTGTCTGTTTCCTAGTGCCGTTTTGAAGTTCCTGCAGTTTTCACTGTAAAACCGAGTTGGAGGTAGTACCTCCCCATATATATGTATGGAGTGGATTTTGCAACTGAAAAGAAACTTTGTGTTCCCAACAATCTAGGTGAAGGACGGCTTTCACACACAAATATCTCTCAGAACTGAGCAAGTGGAGAGACATTCGTTCATCTAGCACAATGGGAACGGGTTGCAGGAGAAACTTTTACTCTGGTTTCTCAGTCTGTTTCCTAGTGCCGGTTTGAAGTTCCTGCAGTTTTCACTGTAAAACCGAGTTGCAGCTAGTACCTCCCCATATATATGTATGGAGTGGAGTTTGCAACTGAAAAGAAACTTTGTGTTCCCAACAAACTAGGTGAAGGACGGCTTTCACACACACTTATCTCTCAGAACCGAGCATGTGTAGAGACGTTCGTTCATGTAGCAGAAAGGGAACGGGTTGCAGGAGAAACTTTTACTCTGGTTTCTCAGTCTGTTTCCTAGTGCCGGTTTGAAGTTCCTGCAGTTTTCACTGTAAAACATATTTGGAGCTAGTACCTCACCATATATATGTATGGAGTGGAGTTTGCAACTGAAAAGAAACTTTGTGTTCCCAACAAGCTAGGTGAAGGACGGCTTTCACACACACACATCTCTCAGAACTGAGCATGTGGAGAGACGTTCGTTCATCTAGCACAAAGGGAACGGGTTGCAGGAGAAACTTTTACTCTGGTTTCTCAGTCTGTTTCCTAGTGCCGGTTTGAAGTTCCTGCAGTTTTCACTGTAAACCCGAGTTGGAGCTAGTACCTCCCCATATATATTTATGGAGTGGAGTTTGCAACTGAAAAGAAACTTTGTGTTCCCAACAAGCTAGGTGAAGGACGGCTTTCACACACACTTATCTCTCAGAACTGAGCATGTGGAGAGACGTTCGTTCATCTAGCACAAAGGGAACGGGTTGCAGGAGAAACTTTTACTCTGGTTTCTCAGTCTGTTTCCTAGTGCCGGTTTGAAGTTCCTGCAGTTTTCACTGTAAAACCGAGTTGGAGCTAGTACCTCCCCATATATATGTATGGAGTGGAGTTTGCAACTGAAAAGAAACTTTGTGTTCCCAACCACCTAAGTGAAGTGCGGCTTTCACACACACACTTATCTCTCAGAACTGAGCATGTGGAGAGACGTTCGTTCATCTAGCACAAAGGGAACGGGTTGCAGGAGAAACTTTTACTCTGGTTTCTCAGTCTGTTTCCTAGTGCCGGTTTGAAGTTCCTGCAGTTTTCACTGTAAAACCGAGTTGCAGCTAGTACCTCCCCTTATATATGTATGGAGTGGAGTTTGCAACTGAAAAGAAACTTTGTGTTCCCAACAATCTAGGTGATGGACGGCTTTCACACACACATATCTCTCAGAACTGAGCATGTGGAGAGACGTTCGTTCATCTAGCACAAAGGGAACGGGTTGCAGCAAAAACTTTTACTCTGGTTTCTCAGTCTGTTTCCTAGTGCCTGTTTGAAGTTCCTGCAGTTTTCACTGTAAAACCGATTTGGAGCTAGTACCTCCCCATATATAAGTATGGAGTGGAGTTTGCAACTGAAAAGAAATTTTGTGTTCCCAACAAGCTAGGTGAAGGACGGCTTTCACACACACTTATCTCTCCGAACTGAGCATGTGGAGAGACGTTCGTTCATCTAGCACAAAGGGAACGGGTTGCAGGAGAAACTTTTACTCTGGTTTCTCAGTCTGTTTCCTAGTGCCTGTTTGAAGTTCCTGCAGTTTTCACTGTAAAACCGATTTGGAGCTAGTACCTCCCCATATATAAGTATGGAGTGGAGTTTGCAACTGAAAAGAAATTTTGTGTTCCCAACAAGCTAGTTGAAGGACGGCTTTCACACACACATATCTCTCAGAACTGAGCATGTGGAGAGAAGTTCGTTCATTTAGCACAAAGGGAACGGGTTGCAGGAGAAACTTTTACTCTGGTTTCTCAGTCTGTTTCCTAGTGCCGGTTTGAAGTTCCTGCAGTTTTCACTGTAAAACCGAGTTGCAGCTAGTACCTCCCCATATATATGTATGGAGTGGAGTTTGCAACTGAAAAGAAACTTTGTGTTCCCAACAAGCATTGTGAAGGACGGCTTTCACACACACTTATCTCTCAGAACTGAGCATGTGGAGAGACGTTCGTTCATCTAGCACAAAGGGAACGGGTTGCAGGGAAACTTTTACTCTGGTTTCTCAGTCTGTTTCCTAGTGCCGGTTTGAAGTTCCTGCAGTTTTCTCTGTAAAAACGTGTTGAAGCTAGTACCTCCCCATATATATGTATGGAGTGGAGTTTGCAACTGAAAAGAAACTTTGTGTTCCCAACAAGCTAGGTGAAGGACGGCTTTCACACACACTTATCTCTCAGAACTGAGCATGTGGAGAAACGTTCGTTCATCTAGCTCAAAGGGAACGGGTTGCAGGAGAAACTTTTACTCTGGTTTCTCAGTCTGTTTCCTAGTGCAGGTTTGAAGTTCCTGCAGTTTTCACTGTAAAACCGAGTTGGAGCTAGTACCTCCCCATATATATGTATGGAGTGGAGTTTGCAACTGAAAAGAAACTTTGTGTTCCCAACAAGCTAGTTGAAGGACGGCTTTCACACACACATATCTCTCAGAACTGAGCAAGTGGAGAGACGTTCGTTCATCTAGCACAATGGGAACGGGTTGCAGGAGAAACTTTTACTGTGGTTTCTCAGTCTGTTTCCTAGTGCCGGTTTGAAGTTCCTGCAGTTTTCACTGTAAAACCGAGTTGCAGCTAGTACCTCCCCATATATATGTATGGAGTGGAGTTTGCAACTGAAAAGAAACTTTGTGTTCCCATCAAGCTAGGTGAAGGACGGCTTTCACACACACTTATCTCTCAGAACCGAGCATGTGTAGAGACGTTCGTTCATGTAGCAGAAAGGGAACGGGTTGCAGGAGAAACTTTTACTCTGGTTTCTCAGTCTGTTTCCTAGTGCCGGTTTGAAGTTCCTGCAGTTTTCACTGTAAAACATATTTGGAGCTAGTACCTCCCCTTATATATGTATGGAGTGGAGTTTGCAACTGAAAAGAAACTTTGTGTTCCCAACAAGCTAGGTGAAGGACGGCTTTCACACACACACATCTCTCAGAACTGAGCATGTGGAGAGACGTTCGTTCATCTAGCACAAAGGGAACGGGTTGCAGGAGAAACTTTTACTCTGGTTTCTCAGTCTGTTTCCTAGTGCCGGTTTGAAGTTCCTGCAGTTTTCACTGTAAAACCGAGTTGGAGCTAGTACCTCCCCATATATATTTATGGAGTGGAGTTTGCAACTGAAAAGAAACTTTGTGTTCCCAACAAGCTAGGTGAAGGACGGCTTTCACACACACTTATCTCTCAGAACTGAGCATGTGGAGAGACGTTCGTTCATCTAGCACAAAGGGAACGGGTTGCAGGAGAAACTTTTACTCTGGTTTCTCAGTCTGTTTCCTAGTGCCGGTTTGAAGTTCCTGCAGTTTTCACTGTAAAACCGAGTTGGAGCTAGTACCTCCCCATATATATGTATGGAGTGGAGTTTGCAACTGAAAAGAAACTTTGTGTTCCCAACCACTTAAGTGAAGTGCGGCTTTCACACACACACTTATCTCTCAGAACTGAGCATGTGGAGAGACGTTCGTTCATCTAGCACAAAGGGAACGGGTTGCAGGAGAAACTTTTACTCTGGTTTCTCAGTCTGTTTCCTAGTGCCGGTTTGAAGTTCCTGCAGTTTTCACTGTAAAACCGAGTTGCAGCTAGTACCTCCCCTTATATATGTATGGAGTGGAGTTTGCAACTGAAAAGAAACTTTGTGTTCCCAACAATCTAGGTGATGGACGGCTTTCACACACACATATCTCTCAGAACTGAGCATGTGGAAAGACTTTCGTTCATCTAGCAAAAAGGGTACGGGTTGAAGGAGAAACTTTTACTCTGGTTTCTCAGTCTGTTTCCTAGTGCCGGTTTGAAGTTCCTGCAGTTTTCACTGTAAAACCGTGTTGCAGCTAGTACCTACCCATATATATGTATGGAGTGGAGTTTGCTACTGAAAAGAAACTTTGTGTTCCCAACAAGCTAGGTGAAGGACGGCTTTCACACACACATATCTCTCAGAACCGAGCATGTGGAGAGACGTTCGTTCATCTAGCACAAAGGGAACGGGTTGCAGGAGAAAGTTTTACTCTGGTTTCTCAGTCTGTTTCCTAGTGCCGGTTTAAAGTTCCTGCAGTTTTCACTGTAAAACCGAGTTGCAGCTAGTACCTCCCCTTATATATGTATGGAGTGGAGTTTGCAACTGAAAAGAAACTTTGTGTTCCCTACAAGCTAGGTGAAGGACGGCTTTCACACACACTTATCTCTCAGAACTGAGCATGTGGAGAGACGTTCGTTCATCTAGCACAAAGGGAACGGGTTGCAGGAGAAACTTTTACTCTGGATTCCCTGTCTGTTTCCTAGTGCCGTTTTGAAGTTCCTGCAGTTTTCACTGTAAAACCGAGTTGGAGGTAGTACCTCCCCATATATATGTATGGAGTGGATTTTGCAACTGAAAAGAAACTTTGTGTTCCCAACAAGCTAGGTGAAGGACGGCTTTCACACACAAATATCTCTCAGAACTGAGCAAGTGGAGAGACATTCGTTCATCTAGCACAATGGGAACGGGTTGCAGGAGAAACTTTTACTCTGGTTTCTCAGTCTGTTTCCTAGTGCCGGTTTGAAGTTCCTGCAGTTTTCACTGTAAAACCGAGTTGCAGCTAGTACCTCCCCATATATATGTATGGAGTGGAGTTTGCAACTGAAAAGAAACTTTGTGTTCCCAACAAACTAGGTGAAGGACGGCTTTCACACACACTTATCTCTCAGAACCGAGCATGTGTAGAGACGTTCGTTCATGTAGCAGAAAGGGAACGGGTTGCAGGAGAAACTTTTACTCTGGTTTCTCAGTCTGTTTCCTAGTGCCGGTTTGAAGTTCCTGCAGTTTTCACTGTAAAACATATTTGGAGCTAGTACCTCCCCATATATATGTATGGAGTGGAGTTTGCAACTGAAAAGAAACTTTGTGTTCCCAACAAGCTAGGTGAAGGACGGCTTTCACACACACACATCTCTCAGAACTGAGCATGTGGAGAGACGTTCGTTCATCTAGCAGAAAGGGAACGGGTTGCAGGAGAAACTTTTACTCTGGTTTCTCAATCTGTTTCCTAGTGCCGGTTTGAAGTTCCTGCAGTTTTCACTGTAAAACCGAGTTGGAGCTAGTACCTCCCCATATATATGTATGGAGTGGAGTTTGCAACTGAAAAGAAACTTTGTGTTCCCAACCACCTAAGTGAAGTGCGGCTTTCACACACACACTTATCTCTCAGAACTGAGCATGTGGAGAGACGTTCGTTCATCTAGCACAAAGGGAACGGGTTGCAGGAGAAACTTTTACTCTGGTTTCTCAGTCTGTTTCCTAGTGCCGGTTTGAAGTTCCTGCAGTTTTCACTGTAAAACCGAGTTGCAGCTAGTACCTCCCCTTATATATGTATGGAGTGGAGTTTGCAACTGAAAAGAAACTTTGTGTTCCCAACAATCTAGGTGATGGACGGCTTTCACACACACATATCTCTCAGAACTGAGCATGTGGAGAGACGTTCGTTCATCTAGCACAAAGGGAACGGGTTGCAGCAAAAACTTTTACTCTGGTTTCTCAGTCTGTTTCCTAGTGCCTGTTTGAAGTTCCTGCAGTTTTCACTGTAAAACCGATTTGGAGCTAGTACCTCCCCACATATAAGTATGGAGTGGAGTTTGCAACTGAAAAGAAATTTTGTGTTCCCAACAAGCTAGGTGAAGGACGGCTTTCACACACACTTATCTCTCCGAACTGAGCATGTGGAGAGACGTTCGTTCATCTAGCACAAAGGGAACGGGTTGCAGGAGAAACTTTTACTCTGGTTTCTCAGTCTGTTTCCTAGTGCCTGTTTGAAGTTCCTGCAGTTTTCACTGTAAAACCGATTTGGAGCTAGTACCTCCCCATATATAAGTATGGAGTGGAGTTTGCAACTGAAAAGAAATTTTGTGTTCCCAACAAGCTAGTTGAAGGACGGCTTTCACACACACATATCTCTCAGAACTGAGCATGTGGAGAGAAGTTCGTTCATTTAGCACAAAGGGAACGGGTTGCAGGAGAAAATTTTACTCTGGTTTCTCAGTCTGTTTCGTAGTGCCGGTTTGAAGTTCCTACAGTTTTCACTGTAAAACCGAGTTGCAGCTAGTACCTCCCCATATATATGTATGGAGTGGAGTTTGCAACTGAAAAGAAACATTGTGTTCCCAACAAGCATTGTGAAGGACGGCTTTCACACACACTTATCTCTCAGAACTGAGCATGTGGAGAGACGTTCGTTCATCTAGCACAAAGGGAACGGGTTGCAGGGGAAACTTTTACTCTGGTTTCTCAGTCTGTTTCCTAGTGCCGGTTTGAAGTTCCTGCAGTTTTCTCTGTAAAAACGTGTTGAAGCTAGTACCTCCCCATATATATGTATGGAGTGGAGTTTGCAACTGAAAAGAAACTTTGTGTTCCCAACAAGCTAGGTGAAGGACGGCTTTCACACACACTTATCTCTCAGAACTGAGCATGTGGAGAAACGTTCGTTCATCTAGCTCAAAGGGAACGGGTTGCAGGGGAAACTTTTACTCTGGTTTCTCAGTCTGTTTCCTAGTGCCGGTTTGAAGTTCCTGCAGTTTTCACTGTAAAACCGAGTTGGAGCTAGTACCTCCCCATATATATGTATGGAGTGGAGTATGCAACTGAAAAGAAACTTTGTGTTCCCAACAAGCTAGGTGAAGGACGGCTTTCACACACACTTATCTCTCAGAACTGAGCATGTGGAGAGACGTTCGTTCATCTAGCACAAAGGGAACGTGTTGCAGGAGAAACTTTTACTCTGGTTTCTCAGTCTGTTCCCTAGTGCCGGTTAGAAGTTCCTGCAGTTTTCACTGTAAAACCGAGTTGGAGCTAGTACCTCCCCATATATAATTATGGAGTGGAGTTTGCAACTGAAAAGAAACTTTGTGTTCCCAACAATCTAGATGAAGGAAGGCTTTCACACACACATAACTCTCAGAACTGAGCATGTGGAGAGACGTTCGTTCATCTAGCACAAAGGGAACGGGTTGCAGGAGAAACTTTTACTCTGGTTTCTCAGTCTGTTTCCTAGTGCCGGTTTGAAGTTCCTGCAGTTTTCAGTGTAAAACCGAGTTGGAGCTAGTACCTCCCTATATATATGTATGGAATGGAGTTTGCAACTGAAAAGAAACTTTGTGTTCCCAACAAGCTAGGTGAAGGTCGGCTTTGACACACACTTATCTCTCAGAACCAAGCATGTGGAGAGACGTTTGTTCATCTAGCACAAAGGGAACGGGTTTAAGGAGAAACTTTTACTCTGGTTTCTCAGTCTGATTCCTTGTGCCTGTTTGAAGTTCCTGCAGTTTTCACTGTAAAACCGAGTTGCAGCTAGTACTTCCCCATATATATGTATGGAGTGGAGTTTGCAACTGAAAAAAAACTTTGTATTCCCAACAAGCTAGTTGAAGGACGGCATTCACACACACTTATCTCTCAGAACTGAGCATGTGGAGAGACGTTCGTTCATCTAGCACAAAGGGAACGGGTTGCAGGAGAAACTTTTACTCTGGTTTCACAGTCTGTTTCCTAGTGCCTGTTTGAAGTTCCTGCAGTTTTCTCTGTAAAAACGTGTTGAAGCTAGTACCTCCCCATATATATGTATGGAGTGGAGTTTGCAACTGAAAAGAAAGTTTGTGTTCCCAACAATCTAGGTGAAGGACGGCTTTCACACACACATATCTCTCAGAACTGAGCATGTGGAGAGACGTTCGTTCATCTAGCACAAAGGGAACGGGTTGCAGGAGAAACTTTTACTCTGGTTTCTCAGTCTGTTTCCTAGTGCCGGTTTGATGTTCCTGCAGTTTTCACTGTAAAACCGAGTTGCAGCTAGTACCTCCCCATATATATGTATGGAGTGGAGTTTGCAACTGAAAAGAAACTTTGTGTTCCCAACAAGCTAGGTGAAGGACGGCTTTCACACACACTTATCTCTCAGAACTGAGCATGTGGAGAGACGTTCGTTCATCTAGCACAAAGGGTACGGGTTGCAGGAGAAACTTTTACTCTGGTTTCTCAGTCTGTTTCCTAGTGCCGGTTTGAAGTTCCTGCAGTTTTCACTGTAAAACCGAGTTGGAGCTAGTACCTCCCCATATATATGTAAGGAGTGGAGTTTGCAACTGAAAAGAAACTTTGTGTTCCCAACAAGCTAGGTGAAGGACGGCTTTCACACACACTTATTTCTCAGAACTGAGCATGTGGAGAGACATTCGTTCATCTAGCACAAAGGGAATGGGTTGCAGGAGAAACTTTTACTCTGGTTTCTCAGTCTGTTCCCTAGTGCCGGTTAGATGTTCCTGCAGTTTACACTGTAAAACCGAGTTGGAGCTAGTACCACCCCATATATATGTATGGAGTGGAGTTTGCAACTGAAAAGAAACTTTGTGTTCCCAACAAGCTAGGTGAAGGACGGCTTTCACACACACTTATCTCTCAGACCTGAGCATGTGGAGAGACGTTCGTTCATCTAGCACAAAGGGAACGGGTTGCAGGAGAAACTTTTACTCTGGTTTCTCAGTCTGTTTCCTAGTGCCGGTTTGAAGTTCCTGCAGTTTTCACTGTAAAACCGAGTTGCAGCTAGAACCTCCCCATATATATGTATGGAGTGGTGTTTGCAACTGAAAAGAAACTTTGTGTTCCCAACAAGCTAGGTGAAGTACGGCTTTCACACACACACATCTCTCAGAACTGAGCATGTGGGGAGACGTTCGTTCATCTAGCACAAAGGGAACGGGTTGCAGGAGAAACTTTTACTCTGGTTTCTCAGTCTGATTCCTTGTGCCTGTTTGAAGTTCCTGCAGTTTTCACTGTAAAACCGAGTTGCAGCTAGTACTTCCCCATATATATGTATGGAGTGGAGTTTGCAACTGAAAAAAAACTTTGTATTCCCAACAAGCTAGTTGAAGGACGGCATTCACACACACTTATCTCTCAGAACTGAGCATGTGGAGAGACGTTCGTTCATCTAGCACAAAGGGAACGGGTTGCAGGAGAAACTTTTACTCTGGTTTCTCAGTCTGTTTCCTAGTGCCTGTTTGAAGTTCCTGCAGTTTTCTCTGTAAAAACGTGTTGAAGCTAGTACCTCCCCATATATATGTATGGAGTGGAGTTTGCAACTGAAAAGAAAGTTTGTGTTCCCAACAATCTAGGTGAAGGACGGCTTTCACACACACATATCTCTCAGAACTGAGCATGTGGAGAGACGTTCGTTCATCTAGCACAAAGGGAACGGGTTGCAGGAGAAACTTTTACTCTGGTTTCTCAGTCTGTTTCCTAGTGCCGGTTTGAAGTTCCTGCAGTTTTCACTGTAAAACCGAGTTGGAGCTAGTACCTCCCCATATATATGTATGGAGTGGAGTTTGCAACTGAAAAGAAACTTTGTGTTCCCAACAAGCTAGGTGAAGGACGGCTTTCACACACACTTATCTCTCAGAACTGAGCATGTGGAGAGACGTTCGTTCATCTAGCACAAAGGGAACGTGTTGCAGGAGAAACTTTTACTCTGGTTTCTCAGTCTGTTCCCTAGTGCCGGTTTGAAGTTCCTGCAGTTTTCACTGTAAAACCGAGTTGGAGCTAGTACCTCCCCATATATAAGTATGGAGTGGAGTTTGCAACTGAAAAGAAACTTTGTGTTCCCAACAATCTAGATGAAGAAAGGCTTTCACACACACATATCTCTCAGAACTGAGCATGTGGAGAGACGTTCGTTCATCTAGCACAAAGTGAACGGGTTGCAGGAGAAACTTTTACTCTGGATTCTCAGTCTGTTTCCTAGTGCCGGTTTGAAGTTCCTGCAGTTTTCAGTGTAAAACCGAGTTGGAGCTAGTACCTCCCTATATATATGTATGGAATGGAGTTTGCAACTGAAAAGAAACTTTGTGTTCCCAACAAGCTAGGTGAAGGTCGGCTTTGACACACACTTATCTCTCAGAACCAAGCATGTGGAGAGACGTTTGTTCATCTAGCACAAAGGGAACGGGTTTAAGGAGAAACTATTACTCTGGTTTCTCAGTCTGTTTCCTAGTGCCGGTTTGAAGTTCCTGCAGTTTTCACTGTAAAACCGAGTTGGAGCTATTACCTCCCCATATATATGTATGGAATGCAGTTTGCAACTGAAAAGAAACTTTGTGTTCCCAACAAGCTAGGTGAAGGACTGCTTTCACACACACTTATCTCTCAGAACTGAGCATGTGGAGAGACGTTCGTTCATCTAGCACTAAGGGAACGGGTTGCAGGAGAAACTTTTACTCTGGTTTCTCAGTCTGTTTCCTAGTGCCGGTTTGATGTTCCTGCAGTTTTCACTGTAAAACCGAGTTGCAGCTAGTACCTCCCCATATATATGTATGGAGTGGAGTTTGCAACTGAAAAGAAACTTTGTGTTCCCAACAAGCTAGGTGAAGGACGGCTTTCACACACACTTATCTCTCAGAACTGAGCATGTGGAGAGACGTTCGTTCATCTAGCACAAAGGGTACGGTTTGCAGGAGAAACTTTTACTCTGGTTTCTCAGTCTGTTTCCTAGTGCCGGTTTGAAGTTCCTGCAGTTTTCACTGTAAAACCGAGTTGGAGCTAGTACCTCCCCATATATATGTATGGAGTGGAGTTTGCAACTGAAAAGAAACTTTGTGTTCCCAACAAGCTAGGTGAAGGACGGCTTTCACACACACTTATCTCTCAGAACTGAGCATGTGGAGAGACTTTCGTTCATCTAGCACAAAGGGAATGGGTTGCAGGGGAAAATTTTACTCTGGTTTCTCAGTCTGTTCCCTAGTGCCGGTTAGATGTTCCTGCAGTTTTCACTGTAAAACCGAGTTGGAGCTAGTACCACCCCATATATATGTATGGAGTGGAGTTTGCAACTGAAAAGAAACTTTGTGTTCCCAACATGCTAGGTGAAGGACGGCTTTCACACACACTTATCTCTCAGAACTGAGCATGTGGAGAGACGTTCGTTCATCTAGCACAAAGGGAACGGGTTGCAGGAGAAACTTTTACTCTGGTTTCTCAGTCTGTTTCCTAGTGCCGGTTTGAAGTTCCTGCAGTATTCACTGTAAAACCGAGTTGCAGCTAGTACCTCCCCATATATATGTATGGAGTGGTGTTTGCAACTGAAAAGAAACTTTGTGTTCCCAACAAGCTAGGTGTAGGACGGCTTTCACACACACACATCTCTCAGAACTGAGCATGTGGGGAGACGTTCGTTCATCTAGCACAAAGGGAACGGGTTGCAGGAGAAACTTTTACTCTGGTTTCTCAGTCTGATTCCTTGTGCCTGTTTGAAGTTCCTGCAGTTTTCACTGTAAAACCGAGTTGCAGCTAGTACTTCCCCATATATATGTATGGAGTGGAGTTTGCAACTGAAAAAAAACTTTGTGTTCCCAACAAGCTAGGTGAAGGACGGCTTTCACACACACTTATCTCTCAGAACTGAGCATGTGGAGAGACGTTCGTTCATCTAGCACAAAGGGAACGGGTTGCAGGAGAAACTTTTATTCTGGTTTCTCAGTCTGTTTCCTAGTGCCGGTTTGAAGTTCCTGCAGTTTTCACTGTAAAACCGAGTTGCAGCTTGTACCTCCCCATATATATGTATGGAGTGGAGTTTGCAACTGAAAAGAAACTTTGTGTTCCCAACAAGCTAGGTGAAGGACGGCTTTCACACACACACATCTCTCAGAACTGAGCATGTGGAGAGACGTTCGTTCATCTAGCACAAAGGGAACGGGTTGCAGGAGAAACTTTTACTCTGGTTTCTCAGTCTGATTCCTAGTGCCTGTTTGAAGTTCCTGCAGTTTTCACTGTAAAACCGAGTTGCATCTAGTACCTTCCCGTATATATATATGGAGTGGAGTTTGCAACTGAAAAGAACTTTGTGTTCCCAACAAGCTAGGTGAAGTACGGCTTTCACACACACTTATCTCTCAGAACTGAGCATGTGGAGATACTTTCGTTCATCTAGCACAAAGGGAACGGGTTGCAGGAGAAACATTTACTCTGGTTTCTCTGTCTGTTTCCTAGGGCCGGTTTGAAGTTCCAGCAGTTTTCCCTGTAAAACCGAGTTGGAGCTAGTACCTCCCCATATATATGTATGGAGTGGAGTTTGCAACTGAAAAGAAACTTTGTGTTCCCAACAAGCTAGGTGAAGGACGGCGTTCACACACACTTATCTCTCAGAACTGAGCATGTGGAGAGACGTTCTTCATCTAGCACAAAGGGAACGGGTTGCAGGAGAAACTTTTACTCTGGTTTCTCAGTCTGTTTCCTAGTGCCGGTTTGAAGTTCCTGCAGTTTTCACTGTAAAACCGAGTTGCAGCTAGTACCTCCCCATATATATGTATGGAGTGGAGTTTGCAACTGAAAAGAAACTTTGTGTTCCCAACAAGCTAGGTGAAGGAAGGCTTTCACACACACTTACCTCTCAGAACTGAGCATGTGGAGAGACGTTCGTTCATCTAGCACAAAGGGAACGGGTTGCAGGAGAAACTTTTACTCTGGTTTCTCAGTCTGTTTCCTAGTGCCGGTTTGAAGTTCCTGCAGATTTCACTGTAAAACCGAGTTGGAGCTAGTACCTCCCCATATATATGTATGGAGTGGAGTTTGCAACTGAAAAGAAACTTTGTGTTCCCAACAAGCTAGGTGAAGGACGGCTTTCACACACACTTATCTCTGAGAACCGAGCATGTGGAGAGACGTTCGTTCATCTAGCACAAAGGGTACGGGTTGCAGGAGAAACTTTTACTCTGGTTTCTCAGTCTGTTTCCTAGTGCCGGTTTGAAGTTCCTGCAGTTTTCACTGTAAAACATATTTGGAGCTAGTACCTCCCCATATAAATGTATGGAGTGGAGTTTGCAACTGAAAAGAAACTTTGTGTTCCCAACAAGCTAAGAGAAGGACGGCTTTCACACACATTTATCTCTCAGAACTGAGCATGTGGAGAGACGTTCGTTCATCTAGCACAAATGGAACGGGTTGCAGGAGAAACTTTTACTCTGGTTTCTCAGTCTGTTTCCTAGTGCCGGTTTGAAGTTCCTGCAGTTTTCACGTAAAACCGAGTTGCAGCTAGTACCTCCCCATATATATGTATGGAGTGGAGTTTGCAACTGAAAAGAAACTTTGTGTTCCCAACAAGCTAGGTGAAGGACGGCTTTCACACACACTTAAGTCTCAGAACTGAGCATGTGGAGAGACGTTCGTTCATCTAGCACAAAGGGAACGGTTTGCATGAGAAACTTTTACTCTGGATTCCCAGTCTGTTTCCTAGTGCCGGTTTGAAGTTCCTGCAGTTTTCACTGTAAGACCGAGTTGGAGCTAGTACCTCCCCATATATATGTATGGAGTGGAGTTTGCAACTGAAAAGAAACTTTGTGTTCCCAACCAGCTATGTGAAGGACGGCTTTCACACACACTTTTCTCTCAGAACTGAGCATGTGGAGAGACGTTCATTCATCTAGCACAAAGGGAACGGGTTGCAGGAGAAACTTTTACTCTGGTTTCTCAGTCTGTTTCCTAGTGCCGGTTTGAAGTTCCTGCAGTTTTCACTGTAAAACCGAGTTGCAGCTAGTACCTCCCCATATATATGTATGGAGTGGAGTTTGCAACTGAAAAGAAACTTTGTGTTCCCAACAAGCTAGGTGAAGTACGGCTTTCACACACACTTATCTCTCAGAACTGAGCATGTGGAGAGACGTTCGTTCATCTAGCACAAAGGGAACGGGTTGCAGGGGAAACATTTACTCTGGTTTCTCTGTCTGTTTCCTAGGGCCGGTTTGAAGTTCCTGCAGTTTTCCCTGTAAAACCGAGTTGGAGCTAGTACCTCCCCATATATATGTATGGAATGGAGTTTGCAACTGAAAAGAAACTTTGTGTTCCCAACCAGCTAGGTGAAGGACGGCGTTCACACACACTTATCTCTCAGAACTGAGCATGTGGAGAGACGTTCGTTCATCTAGCACAAAGGGAACGGGTTGCAGGAGAAACTTTTACTCTGGTTTCTCAGTCTGTTTCCTAGTGCCGGTTTGAAGTTCCTGCAGTTTTCACTGTAAAACCGAGTTGCAGCTAGTACCTCCCCATATATATATGTATGGAGTGGAGTTTGAAACTGAAAAGAAACTTTGTGTTCCCAACAAGCTAGGTGAAGGACGGCTTTCACACACACTTATCTCTCAGAACTGAGCATGTGGAGAGACGTTCGTTCATCTAGCACAAAGGGAACGGGTTGCAGGAGAAACTTTTACTCTGGTTTCTCATTCTGTTTCCTAGTGCCGGTTTGAATTTCCTGCAGATTTCACTGTAAAACCGAGTTGGAGGTAGTACCACCCCATATATATGTATGGGGTGGAGTTTGCAACTGAAAAGAAACTTTGTGTTCCCAACAAGCTAGGTGAAGGACGGCTTTCACACACACTTATCTCTCAGAACCGTGCATGTGGAGAGACGTTCGTTCATCTAGCACAAAGGGTACGGGTTGCAGGAGAAACTTTTACTCTGGTTTCTCAGTCTGTTTCCTAGTGCCGGTTTGAAGTTCCTGCAGTTTTCACTGTAAAACATATTTGGAGCTAGTACCTCCCCATATATATGTATGGAGTGGAGTTTGCAACTGAAAAGAAACTTTGTGTTCCCAACAAGCTAAGAGAAGGACGGCTTTCACACACACTTATCTCTCAGAACTGAGCATGTGGAGAGACGTTCGTTCATCTAGCACAAATGGAACGGGTTGCAGGAGAAACTTTTACTCTGGTTTCTCAGTCTGTTTCCTAGTGCCGGTTTGAAGTTCCTGCAGTTTTCACTGTAAAACCGAGTTGCAGCTAGTACCTCCCCATATATATGTATGGAGTGGAGTTTGCAACTGAAAAGAAACTTTGTGTTCCCAACAAGCTAGGTGAAGGACGGCTTTCACACACACTTATCTCTCAGAACTGAGCATATGGAGAGACGTTCGTTCATGTAGAACAAAGGGAACCGGTTGCAGGAAAAACTTTTACTCTGGTTTCTCAGTCTGTTTCCTAGTGCCGGATTGAATTTCCTGCAGTTTTCACTGTAAGACCGAGTTGGAGCTAGTACCTCCCCATATATATGTATGGAGTGGAGTTTGCAACTGAAAAGAAACTTTGTGTTCCCAACCAGCTATGTGAAGGACGGCTTTCACACACACTTATCTCTCAGAACTGAGCATGTGGAGAGACGTTCATTCATCTAGCACAAAGGGAACGGGTTGCAGGAGAAACTTTTACTCTGGTTTCTCAGTCTGTTTCCTAGTGCCGGTTTGAAGTTCCTGCAGTTTTCACTGTAAAACCGAGTTGCAGCTAGTACCTCCCCATATATATGTATGGAGTGGAGTTTGAAACTGGAAAGGAACTTTGTGTTCCCAACAAGCTAGGTGAAGGACGGCTTTCACACACACTTATCTCTCAGAACTGAGCATGTGGAGAGACGTTCGTTCATCTAGCACAAAGGGAACGGTTTGCAGGAGAAACTTTTACTCTGGTTTCTCAGTCTGTTTCCTAGTGCCGGTTTGAAGTTCCTGCAGTTTTCTCTGTAAAACCGAGTGGCAGCTAGTACCTCCCCATATATATGTATGGAGTGGAGTTTGCAACTGAAAAGAATCTTTGTGTTCCCACCAAGATAGGTGAAGGACGGCTTTCACACACACTTATCTCTCAGAAATGAGCATGTGTAGAGACGTTCGTTCATCTAGCACAAAGGGAACGGGTTGTAGGAGAAACTTTTACTCTGGATTCTCAGTCTTTTTCCTAGTGCCGGTTTGAAGTTCCTGCAGTTTTCACTGTAAAACCGAGTTGCAGCTAGTACCTCCCCATATATATGTATGGAGTGGAGTTTGCAACTGAAAAGAAACTTTGTGTTCCCAACAAGCTAGGTGAAGGACGGCTTTCACACACACATATCTCTCAGAACCGAGCATGTGGAGAGACGTTCGTTCATCTAGCACAAATGGAACGGGTTGCAGGAGAAACTTTTACTCTGGTTTCTCAGTCTGTTTCCTAGTGCCGGTTTGAAGTTCCTGCAGTTTTCACTGTAAAACATATTTGGAGCTAGTACCTCCCCATATATATGTATGGAGTGGAGTTTGCAACCTAAAAGAAACTTTGTGTTCCCAACAAGCTAGGTGAAGGACGGCTTTCACACACACTTATCTCTCAGAACTGAGCATGTGGAGAGACGTTCGTTCATCTAGCACAAAGGGAACGGGTTGCAGGAGAAACTTTTACTCTGGTTTCTCAGTCTGTTTCCTAGTGCCGGTTTGAAGTTCCTGCAGTTTTCACTGTAAAACCGAGTTGCAGCTAGTACCTCCCCATATATATGTATGGAGTGGAGTTTGCAACTGGAAAGAAACTTTGTGTTCCCAACAAGCTAGGTGAAGGACGGCTTTCACACACACTTATTTCTCACAACTGAGCATGTGGAGAGACGTTCGTTCATGTAGCACAAAGGGAACCGGTTGCAGGAGAAACTTTTACTCTGGTTTCTCAGTCTGTTTCCTAGTGCCGGTTTGAAGTTCCTGCAGTTTTCACTGTAAAACCGAGTTGCAGCTAGTACCTCCCCATATATATGTATGGAGTGTAGTTTGCAACTGGAAAGAAACTTTGTGTTCCCAACAAGCTAGGTGAAGGACGGCTTTCACACACACTTATCTCTCAGAACTGAGCATGTGGAGAGACGTTCGTTCATCTAGCACAAAGGGAACGGTTTGCAGGAGAAACTTTTACTCTGGTTTCTCAGTCTGTTTCCTAGTGCCGGTTTGAAGTTCCTGCAGTTTTCTCTGTAAAACCGAGTGGCAGCTAGTACCTCCCCATATATATGTATGGAGTGGAATTTGCAACTGAAAAGAATCTTTGTGTTCCCACCAAGATAGGTGAAGGACGGCTTTCACACACACTTATCTCTCAGAAATGAGCATGTGTAGAGACGTTCGTTCATCTAGCACAAAGGGAACGGGTAGTAGGAGAAACTTTTACTCTGGTTTCTCAGTCTTTTTCCTAGTGCCGGTTTCAAGTCCCTGCAGTTTTCACTGTAAAACCGAGTTGCAGCTAGTACCTCCCCATATATATGTATGGAGTGGAGTTTGCAACTGAAAAGAAAGTTTGTGTTCCCAACAAGCTAGGTGAAGGACGGCTTTCACACACACTTATCTCTCAGAACCGAGCATGTGGAGAGACGTTCGTTCATCTAGCACAAAGGGAACGGTTTGCAGGGAAACTTTTACTCTGGTTTCTCAGTCTGTTTCCTAGTGCCGGTTTGAAGTTCCTGCAGTTTTCACTGTAAAACCGAGTTGAGGCTAGTACCTCCCCTTATATATGTATGGAGTGGAGTTTGCAACTGAAAAGAAACTTTGTGTTCCCTACAAGCTAGGTGAAGGACGGCTTTCACACACACTTATCTCTCAGAACTGAGCATGTGGAGAGACGTTCGTTCATCTAGCACAAAGGGAACGGGTTGCAGGAGAAACATTTACTCTGGTTTCTCTGTCTGTTTCCTAGGGCCGGTTTGAAGTTCCTGCAGTTTTCCCTGTAAAACCGAGTTGGAGCTAGTACCTCCCCATATATATGTATGGAGTGGAGTTTGCAACTGAAAAGAAACTTTGTGTTCCCAACCAGCTAGGTGAAGGACGGCTTTCACACACACTTATCTCTCAGATCCGAGCATGTGGAGAGACGTTCGTTCATCTAGCACAAAGGGAACGGTTTGTAGGAGAAACTTTTTCTCTGGTTTATCAGTCTGTTTCCTAGGGCCGGTTTGAAGTTCCTGCTGTTTTCACTGTAAAACATATTTGTAGCTAGTACCTCCCCATATATATGTATGGAGTGAAGATTGCAACTGAAAAGAAACTTTGTGTTCCCAACCAGCTAGGTGAAGGACGGCTTACACACACTTATCTCTCAGAACTGAGCATGTGGAGAGACGTTCGTTCATCTAGCACAAATGGAACGGGTTGCAGGAGAAACTTTTACTCTGGTTTCTCAGTCTGTTTCCTAGTGCCGGTTTGAAGTTCCTGCAGTTTTCACTGTAAAACGGAGTTGGAGCTAGTACCTCCCCATATATATGTATGGGGTGGAGTTTGCAACTGAAAAGAAACTTTGTGTTCCCAACAAGCTAGGTGAAGGACGGCTTTCACACACACTTATCTCTCAGATCCGAGCATGTGAAGAGACGTTCGTTCATCTAGCACAAAGGGAACGGGTTGTAGGAGAAACTTTTTCTCTGGTTTATCAGTCTGTTTCCTAGGGCCGGTTTGAAGTTCCTGCAGTTTTCACTGTAAAAAATATTTGGAGCTAGTACCTCCCCATATATATGTATGGATTGGAGATTGCAACTGAAAAGAAACTTTGTGTTCCCAACAAGTTAGCTGAAGGACGGCTTTCACACACACTTATCTCTCAGAAATGAGCATGTGGAGAGACGTTCGTTAATCTAGCACAAAGGGAACGGGTCGCAGGAGAAACTTTTACTCAGGTTTCTCAGTCTGTTTCCTAGTGCCGGTTTGAAATTCCTGCAGTTTTCACTGTAAAACCGAGTTGCAGCTAGTACCTCCCCATATATATGTATGGAGTGGAGTTTGCAACTGAAAAGAAACTTTGTGTTCCCAACAAGCTAGGTGAAGGACGGCTTTCACACACACATATATCTCAGAACCGAGCATGTGGAGAGACGTTCGTTCATCTAGCACAAAGGGAACGGGTTGCAGGAGAAACTTTTACTCTGGTTTCTCAGTATGTTTCCTAGTGCCGGTTTGAAGTTCCTGCAGTTTTCACTGTAAAACTGAGTTGGAGCTAGTACCTCCCCATATATATGTAAGGAGTGGAGTTTGCAACTGAAAAGAAACTTTGTGTTCCCAACAACCTAGGTGAAGGACGGCTTTCACACACACTTATCTCTCAGAACTGAGCATGTGGAGAGACGTTCGTTCATCTAGCACAAAGGGAACGGGTTGCAGGAGAAACTTTTACTCTGGTTTCTCAGTCTGTTTCCTAGTGCCGGTTTGAAGTTCCTGCAGTTTTCACTATAAAACATATTTGGAGCTAGTACCTCCCCATATATATGTATGGAGTGGAGTTTGCAACTGAAAAGAAACTTTGTGTTCCCAACAAGCTAGGTGAAGGACGGCTTTCACACACACTTATCTCTCAGAACTGAGCATGTGGAGAGACGTTCGTTCATCTAGCACAAAGGGAACGGTTTGCAGGAGAAACTTTTACTCTGGTTTCTCAGTCTGTTTCCTAGTGCCGGTTTGAAGTTCCTGCAGTTTTCACTGTAAAACCGAGTTGCAGCTAGTACCTCCCCATATATATGTATGGAGTGGAGTTTGCAACTGAAAAGAAACTTTGTGTTCCCAACAAGCTAGGTGAAGGACGGCTTTCACACACACTTAAGTCTCAGAAATGAGCTTGTGGAGAGACGTTCGTTCATCTAGCACAAACGGAACGGGTTGCAGGGGAAACTTTTACTCTGGATTCCCAGTCTGTTTCCTAGTGCCGGTTTGAAGTTCCTGCAGTTTTCACTGTAAGACCGAGTTGGAGCTAGTACCTCCCCATATATATGTATGGAGTGGAGTTTGCAACTGAAAAGAAACTTTGTGTTCCCAACCAGCTATGTGAAGGACGGCTTTCACACACACTTATCTCTCAGAACTGAGCATGTAGAGAGACGTTCGTTCATCTAGCACAAAGTGAACGGGTTGCAGGAGAAACTTTTACTCTGGTTTCTCAGTCTGTTTCCTAGTGTCGGTTTGAAGTTCCTGCAGTTTTCTCTGTAAAACCGAGTGGCAGCTAGTACCTCCCCATATATATGTATGGATTGGAGTTTGCAACTGAAAAGAAACTATGTGTTCCCACCAAGCAAGGCGAAGGACGGCTTTCACACACACTTATCTCTCAGAACTGAGCATGTGGAGAGACGTTCGTTCATCTAGCACAAAGGGAACGGGTTGCAGGAGAAACTTTTACTCTGGTTTCTCAGTCTTTTTCCTAGTGCCGGTTTGAAGTTCCTGCAGTTTTCACTGTAAAACCGAGTTGCAGCTAGTACCTCCCCATATATATGTATGGAGTGGAGTTTGCTACTGAAAAGAAACTTTGTGTTCCCAACAAGCTAGGTGAAGGACGGTTTTCACACACACATATCTCTCAGAACCGAGCATGTGGAGAGACGTTCGTTCATCTAGCACAAAGGGAACGGGTTGCAGGGGAAACTTTTACTCTGGTTTCTCAGTCTGTTTCCTAGTGCCGGTTTGAAGTTCCTGCAGTTTTCACTGTAAAACCGAGTTGGAGCTAGTTCCTCCCCATATATATGTATGGAGTGGAGTTTGCAACTGAAAAGAAACTTTGTGTTCCCAACAAGCTAGGTGAAGGACGGCTTTCACACACACTTATCTCTCAGAACCGAGCATGTGGAGAGACGTTCGTTCATCTAGCACAAAGGGAACGGTTTTAAGGAGAAACTTTTACTCTGGTTTCTCAGTCTGTTTCCTAGTGCCGGTTTGAAGTTCCTGAAGTTTTCACTGTAAAACATATTTGGAGCTAGTACATCCCCATATATATGTATGGAATGGAGTTTGCATCTGAAAAGAAACTTTGTGTTCCCAACAAGCTGGGTGAAGGACGGCTTTCACACACACTTATCTCTCAGAACTGAGCATGTGGAGAGACGTTCGTTCATCTAGCACAAAGGGAACGGGTTGCAGGAGAAACTTTTACTCTGGTTTCTCAGTCTGTTTCCTAGTGCCGGTTTGAAGTTCCTGCAGTTTTCACTGTAAAACCGAGTTGCAGCTAGTACCTACCCATATATATGTATGGAGTGCAGTTTGCAACTGGAAAGAAACTTTGTGTTCCCAACAAGCTAGGTGAAGGACGGCGTTCACACACACTTATCTCTCAGAACTGAGCATGTGGAGAGACGTTCGTTCATCTAGCACAAAGGGAACGGGTTGCAGGAGAAACTTTTACTCTGGTTTCTCAGTCTGTTTCCTAGTGCCGGTTTGAAGTTCCTGCAGTTTTCACTGTAAAACCGAGTTGCAGCTAGTACCTACCCATATATATGTATGGAGTGCAGTTTGCAACTGGAAAGAAACTTTGTGTTCCCAACAAGCTAGGTGAAGGACGGCGTTCACACACACTTATCTCTCAGAACTGAGCATGTGGAGAGACGTTCGTTCATGTAGCACAAAGGGAACGGGTTGCAGGAGAAACTTTTACTCTGGATTCCCAGTCTGTTTCCTAGTGCCGGTTTCAAGTTCCTGCAGTTTTCACTGTAAGACCGAGTTGGAGCTAGTACCTCCCCATATATATGTATGGAGTGGAGTTTGCAACTGAAAAGAAACTTTGTGTTCCCAACCAGCTATGTGAAGGACGGCTTTCACACACACATATCTCTCAGAACTGAGCATGTGGAGAGACGTTCGTTCATCTAGCACAAAGGGAACGGGTTGCAGGAGAAACTTTTACTCTGGTTTCTCAGTCTGTTTCCTAGTGCCGGTTTGAAGTTCCTGCAGTTTTCTCTGTAAAACCGAGTGGCAGCTAGTACCTCCCCATATATATGTATGGAGTGGAGTTTGCAACTGAAAAGAAACTTTGTGTTCCCAACAAGCTAGGTGAAGGACGGCTTTCACACACACTTATCTCTCAGAACTGAGCATGTGGAGAGACGTTCGTTCATCTAGCACAAAGGGAACGGGTTGCAGGAGAAACTTTTACTCTGGTTTCTCAGTCTGTTTCCTAGTGCCGATTTTAAGTTCCTGCAGTTTTCACTGTAAAACCGAGTTGCAGCTAGTACATACCCATATATATGTATGGAGTGGAGTTTGCAACTGGAAAGAAACTTTGTGTTCCCAACAAGCTATGTGAAGGACGGCGTTCACACACACTTATCTCTCAGAACTGAGCATGTGGAGAGACGTTCGTTCATGTAGCACAAAGGGAACGGGTTGCAGGAGAAACTTTTACTCTGGTTTCTCAGTCTGTTTCCTAGTGCCGGTTTGAAGTTCCTGCAGTTTTCTCTGTAAAACCGAGTGGCAGCTAGTACCTCCCCATATATATGTATGGAGTGGAGTTTGCAACTGAAAAGAAACTTTGTGTTCCCAACAAGCTAGGCGAAGTACGGCTTTCACACACACTTATCTCTCAGAACTGAGCATGTGGAGAGAAGTTCGTTCATCTAGCACAAAGGGAACGGGTTGTAGGAGAAACTTTTACTCTGGATTCCCAGTCTGTTTCCTAGTGCCGGTTTCAAGTTCCTGCAGTTTTCACTGTAAGACCGAGTTGGAGCTAGTACCTCCCCATATATATGTATGGAGTGGAGTTTGCAACTGTAAAGAAACTTTGTGTTCCCAACCAGCTATGTGAAGGACGGCTTTCACAAACACTTATCTCTCAGAACTGAGCATGTGGAGAGACGTTCGTTCATCTAGCACAAAGGGAACGGGTTGCAGGAGAAACTTTTACTCTGGTTTCTCAGTCTGTTTCCTAGTGCCGGTTTGAAGTTCCTGCAGTTTTCTCTGTAAAACCGAGTTGCAGCTAGTACCTCCCCATATATATGTATGGAGTGGAGTTTGCAACTGAAAAGAAACTTTGTGTTCCCAACAAGCTAGGCGAAGTACGGCTTTCACACACACATATCTCTCAGAACTGAGCATGTGGAGAGGAGTTCGTTCATCTAGCACAAAGGGAACGGGTTGCAGGAGAAACTTTTACTCTGGATTCCCAGTCTGTTTCCTAGTGCCGGTTTCAAGTTCTTGCAGTTTTCACTGTAAGACCGAGTTGGAGCTAGTACCTCCCCATATATATGTATGGAGTGGAGTTTGCAACTGAAAAGAAACTTTGTGTTCCCAACCAGCTATGTGAAGGACGGCTTTCACACACACTTATCTCTCAGAACTGAGCATGTGGAGAGACGTTCGTTCATCTAACACAAAGGGAACGGGTTGCAGGAGAAACTTTTACTCTGGTTTCTCAGTCTGTTTCCTAGTGCCGGTTTGAAGTTTCTGCAGTTTTCTCTGTAAAACCGAGTGGCAGCTAGTACCTCCCCATATATATATATGGAGTGGAGTTTGCAACTGAAAAGAAACTTTGTGTTCCCAACAAGCTAGGTGAAGGACGGTTTTCACACACACATATCTCTCAGAACCGAGCATGTGGAGAGACGTTCGTTCATCTAGCACAAAGGGAACGGGTTGCAGGAGAAACTTTTACTCTGGTTTCTCAGTCTGTTTCCTAGTGCCGCTTTGAAGTTCCTGCAGTTTTCACTGTAAAACCGAGATGGAGCTCGTACCTCCCCATATATATGTATGGAGTGGAGTTTGCAACTGAAAAGAAACTTTGTGTTCCCAACAATCTAGGTGAAGGACGGCTTTCACACACACTTATCTCTCAGAACCGAGCATCTGGAGAGACGTTCGTTCATCTAGCACAAAGGGAACGGGTTTCAGGAGAAACTTTTACTCTGGTTTCTCAGTCTGTTTCCTAGTGCCGGTTTGAAGTTCCTGAAGTTTTCACTGTAAAATATATTTGGAGCTAGTACCTCCCCATATATATGTATGGAGTGGAGTTAGCAACTGAAAAGAAACTTTGTGTTTCCAACAAGCTAGGTGAAGGACGGCTTTCACACACACTTATCTCTCAGAACTGAGCATGTGGAGAGACGTTCGTTCATCTAGCACAAAGGGAACGGGTTGCAGGAGAAACTTTTACTCTGGTTTCTCAGTCTGTTTCCTAGTGCCGGTTTGAAGTTCCTGCAGTTTTCACTGTAAAACCGAGTTGCAGCTAGTACCTCCCCATATAAATGTATGGAGTGGAGTTTGCTACTGGAAACAAACTTTGTGTTCCCAACAAGCTAGTTGAAGGACGGCTTTCACACACACTTATTTCTCAGAACTGAGCATGTGGAGAGACGTTCGTTCATCTAGCACAAATGGAACGGGTTGCAGGAGAAATTTTACTCTGGTTTCTCAGTCTGTTTCCTAGTGCCGGTTTGAAGTTCCTGCAGTTTTCTCTGTAAAACCGAGTGACAGCTAGTACCTCCCCATATATATGTTTGGAGTTGGGTTTGCAACTGAAAAGAAACTTTGTGTTCCCTAAAAGCTAGGCGATGGACGGCTTTCACACACAATTATCTCTCAGAACTGAGCATGTGGAGAGACGTTCGTTCATTTGGCACAAAGGGAACGGGTTGCAGGAGAAACTTTTCCTCTGGTTTCTCAGTCTGTTTCCTAGTGCCGGTTTGAAGTTCCTGCAGTTTTCCCTGTAAAACCGAGTTGGAGATAGTAAATCCCCATATTTATGTATGGAGTGGTGTTTGCAACTGAAAAGAAACTTTGTGTTCCCAACAAGCAAGGCGAAGGACGGCTTTCACACACACTTATCTCTCAGAACTGAGCATGTGTAGAGACGTTCGTTCATCTAGCACAAAGGGAACGGGTTGCAGGAGAAACTTTTACTCTGGTTTCTTAGTCTGTTTCCGAGTGCCGGTTTGAAGTTCCTGCAGTTTTCACTGTAAAACCGAGTTGCAGCTAGTACCTCCCCATATATATGTATGGAGTGGAGTTTGCAACTGAAAAGAAACTTTGTGTTCCCACCAAGCTAGGTGAAGGACGGCTTTCACACACACTTATCTCTCAGAAATGAGCATGTGTAGAGACGTTCGTTCATCTAGCACAAAGGGAACGGTTTGCAGGAGAAACTTTTACTCTGGTTTCTCAGTCTGTTTCCTAGTTCCGGTTTGAAGTTCCTGCAGTTTTCACTGTAAAACCGAGTTGCAGCTAGTACCTCCCCATATATATGTATGGAGTGGAGTTTGCAACTGAAAAGAAACTTTGGGTTCCCAACAAGCTAGGTGAAGGACGGCTTTCACACACACTTATCTCTCAGAACTGAGCATGTGGAGAGACTTTCGTTCATCTAGCACAATGGGAACGGGTTGCAGGAGAATCTTTTACTCTGGTTTCTCAGTCTGTTTCCTAGTGCCGGTTTGAAGTTCCTGCAGTTTTCACTGTAAAACCGAGTTGGAGCTAGTACCTCCCCATATATATGTATGGAGTGGAGTTTGCAACTGAAAAGAATCTTTGTGTTCCCAACAAGTTAGGTGAAGTACGGCTTTCACACACACTTATCTCTCAGAACCGAGCATGTGTAGAGACGTTCGTTCATGTAGCACAAATGGAACGGTTTGCAGGAGAAACTTTTACTCTGGTTTCTCAGTCTGTTTCCTAGGGCCGGTTTGAAGTTCCTGCAGTTTTCACTGTAAAACATATTTGTAGCTAGTACCTCCCCATATATATGTATGGAGTGAAGATTGCAACTGAAAAGAAACTTTGTGTTCCCAACCAGCTAGGTGAAGGACGGCTTACACACACTTATCTCTCAGAACTGAGCATGTGGAGAGACGTTCGTTCATTTAGCACAAATGGAACGGGTTGCAGGAGAAACTTTTACTCTGGTTTCTCAGTCTGTTTCCTAGTGCCGTTTTGAAGTTCCTGCAGTTTTTTCTGTAAAAGCGAGTGGCAGCTAGTACCTCCCCATATATATGTATGGAGTGGAGTTTGCAACTGAAAAGAAACTTTGTGTTCCCAACAATCTAGGCGAAGGACGGCTTTCACACACACTTATCTCTCAGAACTGGGCATGTGGAGAGACGTTAGTTCATCTAGCACAAAGGGAACGGGTTGCAGGAGAAACTTTTACTCTGGATTCTCAGTCTGTTTCCTAGTGCCGGTTTGAAGTTCCTGCAGATTTCTCTGTAAAACCGAGTGGCAGCTAGTACCTCCCCATATATATGTATGGAGTGGAGTTTGCAACTGAAAAGAAACTTTGTGTTCCCAACAAGCTAGGCGAAGAACGGCTTTCACACACACTTATCTCTCAGAACTGAGCATGTGGAGAGACGTTCGTTCATCTAGCACAAAGGGAACGGGTTGCAGGAGAAACTTTTACTCTGGTTTCTCAGTCTGTTTCCTAGTGCCGGTTTGAAGTTCCTGCAGTTTTCACTGTAAAACATATTTGTAGCTAGTACCTCCCCATATATATGTATGGAGTGAAGATTGCAACTGAAAAGAAACTTTGTGTTCCCAACCAGCTAGGTGAAGGACGGCTTACACACACTTATCTCTCAGAACTGAGCATGTGGAGAGACGTTCGTTCATCTAGCACAAATGGAACGGGTTGCAGGAGAAACTTTTACTCTGGTTTCTCAGTCTGTTTCCTAGTGCCGGTTTGAAGTTCCTGCAGTTTTCACTGTAAAACGGAGTTGGAGCTAGTACCTCCCCATATATATGTATGGGGTGGAGTTTGCAACTGAAAAGAAACTTTGTGTTCCCAACAAGCTAGGTGAAGTACGGCTTTCACACACACTTATCTCTCAGATCCGAGCATGTGGAGAGACGTTCGTTCATCTAGCACAAAGGGAACGGGTTGTAGGAGAAACTTTTTCTCTGGTTTATCAGTCTGTTTCCTAGGGCCGGTTTGAAGTTCCTGCAGTTTTCACTGTAAAACATATTTGTAGCTAGTACCTCCCCATATATATGTAAGGAGTGAAGATTGCAACTGAAAAGAAACTTTGTGTTCCCAACAACCTAGGTGAAGGACGGCTTTCACACACACTTATCTCTCAGAACTGAGCATGTGGAGAGACGTTCGTTCATCTAGCACAAAGGGAACGGGTTGCAGGAGAAACTTTTACTCTGGTTTCTCAGTCTGTTTCCTAGTGCCGGTTTGAAGTTCCTGCAGTTTTCACTATAAAACATATTTGGAGCTAGTACCTCCCCATATATATGTATGGAGTGGAGTTTGCAACTGAAAAGAAACTTTGTGTTCCCAACAAGCTAGGTGAAGGACGGCTTTCACACACACTTATCTCTCAGAACTGAGCATGTGGAGAGACGTTCGTTCATCTAGCACAAAGGGAACGGTTTGCAGGGGAAACTTTTACTCTGGTTTCTCAGTCTGTTTCCTAGTGCCGGTTTGAAGTTCCTGCAGTTTTCACTGTAAAACCGAGTTGCAGCTAGTACCTCCCCATATATATGTATGGAGTGGAGTTTGCAACTGAAAAGAAACTTTGTGTTCCCAACAAGCTAGGTGAAGGACGGCTTTCACACACACTTAAGTCTCAGAACTGAGCTTGTGGAGAGACGTTCGTTCATCTAGCACAAACGGAACGGGTTGCAGGGGAAACTTTTACTCTGGATTCCCAGTCTGTTTCCTAGTGCCGGTTTGAAGTTCCTGCAGTTTTCACTGTAAGACCGAGTTGGAGCTAGTACCTCCCCATATATATGTATGGAGTGGAGTTTGCAACTGAAAAGAAACTTTGTGTTCCCAACCAGCTATGTGAAGGACGGCTTTCACACACACTTATCTCTCAGAACTGAGCATGTAGAGAGACGTTCGTTCATCTAGCACAAAGGGAACGGGTTGCAGGAGAAACTTTTACTCTGGTTTCTCAGTCTGTTTCCTAGTGTCGGTTTGAAGTTCCTGCAGTTTTCTCTGTAAAACCGAGTGGCAGCTAGTACCTCCCCATATATATGTATGGAGTGGAGTTTGCAACTGAAAAGAAACTATGTGTTCCCACCAAGCAAGGCGAAGGACGGCTTTCACACACACTTATCTCTCAGAACTGAGCATGTGGAGAGACGTTCGTTCATCTAGCACAAAGGGAACGGGTTGCAGGAGAAACTTTTACTCTGGTTTCTCAGTCTTTTTCCTAGTGCCGGTTTGAAGTTCCTGCAGTTTTCACTGTAAAACCGAGTTGCAGCTAGTACCTCCCCATATATATGTATGGAGTGGAGTTTGCTACTGAAAAGAAACTTTGTGTTCCCAACAAGCTAGGTGAAGGACGGTTTTCACACACACATATCTCTCAGAACCGAGCATGTGGAGAGACGTTCGTTCATCTAGCACAAATGGAACGGGTTGCAGGAGAAACTTTTACTCTGGTTTCTCAGTCTGTTTCCTAGTGCCGGTTTGAAGTTCCTGCAGTTTTCACTGTAAAACCGAGTTGGAGCTAGTACCTCCCCATATATATGTATGGAGTGGAGTTTGCAACTGAAAAGAAACTTTGTGTTCCCAACAAGCTAGGTGAAGGACGGCTTTCACACACACTTATCTCTCAGAACCGAGCATGTGGAGAGACGTTCGTTCATCTAGCACAAAGGGAACGGTTTTAAGGAGAAACTTTTACTCTGGTTTCTCAGTCTGTTTCCTAGTGCCGGTTTGAAATTCCTGCAGTTTTCACTGTAAAACATATTTGGAGCTAGTACATCCCCATATATATGTATGGAATGGAGTTTGCATCTGAAAAGAAACTTTGTGTTCCCAACAAGCTGGGTGAAGGACGGCTTTCACACACACTTATCTCTCAGAACTGAGCATGTGGAGAGACGTTCGTTCATCTAGCACAAAGGGAACGGGTTGCAGGAGAAACTTTTACTCTGGTTTCTCAGTCTGTTTCCTAGTGCCGGTTTGAAGTTCCTGCAGTTTTCACTGTAAAACCGAGTTGCAGCTAGTACCTACCCATGTATATGTATGGAGTGCAGTTTGCAACTGGAAAGAAACTTTGTGTTCCCAACAAGCTAGGTGAAGGACGGCTTTCACACACTCTTATCTCTCAGAACTGAGCATGTGGAGAGACGTTCGTTCATCTAGCACAAAGGGAACGGGTTGCAGGAGAAACTTTTACTCTGGTTTCTCAGTCTGTTTCCTAGTGCCGATTTTAAGTTCCTGCAGTTTTCACTGTAAAACCGAGTTGCAGCTAGTACCTACCCATATATATGTATGGAGTGGAGTTTGAAACTGGAAAGAAACTTTGTGTTCCCAACAAGCTATGTGAAGGACGGCGTTCACACACACTTATCTCTCAGAACTGAGCATGTGGAGAGACGTTCGTTCATGTAGCACAAAGGGAACGGGTTGCAGGAGAAACTTTTACTCTGGTTTCTCAGTCTGTTTCCTAGTGCCGATTTGAAGTTCCTGCAGTTTTCTCTGTAAAACCGAGTGGCAGCTAGTACCTCCCCATATATATGTATGGAGTGGAGTTTGCAACTGAAAAGAAACTTTGTGTTCCCAACAAGCTAGGCGAAGTACGGCTTTCACACACACTTATCTCTCAGAACTGAGCATGTGGAGAGGAGTTCGTTCATCTAGCACAAAGGGAACGGGTTGTAGGAGAAACTTTTACTCTGGATTCCCAGTCTGTTTCCTAGTGCCGGTTTCAAGTTCCTGCAGTTTTCACTGTTAGACCGAGTTGGAGCTAGTACCTCCCCATATATATGTATGGAGTGGAGTTTGCAACTGAAAAGAAACTTTGTGTTCCCAACCAGCTATGTGAAGGACGGCTTTCACAAACACTTATCTCTCAGAACTGAGCATGTGGAGAGACGTTCGTTCATCTAGCACAAAGGGAACGGGTTGCAGGAGAAACTTTTACTCTGGTTTCTCAGTCTGTTTCCTAGTGCCGGTTTGAAGTTCCTGCAGTTTTCTCTGTAAAACCGAGTGGCAGCTAGTACCTCCCCTTATATATGTATGGAGTGGAGTTTGCAACTGAAAAGAAACTTTGTGTTCCCAACAAGCTAGGCGAAGTACGGCTTTCACACACACATATCTCTCAGAACTGAGCATGTGGAGAGGAGTTCGTTCATCTAGCACAAAGGGAACGGGTTGCAGGAGAAACTTTTACTCTGGATTCCCAGTCTGTTTCCTAGTGCCGGTTTCAAGTTCTTGCAGTTTTCACTGTAAGACCGAGTTGGAGCTAGTACCTCCCCATATATATGTATGGAGTGGAGTTTGCAACTGAAAAGAAACTTTGTGTTCCCAACCAGCTATGTGAAGGACGGCTTTCACACACACTTATCTCTCAGAACTGAGCATGTGGAGAGACGTTCGTTCATCTAACACAAAGGGAACGGGTTGCAGGAGAAACTTTTACTCTGGTTTCTCAGTCTGTTTCCTAGTGCCGGTTTGAAGTTTCTGCAGTTTTCTCTGTAAAACCGAGTGGCAGCTAGTACCTCCCCATATATATATATGGAGTGGAGTTTGCAACTTAAAAGAAACTTTGTGTTCCCAACAAGCTAGGTGAAGGACGGTTTTCACACACACATATCTCTCAGAACCGAGCATGTGGAGAGACGTTCGTTCATCTAGCACAAAGGGAACGGGTTGCAGGAGAAACTTTTACTCTGGTTTCTCAGTCTGTTTCCTAGTGCCGCTTTGAAGTTCCTGCAGTTTTCACTGTAAAACCGAGATGGAGCTCGTACCTCCCCATATATATGTATGGAGTGGAGTTTGCAACTGAAAAGAAACTTTGTGTTCCCAACAATCTAGGTGAAGGACGGCTTTCACACACACTTATCTCTCAGAACCGAGCATCTGGAGAGACGTTCGTTCATCTAGCACAAAGGGAACGGGTTTCAGGAGAAACTTTTACTCTGGTTTCTCAGTCTGTTTCCTAGTGCCGGTTTGAAGTTCCTGCAGTTTTCACTGTAAAACATATTTGGAGCTAGTACCTCCCCATATATATGTATGGAGTGGAGTTAGCAACTGAAAAGAAACTTTGTGTTTCCAACAAGCTAGGTGAAGGACGGCTTTCACACACACTTATCTCTCAGAACTGAGCATGTGGAGAGACGTTCGTTCATCTAGCACAAAGGGAACGGGTTGCAGGAGAAACTTTTACTCTGGTTTCTCAGTCTGTTTCCTAGTGCCGGTTTGAAGTTCCTGCAGTTTTCACTGTAAAACCGAGTTGCAGCTAGTACCTCCCCATATAAATGTATGGAGTGGAGTTTGCAACTGGAAAGAAACTTTGTGTTCCCAACAAGCTAGTTGAAGGACGGCTTTCACACACACTTATTTCTCAGAACTGAGCATGTGGAGAGACGTTCGTTCATCTAGCACAAATGGAACGGGTTGCAGGAGAAACTATTACTCTGGTTTCTCAGTCTGTTTCCTAGTGCCGGTTTGAAGTTCCTGCAGTTTTCTCTGTAAACCCGAGTGACAGCTAGTACCTCCCCATATATATGTTTGGAGTGGGGTTTGCAACTGAAAAGAAACTTTGTGTTCCCTAAAAGCTAGGCGATGGACGGCTTTCACACACAATTATCTCTCAGAACTGAGCATGTGGAGAGACGTTCGTTCATTTGGCACAAAGGGAACGGGTTGCAGGAGAAACTTTTCCTCTGGTTTCTCAGTCTGTTTCCTAGTGCCGGTTTGAAGTTCCTGCAGTTTTCCCTGTAAAACCGAGTTGGAGATAGTAAATTCCCATATTTATGTATGGAGTGGTGTTTGCAACTGAAAAGAAACTTTGTGTTCGCAACAAGCAAGGCGAAGGACGGCTTTCACACACACTTATCTCTCAGAACTGAGCATGTGTAGAGACGTTCGTTCATCTAGCACAAAGGGAACGGGTTGCAGGAGAAACTTTTACTCTGGTTTCTTAGTCTGTTTCCGAGTGCCGGTTTGAAGTTCCTGCAGTTTTCACTGTAAAACCGAGTTGCAGCTAGTACCTCCCCATACATATGTATGGAGTGGAGTTTGCAACTGAAAAGAAACTTTGTGTTCCCACCAAGCTAGGTGAAGGACGGCTTTCACACACACTTATCTCTCAGAAATGAGCATGTGTAGAGACGTTCGTTCATGTAGCACAAATGGAACGGGTTGCAGGAGAAACTTTTACTCTGGTTTCTCAGTCTGTTTCCTAGGGCCGGTTTGAAGTTCCTGCAGTTTTCACTGTAAAACATATTTGTAGCTAGTACCTCCCCATATATATGTATGGAGTGAAGATTGCAACTGAAAAGAAACTTTGTGTTCCCAACCAGCTAGGTGAAGGACGGCTTTCACACACACTTATCTCTCAGATCTGAGCATGTGGAGAGACGTTCGTTCATCTAGCACAAAAGGAACGGGTTGCTGGAGAAACTTTTACTCTGGTTTCTCAGTCTGTTTCCTAGTGCCGGTTTGAAGTTCCTGCAGTTTTCTCTGTAAAACCGAGTTGCAGCTAGTACCTCCCCATATATATGTATGGAGTGGAGTTTGCAACTGAAAAGAAACTTTGTGTTCCCAACAAGCTTGTTGAAGGACGGCTTTCACACACACTTATCTCTCAGAACCGAGCATGTGGAGAGACGTTCGTTCATCTAGCACAAAGGGAACGGGTTGCAGGAGAAACTTTTACTCTGGTTTCTCAGTCTGTTTCCTAGGGCCGGTTTGAAGTTCCTGGAGTTTTCACTGTAAAACCGAGTTGGAGCTAGTACCTCCCCATATATTTGTATGGAGTGGAGTTTGCAACTGAAAAGAAACTTTGTGTTCCCAACAAGCTAGGTGTAGGACGGCTTTCACACACACTTATCTCTCAGAACCGAGCATGTGGAGAGACGTTCGTTCATCTAGCACAAAGGGAATGGTTTGCAGGAGAAACTTTTACTCTGGTTTCTCAGTCTGTTTCCTAATGCCGGTTTGAAGTTCCTGCAGTTTTCACTGTAAAACCGAGTTTTAGCTAGTACCTCCCCATATATATGTATGGAGTGGAGTTTGCAACTGAAAAGAAACTTTGTGTTCCCAACAAGCTAGGTGAAGGACGGCTTTCACACACACTTATCTCTCAGAACCGAGCATGTGGAGAGACGTTCGTTCATCTAGCACAAAGGGAACGGGTTGCAGGAGAAACTATTACTCTGGTTTCTCAGTCTGTTTCCTAGTGCCGGTTTGAAGTTCCTGCAGTTTTCACTGTAAAACCGAGTTGGAGCTAGTACCTCCCCATATATATGTATGGAGTGGAGTTTGCAACTGAAAAGAAACTTTGTGTTCCCAACAAGCTAGGTGAAGGACGGCTTTCACACACACTTATCTCTCAGAACTGAGCATGTGGAGAGACGTTCGTTCATCTAGCACAAAGGGAACGGGTTGCAGGAGAAACTTTTACTCTGGTTTCTCAGTCTGTTTCCTAGTGCCGGTTTGAAGTTCCTGCAGTTTTCACTGTAAAACCGAGTTGGAGCTAGTACCTCCCCATATATATGTATGGAGTGGAGTTTGCAACTGAAAAAAAACTTTGTGTTCCCAACAAGCTAGGTGAAGGACGGCTTTCACACACACTTATCTCTCAGAACCGAGCATGTGGAGAGACGTTCGTTCATCTAGCACAAAGGGAACGGGTTGCAGGAGAAACTTTTACTGTGGTTTCTCAGTCTGTTTCCTAGTGCCGGTTTGAAGTTCCTGCAGTTTTCACTGTAAAACATATTTGGAGCTAGTACCTCCCCATATATATGTATGCAGTGGAGTTTGCAACTGAAAAGAAACTTTGTGTTCCCAACAAGCTAGGTGAAGGACGGCTTTCACACACACTTATCTCTCAGAACCGAGCATGTGGAGAGACGTTCGTTCATCTAGCACAAAGGGAACGGGTTGCAGGAGAAACTATTACTCTGGTTTCTCAGTCTGTTTCCTAGTGCCGGTTTGAAGTTCCTGCAGTTTTCACTGTAAAACCGAGTTGGAGCTAGTACCTCCCCATATATATGTATGGAGTGGAGTTTGCAACTGAAAAGAAACTTTGTGTTCCCAACAAGCTAGGTGAAGGACGGCTTTCACACACACTTATCTCTCAGAACTGAGCATGTGGAGAGACGTTCGTTCATCTAGCACAAAGGGAACGGGTTGCAGGAGAAACTTTTACTCTGGTTTCTCAGTCTGTTTCCTAGTGCCGGTTTGAAGTTCCTGCAGTTTTCACTGTAAAACCGAGTTGGAGCTAGTACCTCCCCATATATATGTATGGAGTGGAGTTTGCAACTGAAAAAAAACTTTGTGTTCCCAACAAGCTAGGTGAAGGACGGCTTTCACACACACTTATCTCTCAGAACCGAGCATGTGGAGAGACGTTCGTTCATCTAGCACAAAGGGAACGGGTTGCAGGAGAAACTTTTACTGTGGTTTCTCAGTCTGTTTCCTAGTGCCGGTTTGAAGTTCCTGCAGTTTTCACTGTAAAACATATTTGGAGCTAGTACCTCCCCATATATATGTATGCAGTGGAGTTTGCAACTGAAAAAAAACTTTGTGTTCCCAACAAGCTAGGTGAAGGACGGCTTTCACACACACTTATCTCTCAGAACTGAGCATGTGGAGAGACGTTCATTCATCTAGCACAAAGGGAACGGGTTGCAGGAGAAACTTTTACTCTGGTTTCTCAGTCTGTTTCCTAGTGCCGGTTTGAAGTTCCTGCAGTTTTCACTGTAAAACCGAGTTGGAGCTAGTACCTCCCCATATATATGTATGGAGTGGAGTTTGCAACTGAAAAAAAACTTTGTGTTCCCAACAAGCTAGGTGAAGGAAGGCTTTCACACACACTTATCTCTCAGAACCGAGCATGTGGAGAGACGTTCGTTCATCTAGCACAAAGGGAACGGGTTGCAGGAGAAACTTTTACTCTGGTTTCTCAGTCTGTTTCCTAGTGCCGGTTTGAAGTTCCTGCAGTTTTCACTGTAAACCCGAGTTGGAGCTAGTACCTCCCCATATATATGTATGGAGTGGAGTTTGCAACTGAAAAGAAACTTTGTGTTCCCAACAAGCTAGTTGAAGGACGGCTTACACACACACTTATCTCTCAGAACTGAGCATGTGGAGAGACGTTCGTTCATCTAGCACAAAGGGAACGGGTTGCAGGAGAAAATTTTACTCTGGTTTCTCAGTCTGTTTCCTAGTGCCGGTTTGAAGTTCCTGCAGTTTTCACTGTAAAACCGTGTTGGAGCTAGTACCTCCCCATATATATGTATGGAGTGGAGTTTGCAACTGAAAAGAAACTTTGTGTTCCCAACAAGCTAGGTGTAGGACGGCTTTCACACACACTTATCTCTCAGAACCGAGCATGTGGAGAGACGTTCGTTCATCTAGCACAAAGGGAACGGGTTGCAGGAGAAACTTTTACTCTGGTTTCTCAGTCTGTTTCCTAGTGCCGGTTTGAATTTCCTGCAGTTTTCACTGTAAATCCGAGTTGGAGCTAGTACCTCCCCATATATTTGTATGGAGTGGAGTTTGCAACTGAAAAGAAACTTTGTGTTCCCAACAAGCTAGGTGTAGGACGGCTTTCACACACACTTATCTCTCAGAACCGAGCATGTGGAGAGACGTTCGTTCATCTAGCACAAATGGAACGGGTTGCAGGAGAAACTTTTACTGTGATTTCTCAGTCTGTTTCCTAGTGCCGGTTTGAAGTTCCTGCAGTTTTCACTGTAAAACATATTTGGAGCTAGTACCTCCCCATATATATGTATGGAGTGGAGTTTGCAACTGAAAAGAAACTTTGTGTTCCCAACAAGCTAGGTGAAGGACGGCTTTCACACACACTTATCTCTCAGAACTGAGCATGTGGAGAGACGTTCATTCATCTAGCACAAAGGGAACGGGTTGCAGGAGAAACTTTTACTCTGGTTTCTCAGTCTGTTTCCTAGTGCCGGTTTGAAGTTCCTGCAGTTTTCACTGTAAAACCGAGTTGCAGTTAGTACCTCCCAATATATATGTATGGAGTGGAGTTTGCAACTGAAAAGAAACTTTGTGTTCCCAACAAGCTAGGTGAAGGACGGCTTTCACACACAATTATCTCTCAGAACCGAGCATGTGGAGAGACGTTCGTTCATCTAGCACAAAGGGAACGGGTTGCAGGAGAAACTTTTACTCTGGTTTCTCAGTCTGTTTCCTAGTGCCGGTTTGAAGTTCCTGCAGTTTTCACTGTAAACCCGAGTTGGAGCTAGTACCTCCCCATATATATGTATGGAGTGGAGTTTGCAACTGAAAAGAAACTTTGTGTTCCCAACAAGCTAGTTGAAGGACGGCTTACACACACACTTATCTCTCAGAACTGAGCATGTGGAGAGACGTTCGTTCATCTAGCACAAAGGGAACGGGTTGCAGGAGAAACTTTTACTCTGGTTTCTCAGTCTGTTTCCTAGTGCCGGTTTGAAGTTCCTGCAGTTTTCACTGTAAAACCGAGTTGGAGCTAGTACCTCCCCATATATATGTATGGAGAGGAGTTTGCAACTGAAAAGAAACTTTGTGTTCCCAACAAGCTAGGTGTAGGACGGCTTTCACACACACTTATCTCTCAGAACCGAGCATGTGGAGAGACGTTCGTTCATCTAGCACAAAGGGAACGGGTTGCAGGAGAAACTTTTACTCTGGTTTCTCAGTCTGTTTCCTAGTGCCGGTTTGAAGTTCCTGCAGTTTTCACTGTAAAACCGAGTTGGAGCTAGTACCTCCCCATATATTTGTATGGAGTGGAGTTTGCAACTGAAAAGAAACTTTGTGTTCCCAACAAGCTAGGTGTAGGACGGCTTTCACACACACTTATCTCTCAGAACCGAGCATGTGGAGAGACGTTCGTTCATCTAGCACAAAGGGAATGGTTTGCAGGAGAAACTTTTACTCTGGTTTCTCAGTCTGTTTCCTAATGCCGGTTTGAAGTTCCTGCAGTTTTCACTGTAAAACCGAGTTGGAGCTAGTACCTCCCCATATATATGTATGGAGTGGAGTTTGCAACTGAAAAGAAACTTTGTGTTCCCAACAAGCTAGGTGAAGGACGGCTTTCACACACACTTATCTCTCAGAACCGAGCATGTGGAGAGACGTTCGTTCATCTAGCACAAAGGGAACGGTTTGCAGGAGAAACTTTTACTCTGGTTTCTCAGTCTGTTTCCTAGTGCCGGTTTGAAGTTCCTGCAGTTTTCACTGTAAAACCGTGTTGGAGCTAGTACCTCCCCATATATATGTATGGAGTGGAGTTTGCAACTGAAAAAAAACTTTGTGTTCCCAACAAGCTAGGTGAAGGACGGCTTTCACACACACTTATCTCTCAGAACCGAGCATGTGGAGAGACGTTCGTTCATGTAGCACAAAGGGAACGGGTTGCAGGAGAAACTTTTACTGTGATTTCTCAGTCTGTTTCCTAGTGCCGGTTTGAAGTTCCTGCAGTTTTCACTGTAAAACATATTTGGAGCTAGTACCTCCCCATATATATGTATGGAGTGGAGTTTGCAACTGAAAAGAAACATTGTGTTCCCAACAAGCTAGGTGAAGGACGGCTTTCACACACACTTATCTCTCAGAACTGAGCATGTGGAGAGACGTTCATTCATCTAGCACAAAGGGAACGGGTTGCAGGAGAAACTTTTACTCTGGTTTCTCAGTCTGTTTCCTAGTGCCGGTTTGAAGTTCCTGCAGTTTTCACTGTAAAACCGAGTTGCAGTTAGTACCTCCCAATATATATGTATGGATTGGAGTTTGCAACTGAAAAGAAACTTTGTGTTCCCAACAAGCTAGGTGAAGGACGGCTTTCACACACACTTATCTCTCAGAACCGAGCATGTGGAGAGACGTTCGTTCATCTAGCACAAAGGGAACGGGTTGCAGGAGAAACTTTTACTCTGGTTTCTCAGTCTGTTTCCTAGTGCCGGTTTGAAGTTCCTGCAGTTTTCACTGTAAACCCGAGTTGGAGCTAGTACCTCCCCATATATATGTATGGAGTGGAGTTTGCAACTGAAAAGAAACTTTGTGTTCCCAACAAGCTAGTTGAAGGACGGCTTACACACACACTTATCTTTCAGAACTGAGCATGTGGAGAGACGTTCGTTCATCTAGCACAAAGGGAACGGGTTGCAGGAGAAACTTTTACTCTGGTTTCTCAGTCTGTTTCCTAGTGCCGGTTTGAACTTCCTGCAGTTTTCACTGTAAAACCGAGTTGGAGCTAGTACCTCCCCATATATATGTATGGAGTGGAGTTTGCAACTGAAAAGAAACTTTGTGTTCCCAACAAGCTAGGTGTAGGACGGCTTTCACACACACTTAAGTCTCAGAACCGAGCATGTGGAGAGACGTTCGTTCATCTAGCACAAAGGGAACGGGTTGCAGGAGAAACTTTTACTCTGGTTTCTCAGTCTGTTTCCTAGTGCCGGTTTGAAGTTCCTGCAGTTTTCACTGTAAAACCGAGTTGGAGCTAGTACCTCCCCATATATTTGTATGGAGTGGAGTTTGCAACTGAAAAGAAACTTTGTGTTCCCAACAAGCTAGGTGTAGGACGGCTTTCACACACACTTAACTCTCAGAACCGAGCATGTGGAGAGACGTTCGTTCATCTAGCACAAAGGGAATGGTTTGCAGGAGAAACTTTTACTCTGGTTTCTCAGTCTGTTTCCTAGTGCCGGTTTGAAGTTCCTGCAGTTTTCACAGTTAAACCGAGTTGGAGCTAGTACCTCCCCATATATATGTATGGAGTGGAGTTTGCAACTGAAAAGAAACATTGTGCTCCCAACAAGCTAGGTGAAGGACGGCTTTCACACACACTTATCTCTCAGAACCGAGCATGTGGAGAGACGTTCGTTCATCTAGCACAAAGGGAACGGGTTGCAGGAGAAACTTTTACTCTGGTTTCTCAGTCTGTTTCCTAGTGCCGGTTTGAAGTTCCTGCAGTTTTCACTGTAAACCCGAGTTGGAGCTAGTACCTCCCCATATATATGTATGGAGTGGAGTTTGCAACTGAAAAGAAACTTGTGTTCCCAACAAGCTAGTTGCAGGACGGCTTACACACACACTTATCTCTCAGAACTGAGCATGTGGAGAGACGTTCGTTCATCTAGCACAAAGGGAACGGGTTGCAGGAGAAACTTTTACTCTGGTTTCTCAGTCTGTTTCCTAGTGCCGGTTTGAAGTTCCTGCAGTTTTCACTGTAAAACCGAGTTGGAGCTAGTACCTCCCCATATATATGTATGGAGTGGAGTTTGCAACTGAAAAGAAACTTTGTGTTCCCAACAAGCAAGGTGTAGGACGGCTTTCACACACACTTATCTCTCAGAACCGAGCATGTGGAGAGACGTTCGTTCATCTAGCACAAAGGGAACGGGTTGCAGGAGAAACTTTTACTCTGGTTTCTCAGTCTGTTTCCTAGTGCCGGTTTGAATTTCCTGCAGTTTTCACTGTAAAACAGAGTTGGAGCTAGTACCTCCCCATATATATGTATGGAGTGGAGTTTGCAACTGAAAAGAAACTTTGTGTTCCCAACAAGCTAGGTGTAGGACGGCTTTCACACACACTTATCTCTCAGAACCGAGCATGTGGAGAGACGTTCGTTCATCTAGCACAAAGGGAATGGTTTGCAGGAGAAACTTTTACTCTGGTTTCTCAGTCTGTTTCCTAGTGCCGGTTTGAAGTTCCTGCAGTTTTCACTGTTAAACCGAGTTGGAGCTAGTACCTCCCCATATATATGTATGGAGTGGAGTTTGCAACTGAAAAGAAACATTGTGTTCCCAACAAGCTAGGTGAAGGACGGCTTTCACACACACTTATCTCTCAGAACCGAGCATGAGGAGAGACGTTCGTTCATCTAGCACAAAGGGAACGGTTTGCAGGAGAAACTTTTACTCTGGTTTCTCAGTATGTTTCCTAGTGCCGGTTTGAAGTTCCTGCAGTTTTCACTGTAAAACATATTTGGAGCTAGTACCTCCCAATATATATGTATGGAGTGGAGTTTGCAACTGAAAAGAAACTTTGTGTTCCCAACAAGCTAGGTGAAGGACGGCTTTCACACACACTTACCTCTCAGAACTGAGCATGTGGAGAGACGTTCGTTCATCTAGCACAAAGGGAACGGGTTGCAGGAGAAACTTTTACTCTGGTTTCTCAGTCTGTTTCCTAGTGCCGGTTTGAATTTCCTGCAGTTTTCACTGTAAAACCGAGTTGGAGCTAGTACCTCCCCATATATATGTATGGAGTGGAGTTTGCAACTGAAAAGAAACTTTGTGTTCCCAACAACCTAGGTGAAGGACGGCTTTCACACACACTTATCTCTCAGAACTGAGCATGTGGAGAGACGTTCGTTAATCTAGCACAAATGGAACGGGTTGCAGGAGCAACTTTTACTCTGGTTTATCAGTCTGTTTCCTAGTGCCGGTTTGAAGTTCCTGCAGTTTTCACTGTAAAACCGAGTTGCAGCTAGTACCTCCCCATATATATGTATGGAGTGGAGTTTGCAACTGAAAAGAAACTTTGTGTTCCCAACAAGCTAGGTGAAGGACGGCTTTCACACACACTTGTATCTCAGAACTGAGCATGTGGAGAGACGTTCGTTCATCTAGCACAAAGGGAACAGGATGCAGGAGAAACTTTTACTCTGGTTTCTCAGTCTGTTTCCTAGTGTCGGTTTGACGTTCCTGCAGTTTTCACTGTAAAACCGAGTTGGAGCTAGTACCTCCCCATATATATGTATGGAGTGGAGTTTGCAACTGAAAAGAAACTTTGTGTTCCCAACAAGCTAGGTGAAGGACGGCTTTCACACACACTTATCTCTCAGAACTGAGCATGGGGAGAGACGTTCGTTCATCTAGCACAAAGCGAACGGGTTGCAGGAGAAACTTTTACTCTGGTTTCTCAGTCTGTTTCCTATTGCCGGTTTGAAATTCCTGCAGTTTTCACTGTAAAACCGAGTTGCAGCTAGTACCTCCCCATATATATGTATGGAGTGGAGTTTGCAACTGAAAAGAAACTTTGTGTTCCCAACAAGCAAGGTGAAGGAAGGCTTTCACACAAACTTATCTCTCAAAATCGGGCATGTGGAGAGACGTTCGTTCATCTAGCACAAAGGGAACGGGTTGTAGGAGAAACTTTTACTCTGGTTTCTCAGTCTGTTTCCTAGTGCCGGTGGGAAGTTCCTGCAGTTTTCACTGTAAAACCGAGTTGGAGCTAGAACCTCCCCATATATATATATGGAGTGGAGTTTGCAACTGAAAAGAAACTTAGTGTTCCCAACAAGCTAGTTGAAGGACGGCTTTCACACACACTTATCTCTCAGAACTGAGCATGTGGAGAGACGTTCGTTCATCTAGCACAAAGGGAACTGGTTGCAGGGGAAACTTTTACTCTGGTTTCTCAGTCTGTTTCCTAGTGCCGGTTTGAAGTTCCTGCAGTTTTCACTGTAAAACCGAGTTGGAGCTAGTACCTCCCCATATATATGTATGGAGTGGAGTTTGCAACTGAAAAGAAACTTTGTGTTCCCAACAAGATACGTGAAGGACGGCTTTCACACACACTAATCTCTCAGAACCGAGCATGTGGAGAGACGTTCGTTCATCTAGCACAAAGGGAACGGGTTGCAGGAGAAACTTTTACTGTGGTTTCTCAGTCTGTTTCCTAGTGCCGGTTTGAAGTTCATGCAGTTTTCACTGTAAAACCGAGTTGCAGCTAGTACCTCCCAATATATATGTATGGAGTGGAGTTTGCAACTGAAAAGAAACTTTGTGTTCCCAACAAGCTAGGTGAAGAACGGCTTTCACACACACTTATCTCTCACAACTGAGCATGTGGAGAGACGTTCGTTCATCTAGCACAAAGGGAACGGGATGCAGGAGAAACTTTTACTCTGGTTTCTCAGTCTGTTTCCTAGTGCCGGTTTGAAGTTCCTGCAGTTTTCACTGTAAAACCGAGTTGCAGCTAGTACCTCCCCATATATATGTATGGATTGGAGTTGGCAACTGAAAAGAAACTTTGTGTTCCCAACAAGCAAGTTGAAGGAAGGCTTTCACACAAACTTATCTCTCAAAACCGGGCATGTGGAGAGACGTTCGTTCATCTAGCACAAAGGGAACGGGTTGCAGGAGAAACTTTTACTCTGGTTTCTCAGTCTGTTTCCTAGTGCCGGTTTGAAGTTCCTGCAGTTTTCACTGTAAAACCGAGTTGGAGCTAGTACCTCCCCATATATATATATGGAGTGGAGTTTGCAACTGAAAAGAAACTTAGTGTTCCCAACAAGCTAGTTGAAGGACGGCTTTCACACACACTTATCTCTCAGAACTGAGCATGTGGAGAGACGTTCGTTCATCTAGCACAAAGGGAACGGGTTGCAGGGGAAACTTTTACTCTGGTTTCTCAGTCTGTTTCCTAGTGCCGGTTTGAAGTTCCTGCAGTTTTCACTGTAAAACCGAGTTGCAGCTAGTACCTCCCCATATATATGTATGGAGTGGAGTTTGCAACTGAAAAGAAACTTTGTGTTCCCAACAAGCTAGGTGAAGGACGGCTTTCACACACACTTATCTCTCAGAACCGGGCATGTGGAGAGACGTTCGTTCATCTAGCAGAAAGGGAAAGGATTGCAGGAGAAACTTTTACTCTGGTTTCTCAGTCTGTTTCCTAGTGCCGGTTTGAATTTCCTGCAGTTTTCACTGTAAAACCGAGTTGGAGCTAGTACATCCCCATATATATGTATGGAGTGGAGTTTGCAACTGAAAAGAAACATTGTGTTCCCAACAAGCTAGGTGAAGGACGGCTTTCACGCACACTTATCTCTCAGAACTGAGCATGGGGAGAGACGTTCGTTCATCTAGCACAAAGGGAACGGGTTGCAGGGGAAACTTTTACTCTGGTTTCTCAGTCTGTTTCCTAGTGCCGGTTTGAAGTTCCTGCAGTTTTCACTGTAAAACAGAGTTGGAGCTAGTACCTCCCCATATATATGTATGGAGTGGAGTTTGCAACTGAAAAGAAACTTTGTGTTCCCAACAAGCTAGGTGAAGGACTGCTTTCACACACACTAATCTCTCAGAACCGAGCATGTGGAGAGACGTTCGTTCATCTAGCACAAAGGGAACGGGTTGCAGGAGAAACTTTTACTGTGGTTTCTCAGTCTGTTTCCTAGTGCCGGTTTGAAGTTCCTGCAGTTTTCACTGTAAAACTGAGTTGCAGCTAGATACCTCCCCATATGTATGTATGGAGTGGAGATTGCAACTGAAAAGAAACTTTGTGTTCCCAACAAGCTAGGTGAAGGACGGCTTTCACACAAACTTATCACTCAGAACTGAGCATGTGGAGAGACGTTCGTTCATCTAGCACAAAGGGAACGGGTTGCAGGAGAAACTTTTACTCTGGTTTCTCAGTCTGTTTCCTAGTGCCGCTTTGAATTTCCTGCAGTTTTCACTGTAAAACAGAGTTGCAGCGAGTACCTCCTCATATTTATGTATGGACTGGAGTTTGCAACTGAAAAGAAACTTTGTGTTCCCAACAAGCTAGGTGAAGGACGGCTTTCACACACACTTATCTCTCAGAACTGAGCATGTGGCGAGACGTTCGTTCATCTAGCACAAAGGGAACGGATTGCAGGAGAAATTTTTACTCTGGATTCCCAGTCTGTTTCCTAGTGCCGGTTTGAAGTTCCTGCAGTTTTCACTGTAAATCATATTTGGAGCTAGTACCTCCCCATATATATTTATGGAGTGGAGTTTGCAACTGAAAAGAACCTTTGTGTTCCCAACAAGCTAGGTGAAGTACGGCTTTCACACACAGTTATCTCTCAGAACCGAGCATGTGGAGAGACGTTCGTTCATCTAGCACAAAGGGAACGGGTTGCAGGAGAAACTTTTACTCTGGTTTCTCAGTCTTTTTCCTAGTGCCGGTTTGAAGTTCCTGCAGTTTTCACTGTAAAACATATTTGGAGCTAGTACTTCCCCACATATATGTATGGAGTGGAATTTGCAACTGAAAAGAAACTTTGTGTTCCCAACAAGCTAGGTGAAGGACGGCTTTCACACCCACTTATCTCTCAGAACAGAGAATGTGGAGAGACGTTCGTTCATCTAGCACAAAGGGAACGGTTTGCAGGAGAAACTTTTACTCTGGTTTCTCAGTCTGTTTCCTAGTGCCTGTTTGAAGTTCCTGCAGTTTTCACTGTAAAACCGAGTTGGAGCTAGTAACTCCCCTATATATGTATGGAATGGAGTTTGCAACTGAAAAGAAACTTTGTGTTTCCAACAAGCTAGGTGAAGGAGGGCTTTCACACCCACTTGTCTCTCAGAAAAGAGCATGTGGGGAGACGTTCGTTCATCTAGCACAAAGGGAACGGGTTGCAGGAGAAACTTATACTCTGGTTTCTCAGTCTGTTTCCTAGTGCCGGTTTGAAGTTCCTGCAGTTTTCACAGTAAAACCGAGTTGGAGCTAGTACCTCCCCATATATATGTATGGAGTGGAGTTTGCAACTGAAAAGAAACTTTGTGTTCCCAACAAGCTAGGTGAAGGACGGCTTTCACACACACTTATCTCTCAGAACTGAGCATGTGGAGAGACGTTCGTTCAACTAGCACAAAGGGAACGGGTTGCAGGGGAAACTTTTACTCTGGTTTCTCAGTCTGTTTCCTAGTGCCGGTTTGAAGTTCCTGCAGTTTTCACTGTAAAACATATTTGGAGCTAGTACCCCCCCATATATATGTATTGAGTGGAGTTTGCAGCTGAAAAGAAACTTTGTGTTCCCAAAAAGCTAGGTGAAGGACGGCTTTCACACACACTTATCTCTCAGAACAGAGCATTTGGAGAGACGTTCGTTCATCTAGCACAAAGGGACCGGGTTGCAGGAGAAACTTTTACTCTGGATTCTCAGTCTGTTTCCTAGTGCCGGTTTGAAGTTCCTGCAGTTTTCACTGTAAAACCGAGTTGCAGCTAGTACCTCCCCATATAAATGTATGGAGTGGAGTTTGCAACTGAAAAGAAACTTTGTGTTCCCAACAAGCTAGGTGAAGGACGGCTTTCACACACACTTATCTCTCAGAACCGAGCATGTGGAGAGACGTTCGTTCATCTAGCACAATCGGAACGGGTTGCAGGAGAAACATTTACTCTGGTTTCTCAGTCTGTTTCCTAGTGCCGGTTTGAATTTCCTGCAGTTTTCTCTGTAAAACCGAGTTGGAGCTAGTACCTCCCCATATATATATATGGATTGGAGTTTGCAACTGAAAAGAAACTTTGTGTTCCCAACAAGCTAGGTGAAGGACGGCTTTCCCACACACTTATCTCTCAGAACTGAGCATGTGGAGAGACGTTCGTTCATCTAGCACAAAGGGAACGGGTTGCAGGAGAAACTTATACTCTGGTTTCTCAGTCTGTTTCCTAGTGCCGGTTTGAATTTCCTGCAGTTTTCACTGTAAAACCGAGTTGCAGCTAGTACCTCCCCATATATATATGTATGGATTGGAGTTTGCAACTGAAAGAAACTTTGTGTTCCCAACAAGCTAGGTGAAGGACGGCTTTCACACACACTTATCTCTCAGAACAGAGCATGTGGAGAGACGTTCGTTCATCTAGCACAAAGGGAACGGGTTGCTGGAGAAACTTTTACTCTGGTTTCTCAGTCTGTTTCCTAGTGCCGGTTTGAAGTTCCTGCAGTTTTCACTGTAAAACCGAGTTGGAGCTAGTACCTCCCCATATATATGTATGAAGTGGAGTTTGCAACAGAAAAGAAACTTTGTATTCCCAACAAGCTAGGTGAAGGACGGCTTTCACACACAATTATCTCTCAGAAATGAGCATGTGGAGAGACGTTCGTTCATCTAGCACAAAGGGAACGGGTTGCAGCAGAATATTTTTCTCTGGTTTCTCAGTCTGTTTCCTAGTGCCGGTTTGAAGTTCCTGCAGTTTTCACTGTAAAACCGAGTTGCAGCTAGTACCTCACCATATATATGTATGGAGTGGAGTTTGCAACTGAAAAGAAACTTTGTGTTCCCAACAAGCTAGGTGAAGGACGGATTTCACACACTCTTATCTCTCAGAACTGAGCATGTGGAGAGACGTTCGTTCATCTAGCACAAAGGGAACGGGTTGCAGGAGAAACTTTTACTCTGGTTTCTCAGTCTGTTTCCTAGTGCCAGTTTGAAGTTCGTGCAGTTTTCACTGTAAAACCGAGTTGCAGCTAGTACCTCCCCATATATATGTATGGAGTGGAGTTTGCAACTGGAAAGAAACTTTGTGTTCCCAACAAGCTAGGTGAAGGACGGCTTTCACTCACACTTATCTCTCAGAACCGAGCATGTGGAGAGACGTTCGTTCATCTAGCACAAAGGGAACGGGTTGCAGGGGAAACTTTTACTCTGGTTTCTCAGTCTGTTTCCTAGTGCCGGTTTGAAGTTCCTGCAGTTTTCACTGTTAAACCGAGTTGGAGCTAGTACCTCCCCGTATATATGTATGGAGTGGAGTTTGCAACTGAAAAGAAACTTTGTGTTCCCAACAAGCTAGGTGAAGGACGGCTTTCACACACACTTATCTCTCAGAACTGAGCATGTGGAGAGACGTTCGTTCATCTAGCACAAAGGGAACGGGTTGCAGGAGAAACTTTTACTCTGGTTTCTCAGTCTGTTTCTTAGTGCCGGTTTGAAGTTCCTGCAGTTTTCACTGTAAAACCGAGTTGGAGCTAGTACCTCCCCGTATATATGTATGGAGTGTAGTTTGCAACTGAAAAGAAACTTTGTGTTCCCAACAAGCTAGGTGAAGGACGGCTTTCACACACACTTATCTCTCAGAACTGAGCATGTGGAGAGACGTTCGTTCATTTAGCACAAAGGGAACGGGTTGCAGGAGAAACTTTTACTCTGGTTTCTCAGTCTGTTTCCTAGTGCCGGTTTGAAGTTCCTGCAGTTTTCACTGTAAAACCGAGTTGGAGCTAGTACCTCCCCATATATATGTATGGAGTGGAGTTTGCAACTGAAAAGAAACTTTGTGTTCCCAACAAGCTAGGTGAAGGACGGCTTTCACACACACTTATCTCTCAGAATTGAGCATGTGGAGAGACGTTCGTTCATCTAGCACAAAGGGAACGGGTTGCAGCAGAAACTTTTACTCTGGCTTCTCAGTCTGTTTCCTAGTGCCGGTTTGAAGTTCCTGCAGTTTTCACTGTAAAACCGAGTTGCAGCTAGTACCTCCCCATATAAATGTATGGAGTGGAGTTTGCAACTGAAAAGAAACTTTGTGTTCCCAACAAGCTAGGTGAAGGACGGCTTTCACACACACTTATCTCTCAGAACTGAGCATGTGGAGAGACGTTCGTTCATCTAGCACAAAGGGAACGGGTTGCAGGAGAAACTTTTACTCTGGTTTCTCAGTCTGTTTCCTAGTGCCGGTTTGAAGTTCCTGCAGTTTTCACTGTAAAACCGTGTTGGAGCTAGTACCTCCCCATATATATGTATGGAGTGGAGTTAGCAACTGAAAAGAAACTTTGTGTTCCCAACAAGCTAGTTGAAGGACGGCTTTCACACACACTTATCTCTCAGAACCGAGCATGTGGAGAGACGTTCGTTCATCTAGCACAATGGGAACGGGTTGCAGGAGAAACTTTTACTGTGGTTTCTCAGTCTGTTTCCTAGTGCCGGTTTGAAATTCCTGCAGTTTACACTGTAAAATCGAGTTGGAGCTAGTACCTCCCCATATATATGTATGGATTGGAGTTTCCAACTGAAAAGAAACTTTCTGTTCCCAACAAGCTAGGTGAAGGACGGCTTTCACACACACTTATCTCTCAGAACTGAGCATGTGGAGAGTCGTTCGTTCATCTAGCATAAAGGGAACGGGTTTCAGGAGAAACTTTTACTCTTGTTTCTCAGTCTGTTTCCTAGTGCCGGTTTGAAATTCCTGCAGTTTTCACTGTAAAACCGGGTTGCAGCTAGTACCTCCCCGTATATATGTATGGAGTGGAGTTTGCAACTGAAAAGAATCTTTGTGTTCCCAACAAGCTAGGTGAAGGACGGCTTTCACACACACTTATCTCTCAGAACTGAGCATGTGGAGAGACGTTCGTTCATCTAGCACAAAGGGAACGGGTTGCAGGAGAAACTTTTACTCTGGTTTCTCAGTCTGTTTCCTAGTGCCGGTTTGAAGTTCCTGCAGTTTTCACTGTAAAACCGAGTTGCAGCTAGTACCTCCCCATATATATGTTTGGAGTGGAGTTAGCAACTGAAAAGAAACTTTGTGTTCCCAACAAGCTAGGTGAAGGACGGATTTCACACACACTTATCTCTCAGAACTGAGCATGTGAAGAGACGTTCGTTCATCTAGCACAAAGGGAACGGGTTGCAGGAGAAACTTTTACTCTGGTTTCTCAGTCTGTTTCCTAGTGCCGGTTTGAAGTTCCTGCAGTTTTCACTGTAAAACCGAGTTGCAGCTAGTACCTCCCCATATATATGTATGGAGTGGAGTTTGCAACTGAAAAGAAACTTTGTGTTCCCAACAAGCAAAGTGAAGGACGGCTTTCACACACACTTACTCTCAGAACTGTGCATGTGGAGAGACGTTCGTTCATCTAGCAAAAAGGGAACGGGTTGCAGGAGAAACTTTTACTCTGGTTTCTCAGTCTGTTTCCTAGTGCCGATTTGAAGTTCCTGCAGTTTTCACTGTAAAACATATTTGGAGCTAGTACCTACCCATATATATGTATGGAGTGGAGTTTGTAACTGAAAAGAAAATTTGTGTTCCCAACAAGCTAGGTGAAGGACGGCTTTCACACACTCTTCTCTCTCAGAACTGAGCATGTGGAGAGACGTTCGTTCATCTATCACAAAGGGAACGGGTTGCAGGAGAAACTTTTACTCTGGTTTCTCAGTCTGTTTCCTAGTGCCGGTTTGAAGTTCCTGCAGTTTTAACTGTAAAACCGAGTTGGAGCTAGTACCTCCCCATATATATGTATGGAGTGGAGTTTGCAACTGAAAAGAAACTTTGTGTTCCCAACAAGCTAGGTGAAGTAAGGCTTTCACACACACTTATCTCTCAGAACCGAGCATGTGGAGAGACGTTCGTTCATCTAGCACAAAGGGAACGGGTTGCAGGAGAAACTTTTACTCTGGTTTCTCAGTCTGTTTCCTAGTACCGGTTTGAAGTTCCTGCAGTTTTCACTGTAAAACCGAGTTGGAGCTAGTACCTCCCCATATATATGTATGGAGTGGAGTTTGCAACTGAAAAGAAACTTTGTGTTCCCAACAAGCTAGGTGAAGGACGGCTTTCACACACACTTATCTCTCAGAACCGAGCATGTGGAGACGTCCGTTCATCTAGCACAAAGGGAACGGGTTGCAGGAGAAACTTTTACTCTGGTTTCTCAGTCTGTTTCCTAGTGCCGGTTTGAAGTTCCTGCAGTTTTCACTGTAAAACATATTTGGAACTAGTACCTCCCCATATATATGTATGGAGTGGAGTTTGCAACTGAAAAGAAACTTTGTGTTCCCAACAAGCTAGGTGAAGGACGGCTTTCACACAAACTTATCTCTCAGAACTGAGCATGTGGAGAGACGTTCGTTCATCTAGCACAAAGGGAACGGGTTGCAGGAGAAACTTATACTCTGGTTTCTCAGTCTGTTTCCTAGTGCCGGTTTGAAGTTCCTGCAGTTTTCACTGTAAAACCGAGTTGCAGCTAGTACCTCCCCATATATATATGTATGGATTGGAGTTTGCAACTGAAAGAAACTTTGTGTTCCCAACAAGCTAGGTGAAGGACGGCTTTCACACACACTTATCTCTCAGAACAGAGCAAGTGGAGAGACGTTCGTTCATCTAGCACAAAGGGAACGGGTTGCTGGAGAAACTTTTACTCTGGTTTCTCAGTCTGTTTCCTAGTGCCGGTTTGAAGTTCCTGCAGTTTTCACTGTAAAACCGAGTTGGAGCTAGTACCTCCCCATATATATGTATGAAGTGGAGTTTGCAACTGAAAAGAAACTTTGTATTCCCAACAAGCTAGGTGAAGGACGGCTTTCACACACACTTATCTCTCAGAAATGAGCATGTGGAGAGACGTTCGTTCATCTAGCACAAAGGGAACGGGTTGCAGCAGAATATTTTTCTCTGGTTTCTCAGTCTGTTTCCTAGTGCCGGTTTGAAGTTCCTGCAGTTTTCACTGTAAAACCGAGTTGCAGCTAGTACCTCACCATATATATGTATGGAGTGGAGTTTGCAACTGAAAAGAAACTTTGTGTTCCCAACAAGCTAGGTGAAGGACGGATTTCACACACTCTTATCTCTCAGAACTGAGCATGTGGAGAGACGTTCGTTCATCTAGCACAAAGGGAATGGGTTGCAGGAGAAACTTTTACTCTGGTTTCTCAGTCTGTTTCCTAGTGCCAGTTTGAAGTTCCTGCAGTTTTCACTGTAAAACCGAGTTGCAGCTAGTACCTCCCCATATATATGTATGGAGTGGAGTTTGCAACTGGAAAGAAACTTTGTGTTCCCAACAAGCTAGGTGAAGGACGGCTTTCACTCACACTTATCTCTCAGAACTGAGCATGTGGAGAGACGTTCGTTCATCTAGCACAAAGGGAACGGGTTGCAGGGGAAACTTTTACTCTGGTTTCTCAGTCTGTTTCCTAGTGCCGGTTTGAAGTTCCTGCAGTTTTCACTGTTAAACCGAGTTGGAGCTAGTACCTCCCCGTATATATGTATGGAGTGGAGTTTGCAACTGAAAAGAAACTTTATGTTCCCAACAAGCTAGGTGAAGGACGGCTTTCACACACACTTATCTCTCAGAACTGAGCATGTGGAGAGACGTTCGTTCATCTAGCACAAAGGGAACGGGTTGCAGGAGAAACTTTTACTCTGGTTTCTCAGTCTGTTTCTTAGTGCCGGTTTGAAGTTCCTGCAGTTTTCACTGTAAAACCGAGTTGGAGCTAGTACCTCCCCGTATATATGTATGGAGTGTAGTTTGCAACTGAAAAGAAACTTTGTGTTCCCAACAAGCTAGGTGAAGGACGGCTTTCACACACACTTATCTCTCAGAACTGAGCATGTGGAGAGACGTTCGTTCATTTAGCACAAAGGGAACGGGTTGCAGGAGAAACTTTTACTCTGGTTTCTCAGTCTGTTTCCTAGTGCCGGTTTGAAGTTCCTGCAGTTTTCACTGTAAAACCGAGTTGGAGCTAGTACCTCCCCATATATATGTATGGAGTGGAGTTTGCATCTGAAAAGAAACTTTGTGTTCCCAACAAGCTAGGTGAAGGACGGCTTTCACACACACTTATCTCTCAGAACTGAGCATGTGGAGAGTCGTTCGTTCATCTAGCATAAAGGGAACGGGTTGCAGGAGAAACTTTTACTCTGGTTTCTCAGTCTGTTTCCTAGTGCCGGTTTGAAATTCCTGCAGTTTTCACTGTAAAACCGGGTTGCAGCTAGTACCTCCCCATATAAATGTATGGAGTGGAGTTTGCAACTGAAAAGAATCTTTGTGTTCCCAACAAGCTAGGTGAAGGACGGCTTTCACACACACTTATCTCTCAGAACTGAGCATGTGGAGAGACGTTCGTTCATCTAGCACAAAGGGAACGGGTTGCAGGAGAAACTTTTACTCTGGTTTCTCAGTCTGTTTCCTAGTGCCGGTTTGAAGTTCCTGCAGTTTTAACTGTAAAACCGAGTTGCAGCTAGACCTCCTCATATATATGTATGGAGTGGAGTTAGCAACTGAAAAGAAACTTTGTGTTCCCAACAAGCTAGGTGAAGGACGGCTTTCACACACACTTATCTCTCAGAACTGAGCATGTGAAGAGACGTTCGTTCATCTAGCACAAAGGGAACGGGTTGCAGGAGAAACTTTTACTCTGGTTTCTCAGTCTGTTTCCTAGTGCCGGTTTGAAGTTCCTGCAGTTTTCACTGTAAAACCGAGTTGCAGCTAGTACCTCCCCATATATATGTATGGAGTGGAGTTTGCAACTGAAAAGAAACTTTGTGTTCCCAACAAGCAAGGTGAAGGACGGCTTTCACACACACTTACTCTCAGAACTGTGCATGTGGAGAGACGTTCGTTCATCTAGCAAAAAGGGAACGGGTTGCAGGAGAAACTTTTACTCTGGTTTCTCAGTCTGTTTCCTAGTGCCGATTTGAAGTTCCTGCAGTTTTCACTGTAAAACATATTTGGAGCTAGTACCTACCCATATATATGTATGGAGTGGAGTTTGTAACTGAAAAGAAAATTTGTGTTCCCAACAAGCTAGGTGAAGGACGGCTTTCACACACTCTTCTCTCTCAGAACTGAGCATGTGGAGAGACGTTCGTTCATCTATCACAAAGGGAACGGGTTGCAGGAGAAACTTTTACTCTGGTTTCTCAGTCTGTTTCCTAGTGCCGGTTTGAAGTTCCTGCAGTTTTCACTGTAAAACCGAGTTGGAGCTAGTACCTCCCCATATATATGTATGGAGTGGAGTTTGCAACTGAAAAGAAACTTTGTGTTCCCAACAAGCTAGGTGAAGTAAGGCTTTCACACACACTTATCTCTCAGAACCGAGCATGTGGAGAGACGTTCGTTCATCTAGCACAAAGGGAACGGGTTGCAGGAGAAACTTTTACTCTGGTTTCTCAGTCTGTTTCCTAGTGCCGGTTTGAAGTTCCTGCAGTTTTCACTGTAAAACCGAGTTGGAGCTAGTACCTCCCCATATATATGTATGGAGTGGAGTTTGCAACTGAAAAGAAACTTTGTGTTCCCAACAAGCTAGGTGAAGGACGGCTTTCACACACACTTATCTTTCAGAACCGAGCATGTGGAGAGACGTTCGTTCATCTAGCACAAAGGGAACGGGTTGCAGGAGAAACTTTTTCTCTGGTCTCTCAGTGTGTTTCCTAGTGCCGGTTTGAAGTTCCTGCAGTTTTCACTGTAAAACCGAGTTGCAGCTAGTACCTCCCCATATATATGTATGGAGTGGAGTTGGCAACTGAAAAGAAACTTTGTGTACCCAACAAGCAAGGTGAAGGAAGGCTTTCACACAAACTTATCTCTCAAAATCGGGCATGTGGAGAGACGTTCGTTCATCTAGCACAAAGGGAACGGGTTGCAGGAGAAACTTTTACTCTGGTTTCTCAGTCTGTTTCCTAGTGCCGGTTTGAAGTTCCTGCAGTTTTCACTGTAAAACCGAGTTGGAGCTAGTACCTCCCCATATATATATATGGAGTGGAGTTTGCAACTGAAAAGAAACTTAGTGTTCCCAACAAGCTAGTTGAAGGACGGCTTTCACACACACTTATCTCTCAGAACTGAGCATGTGGAGAGACGTTCGTTCATCTAGCACAAAGGGAACGGGTTGCAGGGGAAACTTTTACTCTGGTTTCTCAGTCTGTTTCCTAGTGCCGGTTTGAAATTCCTGCAGTTTTCACTGTAAAACCGAGTTGGAGCTAGTACCTCCCCATATATATGTATGGAGTGGAGTTTGCAACTGAAAAGAAACTTTGTGTTCCCAACAAGATACGTGAAGGACGGCTTTCACACACACTAATCTCTCAGAACCGAGCATGTGGAGAGACGTTCGTTCATCTAGCACAAAGGGAACGGGTTGCAGGAGAAACTTTTACTCTGGTTTCTCAGTTTGTTTCCTAGTGCCGGTTTGAAGTTCCTGCAGTTTTCACTGTAAAACCGAGTTGCAGCTAGTACCTCCCAATATATATGTATGGAGTGGAGTTTGCAACTGAAAAGAAACTTTGTGTTCCCAACAAGCTAGGTGAAGGACGGCTTTCACACACACTTATCTCTCACAACTGAGCATGTGGAGAGACGTTCGTTCATCTAGCACAAAGGGAACGGGTTGCAGGAGAAACTTTTACTCTGGTTTCTCAGTCTGTTTCCTAGTGCCGGTTTGAAGTTCCTGCAGTTTTCACTGTAAAACCGTGTTGCAGCTAGTACCTCCCCATATATATGTATGGATTGGAGTTGGCAACTGAAAAGAAACTTTGTGTTCCCAACAAGCAAGTTGAAGGAAGGCTTTCACACAAACTTATCTCTCAAAACCGGGCATGTGGAGAGACGTTCGTTCATCTAGCACAAAGGGAACGGGTTGCAGGAGAAACTTTTACTCTGGTTTCTCAGTCTGTTTCCTAGTGCCGCTTTGAATTTCCTGCAGTTTTCACTGTAAAACCGAGTTGCAGCGAGTACCTCCTCATATTTATGTATGGATTGGAGTTTGCAACTGAAAAGAAACTTTGTGTTCCCAACAAGCTAGGTGAAGGACGGCTTTCACACACACTTATCTCTCAGAACTGAGCATGTGGCGAGACGTTCGTTCATCTAGCACAAAGGGAACGGATTGCAGGAGAAATTTTTACTCTGGATTCCCAGTCTGTTTCCTAGTGCCGGTTAGAAGTTCCTGCAGTTTTCACTGTAAATCATATTTGGAGCTAGTACCTCCCCATATATATTTATGGAGTGGAGTTTGCAACTGATAAGAACCTTTGTGTTCCCAACAAGCTAAGTGAAGTACGGCTTTCACACACAGTTATCTCTCAGAACCGAGCATGTGGAGAGACGTTCGTTCATCTAGCACAAAGGGAACGGGTTGCAGGAGAAACTTTTACTCTGGTTTCTCAGTCTGTTTCCTAGTGCCGGTTTGAAGTTCCTGCAGTTTTCACTGTAAAACATATTTGGAGCTAGTACCTCCCCACATATATGTATGGAGTGGAATTTGCAACTGAAAAGAAACTTTGTGTTCCCAACAAGCTAGGTGAAGGACGGCTTTCACACCCACTTATCTCTCAGAACAGAGAATGTGGAGAGACGTTCGTTCATCTAGCACAAAGGGAACGGTTTGCAGGAGAAACTTTTACTCTGGTTTCTCAGTCTGTTTCCTAGTGCCGGTTTGAATTTCCTGCAGTTTTCTCTGTAAAACCGAGTTGGAGCTAGTATCTCCCCATATATATGTATGGATTGGAGTTTGCAACTGAAAAGAAACTTTGTGTTCCCAACAAGCTAGGTGAAGGACGGCTTTCACACATACTTATCTCTCAGAACTGAGCATGTGGAGAGACGTTCGTTCATCTAGCACAAAGGGAACGGGTTGCAGGAGAAACTTATACTCTGGTTTCTCAGTCTGTTTCCTAGTGCCGGTTTGAAGTTCCTGCAGTTTTCACTGTAAAACCGAGTTGCAGCTAGTACCTCCCCATATATATATGTATGGATTGGAGTTTGCAACTGAAAGAAACTTTGTGTTCCCAACAAGCTAGGTGAAGGACGGCTTTCACACACACATATCTCTCAGAACAGAGCATGTGGAGAGACGTTCGTTCATCTAGCACAAAGGGAACGGGTTGCTGGAGAAACTTTTACTCTGGTTTCTCAGTCTGTTTCCTAGTGCCGGTTTGAAGTTCCTGCAGTTTTCACTGTAAAACCGAGTTGGAGCTAGTACCTCCCCATATATATGTATGAAGTGGAGTTTGCAACTGAAAAGAAACTTTGTATTCCCAACAAGCTAGGTGAAGGACGGCTTTCACACACACTTATCTCTCAGAAATGAGCATGTGGAGAGACGTTCGTTCATCTAGCACAAAGGGAACGGGTTGCAGCAGAAAATTTTTCTCTGGTTTCTCAGTCTGTTTCCTAGTGCCGGTTTGAAGTTCCTGCAGTTTTCACTGTAAAACCGAGTTGCAGCTAGTACCTCACCATATATATGTATGGAGTGGAGTTTGCAACTGAAAAGAAACTTTGTGTTCCCTACAAGCTAGGTGAAGGACGGATTTCACACACTCTTATCTCTCAGAACTGAGCATGTGGAGAGACGTTCGTTCATCTAGCACAAAGGGAACGGGTTGCAGGAGAAACTTTTACTCTGGTTTCTCAGTCTGTTTCCTAGTGCCAGTTTGAAGTTCCTGCAGTTTTCATTGTAAAACCGAGTTGCAGCTAGTACCTCCCCATATATATGTATGGAGTGGAGTTTGCAACTGGAAAGAAACTTTGTGTTCCCAACAAGCTAGGTGAAGGACGGCTTTCACTCACAATTATCTCTCAGAGCCGAGCATGTGGAGAGACGTTCGTTCATCTAGCACAAAGGGAACGGGTTGCAGGGGAAACTTTTACTCTGGTTTCTCAGTCTGTTTCCTAGTGCCGGTTTGAAGTTCCTGCAGTTTTCACTGTTAAACCGAGTTGGAGCTAGTACCTCCCCGTATATATGTATGGAGTGGAGTTTGCAACTGAAAAGAAACTTTATGTTCCCAACAAGCTAGGTGAAGGACGGCTTTCACACACACTTATCTCTCAGAACTGAGCATGTGGAGAGACGTTCGTTCATCTAGCACAAAGGGAACGGGTTGCAGGAGAAACTTTTACTCTGGTTTCTCAGTCTGTTTCTTAGTGCCGGTTTGAAGTTCCTGCAGTTTTCACTGTAAAACCGAGTTGGAGCTAGTACTTCCCCGTATATATGTATGGAGTGTAGTTTGCAACTGAAAAGAAACTTTGTGTTCCCAACAAGCTAGGTGAAGGACGGCTTTCACACACACTTATCTCTCAGAACTGAGCATGTGGAGAGACGTTCGTTCATTTAGCACAATGGGAACGGGTTGCAGGAGAAACTTTTACTCTGGTTTCTCAGTCTGTTTCCTAGTGCCGGTTTGAAGTTCCTGCAGTTTTCACTGTAAAACCGAGTTGGAGCTAGTACCTCCCCATATATATGTATGGAATGGAGTTTGCAACTGAAAAGAAACTTTGTGTTCCCAACAAGCTAGGTGAAGGACGGCTTTCACACACACTTATCTCTCAGAATTGAGCATGTGGAGAGACGTTCGTTCATCTAGCACAAAGGGAACGGGTTGCAGCAGAAACTTTTACTCTGGCTTCTCAGTCTGTTTCTTAGTGCCGGTTTGAAGTTCCTGCAGTTTTCACTGTAAAACCGAGTTGCAGCTAGTACCTCCCCATATAAATGTGTGGAGTGGAGTTTTCAACTGAAAAGAAACTTTGTGTTCCCAACAAGCTAGGTGAAGGACGGCTTTCACACACACTTATCTCTCAGAACTGAGCATGTGGAGAGACGTTCGTTCATCTAGCACAAAGGGAACGGGTTGCAGGAGAAACTTTTACTCTGGTTTCTCAGTCTGTTTCCTAGTGCCGGTTTGAAGTTCCTGCAGTTTTCACTGTAAAACCGTGTTGGAGCTAGTACCTCCCCATATATATGTATGGAGTGGAGTTAGCAACTGAAAAGAAACTTTGTGTTCCCAACAAGCTAGTTGAAGTACGGCTTTCACACACACTTATCTCTCAGAACCGAGCATGTGGAGAGACGTTCGTTCATCTAGCACAATGGGAACGGGTTGCAGGAGAAACTTTTACTGTGGTTTCTCAGTCTGTTTCCTAGTGCCGGTTTGAAATTCCTGCAGTTTACACTGTAAAATCGAGTTGGAGCTAGTACCTCCCCATATATATGTATGGATTGGAGTTTGCAACTGAAAAGAAACTTTCTGTTCCCAACAAGCTAGGTGAAGGACGGCTTTCACACACACTTCTCTCTCAGAACTGAGCATGTGGAGAGTCGTTCGTTCATCTAGCATAAAGGGAACGGGTTGCAGGAGAAACTTTTACTCTGGTTACTCAGTCTGTTTCCTAGTGCCGGTTTGAAATTCCTGCAGTTTTCACTGTAAAACCGGGTTGCAGCTAGTACCTCCCCATATAAATGTATGGAGTGGAGTTTGCAACTGAAAAGAATATTTGTGTTCCCAACAAGCTAGGTGAAGGACGGCTTTCACACACACTTATCTCTCAGAACTTAGCATGTGGAGAGACGTTCGTTCATCTAGCACAAAGGGAACGGGTTGCAGGAGAAACTTTTACTCTGGTTTCTCAGTCTGTTTCCTAGTGCCGGTTTGAAGTTCCTGCAGTTTTCACTGTAAAACCGAGTTGCAGCTAGTACCTCCCCATATATATGTATGGAGTGGAGTTAGCAACTGAAAAGAAACTTTGTGTTCCCAACAAGCTAGGTGAAGGACGGCTTTCACACACACTTATCTCTCAGAACTGAGCATGTGAAGAGACGTTCGTTCATCTAGCACAAAGGGAACGGGTTGCAGGAGAAACTTTTACTCTGGTTTCTCAGTCTGTTTCCTAGTGCCGGTTTGAAGTTCCTGCAGTTTTCACTGTAAAACCGAGTTGCAGCTAGTACCTCCCCATATATATGTATGGAGTGGAGTTTGCAACTGAAAAGAAACTTTGTGTTCCCAACAAGCAAGGTGAAGGACGGCTTTCACACACACTTACTCTCAGAACTGAGCATGTGGAGAGACGTTCGTTCATCTAGCAAAAAGGGAACGGGTTGCAGGAGAAACTTTTACTCTGGTTTCTCAGTCTGTTTCCTAGTGCCGATTTGAAGTTCCTGCAGTTTTCACTGTAAAACATATTTGGAGCTAGTACCTACCCATATATATGTATGGAGTGGAGTTTGTAACTGAAAAGAAAATTTGTGTTCCCAACAAGCTAGGTGAAGGACGGCTTTCACACACTCTTCTCTCTCAGAACTGAGCATGTGGAGAGACGTTCGTTCATCTATCACAAAGGGAACGGGTTGCAGGAGAAACTTTTACTCTGGTTTCTCAGTCTGTTTCCTAGTGCCGGTTTGAAGTTCCTGCAGTTTTCACTGTAAAACCGAGTTGGAGCTAGTACCTCCCCATATATATGTATGGAGTGGAGTTTGCAACTGAAAAGAAACTTTGTGTTCCCAACAAGCTAGGTGAAGTAAGGCTTTCACACACACTTATCTCTCAGAACCGAGCATGTGGAGAGACGTTCGTTCATCTAGCACAAAGGGAACGGGTTGCAGGAGAAACTTTTACTCTGGTTTCTCAGTCTGTTTCCTAGTGCCGGTTTGAAGTTCCTGCAGTTTTCACTGTAAAACCGAGTTGGAGCTAGTACCTCCCCATATATATGTATGGAGTGGAGTTTGCAACTGAAAAGAAACTTTGTGTTCCCAACAAGCTAGGTGAAGGACGGCTTTCACACACACTTATCTCTCAGAACCGAGCATGTGGAGACGTCCGTTCATCTAGCACAAAGGGAACGGGTTGCAGGAGAAACTTTTACTCTGGTTTCTCAGTCTGTTTCCTAGTGCCGGTTTGAAGTTCCTGCAGTTTTCACTGTAAAACCGGGTTGCAGCTAGTACCTCCCCATATAAATGTATGGAGTGGAGTTTGCAACTGAAAAGAATCTTTGTGTTCCCAACAAGCTAGGTGAAGGACGGCTTTCACACACACTTATCTCTCAGAACTGAGCATGTGGAGAGAGGTTCGTTCATCTAGCACAAAGGGAACGGGTTGCCGGAGAAACTTTTACTCTGGTTTCTCAGTCTGTTTCCTATTGCCGGTTTGAAGTTCCTGCAGTTTTCACTGTAAAACCGAGTTGCAGCTAGTACCTCCCCATATATATGTATGGAGTGGAGTTAGCAACTGAAAAGAAACTTTGTGTTCCCAACAAGCTAGGTGAAGGACGGCTTTCACACACACTTATCTCTCAGAACTGAGCATGTGAAGAGACGTTCGTTCATCTAGCACAAAGGGAACGGGTTGCAGGAGAAACTTTTACTCTGGTTTCTCAGTCTGTTTCCTAGTGCCGGTTTGAAGTTCCTGCAGTTTTCACTGTAAAACCGAGTTGCAGCTAGTACCTCCCCATATATATGTATGGAGTGGAGTTTGCAACTGAAAAGAAACTTTGTGTTCCCAACAAGCAAGGTGAAGGACGGCTTTCACACACACTTACTCTCAGAACTGAGCATGTGGAGAGACGTTCGTTCATCTAGCAAAAAGGGAACGGGTTGCAGGAGAAACTTTTACTCTGGTTTCTCAGTCTGTTTCCTAGTGCCGATTTGAAGTTCCTGCAGTTTTCACTGTAAAACATATTTGGAGCTAGTACCTACCCATATATATGTATGGAGTGGAGTTTGTAACTGAAAAGAAAATTTGTGTTCCCAACAAGCTAGGTGAAGGACGGCTTTCACACACTCTTCTCTCTCAGAACTGAGCATGTGGAGAGACGTTCGTTCATCTATCACAAAGGGAACGGGTTGCAGGAGAAACTTTTACTCTGGTTTCTCAGTCTGTTTCCTAGTGCCGGTTTGAAGTTCCTGCAGTTTTCACTGTAAAACCGAGTTGGAGCTAGTACCTCCCCATATATATGTATGGAGTGGAGTTTGCAACTGAAAAGAAACTTTGTGTTCCCAACAAGCTAGGTGAAGTAAGGCTTTCACACACACTTATCTCTCAGAACCGAGCATGTGGAGAGACGTTCGTTCATCTAGCACAAAGGGAACGGGTTGCAGGAGAAACTTTTACTCTGGTTTCTCAGTCTGTTTCCTAGTGCCGGTTTGAAGTTCCTGCAGTTTTCACTGTAAAACCGAGTTGGAGCTAGTACCTCCCCATATATATGTATGGAGTGGAGTTTGCAACTGAAAAGAAACTTTGTGTTCCCAACAAGCTAGGTGAAGGACGGCTTTCACACACACTTATCTCTCAGAACCGAGCATGTGGAGACGTCCGTTCATCTAGCACAAAGGGAACGGTTTGCAGGAGAAACTTTTACTCTGGTTTCTCAGTCTGTTTCCTAGTGCCGGTTTGAAGTTCCTGCAGTTTTCACTGTAAAACATATTTGGAACTAGTACCTCCCCATATATATGTATGGAGTGAGTTTGCAACTGAAAAGAAACTTTGTGTTCCCAACAAGCTAGGTGAAGGACGGCTTTCACACACACTTATCTTTCAGAACCGAGCATGTGGAGAGACGTTCGTTCATCTAGCACAAAGGGAATGGGTTGCAGGAGAAACTTTTACTCTGGTTTCTCAGTGTGTTTCCTAGTGCCGGTTTGAAGTTCCTGCAGTTTTCACTGTAAAACCGAGTTGCAGCTAGTACCTCCCCATATATATGTATGGAGTGGAGTTTGCAACTGAAAAGAAACTTTGTGTTCCCAACAAGCTAGGTGAAGGACGGCTTTCACACACTCTTATCTCTCAGAAATGAGCATGTGGAGAGACGTTCTTTCATCTAGCACAAAGGGAACGGTTTGCAGGAGAAACTTTTACTCTGGATTCCCAGTCTGTTTCCTAGTGCCGGTTTGAATTTCCTGCAGTATTCACTGTAAAACAGAGTTGCAGCTAGTACCTCCCCATATATATGTATGGATTGGAGTTTGCAACTGGAAAGAAACTTTGTGTTCCCAACAAGCTAGGTGAAGGACGGCTTTCACACACACTTATCTCTCAGAACTGAGCATGTGGAGAGACGATCGTTCACCTAGCACAAAGGGAACGGGTTGCAGGAGAAACTTTTACTCTGGATTCCCAGTCTGTTTCCTAGTGCCTGTTTGAAGTTCCTGCAGTTTTCACTGTAAAACCGAGTTGGAGCTAGTACCTCCCCATATATATGTATGGAGTGGAGTTTGCAACTGAAAAGAAACTTTGTGTTCCCAACAAGCTAGGTGAAGGACGGCTTTCACACACACTTATCTCTCAGAACCGAGCATGTGGAGAGACGTTCGTTCATCTAGCACAAAGGGAACGGGTTGCAGGAGAAACTTTTACTCTGGATTCCCAGTCTATTTCCTAGTGCCGGTTTGAAGTTCCTGCAGTTTTCACTGAAAAACCGAGTTGCAGCTAGAACAACCCATAAATATGTATGGAGTGGAGTTTGCAACTGGAAAGAAACTTTGTGTTCCCAACAAGCTAGGTGAAGGACGGCTTTCACACACACTTATCTGTGAGAACTGAGCATGTTTTGAGACGTTCGTTCATCTAGCACAAAGGGAACGGTTTGCAGGAGAAACTTTTACTCTGGATTCCCAGTCTGTTTCCTAGTGCCGGTTTGAAGTTCCTGCAGTTTTCACTGTAAAACCGAGTTGGAGCTAGTACCTCCCCATATATATGTATGGAGTGGAGTTTGCAACTGAAAAGAAACTTTGTGTTCCCAACAAGCTAGGTGAAGGACGGCTTTCACACACACTTGTATCTCAGAAATGAGCATGTGGAGAGACGTTCGTTCATCTAGCACAAAGGGAACAGGTTGCAGGAGAAACTTTTACTCTGGTTTCTCAGTCTGTTTCCTAGTGCCGGTTTGACGTTCCTGCAGTTTTCACTGTAAAACCGAGTTGGAGCTAGTACCTCCCCATATATATGTATGGAGTGGAGTTTGCAACTGAAAAGAAACTTTGTGTTCCCAACAAGCTAGGTGAAGGACGGCTTTCACACACACTTATCTCTCAGAACTGAGCATGGGGAGAGACGTTCGTTCATCTAGCACAAAGGGAACGGGTTGCAGGAGAAACTTTTACTCTGGTTTCTCAGTCTGTTTCCTAGTGCCGGTTTGAAGTTCCTGCAGTTTTCACTGTAAAACCGAGTTGCAGCTAGTACCTCCCCATATATATGTATGGAGTGGAGTTGGCAACTGAAAAGAAACTTTGTGTTCCCAACAAGCAAGGTGAAGGAAGGCTTTCACACAAACTTATCTCTCAAAACCGGGCATGTGGAGAGACGTTCGTTCATCTAGCACAAAGGGAACGGGTTGCAGGAGAAACTTTTACTCTGGTTTCTCAGTCTGTTTCCTAGTGCCGGTTTGATGTTCCTGCAGTTTTCACTGTAAAACCGAGTTGGAGCTAGTACCTCCCCATATATATATATGGAGTGGAGTTTGCAACTGAAAAGAAACTTAGTGTTCCCAACAAGCTAGGTGTAGGACGGCTTTCACACACACTTATCTCTCAGAACTGAGCATTTGGAGAGACGTTCGTTCATCTAGCACAAAGGGAACGGGTTGCAGGAGAAACTTTTACTCTGGTTTCTCAGTCTGTTTCCTAGTGCCGGTTTGAAGTTCCTGCAGTTTTCACTGTAAAACCGAGTTGCAGCTAGTACCTCCCCATATATATGTATGGATTGGAGTTGGCAACTGAAAAGAAACTTTGTGTTCCCAACAAGCAAGGTGAAGGAAGGCTTTCACACAAACTTATCTCTCAAAACCGGGCATGTGGAGAGACGTTCGTTCATCTAGCACAAAGGGAACGGGTTGCAGGAGAAACTTTTACTCTGGATTCCCAGTCTGTTTCCTAGTGCCGGTTTGAAGTTCCTGCAGTATTCACTGTAAAACAGAGTTGCAGCTAGTACCTCCCCATATATATGTATTGATTGGAGTTTGCAACTGGAAAGAAACTTTGTGTTCCCAACAAGCTAGGTGAAGGACGGCTTTCACACACACTTATCTCTCAGAACTGAGCATGTGGAGAGACGTTCGTTCATTTAGCACAAAGGGAACGGGTTGCAGGAGAAACTTTTACTCTGGTTTCTCAGTCTGTTTCCTAGTGCCGGTTTGAAGTTCCTGCAGTTTTCACTGTAAAACCGAGTTGGAGCTAGTACCTCCCCATATATATGTATGGAGTGGAGTTTGCAACTGAAAAGAAACTTTGTGTTCCCAACAAGCTAGGTGAAGGACGGCTTTCACACACACTTATCTCTCAGAATTGAGCATGTGGAGAGACGTTCGTTCATCTAGCACAAAGGGAACGGGTTGCAGCAGAAACTTTTACTCTGGCTTCTCAGTCTGTTTCTTAGTGCCGGTTTGAAGTTCCTGCAGTTTACACTGTAAAATCTAGTTGGAGCTAGTACCTCCCCATATATATGTATGGATTGGAGTTTGCAACTGAAAAGAAACTTTCTGTTCCCAACAAGCTAGGTGAAGGACGGCTTTCACACACACTTATCTCTCAGAACTGAGCATGTGGAGAGTCGTTCGTTCATCTAGCATAAAGGGAACGGGTTGCAGGAGAAACTTTTACTCTGGTTTCTCAGTCTGTTTCCTAGTGCCGGTTTGAAATTCCTGCAGTTTTCACTGTAAAACCGGGTTGCAGCTAGTACCTCCCCATATAAATGTATGGAGTGGAGTTTGCAACTGAAAAGAATCTTTGTGTTCCCAACAAGCTAGGTGAAGGACGGCTTTCACACACACTTATCTCTCAGAACTTAGCATGTGGAGAGACGTTCGTTCATCTAGCACAAAGGGAACGGGTTGCAGGAGAAACTTTTACTCTGGTTTCTCAGTCTGTTTCCTAGTGCCGGTTTGAAGTTCCTGCAGTTTTCACTGTAAAACCGAGTTGCAGCTAGTACCTCCCCATATATATGTATGGAGTGGAGTTAGCAACTGAAAAGAAACTTTGTGTTCCCAACAAGCTAGGTGAAGGACGGCTTTCACACACACTTATCTCTCAGTACTGAGCATGTGAAGAGACGTTCGTTCATCTAGCACAAAGGGAACGGGTTGCAGGAGAAACTTTTACTCTGGTTTCTCAGTCTGTTTCCTAGTGCCGGTTTGAAGTTCCTGCAGTTTTCACTGTAAAACCGAGTTGCAGCTAGTACCTCCCCATATATATGTATGGAGTGGAGTTTGCAACTGAAAAGAAACTTTGTGTTCCCAACAAGCAAGGTGAAGGACGGCTTTCACACACACTTATCTCTCAGAACTGAGCATGTGGAGAGACGTTCGTTCATCTAGCAAAAAGGGAACGGGTTGCAGGAGAAACTTTTACTCTGGTTTCTCAGTCTGTTTCCTAGTGCCGATTTGAAGTTCCTGCAGTTTTCACTGTAAAACATATTTGGAGCTAGTACCTACCCATATATATGTATGGAGTGGAGTTTGTAACTGAAAAGAAAATTTGTGTTCCCAACAAGCTAGGTGAAGGACGGCTTTCACACACTCTTCTCTCTCAGAACTGAGCATGTGGAGAGACGTTCGTTCATCTATCACAAAGGGAACGGGTTGCAGGAGAAACTTTTACTCTGGTTTCTCAGTCTGTTTCCTAGTGCCGGTTTGAAGTTCCTGCAGTTTTCACTGTAAAACCGAGTTGGAGCTAGTACCTCCCCATATATATGTATGGAGTGGAGTTTGCAACTGAAAAGAAACTTTGTGTTCCCAACAAGCTAGGTGAAGTAAGGCTTTCACACACACTTATCTCTCAGAACCGAGCATGTGGAGAGACGTTCGTTCATCTAGCACAAAGGGAACGGGTTGCAGGAGAAACTTTTACTCTGGTTTCTCAGTCTGTTTCCTAGTGCCGGTTTGAAGTTCCTGCAGTTTTCACTGTAAAACCGAGTTGGAGCTAGTACCTCCCCATATATATGTATGGAGTGGAGTTTGCAACTGAAAAGAAACTTTGTGTTCCCAACAAGCTAGGTGAAGGACGGCTTTCACACACACTTATCTCTCAGAACTGAGCATGTGGAGAGTCGTTCGTTCATCTAGCATAAAGGGAACGGGTTGCAGGAGAAACTTTTACTCTGGTTTCTCAGTCTGTTTCCTAGTGCCGGTTTGAAATTCCTGCAGTTTTCACTGTAAAACCGGGTTGCAGCTAGTACCTCCCCATATAAATGTATGGAGTGGAGTTTGCAACTGAAAAGAATCTTTGTGTTCCCAACAAGCTAGGTGAAGGACGGCTTTCACACACACTTATCTCTCAGAACTTAGCATGTGGAGAGACGTTCGTTCATCTAGCACAAAGGGAACGGGTTGCAGGAGAAACTTTTACTCTGGTTTCTCAGTCTGTTTCCTAGTGCCGGTTTGAAGTTCCTGCAGTTTTCACTGTAAAACCGAGTTGCAGCTAGTACCTCCCCATATATATGTATGGAGTGGAGTTAGCAACTGAAAAGAAACTTTGTGTTCCCAACAAGCTAGGTGAAGGACGGCTTTCACACACACTTATCTCTCAGAACTGAGCATGTGAAGAGACGTTCGTTCATCTAGCACAAAGGGAACGGGTTGCAGGAGAAACTTTTACTCTGGTTTCTCAGTCTGTTTCCTAGTGCCGGTTTGAAGTTCCTGCAGTTTTCACTGTAAAACCGAGTTGCAGCTAGTACCTCCCCATATATATGTATGGAGTGGAGTTTGCAACTGAAAAGAAACTTTGTGTTCCCAACAAACAAGGTGAAGGACGGCTTTCACACACACTTACTCTCAGAACTGAGCATGTGGAGGGACGTTCGTTCATCTAGCAAAAATGGAACGGGTTGCAGGAGAAACTTTTACTCTGGTTTCTCAGTCTGTTTCCTAGTGCCGATTTGAAGTTCCTGCAGTTTTCACTGTAAAACATATTTGGAGCTAGTACCTACCCATATATATGTATGGAGTGGAGTTTGTAACTGAAAAGAAAATTTGTGTTCCCAACAAGCTAGGTGAAGGACGGCTTTCACACACTCTTCTCTCTCAGAACTGAGCATGTGGAGAGACGTTCGTTCATCTATCACAAAGGGAACGGGTTGCAGGAGAAACTTTTACTCTGGTTTCTCAGTCTGTTTCCTAGTGCCGGTTTGAAGTTCCTGCAGTTTTCACTGTAAAACCGAGTTGGAGCTAGTACCTCCCCATATATATGTATGGAGTGGAGTTTGCAACTGAAAAGAAACTTTGTGTTCCCAACAAGCTAGGTGAAGTAAGGCTTTCACACACACTTATCTCTCAGAACCGAGCATGTGGAGAGACGTTCGTTCATCTAGCACAAAGGGAACGGGTTGCAGGAGAAACTTTTACTCTGGTTTCTCAGTCTGTTTCCTAGTGCCGGTTTGAAGTTCCTGCAGTTTTCACTGTAAAACCGAGTTGGAGCTAGTACCTCCCCATATATATGTATGGAGTGGAGTTTGCAACTGAAAAGAAACTTTGTGTTCCCAACAAGCTAGGTGAAGGACGGCTTTCACACACACTTATCTCTCAGAACCGAGCATGTGGAGACGTCCGTTCATCTAGCACAAAGGGAACGGGTTGCAGGAGAAACTTTTACTCTGGTTTCTCAGTCTGTTTCCTAGTGCCGGTTTGAAGTTCCTGCAGTTTTCACTGTAAAACCGGGTTGCAGCTAGTACCTCCCCATATAAATGTATGGAGTGGAGTTTGCAACTGAAAAGAATCTTTGTGTTCCCAACAAGCTAGGTGAAGGACGGCTTTCACACACACTTATCTCTCAGAACTGAGCATGTGGAGAGAGGTTCGTTCATCTAGCACAAAGGGAACGGGTTGCAGGAGAAACTTTTACTCTGGTTTCTCAGTCTGTTTCCTAGTGCCGGTTTGAAGTTCCTGCAGTTTTCACTGTAAAACCGAGTTGCAGCTAGTACCTCCCCATATATATGTATGGAGTGGAGTTAGCAACTGAAAAGAAACTTTGTGTTCCCAACAAGCTAGGTGAAGGACGGCTTTCACACACACTTATCTCTCAGAACTGAGCATGTGAAGAGACGTTCGTTCATCTAGCACAAAGGGAACGGGTTGCAGGAGAAACTTTTACTCTGGTTTCTCAGTCTGTTTCCTAGTGCCGGTTTGAAGTTCCTGCAGTTTTCACTGTAAAACCGAGTTGCAGCTAGTACCTCCCCATATATATGTATGGAGTGGAGTTTGCAACTGAAAAGAAACTTTGTGTTCCCAACAAGCAAGGTGAAGGACGGCTTTCACACACACTTACTCTCAGAACTGAGCATGTGGAGAGACGTTCGTTCATCTAGCAAAAAGGGAACGGGTTGCAGGAGAAACTTTTACTCTGGTTTCTCAGTCTGTTTCCTAGTGCCGATTTGAAGTTCCTGCAGTTTTCACTGTAAAACATATTTGGAGCTAGTACCTACCCATATATATGTATGGAGTGGAGTTTGTAACTGAAAAGAAAATTTGTGTTCCCAACAAGCTAGGTGAAGGACGGCTTTCACACACTCTTCTCTCTCAGAACTGAGCATGTGGAGAGACGTTCGTTCATCTATCACAAAGGGAACGGGTTGCAGGAGAAACTTTTACTCTGGTTTCTCAGTCTGTTTCCTAGTGCCGGTTTGAAGTTCCTGCAGTTTTCACTGTAAAACCGAGTTGCAGCTAGTACCTCCCCATATATATGTATGGAGTGGAGTTTGCAACTGAAAAGAAACTTTGTGTTCCCAACAAGCTAGGTGAAGTAAGGCTTTCACACACACTTATCTCTCAGAACCGAGCATGTGGAGAGACGTTCGTTCATCTAGCACAAAGGGAACGGGTTGCAGGAGAAACTTTTACTCTGGATTCCCAGTCTGTTTCCTAGTGCCGGTTTGAAGTTCCTGCAGTTTTCACTGTAAAACCGAGTTGGAGCTAGTACCTCCCCATATATATGTATGGAGTGGAGTTTGCAACTGAAAAGAAACTTTGTGTTCCCAACAAGCTAGGTGAAGGACGGCTTTCACACACACTTATCTCTCAGAACCGAGCATGTGGAGACGTCCGTTCATCTAGCACAAAGGGAACGGGTTGCAGGAGAAACTTTTACTCTGGTTTCTCAGTCTGTTTCCTAGTGCCGGTTTGAAGTTCCTGCAGTTTTCACTGTAAAACATATTTGGAACTAGTACCTCCCCATATATATGTATGGAGTGGAGTTTGCAACTGAAAAGAAACTTTGTGTTCCCAACAAGCTAGGTGAAGGACGGCTTTCACACACACTTATCTTTCAGAACCGAGCATGTGGAGAGACGTTCGTTCATCTAGCACAAAGGGAATGGGTTGCAGGAGAAACTTTTACTCTGGTTTCTCAGTGTGTTTCCTAGTGCCGGTTTGAAGTTCCTGCAGTTTTCACTGTAAAACCGAGTTGCAGCTAGTACCTCCCCATATATATGTATGGAGTGGAGTTTGCAACTGAAAAGAAACTTTGTGTTCCCAACAAGCTAGGTGAAGGACGGCTTTCACACACTCTTATCTCTCAGAAATGAGCATGTGGAGAGACGTTCTTTCATCTAGCACAAAGGGAACGGTTTGCAGGAGAAACATTTACTCTGGATTCCCAGTCTGTTTCCTAGTGCCGGTTTGAATTTCCTGCAGTATTCACTGTAAAACAGAGTTGCAGCTAGTACCTCCCCATATATATGTATGGATTGGAGTTTGCAACTGGAAAGAAACTTTGTGTTCCCAACAAGCTAGGTGAAGGACGGCTTTCACACACACTTATCTCTCAGAACTGAGCATGTGGAGAGACGATCGTTCACCTAGCACAAAGGGAACGGGTTGCAGGAGAAACTTTTACTCTGGATTCCCAGTCTGTTTCCTAGTGCCGGTTTGAAGTTCCTGCAGTTTTCACTGTAAAACCGTGTTGGAGCTAGTACCTCCCCATATATATGTATGGAGTGGAGTTTGCAACTGAAAAGAAACTTTGTGTTCCCAACAAGCTAGGTGAAGGACGGCTTTCACACACACTTATCTCTCAGAACCGAGCATGTGGAGAGACGTTCGTTCATCTAGCACAAAGGGAACGGGTTGCAGGAGAAACTTTTACTCTGGATTCCCAGTCTATTTCCTAGTGCCGGTTTGAAGTTCCTGCAGTTTTCACTGAAAAACCGAGTTGCAGCTAGAACAACCCATAAATATGTATGGAGTGGAGTTTGCAACTGGAAAGAAACTTTGTGTTCCCAACAAGCTAGGTGAAGGACGGCTTTCACACACACTTATCTGTGAGAACTGAGCATGTTTTGAGACGTTCGTTCATCTAGCACAAAGGGAACGGTTTGCAGGAGAAACTTTTACTCTGGATTCCCAGTCTGTTTCCTAGTGCCGGTTTGAAGTTCCTGCAGTTTTCACTGTAAAACCGAGTTGGAGCTAGTACCTCCCCATATATATGTATGGAGTGGAGTTTGCAACTGAAAAGAAACTTTGTGTTCCCAACAAGCTAGGTGAAGGACGGCTTTCACACACACTTGTATCTCAGAAATGAGCATGTGGAGAGACGTTCGTTCATCTAGCACAAAGGGAACAGGTTGCAGGAGAAACTTTTACTCTGGTTTCTCAGTCTGTTTCCTAGTGCCGGTTTGACGTTCCTGCAGTTTTCACTGTAAAACCGAGTTGGAGCTAGTACCTCCCCATATATATGTATGGAGTGGAGTTTGCAACTGAAAAGAAACTTTGTGTTCCCAACAAGCTAGGTGAAGGACGGCTTTCACACACACTTATCTCTCAGAACTGAGCATGGGGAGAGACGTTCGTTCATCTAGCACAAAGGGAACGGGTTGCAGGAGAAACTTTTACTCTGGTTTCTCAGTCTGTTTCCTAGTGCCGGTTTGAAGTTCCTGCAGTTTTCACTGTAAAACCGAGTTGCAGCTAGTACCTCCCCATATATATGTATGGAGTGGAGTTGGCAACTGAAAAGAAACTTTGTGTTCCCAACAAGCAAGGTGAAGGAAGGCTTTCACACAAACTTATCTCTCAAAACCGGGCATGTGGAGAGACGTTCGTTCATCTAGCACAAAGGGAACGGGTTGCAGGAGAAACTTTTACTCTGGTTTCTCAGTCTGTTTCCTAGTGCCGGTTTGATGTTCCTGCAGTTTTCACTGTAAAACCGAGTTGGAGCTAGTACCTCCCCATATATATATATGGAGTGGAGTTTGCAACTGAAAAGAAACTTAGTGTTCCCAACAAGCTAGGTGTAGGACGGCTTTCACACACACTTATCTCTCAGAACTGAGCATTTGGAGAGACGTTCGTTCATCTAGCACAAAGGGAACGGGTTGCAGGAGAAACTTTTACTCTGGTTTCTCAGTCTGTTTCCTAGTGCCGGTTTGAAGTTCCTGCAGTTTTCACTGTAAAACCGAGTTGCAGCTAGTACCTCCCCATATATATGTATGGATTGGAGTTGGCAACTGAAAAGAAACTTTGTGTTCCCAACAAGCAAGGTGAAGGAAGGCTTTCACACAAACTTATCTCTCAAAACCGGGCATGTGGAGAGACGTTCGTTCATCTAGCACAAAGGGAACGGTTTGCAGGAGAAACTTTTACTCTGGATTCCCAGTCTGTTTCCTAGTGCCGGTTTGAAGTTCCTGCAGTATTCACTGTAAAACAGAGTTGCAGCTAGTACCTCCCCATATATATGTATTGATTGGAGTTTGCAACTGGAAAGAAACTTTGTGTTCCCAACAAGCTAGGTGAAGGACGGCTTTCACACACACTTATCTCTCAGAACTGAGCATGTGGAGAGACGATCGTTCACCTAGCACAAAGGGAACGGGTTGCAAGAGAAATTTTTACTCTGGATTCCCAGTCTGTTTCCTAGTGCCGGTTTGAAGTTCCTGCAGTTTTCACTGTAAAACCGAGTTGGAGCTAGTACCTCCCCATATATATGTATGGAGTGGAGTTTGCAACTGAAAAGAAACTTTGTGTTCCCAACAAGCTAGGTGAAGGACGGCTTTCACACACACTTATCTCTCAGAACCGAGCATGTGGAGAGACGTTCGTTCATCTAGCACAAAGGGAACGGGTTGCAGGAGAAACTTTTACTCTGGATTCCCAGTCTGTTTCCTAGTGCCGGTTTGAAGTTCCTGCAGTTTTCACTGAAAAACCGAGTTGCAGCTAGAACCTCCCCATATATATGTATGGAGTGGAGTTTGCAACTGGAAAGAAACTTTGTGTTCCCAACAAGCTAGTTGAAGGACGGCTTTCACACACACTTATCTGTGAGAACTGAGCATGTTTTGAGACGTTCGTTCATCTAGCACAAAGGGAACGGGTTGCAGGAGAAACTTTTACTCTGGATTCCCAGTCTGTTTCCTAGTGCCGGTTTGAAGTTCCTGCAGTTTTCACTGTAAAACCGAGTTGGAGCTAGTACCTCCCCATATATATGTATGGAGTGGAGTTTGCAACTGAAAAGAAACTTTGTGTTCCCAACAAGCTAGGTGAAGGACGGCTTTCACACACACTTGTATCTCAGAACTGAGCATGTGGAGAGACGTTCGTTCATCTAGCACAAAGGGAACAGGTTGCAGGAGAAACTTTTACTCTGGTTTCTCAGTCTGTTTCCTAGTGCCGGTTTGACGTTCCTGCAGTTTTCACTGTAAAACCGAGTTGGAGCTAGTACCTCCCCATATATATGTATGGAGTGGAGTTTGCAACTGAAAAGAAACTTTGTGTTCCCAACAAGCTAGGTGAAGGACGGCTTTCACACACACTTATCTCTCAGAACTGAGCATGGGGAGAGACGTTCGTTCATCTAGCACAAAGGGAACGGGTTGCAGGAGAAACTTTTACTCTGGTTTCTCAGTCTGTTTCCTAGTGCCGGTTTGAAGTTCCTGCAGTTTTCACTGTAAAACCGAGTTGCAGCTAGTACCTCCCCATATATATGTATGGATTGGTGTTGGCAACTGAAAAGAAACTTTGTGTTCCCAACAAGCAAGGTGAAGGAAGGCTTTCACACAAACTTATCTCTCAAAACCGGGCATGTGGAGAGACGTTCGTTCATCTAGCACAAAGGGAACGGTTTGCAGGAGAAACTTTTACTCTGGATTCCCAGTCTGTTTCCTAGTGCCGGTTTGAAGTTCCTGCAGTATTCACTGTAAAACAGAGTTGCAGCTAGTACCTCCCCATATATATGTATGGATTGGAGTTTGCAACTGGAAAGAAACTTTGTGTTCCCAACAAGCTAGGTGAAGGACGGCTTTCACACACACTTATCTCTCAGAACTGAGCATGTGGAGAGACGATCGTTCACCTAGCACAAAGGGAACGGGTTGCAGGAGAAACTTTTACTCTGGATTCCCAGTCTGTTTCCTAGTGCCGGTTTGAAGTTCCTGCAGTTTTCACTGTAAAACCGAGTTGGAGCTAGTACCTCCCCATATATATGTATGGAGTGGAGTTTGCAACTGAAAAGAAACTTTGTGTTCCCAACAAGCTAGGTGAAGGACGGCTTTCACACACACTTATCTCTCAGAACCGAGCATGTGGAGAGACGTTCGTTCATCTAGCACAAAGGGAACGGGTTGCAGGAGAAACTTTTACTCTGGATTTCCAGTCTGTTTCCTAGTGCCGGTTTGAAGTTCCTGCAGTTTTCACTGAAAAACCGAGTTGCAGCTAGAACCTCCCCATATATATGTATGGAGTGGAGTTTGCAACTGGAAAGAAACTTTGTGTTCCCAACAAGCTAGGTGAAGGACGGCTTTCACACACACTTATCTGTGAGAACTGAGCATGTTTTGAGACGTTCGTTCATCTAGCACAAAGGGAACGGGTTGCAGGAGAAACTTTTACTCTGGATTCCCAGTCTGTTTCCTAGTGCCGGTTTGAAGTTCCTGCAGTTTTCACTGTAAAACCGAGTTGGAGCTAGTACCTCCCCATATATATGTATGGAGTGGAGTTTGCAACTGAAAAGAAACTTTGTGTTCCCAACAAGCTAGGTGAAGGACGGCTTTCACACACACTTGTATCTCAGAACTGAGCATGTGGAGAGACGTTCGTTCATCTAGCACAAAGGGAACAGGTTGCAGGAGAAACTTTTACTCTGGTTTCTCAGTCTGTTTCCTAGTGCCGGTTTGACGTTCCTGCAGTTTTCACTGTAAAACCGAGTTGGAGCTAGTACCACCTCATATATATGTATGGAGTGGAGTTTGCAACTGAAAAGAAACTTTGTGTTCCCAACAAGCTAGGTGAAGGACGCCTTTCACACACACTTATCTCTCAGAACTGAGCATGGGGAGAGACGTTCGTTCATCTAGCACAAAGGGAACGGGTTGCAGGAGAAACTTTTACTCTGGTTTCTCAGTCTGTTTCCTAGTGCCGGTTTGAAGTTCCTGCAGTTTTCACTGTAAAACCGAGTTGCAGCTAGTACCTCCCCATATATATGTATGGATTGGAGTTGGCAACTGAAAAGAAACTTTGTGTTCCCAACAAGCAAGGTGAAGGAAGGCTTTCACACAAACTTATCTCTCAAAACCGGGCATGTGGAGAGACGTTCGTTCATCTAGCACAAAGGGAACGGTTTGCAGGAGAAACTTTTACTCTGGATTCCCAGTCTGTTTCCTAGTGCCGGTTTGAAGTTCCTGCAGTATTCACTGTAAAACAGAGTTGCAGCTAGTACCTCCCCATATATATGTATGGATTGGAGTTTGCAACTGGAAAGAAACTTTGTGTTCCCAACAAGCTAGGTGAAGGACAGCTTTCACACACACTTATCTCTCAGAACTGAGCATGTGGAGAGAAGATCGTTCACCTAGCACAAAGGGAACGGGTTGCAGGAGAAACTTTTACTCTGGATTCCCAGTCTGTTTCCTAGTGCCGGTTTGAAGTTCCTGCAGTTTTCACTGTAAAACCGAGTTGGAGCTAGTACCTCCCCATATATATGTATGGAGTGGAGTTTGCAACTGAAAAGAAACTTTGTGTTCCCAACAAGCTAGGTGAAGGACGGCTTTCACACACACTTATCTCTCAGAACCGAGCATGTGGAGAGACGTTCGTTCATCTAGCACAAAGGGAACGGGTTGCAGGAGAAACTTTTACTCTGGATTCCCAGTCTGTTTCCTAGTGCCGGTTTGAATTTCCTGCAGTTTTCACTGAAAAACCGAGTTGCAGCTAGAACTTCCCCATATATATGTATGGAGTGGAGTTTGCAACTGGAAAGAAACTTTGTGTTCCCAACAAGCTAGGTGAAGGACGGCTTTCACACACACTTATCTGTGAGAACTGAGCATGTTTTGAGACGTTCGTTCATCTAGCACAAAGGGAACGGGTTGCAGGAGAAACTTTTACTCTGGATTCCCAGTCTGTTTCCTAGTGCCGTTTTGAAGTTCCTGCAGTTTTCACTGTAAAACCGTGTTGGAGCTAGTACCTCCCCATATATATGTATGGAGTGGAGTTTGCAACTGAAAAGAAACTTTGTGTTCCCAACAAGTTAGGTGAAGGACGGCTTTCACACACACTTGTATCTCAGAACTGAGCATGTGGAGAGACGTTCGTTCATCTAGCACAAAGGGAACAGGTTGCAGGAGAAACTTTTACTCTGGTTTCTCAGTCTGTTTCCTAGTGCCGGTTTGACGTTCCTGCAGTTTTCACTGTAAAACCGAGTTGGAGCTAGTACCTCCCCATATATATGTATGGAGTGGAGTTTGCAACTGAAAAGAAACTTTGTGTTCCCAACAAGCTAGGTGAAGGACGGCTTTCACACACACTTATCTCTCAGAACTGAGCATGGGGAGAGACGTTCGTTCATCTAGCACAAAGGGAATGGGTTGCAGGAGAAACTTTTACTCTGGTTTCTCAGTCTGTTTCCTAGTGCCGGTTTGAAGTTCCTGCAGTTTTCACTGTAAAACCGAGTTGCAGCTAGTACCTCCCCATATATATGTATGGAGTGGAGTTGGCAACTGAAAAGAAACTTTGTGTTCCCAACAAGCAAGGTGAAGGAAGGCTTTCACACAAACTTATCTCTCAAAACCGGGCATGTGGAGAGACGTTCGTTCATCTAGCACAAAGGGAACGGGTTGCAGGAGAAACTTTTACTCTGGTTTCTCAGTCTGTTTCCTAGTGCCGGTTTGATGTTCCTGCAGTTTTCACTGTAAAACCGAGTTGGAGCTAGTACCTCCCCATATATATATATGGAGTGGAGTTTGCAACTGAAAAGAAACTTAGTGTTCCCAACAAGCTAGTTGAAGGACGGCTTTCACACACACTTATCTCTCAGAACTGAGCATTTGGAGAGACGTTCGTTCATCTAGCACAAACGGAACGGGTTGCAGGGGAAACTTTTACTCTGGTTTCTCAGTCTGTTTCCTAGTGCCGGTTTGAAGTTCCTGCAGTTTTCACTGTAAAACCGAGTTGGAGCTATTACCTCCCCATATATATGTATGGAGTGGAGTTTGCAACTGAAAAGAAACTTTGTGTTCCCAACAAGATACGTGAAGGACGGCTTTCACACACACTAATCTCTCAGAACCGAGCATGTGGAGAGACGTTCGTTCATCTAGCACAAAGGGAACGGGTTGCAGGAGAAACTTTTACTCTGGTTTCTCAGTTTGTTTCCTAGTGCCGGTTTGAAGTTCCTGCAGTTTTCACTGTAAAACCGAGTTGCAGCTAGTACCTCCCAATATATATGTATGGAGTGGAGTTTGCAACTGAAAAGAAACTTTGTGTTCCCAACAAGCTAGGTGAAGGACGGCTTTCACACACACTTATCTCTCACAACTGAGCATGTGGAGAGACGTTCGTTCATCTAGCACAAAGGGAACGGGTTGCAGGAGAAACTTTTACTCTGGATTCTCAGTCTGTTTCCTAGTGCCGGTTTGATGTTCCTGCAGTTTTCACTGTAAAACCGAGTTGGAGCTAGTACCTCCCCATATATATATATGGAGTGGAGTTTGCAACTGAAAAGAAACTTAGTGTTCCCAACAAGCTAGTTGAAGGACGGCTTTCACACACACTTATCTCTCAGAACTGAGCATGTGGAGAGACGTTCGTTCATCTAGCACAAAGGGAACGGGTTGCAGGGGAAACTTTTACTCTGGTTTCTCAGTCTGTTTCCTAGTGCCGGTTTGAAGTTCCTGCAGTTTTCACTTTAAAACCGAGTTGGAGCTAGTACCTCCCCATATATATGTATGGATTGGAGTTGGCAACTGAAAAGAAACTTTGTGTTCCCAACAAGCAAGGTGAAGGAAGGCTTTCACACAAACTTATCTCTCAAAACCGGGCATGTGGAGAGACGTTCGTTCATCTAGCACAAAGGGAACGGGTTGCAGGAGAAACTTTTACTCTGGTTTCTCAGTCTGTTTCCTAGTGCCGGTTTGAAGTTCCTGCAGTTTTCACTGTAAAACCGAGTTGGAGCTAGTACCTCCCCATATATATATATGGAGTGGAGTTTGCAACTGAAAAGAAACTTAGTGTTCCCAACAAGCTAGTTGAAGGACGGCTTTCACACACACTTATCTCTCAGAACTGAGCATGTGGAGAGACGTTCGTTCATCTAGCACAAAGGGAACGGGTTGCAGGGGAAACTTTTACTCTGGTTTCTCAGTCTGTTTCCTAGTGCCGGTTTGAAGTTCCTGCAGTTTTCACTGTAAAACCGAGTTGGAGCTAGTACCTCCCCATATATCTGTATGGAGTGGAGTTTGCAACTGAAAAGAAACTTAGTGTTCCCAACAAGCTAGGTGAAGGACGGCTTTCACACACACTTTTCTCTCACAACTGAGCATGTGGAGAGACGTTCGTTAATATAGCACAAAGGGAACGGGTTGCAGGAGAAACTTTTACTCTGGTTTCTCAGTCTGTTTCCTAGTGCCGGTTTGAATTTCCTGCAGTTTTCACTGTAAAATCGAGTTGCAGCTTGTACCTCCCCATATATATGTATGGATAGGAGTTTGCAACTGAAAAGAAACTTTGTGTTCCAACCAGCTAGGTGAAGGACGGCTTTCACACACACTTATCTCTCAGAACTGAGCATGTGGTGAGACGTTCGTTCATCTAGCACAAAGGGAACGGGTTGCAGGAGAAATTTTTACTCTGGATTCCCATTCTGTTTCCTAGTGCCGGTTTGAAGTTCCTGCAGTTTTCACTGTAAAACATATTTGGAGCTTGTACCTCCCTATATATATGTATGGAGTGGAGTTTGCAACTGAAAAGAAACTTTGTGTTCCCAACAAGCTAGGTGAAGATTGGCTTTCACACACACTTATCTCTCAGAACCGAGCATGTGGAGAGACTTTCGTTCATCTAGCACAAAGGGAACGTGTTGCAGTAGAAACTTTTACTCTGGTTTCTCAGTCTGTTTCCTAGTGCCGGTTTGAAGTTCCTGCAGTTTTCACTGTAAAACCGAGTTGGAGCTAGTACCTCCCCATATATATGTATGGAGTGGAGTTTGCAACTGAAAAGAAACTTTGTGTTCCCAACAAGCTAGGTGAAGGACGGCTTTCACACACAATTATCTCTCAGAACTGAGCATGTGTAGAGACGTTCGTTCATCTAGAACAAAGTGAACGGGTTGCAGGAGAAACTTTTACTCTGGTTTCTCAGTCTGTTTCCTAGTGCCGGTTTGAAGTTCCTGCATTTTTCACTGTAAAACCGAGTTGCAGCTAGTACCTCCCCATATATATGTATGGAGTGGAGTTTGCAACTGAAAAGAAACTTTGTGTTCCCAACAAGCTAGGTGAAGGACTGCTTTCACACACACTAATCTCTCAGAACCGAGCATGTGGAGAGACGTTCGTTCATCTAGCACAAAGGGAACGGGTTGCAGGAGAAACTTTTACTGTGGTTTCTCAGTCTGTTTCCTAGTGCCGGTTTGAAGTTCCTGCAGTTTTCACTGTAAAACTGAGTTGCAGCTAGATACCTCCCCATATGTATGTATGGAGTGGAGATTGCAACTGAAAAGAAACTTTGTGTTCCCAACAAGCTAGGTGAAGGACGGCTTTCACACAAACTTATCTCTCAGAACTGAGCATGTGGAGAGACGTTCGTTCATCTAGCACAAAGGGAACGGGTTGCAGGAGAAACTTTTACTCTGGTTTCTCAGTCTGTTTCCTAGTGCCGCTTTGAATTTCCTGCAGTTTTCACTGTAAAACCGAGTTGCAGCGAGTACCTCCTCATATATATGTATGGATTGGAGTTTGCAACTGAAAAGAAACTTTGTGTTCCCAACAAGCTAGGTGAAGGACGGCTTTCACACACACTTATCTCTCAGAACTGAGCATGTGGCGAGACGTTCGTTCATCTAGCACAAAGGGAACGGATTGCAGGAGAAATTTTTACTCTGGATTCCCAGGCTGTTTCCTAGGGCCGGTTTGAAGTTCCTGCAGTTTTCACTGTAAATCATATTTGGAGCTAGTACCTCCCCATATATATTTATGGAGTGGAGTTTGCAACTGAAAAGAACCTTTGTGTTCCCAACAAGCTAGGTGAAGTACGGCTTTCACACACAGTTATCTCTCAGAACCGAGTATGTGGAGAGACGTTCGTTCATCTAGCACAAAGGGAACGGGTTGCAGGAGAAACTTTTACTCTGGTTTCTCAGTCTGTTTCCTAGTGCCGTTTTGAAGTTCCTGCAGTTTTCACTGTAAAACATATTTGGAGCTAGTACCTCCCCACATATATGTATGGAGTGGAATTTGCAACTGAAAAGAAACTTTGTGTTCCCAACAAGCTAGGTGAAGGACGGCTTTCACACCCACTTATCTCTCAGAACAGAGAATGTGGAGAGACGTTCGTTCATCTAGCACAAAGGGAACGGGTTGCAGGAGAAACTTTTACTCTGGTTTCTCAGTCTGTTTCCTAGTGCCGGTTTGAAGTTCCTGCAGTTTTCACTGTAAAACCGAGTTGCAGCTAGTACCTCCCCATATATATGTATGGAGTGGAATTTGCAACTGAAAAGAAACTTTGTGTTCCCAACAAGCTAGGTGAAGGACGGATTTCACACACACTTATCTCTCAGAACTGAGCATGTGGAGAGACGTTCGTTCATCTAGCACAAAGGGAACGGTTTTAAGGAGAAACTTTTACTCTGGTTTCTCAGTCTGTTTCCTAGTGCCTGTTTGAAGTTCCTGCAGTTTTCACTGTAAAACCGAGTTGGAGCTAGTAACTCCCCTATATATGTATGGAATGGAGTTTGCAACTGAAAAGAAACTTTGTGTTTCCAACAAGCTAGGTGAAGGAGGGCTTTCACACACACTTGTCTCTCAGAAAAGAGCATGGTGGAGAGACGTTCGTTCATCTAGCACAAAGGGAACGGGTTGCAGGAGAAACTTATACTCTGGTTTCTCAGTCTGTTTCCTAGTGCCGGTTTGAAGTTCCTGCAGTTTTCACTGTAAAACCGAGTTGGAGCTAGTACCTCCCCATATATATGTATGGAGTGGAGTTTGCAACTGAAAAGAAACTTTGTGTTCCCAACAAGCTAGGTGAAGGACGGCTTTCACACACACTTATCTCTCAGAACTGAGCATGTGAAGAGACGTTCGTTCAACTAGCACAAAGGGAACGGGTTGCAGGGGAAACTTTTACTCTGGTTTCTCAGTCTGTTTCCTAGTGCCGGTTTGAAGTTCCTGCAGTTTTCACTGTAAAACATATTTGGAGCTAGTACCACCCCATATATATGTATTGAGTGGAGTTTGCAGCTGAAAAGAAACTTTGTGTTCCCAAAAAGCTAGGTGAAGGACGGCTTTCACACACACTTATCTCTCAGAACTGAGCATGTGGAGAGACGTTCGTTCATTTAGCACAAAGGGAACGGGTTGCAGGAGAAACTTTTACTCTGGTTTCTCAGTCTGTTTCCTAGTGCCGGTTTGAAGTTCCTGCAGTTTTCACTGTAAAACCGAGTTGCAGCTAGTACCTCCCCATATAAATGTATGGAGTGGAGTTTGCAACTGAAATGAAACTTTGTGTTCCCAACAAACTAGGTGAAGGATGGCTTTCACACACACTTTTCTCTCAGAACTGAGCATGTGGAGAGACGTTCGTTCATCTAGCACAAAGGGAACGGGTTGAAGGAGAAACTTTTACTCTGGTTTCTCAGTCTGTTTCCTAGTGCCGGTTTGAGGTTCCTGCAGTTTTCAATGTAAAACCGAGTTGCAGCTTGTACCTCCCCATATATATGTATGGAGTGGAGTTTGCAACTGAAAAGAAACTTTGTGTTATCAACAAGCTATGTGAAGGACGGCGTTCACACACACATATCTCTCAGAACTGAGCATGTGGAGAGACGTTCGTTCATCTAGCACAAAGGGAACGGGTTGCAGGAGAAACTTTTACTCTGGTTTCTCAGTCTGTTTCCTAGTGCCTGTTTGAAGTTCCTGCAGTTTTCACTGTAAAACCGAGTTGCAGCTAGTACCTCCCCATATATATGTATGGAGTGGAGTTTGCAACTGAAAAGAAACTTTCTGTTCCCAACAAGTTGGTGAAGGACGGCTTTCACACACACTTATCTCTCAGAACTGAGCATGTGGAGAGACGTTCGTTCATCTAGCACAAAAGGAACCGGTTGCAGGAGAAACTTTTACTCTGGTTTCTCAGTCTGTTTCCTAGTGCCGGTTTGAAGTTCCTGCAGTTTTCACTGTAAAACCGACTTGCAGCTAGTACATCCCAATATATATGTATGGAGTGGAGTTAGCAACTGAAAAGAAACTTTGTGTTCCCAACAAGCTAGGTGAAGGACGGCTTTCACACACACTTATCTCTCAGAACCGAGCATTTGGAGAGACGTTCTTTCATCTAGCACAAAGGGACCGGGTTGCAGGAGAAACTTTTACTCTGGATTCTCAGTCTGTTTCCTAGTGCCGGTTTGAAGTTCCTGCAGTTTTCACTGTAAAACCGAGTTGCAGCTAGTACCTCCCCATATAAATGTATGGAGTGGAGTTTGCAACTGAAAAGAAACTTTGTGTTCCCAACAAGCTAGGTGAAGGACGGCTTTCACACACACTTATCTCTCAGAACCGAGCATGTGGAGAGACGTTCGTTCATCTAGCACAATCGGAACGGGTTGCAGGAGAAACATTTACTCTGGTTTCTCAGTCTGTTTCCTAGTGCCGGTTTGAATTTCCTGCAGTTTTCTCTGTAAAACCGAGTTGGAGCTAGTACCTCCCCATATATATGTATGGATTGGAATTTGCAACTGAAAAGAAACTTTGTGTTCCCAACAAGCTAGGTGAAGGACGGCTTTCACACACACTTATCTCTCAGAACTGAGCATGTGGAGAGACGTTCGTTCATCTAGCACAAAGGGAACGGGTTGCAGGAGAAACTTATACTCTGGTTTCTCAGTCTGTTTCCTAGTGCCGGTTTGAAGTTCCTGCAGTTTTCACTGTAAAACCGAGTTGCAGCTAGTACCTCCCCATATATATATGTATGGATTGGAGTTTGCAACTGAAAGAAACTTTGTGTTCCCAACAAGCTAGGTGAAGGACGGCTTTCACACACACTTATCTCTCAGAACAGAGCATGTGGAGAGACGTTCGTTCATCTAGCACAAAGGGAACGGGTTGCTGGAGAAACTTTTACTCTGGTTTCTCAGTCTGTTTCCTAGTGCCGGTTTGAAGTTCCTGCAGTTTTCACTGTAAAACCGAGTTGGAGTTAGTACCTCCCCATATATATGTATGAAGTGGAGTTTGCAACTGAAAAGAAACTTTGTATTCCCAACAAGCTAGGTGAAGGACGGCTTTCACACACACTTATCTCTCAGAAATGAGCATGTGGAGAGACGTTCGTTCATCTAGCACAAAGGGAACGGGTTGCAGCAGAATATTTTTCTCTGGTTTCTCAGTCTCTTTCCTAGTGCCGGTTTGAAGTTCCTGCAGTTTTCACTGTAAAACCGAGTTGCAGCTAGTACCTCACCATATATATGTATGGAGTGGAGTTTGCAACTGAAAAGAAACTTTGTGTTCCCAACAAGCTAGGTGAAGGACGGATTTCACACACTCTTATCTCTCAGAACTGAGCATGTGGAGAGACGTTCGTTCATCTAGCACAAAGGGAACGGGTTGCAGGAAAAACTTTTACTCTGGTTTCTCAGTCTGTTTCCTAGTGCCAGTTTGAAATTCCTGCAGTTTTCACTGTAAAACATATTTGGAGCTTGTACCTCCCCATATATATGTATGAAGTGGAGTTTGCAACTGAAAAGAAACTTTGTATTCCCAACAAGCTAGGTGAAGATTGGCTTTCACACACACTTATCTCTCAGAACCGAGCATGTGGAGAGACTTTCGTTCATCTAGCACAAAGGGAACGTGTTGCAGGAGAAACTTTTACTCTGGTTTCTCAGTCTGTTTCCTAGTGCCGGTTTGAAGTTCCTGCAGTTTTCACTGTAAAACCGAGTTGGAGCTAGTACCTCCCCATATATATGTATGGAGTGGAGTTTGCAACTGAAAAGAAACTTTGTGTTCCCAACAAGCTAGGTGAAGGACGGCTTTCACACACAATTATCTCTCAGAACTGAGCATGTGTAGAGACGTTCGTTCATCTAGAACAAAGTGAACGGGTTGCAGGAGAAACTTTTACTCTGGTTTCTCAGTCTGTTTCCTAGTGCCGGTTTGAAGTTCCTGCATTTTTCACTGTAAAACCGAGTTGCAGCTAGTACCTCCCCATATATATGTATGGAGTGGAGTTTGCAACTGAAAAGAAACTTTGTGTTCCCAACAAGCTAGGTGAAGGACGGCTTTCACACACACTTATCTCTCAGAACCGGGCATGTGGAGAGACGTTCGTTCATCTAGCATAAAGGGAACGGGTTGCAGGTGAAACTTTTACTCTGGTTTCTCAGTCTGTTTCCTAGTGCCGGTTTGAATTTCCTGCAGTTTTCACTGTAAAACCGAGTTGGAGCTAGTACATCCCCATATATATGTATGGAGTGGAGTTTGCAACTGAAAAGAAACATTGTGTTCCCAACAAGCTAGGTGAAGGACGGCTTTCACGCACACTTATCTCTCAGAACTGAGCATGGGGAGAGACGTTCGTTCATCTAGCACAAAGGGAACGGGTTGCAGGGGAAACTTTTACTCTGGTTTCTCAGTCTGTTTCCTAGTGCCGGTTTGAAGTTCCTGCAGTTTTCACTGTAAAACAGAGTTGGAGCTAGTACCTCCCCATATATATGTATGGAGTGGAGTTTGCAACTGAAAAGAAAGTTTGTGTTCCCAACAAGCTAGGTGAAGGACTGCTTTCACACACACTAATCTCTCAGAACCGAGCATGTGGAGAGACGTTCGTTCATCTAGCACAAAGGGAACGGGTTGCAGGAGAAACTTTTACTGTGGTTTCTCAGTCTGTTTCCTAGTGCCGGTTTGAAGTTCCTGCAGTTTTCACTGTAAAACTGAGTTGCAGCTAGATACCTCCCCATATGTATGTATGGAGTGGAGATTGCAACTGAAAAGAAACTTTGTGTTCCCAACAAGCTAGGTGAAGGACGGCCTTCACACAAACTTATCTCTCAGAACTGAGCATGTGGAGAGACGTTCGTTCATCTAGCACAAAGGTAACGGGTTGCAGGAGAAACTTTTACTCTGGTTTCTCAGTCTGTTTCCTAGTGCCGCTTTGAATTTCCTGCAGTTTTCACTGTAAAACCGAGTTGCAGCGAGTACCTCCTCATATATATGTATGGATTGGAGTTTGCAACTGAAAAGAAACTTTGTGTTCCCAACAAGCTAGGTGAAGGACGGCTTTCACACACACTTATCTCTCAGAACTGAGCATGTGGCGAGACGTTCGTTCATCTAGCACAAAGGGAACGGATTGCAGGAGAAATTTTTACTCTGGATTCCCAGTCTGTTTCCTAGTGCCGGTTTGAAGTTCCTGCAGTTTTCACTGTAAATCATATTTGGAGCTAGTACCTCCCCATATATATTTATGGAGTGGAGTTTGCAACTGAAAAGAACCTTTGTGTTCCCAACAAGCTAGGTGAAGTACGGCTTTCACACACAGTTATCTCTCAGAACCGAGCATGTGGAGAGACGTTCGTTCATCTAGCACAAAGGGAACGGGTTGCAGGAGAAACTTTTACTCTGGTTTCTCAGTCTGTTTCCTAGTGCCGGTTTGAAGTTCCTGCAGTTTTCACTGTAAAACATATTTGGAGCTAGTACCTCCCCACATATATGTATGGAGTGGAATTTGCAACTGAAAAGAAACTTTGTGTTCCCAACAAGCTAGGTGAAGGACGGCTTTCACACCCACTTATCTCTCAGAACAGAGAATGTGGAGAGACGTTCGTTCATCTAGCACAAAGGGAACGGGTTGCAGGAGAAACTTTTACTCTGGTTTCTCAGTCTGTTTCCTAGTGCCGGTTTGAAGTTCCTGCAGTTTTCACTGTAAAACCGAGTTGCAGCTAGTACCTCCCCATATATATGTATGGAGTGGAGTTTGCAACTGAAAAGAAACTTTGTGTTCCCAACAAGCTAGGTGAAGGACGGCTTTCACACACACTTATCTCTCAGAACTGAGCATGTGGAGAGACGTTCGTTCATCTAGCACAAAGGGAACGGTTTGCAGGAGAAACTTTTACTCTGGTTTCTCAGTCTGTTTCCTAGTGCCTGTTTGAAGTTCCTGCAGTTTTCACTGTAAAACCGAGTTGGAGCTAGTAACTCCCCTATATATGTATGGAATGGAGTTTGCAACTGAAAAGAAACTTTGTGTTTCCAACAAGCTAGGTGAAGGAGGGCTTTCACACACACTTGTCTCTCAGAAAAGAGCATGGTGGAGAGACGTTCGTTCATCTAGCACAAAGGGAACGGGTTGCAGGAGAAACTTATACTCTGGTTTCTCAGTCTGTTTCCTAGTGCCGGTTTGAAGTTCCTGCAGTTTTCACTGTAAAACCGAGTTGGAGCTAGTACCTCCCCATATATATGTATGGAGTGGAGTTTGCAACTGAAAAGAACCTTTGTGTTCCCAACAAGCTAGGTGAAGGACGGCTTTCACACACACTTATCTCTCAGAACTGAGCATGTGGAGAGACGTTCGTTCAACTAGCACAAAGGGAACGGGTTGCAGGGGAAACTTTTACTCTGGTTTCTCAGTCTGTTTCCTAGTGCCGGTTTGAAGTTCCTGCAGTTTTCACTGTAAAACATATTTGGAGCTAGTACCCCCCCATATATATGTATTGAGTGGAGTTTGCAGCTGAAAAGAAACTTTGTGTTCCCAAAAAGCTAGGTGAAGGACGGCTTTCACACACACTTATCTCTCAGAACTGAGCATGTGGAGAGACGTTCGTTCATTTAGCACAAAGGGAACGGGTTGCAGGAGAAACTTTTACTCTGGTTTCTCAGTCTGTTTCCTAGTGCCGGTTTGAAGTTCCTGCAGTTTTCACTGTAAAACCGAGTTGCAGCTAGTACCTCCCCATATAAATGTATGGAGTGGAGTTTGCAACTGAAATGAAACTTTGTGTTCCCAACAAACTAGGTGAAGGATGGCTTTCACACACACTTTTCTCTCAGAACTGAGCATGTGGAGAGACGTTCGTTCATCTAGCACAAAGGGAACGGGTTGAAGGAGAAACTTTTACTATGGTTTCTCAGTCTGTTTCCTAGTGCCGGTTTGAGGTTCCTGCAGTTTTCAATGTAAAACCGAGTTGCAGCTTGTACCTCCCCATATATATGTATGGAGTGGAGTTTGCAACTGAAAAGAAACTTTGTGTTATCAACAAGCTATGTGAAGGACGGCGTTCACACACACATATCTCTCTGAACTGAGCATGTGGAGAGACGTTCGTTCATCTAGCACAAGAGGAACGGGTTGCAGGAGAAACTTTTACTCTGGTTTCTCAGTCTGTTTCCTAGTGCCTGTTTGAAGTTCCTGCAGTTTTCACTGTAAAACCGAGTTGCAGCTAGTACCTCCCCATATATATTTATGGAGTGGAGTTTGCAACTGAAAAGAAACTTTCTGTTCCCAACAAGTTGGTGAAGGACGGCTTTCACACACACTTATCTCTCAGAACTGAGCATGTGGAGAGACGTTCGTTCATCTAGCACAAAGGGAACCGGTTGCAGGAGAAACTTTTACTCTGGTTTCTCAGTCTGTTTCCTAGTGCCGGTTTGAAGTTCCTGCAGTTTTCACTGTAAAACCGACTTGCAGCTAGTACATCCCAATATATATATATGGAGTGGAGTTAGCAACTGAAAAGAAACTTTGTGTTCCCAACAAGCTAGGTGAAGGACGGCTTTCACACACACTTATCTCTCAGAACCGAGCATTTGGAGAGACGTTCTTTCATCTAGCACAAAGGGACCGGGTTGCAGGAGAAACTTTTACTCTGGATTCTCAGTCTGTTTCCTAGTGCCGGTTTGAAGTTCCTGCAGTTTTCACTGTAAAACCGAGTTGCAGCTAGTACCTCCCCATATAAATGTATGGAGTGGAGTTTGCAACTGAAAAGAAACTTTGTGTTCCCAACAAGCTAGGTGAAGGACGGCTTTCACACACACTTATCTCTCAGAACCGAGCATGTGGAGAGACGTTCGTTCATCTAGCACAATCGGAACGGGTTGCAGGAGAAACATTTACTCTGGTTTCTCAGTCTGTTTCCTAGTGCCGGTTTGAATTTCCTGCAGTTTTCTCTGTAAAACCGAGTTGGAGCTAGTACCTCCCCATATATATGTATGGATTGGAATTTGCAACTGAAAAGAAACTTTGTGTTCCCAACAAGCTAGGTGAAGGACGGCTTTCACACACACTTATCTCTCAGAACTGAGCATGTGGAGAGACGTTCGTTCATCTAGCACAAAGGGAACGGGTTGCAGGAGAAACTTATACTCTGGTTTCTCAGTCTGTTTCCTAGTGCCGGTTTGAAGTTCCTGCAGTTTTCACTGTAAAACCGAGTTGCAGCTAGTACCTCCCCATATATATATGTATGGTTGGAGTTTGCAACTGAAAGAAACTTTGTGTTCCCAACAAGCTAGGTGAAGGACGGCTTTCACACACACTTATCTCTCAGAACAGAGCATGTGGAGAGACGTTCGTTCATCTAGCACAAAGGGAACGGGTTGCTGGAGAAACTTTTACTCTGGTTTCTCAGTCTGTTTCCTAGTGCCGGTTTGAAGTTCCTGCAGTTTTCACTGTAAAACCGAGTTGGAGCTAGTACCTCCCCATATATATGTATGAAGTGGAGTTTGCAACTGAAAAGAAACTTTGTATTCCCAACAAGCTAGGTGAAGGACGGCTTTCACACACACTTATCTCTCAGAATTGAGCATGTGGAGAGACGTTCGTTCATCTAGCACAAAGGGAACGGGTTGCAGCAGAAACTTTTACTCTGGATTCTCAGTCTGTTTCCTAGTGCCGGTTTGAAGTTCCTGCAGTTTTCACTGTAAAACCGAGTTGCAGCTAGTACCTCCCCATATATATGTATGGAGTGGAGTTTGCAACTGAAAAGAAACTTTGTGTTCCCAACAAGCTAGGTGAAGGACGGCTTTCACACACACTTATCTCTCAGAACTGAGCATGTGGAGAGACGTTCGTTCATCTAGCACAAAGGGAACGGGTTGCAGGAGAAACTTTTACTCTGGTTTCTCAGTCTGTTTCCTAGTGCCGGTTTGAAGTTCCTGCAGTTTTCACTGTAAAACCGTGTTGGAGCTAGTACCTCCCCATATATATGTATGGAGTGGAGTTAGCAACTGAAAAGAACCTTTGTGTTCCCAACAAGCTAGTTGAAGGACGGCTTTCACACACACTTATCTCTCAGAACCGAGCATGTGGAGAGAAGTTCGTTCATCTAGCACAATGGGAACGGGTTGCAGGAGAAACTTTTACTGTGGTTTCTCAGTCTGTTTCCTAGTGCCGGTTTGAAATTCCTGCAGTTTACACTGTAAAATCGAGTTGGAGCTTGTACCTCCCCATATATATGTATTAATTGGAGTTTGCAACTGAAAAGAAACTTTCTGTTCCCAACAAGCTAGGTGAAGGACGGCTTTCACACACACTTATCTCTCAGAACTGAGCATGTGGAGAGTCGTTCGTTCATCTAGCATAAAGGGAACGGGTTGCAGTAGAAACTTTTACTCTGGTTTCTCAGTCTGTTTCCTAGTGCCGGTTTGAAATTCCTGCAGTTTTCACTGTAAAACCGGGTTGCAGCTAGTACCTCCCCATATAAATGTATGGAGTGGAGTTTGCACCTGAAAAGAATCTTTGTGATCCCAACAAGCTAGGTGAAGGACGGCTTTCACACACACTTATCTCTCAGAACTGAGCATGTGGAGAGACTTTCGTTCATCTAGCACAAAGGGAACGGGTTGCAGGAGAAACTTTTACTCTGGTTACTCAGTCTGTTTCCTAGTGCCGTTTTGAAGTTCCTGCAGTTTTCACTGTAAAACCGAGTTGCAGCTAGTACCTCCCCATATATATGTATGGAGTGGAGTTAGCAACTGAAAAGAAACTTTGTGTTCCCAACAAGCTAGGTGAAGGACGGCTTTCACACACACTTATCTCTCAGAACTGAGCATGTGAAGAGACGTTCGTTCATCTAGCACAAAGGGAACGGGTTGCAGGAGAAACTTTTACTCTGGTTTCTCAGTCTGTTTCCTAGTGCCGGTTTGAAGTTCCTGCAGTTTTCACTGTAAAACCGAGTTGCAGCTAGTACCTCCCCATATATATGTATGGAGTGGAGTTTGCAACTGAAAAGAAACTTTGTGTTCCCAACAAGCAAGGTGAAGGACGGCTTTCACACGCACTTATCTCTCAGAACTGAGCATGTGGAGAGACGTTCGTTCATCTAGCAAAAAGGGAACGGGTTGCAGGAGAAACTTTTACTCTGGTTTCTCAGTCTGTTTCCTAGTGCCGATTTGAAGTTCCTGCAGTTTTCACTGTAAAACATATTTGGAGCTAGTACCTACCCATATATATGTATGGAGTGGAGTTTGTAACTGAAAAGAAAATTTGTGTTCCCAACAAGCTAGGTGAAGGACGGCTTTCACACACTCTTCTCTCTCAGAACTGAGCATGTGGAGAGACGTTCGTTCATCTATCACAAAGGGAACGGGTTGCAGGAGAAACTTTTTCTCTGGTTTCTCAGTCTGTTTCCTAGTGCCGGTTTGAAGTTCCTGCAGTTTTCACTGTAAAACCGAGTTGGAGCTAGTACCTCCCCATATATATGTATGGAGTGGAGTTTGCAACTGAAAAGAAACTTTGTGTTCCCAACAAGCTAGGTGAAGTAAGGCTTTCACACACACTTATCTCTCAGAACCGAGCATGTGGAGAGACGTTCGTTCATCTAGCACAAAGGGAACGGGTTGCAGGAGAAACTTTTACTCTGGTTTCTCAGTCTGTTTCCTAGTGCCGGTTTGAAGTTCCTGCAGTTTTCACTGTAAAACCGAGTTGGAGCTAGTACCTCCCCATATATATGTATGGAGTGGAGTTTGCAACTGAAAAGAAACTTTGTGTTCCCAACAAGCTAGTTGAAGGACGGCTTTCACACACACTTATCTCTCAGAACCGAGAATGTGGAGACGTCCGTTCATCTAGCACAAAGGGAACGGGTTGCAGGAGAAACTTTTACTCTGGTTTCTCAGTCTGTTTCCTAGTGCCGGTTTGAAGTTCCTGCAGTTTTCACTGTAAAACATATTTGGAACTAGTACCTCCCCATATATATGTATGGAGTGGAGTTTGCAACTGAAAAGAAACTTTGTGTTCCCAACAAGCTAGGTGAAGGACGGCTTTCACACACACTTATCTTTCAGAACCGAGCATGTGGAGAGACGTTCGTTCATCTAGCACAAAGGGAACGGTTTGCAGGAGAAACTTTTACTCTGGTTTCTCAGTCTGTTTCCTAGTGCCGGTTTGAAGTTCCTGCAGTTTTCACTGTAAAACCGAGTTGCAGCTAGTACCTCCCCATATATATGTATGGAGTGGAGTTTGCAACTGAAAAGAAACTTTGTGTTCCCAACAAGCTAGGTGAAGGACGGCTTTCACACACTCTTATCTCTCAGAAATGAGCATGTGGAGAGACGTTCTTTCATCTAGCACAAAGGGAACGGTTTGTAGGAGAAACTTTTACTCTGGATTCCCAGTCTGTTTCCTAGTGCCGGTTTGAAGTTCCTGCATTATTCACTGTAAAACAGAGTTGCAGCTAGTACCTCCCCATATATATGTATGGATTGGTGTTTGCAACTGGAAAGAAACTTTGTGTTCCCAACAAGCTAGGTGAAGGACGGCTTTCACACACACTTATCTCTCAGAACTGAGCATGTGGAGAGACGATCGTTCACCTAGCACAAAGGGAACGGGTTGCAGGAGAAACTTTTACTCTGGATTCCCAGTCTGTTTCCTAGTGCCGGTTTGAAGTTCCTGCAGTTTTCACTGTAAAACCGAGTTGGAGCTAGTACCTCCCCATATATATGTATGGAGCGGAGTTTGCAACTGAAAAGAAACTTTGTGTTCCCAACAAGCTAGGTGAAGGACGGCTTTCACACACACTTATCTCTCAGAACCGAGCATGTGGAGAGACGTTCGTTCATCTAGCACAAAGGGAACGGGTTGCAGGAGAAACTTTTACTCTGGATTCCCAGTCTGTTTCCTAGTGCCGGTTTGAAGTTCCTGCAGTTTTCACTGAAAAACCGAGTTGCAGCTAGAACCTCCCCATATATATGTATGGAGTGGAGTTTGCAACTGGAAAGAAACTTTGTGTTCCCAACAAGCTAGGTGAAGGACGGCTTTCACACACACTTATCTGTGAGAACTGAGCATGTTTGGAGACGTTCGTTCATCTAGCAAAAAGGGAACGGGTTGCAGGAGAAACTTTTACTCTGGATTCCCAGTCTGTTTCCTAGTGCCGGTTTGAAGTTCCTGCAGTTTTCACTGTAAAACAGAGTTGGAGCTAGTACCTCCCCATATATATGTATGGAGTGGAGTTTGCAACTGAAAAGAAACTTTGTGTTCCCAACAAGCTAGGTGAAGGACGGCTTTCACACACACTTATCTCTCAGAACCCAGCATGTGGAGAGACGTTCGTTCATCTAGCACAAAGGGAACGGGTTGCAGGAAAAACTTTTACTCTGGTTTCTCAGTCTGTTTCCTAGTGCCGGTTTGAAGTTCCTGCAGTTTTCACTGTAAAACCGAGTTGCAGCTAGTACCTCCACATATATATGTATGGAGTGGAGTTTGCAACTGAAAAGAACCTTTGTGTTCCCAACAAGCTAGGTGAAGGACGGCTTTCACACCCACTTATCTCTCAGAACCGAGCATGTGGAGAGACGTTCGTTCATCTAGCACAAAATGAACGGTTTGCAGGAGAAATTTTTACTCTGGTTTCTCAGTCTGTTTCCTAGTGCCGGTTTGAAGTTCCTGCAGTTTTCACTGTAAAACCATGTTGCAGCTAGTACCTCCCCATATATATGTATGGAGTGGAGTTTGCAACTGAAAAGAAACTTTGTGTTCCCAACAAGCTAGGTGAAGGACGGCTTTCACACACAATTATCTCTCAGAACTGAGCATGTGGAGAGACTTTGGTTCATCTAGCACAAAGGGAACGGGTTGCAGGAGAAACTTTTACTCTGGTTTCTCAGTCTGTTTCCTAGTGCCTGTTTGAAGTTCCTGCAGTTTTCACTGTAAAACCGAGTTGGAGCTAGTATTTCCCCATATATATGTTTGGCGTGGGGTTTGCAACTGAAAAGAAACTTTGTGTTCACAACAAGCTAGGTGAAGGACGGCTTTCACACACAATTATCTCTCAGAACTGAGCATGTGGAGAGACTTTCGTTCATCTAGCACAAAGGGAACGGGTTGCAGGAGAAACTTTTACTCTGTTTTCTCAGTCTGTTTCTTAGTGCCGGTTTGAAGTTCCTGCAGTTTTCACTTTAAAACCGAGTTGGAGCTAGTACCTCCCCATATATATGTATTGAGTGGAGTTTGCAAAAGAAAGAAAGGGTGTGTTCCCAACAAGCTAGGTGAAGGAGGGCTTTCACACCCACTTATCTCTCAGAACAGAGCATGTGGAGAGACGTTCGTTCATCTAGCACAAAGGGAACGGGTTGCAGGAGAAACTTTTACTCTGGTTTCTCAGTCTGTTTCCTAGTGCCGGTTTGAAGTTCCTGCAGTTTTCACTGTAAAACCGAGTTGGAGCTAGTACCTCCCCATATATATGTATGGAGTGGAGTTTGCAACTGAAAAGAAACTTTGTGTTCCCAACAAGCTAGGTGAAGGACGGCTTTCACACACACTTATCTCTCAGAACTGAGCATGTTGAGAGACGTTCGTTCATCTAGCACAAAGGGAACGGGTTGCAGGAGAAACTTTTACTCTGGTTTCTCAGTCTGTTTCCTAGTGCCGGTTTGAAGTTCCTGCAGTTTTCACTGTAAAACATATTTGGAGCTAGTACCTCCCCATATATATGTATGGAGTGGAGTTTGCAACTGAAAAGAAACTTTGTGTTCCCAACAAGCTAGGTGAAGGACGGATTTCACACACTCTTACCTCTCAGAACTGAGCATGTGGAGAGACGTTCGTTCATCTAGCACAAAGGGAACGGGTTGCAGGAGAAACTTTTACTCTGGTTTCTCAGTCTGTTTCCTAGTGCCAGTTTGAAGTTCCTGCAGTTTTCACTGTAAAAACGAGTTGCAGCTAGTACCTCCCCATATATATGTATGGAGTGGAGTTTGCAACTGGAAAGAAACTTTGTGTTCCCAACAAGCTAGGTGAAGGACGGCTTTCACACACACTTATCTCTGAGAACTGAGCATGTGGAGAGACGTTCGTTCATCTAGCACAAAGGGAACGGGTTGCAGGAGAAACTTTTACTCTGGTTTCTCAGTCTGTTTCTTAGTGCCGGTTTGAAGTTCCTGCAGTTTTCACTGTAAAACCGAGTTGGAGCTAGTACCTCCCCGTATATATGTATGGAGTGGAGTTTGCAACTGAAAAGAAACTTTGTGTTCCCAACAAGCTAGGTGAAGGACGGCTTTCACACACACTTATCTCTCAGAATTGAGCATGTGGAGAGACGTTCGGTCATCTAGCACAAAGGGAACGGGTTGCAGCAGAAACTTTTACTCTGGCTTCTCAGTCTGTTTTCTAGTGCCGGTTTGAAGTTCCTGCAGTTTTCACTGTAAAACCGAGTTGCAGCTAGTACCTCCCCAAATAAATGTATGGAGTGGAGTTTGCAACTGAAAAGAAACTTTGTGTTCCCAACAAGCTAGATGAAGGACGGCTTTCACACACACTTATCTCTCAGAACTGAGCATTTGGAGAGACGTTCGTTCATCTAGCACAAAGGGAACGGGTTGCAGGAGAAACTTTTACTCTGGTTTCTCAGTCTGTTTCCTAGTGCCGGTTTGAAGTTCCTGCAGTTTTCACTGTAAAACCGAGTTGCAGCTATTACCTCCCCATATATATGTATGGTGTGGAGTTTGAAACTGAAAAGAAACTTTGTGTTCCCAACAAGCTAGGTGAAGGACGGCTTTCACACACACTTATCTCTCAGAACTGAGCATGTGGAGAGACGTTCGTTCATCTAGCACAAAGGGAACTGGTTGCAGGAGAAACTATTACTCTGGTTTCTCAGTCTGTTTCCTAGTGCCGGTTTGAAGTTCCTGCAGTTTTCACTGTAAAACCGAGTTGGAGCTAGTACCTCCCCATATATTTATGGAGTGGAGTTAGCAACTGAAAAGAAACTTTGTGTTCCCAACAAGCTAGTTGAAGGACGGCTTTCACACACACTTATCTCTCAGAACCGAGCATGTGGAGAGACGTTCGTTCATCTAGCACAATGTGAACGGGTTGCAGGAGAAACTTTTACTCTGGTTTCTCAGTCTGTTTCCTAGCGCCGGTTTGAATTTCCTGCAGTTTACACTGTAAAATCGAGTTGGAGCTAGTACCTCCCCATATATATGTATGGATTGGAGTTTGCAACTGAAAAGAAACTTTGTGTTCCCAACAAGCTAGGTGAAGGACGGCTTTCACACACACTTATCTCTCAGAACTGAGCATGTGGAGAGTCGTTCGTTCATCTAGCACAAAGGGAACGGTTTGCAGGAGAAACTTTTACTCTGGTTTCTCAGTCTGTTTCCTAGTGCCGGTTTGAAGTTCCTGCAGTTTTCACTGTAAAACCGAGTTGGAGCTAGTACCTCCCCATATATATATATGGAGTGGAGTTTGCAACTGAAAAGTAACTTAGTGTTCCCAACAAGCTAGTTGAAGGACGGCTTTCACACACACTTATCTCTCAGAACTGAGCATGTGGAGAGACGTTCGTTCATCTAGCACAAAGGGAACGGGTTGCAGGGGAAACTTTTACTCTGGTTTCTCAGTCTGTTTCCTAGTGCCGGTTTGAAGTTCCTGCAGTTTTCACTGTAAAACCGAGTTGGAGCTAGTACCTCCCCATATATATGTATGGAGTGGAGTTTGCAACTGAAAAGAAACTTTGTGTTCCCAACAAGATACGTGAAGGACGGCTTTCACACACACTAATCTCTCAGAACCGAGCATGTGGAGAGACGTTCGTTCATCTAGCACAAAGGGAACGGGTTGCAGGAGAAACTTTTACTCTGGTTTCTCAGTTTGTTTCCTAGTGCCGGTTTGAAGTTCCTGCAGTTTTCACTGTAAAACCGAGTTGCAGCTATTACCTCCCCATATATATGTATGGTGTGGAGTTTGAAACTGAAAAGAAACTTTGTGTTCCCAACAAGCTAGGTGAAGGACGGCTTTCACACACACTTATCTCTCAGAACTGAGCATGTGGAGAGACGTTCGTTCATCTAGCACAAAGGGAACTGGTTGCAGGAGAAACTATTACTCTGGTTTCTCAGTCTGTTTCCTAGTGCCGGTTTGAAGTTCCTGCAGTTTTCACTGTAAAACCGAGTTGGAGCTAGTACCTCCCCATATATTTATGGAGTGGAGTTAGCAACTGAAAAGAAACTTTGTGTTCCCAACAAGCTAGTTGAAGGACGGCTTTCACACACACTTATCTCTCAGAACCGAGCATGTGGAGAGACGTTCGTTCATCTAGCACAATGTGAACGGGTTGCAGGAGAAACTTTTACTCTGGTTTCTCAGTCTGTTTCCTAGCGCCGGTTTGAATTTCCTGCAGTTTACACTGTAAAATCGAGTTGGAGCTAGTACCTCCCCATATATATGTATGGATTGGAGTTTGCAACTGAAAAGAAACTTTGTGTTCCCAACAAGCTAGGTGAAGGACGGCTTTCACACACACTTATCTCTCAGAACTGAGCATGTGGAGAGTCGTTCGTTCATCTAGCACAAAGGGAACGGTTTGCAGGAGAAACTTTTACTCTGGTTTCTCAGTCTGTTTCCTAGTGCCGGTTTGAAGTTCCTGCAGTTTTCACTGTAAAACCGAGTTGGAGCTAGTACCTCCCCATATATATATATGGAGTGGAGTTTGCAACTGAAAAGTAACTTAGTGTTCCCAACAAGCTAGTTGAAGGACGGCTTTCACACACACTTATCTCTCAGAACTGAGCATGTGGAGAGACGTTCGTTCATCTAGCACAAAGGGAACGGGTTGCAGGGGAAACTTTTACTCTGGTTTCTCAGTCTGTTTCCTAGTGCCGGTTTGAAGTTCCTGCAGTTTTCACTGTAAAACCGAGTTGGAGCTAGTACCTCCCCATATATATGTATGGAGTGGAGTTTGCAACTGAAAAGAAACTTTGTGTTCCCAACAAGATACGTGAAGGACGGCTTTCACACACACTAATCTCTCAGAACCGAGCATGTGGAGAGACGTTCGTTCATCTAGCACAAAGGGAACGGGTTGCAGGAGAAACTTTTACTCTGGTTTCTCAGTTTGTTTCCTAGTGCCGGTTTGAAGTTCCTGCAGTTTTCACTGTAAAACCGAGTTGCAGCTAGTACCTCCCAATATATATGTATGGAGTGGAGTTTGCAACTGAAAAGAAACTTTGTGTTCCCAACAAGCTAGGTGAAGGACGGCTATCACACACACTTATCTCTCACAACTGAGCATGTGGAGAGACGTTCGTTCATCTAGCACAAAGGGAACGGGTTGCAGGAGAAACTTTTACTCTGGTTTCTCAGTCTTTTTCCTAGTGCCGGTTTGAAGTTCCTGCAGTTTTCACTGTAAAACCGAGTTGCAGCTAGTACCTCACCATATATATGTATGGAGTGGAGTTTGCAACTGAAAAGAAACTTTGTGTTCCCAACAAGCTAGGTGAAGGACGGATTACACACACTCTTATCTCTCAGAACTGAGCATGTGGAGAGACGTTCGTTCATCTAGCACAAAGGGAACGGGTTGCAGGAGAAACTTTTACTCTGGTTTCTCAGTCTGTTTCCTAGTGCCAGTTTGAAGTTCCTGCAGTTTTCATTGTAAAACCGAGTTGCAGCTAGTACCTCCCCATATATATGTATGGAGTGGAGTTTGCAACTGGAAAGAAACTTTGTGTTCCCAACAAGCTAGGTGAAGGACGGCTTTCACACACACTTATCTCTCAGAACCGAGCATGTGGAGACGTCCGTTCATCTAGCACAAAGGGAACGGGTTGCAGGAGAAACTTTTACTCTGGTTTCTCAGTCTGTTTCCTAGTGCCGGTTTGAAGTTCCTGCAGTTTTCACTGTAAAACATATTTGGAACTAGTACCTCCCCATATATATGTATGGAGTGGAGTTTGCAATGAAAAGAAACTTTGTGTTCCCAACAAGCTAGGTGGAGGACGGCTTTCACACACACTTATCTTTCAGAACCGAGCATGTGGAGAGACGTTCGTTCATCTAGCACAAAGGGAACGGGTTGCAGGAGAAACTTTTACTCTGGTTTCTCAGTCTGTTTCCTAGTGCCGGTTTGAAGTTCCTGCCGTTTTCACTGTAAAACCGAGTTGCAGCTAGTACCTCCCCATATATATGTATGGAGTGGAGTTTGCAACTGAAAAGAAACTTTGTGTTCCCAACAAGCTAGGTGAAGGACGGCTTTCACACACTCTTATCTCTCAGAAATGAGCATGTGGAGAGACGTTCTTTCATCTAGCACAAAGGGAACGGTTTGCAGGAGAAACTTTTACTCTGGATTCCCAGTCTGTTTCCTAGTGCCGGTTTGAAGTTCCTGCAGTTTTCACTGTAAAACCGAGTTGGAGCTAGTACCTCCCCATATATATGTATGGATTGGTGTTTGCAACTGGAAAGAAACTTTGTGTTCCCAACAAGCTAGGTGAAGGACGGCTTTCACACACACTTATCTCTCAGAACTGAGCATGTGGAGAGACGATCGTTCACCTAGCACAAAGGGAACGGGTTGAAGGAGAAACTTTTACTCTGGATTCCCAGTCTGTTTCCTAGTGCCGGTTTGAAGTTCCTGCAGTTTTCACTGTAAAACCGAGTTGGAGCTAGTACCTCCCCATATATATGTATGGAGTGGAGTTTGCAACTGAAAAGAAACTTTGTGTTCCCAACAAGCTAGGTGAAGGACGGCTTTCACACACACTTATCTCTCAGAACCGAGCATGTGGAGAGACGTTCGTTCATCTAGCACAAAGGGAACGGGTTGCAGGAGAAACTTTTACTCTGGATTCCCAGTCTGTTTCCTAGTGCCGGTTTGAAGTTCCTGCAGTTTTCACTGAAAAACCGAGTTGCAGCTAGAACCTCCCCATATATATGTATGGAGTGGAGTTTGCAACTGGAAAGAAACTTTGTGTTCCCAACAAGCTAGGTGAAGGACGGCTTTCACACACACTTATCTGTGAGAACTGAGCATGTTTTGAGACGTTCGTTCATCTAGCACAAAGGGAACGGGTTGCAGGAGAAACTTTTACTCTGGATTCCCAGTCTGTTTCCTAGTGCCGGTTTGAAGTTCCTGCAGTTTTCACTGTAAAACAGAGTTGGAGCTAGTACCTCCCCATATATATGTATGGAGTGGAGTTTGCAACTGAAAAGAAACTTTGTGTTCCCAACAAGCTAGGTGAAGGACGGCTTTCACACACACTTATCTCTCAGAACCCAGCATGTGGAGAGACGTTCGTTCATCTAGCACAAAGGGAACGGGTTGCAGGAGAAACTTTTACTCTGGTTTCTCAGTCTGTTTCCTAGTGCCGGTTTCAAGTTCCTGCAGTTTTCACTGTAAAACCGAGTTGCAGCTAGTACCTCCACATATATATGTATGGAGTGGAGTTTGCAACTGAAAAGAACCTTTGTGTTCCCAACAAGCTAGGTGAAGGACGGCTTTCACACCCACTTATCTCTCAGAACCGAGCATGTGGAGAGACGTTCGTTCATCTAGCACAAAATGAACGGTTTGCAGGAGAAATTTTTACTCTGGTTTCTCAGTCTGTTTCCTAGTGCCGGTTTGAAGTTCCTGCAGTTTTCACTGTAAAACCATGTTGCAGCTAGTACCTCCCCATATATATGTATGGAGTGGAGTTTGCAACTGAAAAGAAACTTTGTGTTCCCAACAAGCTAGGTGAAGGACGGCTTTCACACACAATTATCTCTCAGAACTGAGCATGTGGAGAGACTTTCGTTCATCTAGCACAAAGGGAACGGGTTGCAGGAGAAACTTTTACTCTGGTTTCTCAGTCTGTTTCCTAGTCCCTGTTTGAAGTTCCTGCAGTTTTCACTGTAAAACCGAGTTGGAGCTAGTATTTCCCCATATATATGTTTGGAGTGGGGTTTGCAACTGAAAAGAAACTTTGTGTTCACAACAAGCTAGGTGAAGGACGGCTTTCACACACACTTATCTCTCAGAACTGAGCATGTGGAGAGACTTTCGTTCATCTAGCACAAAGGGAACGGGTTGCAGGAGAAACTTTTACTCTGTTTTCTCAGTCTGTTTCTTAGTGCCGGTTTGAAGTTCCTGCAGTTTTCACTTTAAAACCGAGTTGGAGCTAGTACCTCCCCATATATATGTATTGAGTGGAGTTTGCAAAAGAAAGAAAGGGTGTGTTCCCAACAAGCTAGGTGAAGGAGGGCTTTCACACCCACTTATCTCTCAGAACAGAGCATGTGGAGAGACGTTCGTTCATCTAGCACAAAGGGAACGGGTTGCAGGAGAAACTTTTACTCTGGTTTCTCAGTCTGTTTCCTAGTGCCGGTTTGAAGTTCCTGCAGTTTTCACTGTAAAACCGAGTTGGAGCTAGTACCTCCCCATATATATGTATGGAGTGGAGTTTGCAACTGAAAAGAAACTTTGTGTTCCCAACAAGCTAGGTGAAGGACGGCTTTCACACACACTTATCTCTCAGAACTGAGCATGTTGAGAGACGTTCGTTCATCTAGCACAAAGGGAACGGGTTGCAGGAGAAACTTTTACTCTGGTTTCTCAGTCTGTTTCCTAGTGCCGGTTTGAAGTTCCTGCAGTTTTCACTGTAAAACATATTTGGAGCTAGTACCTCCCCATATATATGTATGGAGTGGAGTTTGCAACTGAAAAGAAACTTTGTGTTCCCAACAAGCTAGGTGAAGGACGGATTTCACACACTCTTACCTCTCAGAACTGAGCATGTGGAGAGACGTTCGTTCATCTAGCACAAAGGGAACGGGTTGCAGGAGAAACTTTTACTCTGGTTTCTCAGTCTGTTTCCTAGTGCCAGTTTGAAGTTCCTGCAGTTTTCACTGTAAAAACGAGTTGCAGCTAGTACCTCCCCATATATATGTATGGAGTGGAGTTTGCAACTGGAAAGAAACTTTGTGTTCCCAACAAGCTAGGTGAAGGACGGCTTTCACACACACTTATCTCTGAGAACTGAGCATGTGGAGAGACGTTCGTTCATCTAGCACAAAGGGAACGGGTTGCAGGAGAAACTTTTACTCTGGTTTCTCAGTCTGTTTCTTAGTGCCGGTTTGAAGTTCCTGCAGTTTTCACTGTAAAACCGAGTTGGAGCTAGTACCTCCCCGTATATATGTATGGAGTGGAGTTTGCAACTGAAAAGAAACTTTGTGTTCCCAACAAGCTAGGTGAAGGACGGCTTTCACACACACTTATCTCTCAGAATTGAGCATGTGGAGAGACGTTCGGTCATCTAGCACAAAGGGAACGGGTTGCAGCAGAAACTTTTACTCTGGCTTCTCAGTCTGTTTCCTAGTGCCGGTTTGAAGTTCCTGCAGTTTTCACTGTAAAACCGAGTTGCAGCTAGTACCTCCCCAAATAAATGTATGGAGTGGAGTTTGCAACTGAAAAGAAACTTTGTGTTCCCAACAAGCTAGATGAAGGACGGCTTTCACACACACTTATGTCTCAGAACTGAGCATGTGGAGAGACGTTCGTTCATCTAGCACAAAGGGAACGGGTTGCAGGAGAAACTATTACTCTGGTTTCTCAGTCTGTTTCCTAGTGCCGGTTTGAAGTTCCTGCAGTTTTCACTGTAAAACCGAGTTGGAGCTAGTACCTCCCCATATATATGTATGGAGTGGAGTTAGCAACTGAAAAGAAACTTTGTGTTCCCAACAAGCTAGTTGAAGGACGGCTTTCACACACACTTATCTCTCAGAACCGAGCATGTGGAGAGACGTTCGTTCATCTAGCACAATGTGAACGGGTTGCAGGAGAAACTTTTACTCTGGTTTCTCAGTCTGTTTCCTAGCGCCGGTTTGAATTTCCTGCAGTTTACACTGTAAAATCGAGTTGGAGCTAGTACCTCCCCATATATATGTATGGATTGGAGTTTGCAACTGAAAAGAAACTTTGTGTTCCCAACAAGCTAGGTGAAGGACGGCTTTCACACACACTTATCTCTCAGAACTGAGCATGTGGAGAATCGTTCGTTCATCTAGCATAAAGGGAACGGGTTGCAGGAGAATCTTTTACTCTGGTTTCTCAGTCTGTTTCCTAGTGCCGGTTTGAAGTTCCTGCAGTTTTCACTGTAAAACCGAGTTGCAGCTAGTACCTCCCCATATAAATGTATGGAGTGGAGTTTGCAACTGAAAAGAATCTTTGTGTTCCCAACAAGCTAGGTGAAGGACGGCTTTCACACACACTTATCTCTCAGAACTGAGCATGTGGAGAGACGTTCGTTCATCTAGCACAAAGGGAACGGGTTTCAGGAGAAACTTTTACTCTGGTTTCTCAGTCTGTTTTCTAGTGCCGGTTTGAAGTTCCTGCAGTTTTCACTGTAAAACCGAGTTGCAGCTAGTACCTCCCCATATATATGTATGGAGTGGAGTTAGCAACTGAAAAGAAACTTTGTGTTCCCAACAAGCTAGGTGAAGGACGGCTTTCACACACACTTCTCTCTCAGAACTGAGCATGTGGAGAGATGCTCGTTCATCTAGCACAAAGGGAACGGGTTGCAGGAGAAACTTTTACTCTGGTTTCTCAGTCTGTTTCCTAGTGCCGGTTTGAAGTTCCTGCAGTTTTCACTGTAAAACCGAGTTGCAGCTAGTACCTCCCCATATAAATGTATGGAGTGGAGTTTGCAACTGAAAAGAATCTTTGTGTTCCCAACAAGCTAGGTGAAGGACGGCTTTCACACACACTTATCTCTCAGAACTGAGCATGTGGAGAGACGTTCGTTCATCTAGCACAAAGGGAACGGGTTGCAGGAGAAACTTTTACTCTGGTTTCTCAGTCTGTTTCCTAGTGCCGGTTTGAAGTTCCTGCAGTTTTCACTGTAAAACCGAGTTGGAGCTAGTACCTCCCCATATATATGTATGGAGTGGAGTTTGCAACTGAAAAGAAACTTTGTGTTCCCAACAAGCTAGGTGAAGGACGGCTTTCACACACACTTATCTCTCAGAACTGAGCATGTTGAGAGACGTTCGTTCATCTAGCACAAGGGAACGGGTTGCAGGAGAAACTTTTACTCTGGTTTCTCAGTCTGTTTCCTAGTGCCGGTTTGAAGTTCCTGCAGTTTTCACTGTAAAACATATTTGGAGCTAGTACCTCCCCATATATATGTATGGAGTGGAGTTTGCAACTGGAAAGAAACTTTGTGTTCCCAACAAGCTAGGTGAAGGACGGATTTCACACACTCTTACCTCTCAGAACTGAGCATGTGGAGAGAAGTTCGTTCATCTAGCACAAAGGGAACGGGTTGCAGGAGAAACTTTTACTCTGGTTTCTCAGTCTGTTTCCTAGTGCCAGTTTGACGTTCCTGCAGTTTTCACTGTAAAACCGAGTTGCAGCTTGTACCTCCCCATATATATGTATGGAGTGGAGTTTGCAACTGGAAAGAAACTTTGTGTTCCCAACAAGCTAGGTGAAGGACGGCTTTCACACACACTTATCTCTCAGAATCGAGCATGTGGAGAGACGTTCGTTCATCTAGCACAAAGGGAACGGGTTGCAGGAGAAACTTTTACTCTGGTTTCTCAGTCTGTTTCCTAGTGCCGGTTTGAAGTTCCTGCAGTTTTCACTGTAAAACCGAGTTGGAGCTAGTACATCCCCGTATATATGTATGGAGTGGAGTTTGCAACTGAAAAGAAACTTTATGTTCCCAACAAGCTAGTTGAAGGACGGCTTTCACACACACTTATCTCTGAGATCTGAGCATGTGGAGAGACGTTCGTTCATCTAGCACAAAGGGAACGGGTTGCAGGAGAAACTTTTACTCTGGTTTCTCAGTCTGTTTCTTAGTGCCGGTTTGAAGTTCCTGCAGTTTTCACTGTAAAACCGAGTTGGAGCTAGTACCTCCCCGTATATATGTATGGAGTGGAGTTTGCAACTGAAAAGAAACTTTGTGTTCCCAACAAGCTAGGTGAAGGACGGCTTTCACACACACTTATCTCTCAGAACTGAGCATGTGGAGAGACGTTCGTTCATTTAGCACAAATGGAACGGGTTGCAGGAGAAACTTTTACTCTGGTTTCTCAGTCTGTTTCCTAGTGCCGGTTTGAAGTTCCTGCAGTTTTCACTGTAAAACCGAGTTGCAGCTAGTACCTCCCCATATAAATGTATGGAGTGGAGTTTGCAACTGAAAAGAATCTTTGTGTTCCCAACAAGCTAGGTGAAGGACGGCTTTCACACACACTTATCTCTCAGAACTGAGCATGTGGAGAGACGTTCGTTCAACTAGCACAAAGGGAACGGGTTGCAGCAGAAACTTTTACTCTGGCTTCTCAGTCTGTTTCCTAGTCCCGGTTTGAAGTTCCTGCAGTTTTCACTGTAAAACCGAGTTGGAGCTAGTACCTCCCCATATATATGTATGGAGTGGAGTTTGCAACTGAAAAGAAACTTTGTGTTCCCAACAAGCTAGGTGAAGGACGGCTTTCACACACACTTATCTCTCAGAACTGAGCATGTGGAGAGACGTTCGTTCAACTAGCACAAAGGGAACGGGTTGCAGGGGAAACTTTTACTCTGGTTTCTCAGTCTGTTTCCTAGTGCCGGTTTGAAGTTCCTGCAGTTTTCACTGTAAAACATATTTGGAGCTAGTACCCCCCCATATATATGTATTGAGTGGAGTTTGCAGCTGAAAAGAAACTTTGTGTTCCCAAAAAGCTAGGTGAAGGACGGCTTTCACACACACTTATCTCTCAGAACTGAGCATGTGGAGAGACGTTCGTTCATTTAGCACAAAGGGAACGGGTTGCAGGAGAAACTTTTACTCTGGTTTCTCACTCTGTTTCCTAGTGCCGGTTTGAAGTTCCTGCAGTTTTCACTGTAAAACCGAGTTGCAGCTAGTACCTCCCCATATAAATGTATGGAGTGGAGTTTGCAACTGAAAAGAAACTTTGTGTTCCCAACAAACTAGGTGAAGGATGGCTTTCACACACACATTTCTCTCAGAACTGAGCATGTGGAGAGACGTTCGTTCATCTAGCACAAAGGGAACGGGTTGAAGGAGAAACTTTTACTCTGGTTTCTCAGTCTGTTTCCTAGTGCCGGTTTGAGGTTCCTGCAGTTTTCAATGTAAAACCGAGTTGCAGCTTGTACCTCCCCATATATATGTATGGAGTGGAGTTTGCAACTGAAAAGAAACTTTGTGTTATCAACAAGCTATATGAAGGACGGCGTTCACACACACATATCTCTCAGAACTGAGCATGTGGAGAGACGTTCGTTCATCTAGCACAAAGGGAACGGGTTGCAGGAGAAACTTTTACTCTGGTTTCTCAGTCTGTTTCCTAGTGCCTGGTTGAAGTTCCTGCAGTTTTCACTGTAAAACCGAGTTGCAGCTAGTACCTCCCCATATATATGTATGGAGTGGAGTTTGCAACTGAAAAGAAACTTTCTGTTCCCAACAAGTTGGTGAAGGACGGCTTTCACACACACTTATCTCTCAGAACTGAGCATGTGGAGAGACGTTCGTTCATCTAGCACAAAGGGAACCGGTTGCAGGAGAAACTTTTACTCTGGTTTCTCAGTCTGTTTCCTAGTGCCGGTTTGAAGTTCCTGCAGTTTTCACTGTAAAACCGACTTGCAGCTAGTACATCCCAATATATATGTATGGAGTGGAGTTAGCAACTGAAAAGAAACTTTGTGTTCCCAACAAGCTAGGTGAAGGACGGCTTTCACACACACTTATCTCTCAGAACCGAGCATTTGGAGAGACGTTCTTTCATCTAGCACAAAGGGACCGGGTTGCAGGAGAAACTTTTACTCTGGATTCTCAGTCTGTTTCCTAGTGCCGGTTTGAAGTTCCTGCAGTTTTCACTGTAAAACCGAGTTGCAGCTAGTACCTCCCCATATAAATGTATGGAGTGGAGTTTGCAACTGAAAAGAAACTTTGTGTTCCCAACAAGCTAGGGGAAGGACGGCTTTCACACACACTTATCTCTCAGAACCGAGCATGTGGAGAGACGTTCGTTCATCTAGCACAATCGGAACGGGTTGCAGGAGAAACATTTACTCTGGTTTCTCAGTCTGTTTCCTAGTGCCGGTTTGAATTTCCTGCAGTTTTCTCTGTAAAACCGATTTGGAGCTAGTACCTCCCCATATAAATGTATGGAGTGGAGTTTGCAACTGAAAAGAAACTTTGTGTTCACAACAAGCTAGGTGAAGGACGGCTTTCACACACACTTATCTCTCAGAACTGAGCATGTGGAGAGACGTTCGTTCATCTAGCACAAACGGAACGGGTTGCAGGAGAAACTTTTACTCTGGTTTCTCACTCTGTTTCCTAGTGCCGGTTTGAAGTTCCTGCAGTTTTCACTGTAAAACCGTGTTGGAGCTAGTACCTCCCCATATATATGTATGGAGTGGAGTTAGCAACTGAAAAGAAACTTTGTGTTCCCAACAAGCTAGTTGAAGGACGGCTTTCACACACACTTATCTCTCAGAACCGAGCATGTGGAGAGACGTTCGTTCATCTAGCACAATGGGAACGGGTTGCAGGAGAAACTTTTACTGTGGTTTCTCAGTCTGTTTCCTAGTGCCGGTTTGAAATTCCTGCAGTTTACACTGTAAAATCGAGTTGGAGCTTGTACCTCCCCATATATATGTATGGATTGGAGTTTGCAACTGAAAAGAAACTTTCTGTTCCCAACAAGCTAGGTGAAGGACGGCTTTCACACACACTTATCTCTCAGAACTGAGCATGTGGAGAGTCGTTCGTTCATCTAGCATAAAGGGAACGGGTTGCAGGAGAAACTTTTACTCTGGTTTCTCAGTCTGTTTCCTAGTGCCGGTTTGAAATTCCTGCAGTTTTCACTGTAAAACCGGGTTGCAGCTAGTACCTCCCCATATAAATGTATGGAGTGGAGTTTGCAACTGAAAAGAATCTTTGTGTTCCCAACAAGCTAGGAGAAGGACGGCTTTCACACACACTTATCTCTCAGAACTGAGCATGTGGAGAGACGTTCGTTCATCTAGCACAAAGGGAACGGGTTGCAGGAGAAACTTATACTCTGGTTTCTCAGTCTGTTTCCTAGTGCCGGTTTGAAGTTCCTGCAGTTTTCACTGTAAAACCGAGTTGCAGCTAGTACCTCCCCATATATATATGTATGGATTGGAGTTTGCAACTGAAAGAAACTTTGTGTTCCCAACAAGCTAGGTGAAGGACGGCTTTCACACACACTTATCTCTCAGAACAGAGCATGTGGAGAGACGTTCGTTCATCTAGCACAAAGGGAACGGGTTGCTGGAGAGACTTTTACTCTGGTTTCTCAGTCTGTTTCCTAGTGCCGGTTTGAAGTTCCTGCAGTTTTCACTGTAAAACCGAGTTGGAGCTAGTACCTCCCCATATATATGTATGAAGTGGAGTTTGCAACTGAAAAGAAACTTTGTATTCCCAACAAGCTAGGTGAAGGACGGCTTTCACACACACTTATCTCTCAGAAATGAGCATGTGGAGAGACGTTCGTTCATCTAGCACAAAGGGAACGGGTTGCAGCAGAATATTTTTCTCTGGTTTCTCAGTCTGTTTCCTAGTGCCGGTTTGAAGTTCCTGCAGTTTTCACTGTAAAACCGAGTTGCAGCTAGTACCTCACCATATATATGTATGGAGTGGAGTTTGCAACTGAAAAGAAACTTTGTGTTCCCATCAAGCTAGGTGAAGGACGGATTTCACACACTCTTATCTCTCAGAACTGAGCATGTGGAGAGACGTTCGTTCATCTAGCACAAAGGGAACGGGTTGCAGGAGAAACTTTTACTCTGGTTTCTCAGTCTGTTTCCTAGTGCCAGTTTGAAGTTCCTGCAGTTTTCACTGTAAAACCGAGTTGCATCTAGTACCTCCCCATATATATGTATGGAGTGGAGTTTGCAACTGGAAAGAAACTTTGTGTTCCCAACAAGCTAGGTGAAGGACGGCTTTCACACACACTTATCTCTCAGAACTGAGCATGTGGAGAGACGTTCGTTCATCTAGCACAAAGGGAACGGGTTGCAGGAGAAACTTTTACTCTGGTTTCTCAGTCTGTTTCTTAGTGCCGGTTTGAAGTTCCTGCAGTTTTCACTGTAAAATCGAGTTGGAGCTAGTACCTCCCCGTATATATGTATGGAGTGTAGTTTGCAACTGAAAAGAAACTTTGTGTTCCCAACAAGCTAGGTGAAGGACGGCTTTCACACACACTTATCTCTCAGAACTGAGCATGTGGAGAGACGTTCGTTCATTTAGCACAAAGGGAACGGGTTGCAGGAGAAACTTTTACTCTGGTTTCTCAGTCTGTTTCCTAGTGCCGGTTTGAAGTTCCTGCAGTTTTCACTGTAAAACCGAGTTGCAGCTAGTACCTCCCCATATAAATGTATGGAGTGGAGTTTGCAACTGAAAAGAAACTTTGTGTTCCCAACAAGCTAGGTGAAGGACGGCTTTCACACACACTTATCTCTCAGAATTGAGCATGTGGAGAGACGTTCGTTCATCTAGCACAAAGGGAACGGGTTGCAGCAGAAACTTTTACTCTGGCTTCTCAGTCTGTTTCCTAGTGCCGGTTTGAAGTTCCTGCAGTTTTCACTGTAAAACCGAGTTGCAGCTAGTACCTCCCCATATAAATGTATGGAGTGGAGTTTGCAACTGAAAAGAAACTTTGTGTTCACAACAAGCTAGGTGAAGGACGGCTTTCACACACACTTATCTCTCAGAACTGAGCATGTGGAGAGACGTTCGTTCATCTAGCACAAAGGGAACGGGTTGCAGGAGAAACTTTTACTCTGGTTTCTCACTCTGTTTCCTAGTGCCGGTTTGAAGTTCCTGCAGTTTTCACTGTAAAACCGTGTTGGAGCTAGTACCTCCCCATATATATGTATGGAGTGGAGTTAGCAACTGAAAAGAAACTTTGTGTTCCCAACAAGCTAGTTGAAGGACGGCTTTCACACACACTTATCTCTCAGAACCGAGCATGTGGAGAGACGTTCGTTCATCTAGCACAATGGGAACGGGTTGCAGGAGAAACTTTTACTGTGGTTTCTCAGTCTGTTTCCTAGTGCCGGTTTGAAATTCCTGCAGTTTACACTGTAAAATCGAGTTGGAGCTTGTACCTCCCCATATATATGTATGGATTGGAGTTTGCAACTGAAAAGAAACTTTCTGTTCCCAACAAGCTAGGTGAAGGACGGCTTTCACACACACTTATCTCTCAGAACTGAGCATGTGGAGAGTCGTTCGTTCATCTAGCATAAAGGGAACGGGTTGCAGGAGAAACTTTTACTCTGGTTTCTCAGTCTGTTTCCTAGTGCCGGTTTGAAATTCCTGCAGTTTTCACTGTAAAACCGGGTTGCAGCTAGTACCTCCCCATATAAATGTATGGAGTGGAGTTTGCAACTGAAAAGAATCTTTGTGTTCCCAACAAGCTAGGTGAAGGACGGCTTTCACACACACTTATCTCTCAGAACTGAGCATGTGGAGAGACGTTCGTTCATCTAGCACAAAGGGAACGGGTTGCAGGAGAAACTTTTACTCTGGTTTCTCAGTCTGTTTCCTAGTGCCGGTTTGAAGTTCCTGCAGTTTTCACTGTAAAACCGAGTTGCAGCTAGTACCTCCCCATATATATGTATGGAGTGGAGTTAGCAACTGAAAAGAAACTTTGTGTTCCCAACAAGCTAGGTGAAGTAAGGCTTTCACACACACTTATCTCTCAGAACTGAGCATGTGAAGAGACGTTCGTTCATCTAGCACAAAGGGAACGGGTTGCAGGAGAAACTTTTACTCTGGTTTCTCAGTCTGTTTCCTAGTGCCGGTTTGAAGTTCCTGCAGTTTTCACTGTAAAACCGAGTTGCAGCTAGTACCTCCCCATATATATGTATGGAGTGGAGTTTGCAACTGAAAAGAAACTTTGTGTTCCCAACAAGCAAGGTGAAGGACGGCTTTCACACACACTTATCTCTCAGAACTGAGCATGTGGAGAGACGTTCGTTCATCTAGCAAAAAGGGAACGGGTTGCAGGAGAAACTTTTACTCTGGTTTCTCAGTCTGTTTCCTAGTGCCGATTTGAAGTTCCTGCAGTTTTCACTGTAAAACATATTTGGAGCTAGTACCTACCCATATATATGTATGGAGTGGAGTTTGTAACTGAAAAGAAAATTTGTGTTCCCAACAAGCTAGGTGAAGGACGGCTTTCACACACTCTTCTCTCTCAGAACTGAGCATGTGGAGAGACGTTCGTTCATCTATCACAAAGGGAACGGGTTGCAGGAGAAACTTTTACTCTGGTTTCTCAGTCTGTTTCCTAGTGCCGGTTTGAAGTTCCTGCAGTTTTCACTGTAAAACCGAGTTGGAGCTAGTACCTCCCCATATATATGTATGGAATGGAGTTTGCAACTGAAAAGAAACTTTGTGTTCCCAACAAGCTAGGTGAAGTAAGGCTTTCACACACACTTATCTCTCAGAACCGAGCATGTGGAGAGACGTTCGTTCATCTAGAACAAAGGGAACGGGTTGCAGGAGAAACTTTTACTCTGGTTTCTCAGTCTGTTTCCTAGTGCCGGTTTGAAGTTCCTGCAGTTTTCACTGTAAAACCGATTTGGAGCTAGAACCTCCCCATATATATGTATGGAGTGGAGTTTGCAACTGAAAAGAAACTTTGTGTTCCCAACAAGCTAGGTGAAGGACGGCTTTCACACACACTTATCTCTCAGAACCGAGCATGTGGAGACGCCCGTTCATCTAGCACAAAGGGAACGGGTTGCAGGAGAAACTTTTACTCTGGTTTCTCAGTCTCTTTCCTAGTGCCGGTTTGAAGTTCCTGCAGTTTTCACTGTAAAACATATTTGGAACTAGTACCACCTCATATATATGTATGGAGTGGAGTTTGCAACTGAAAAGAAACTTTGTGTTCCCAACAAGCTAGGTGAAGGACGGCTTTCACACACACTTATCTTTCAGAACCGAGCATGTGGAGAGACGTTCGTTCATCTAGCACAAAGGGAACGGGTTGCAGGAGAAACTTTTACTCTGGTTTCTCAGTCTCTTTCCTAGTGCCGGTTTGAAGTTCCTGCAGTTTTCACTGTAAAACCGAGTTGCAGCTAGTACCTCCCCATATATATGTATGGAGTGGAGTTTGCAACTGAAAAGAAACTTTGTGTTCCCAACAAGCTAGGTGAAGGACGGCTTTCACACACTCTTATCTCTCAGAAATGAGCATGTGGAGAGACGTTCTTTCATCTAGCACAAAGGGAACGGTTTGCAGGAGAAATTTTTACTCTGGATTCCCAGTCTGTTTCCTAGTGCCGGTTTGAAGTTCCTGCAGTATTCACTGTAAAACAGAGTTGCAGCTAGTACCTCCCCATATATATGTATGGATTGGTGTTTGCAACTGGAAAGAAACTTTGTGTTCCCAACAAGCTAGGTGAAGGACGGCTTTCACACACACTTATCTCTCAGAACTGAGCATGTGGAGAGACGATCGTTCACCTAGCACAAAGGGAACGGGTTGCAGGAGAAACTTTTACTCTGGATTCCCAGTCTGTTTCCTAGTGCCGGTTTGAAGTTCCTGCAGTTTTCACTGTAAAACCGAGTTGGAGCTAGTACCTCCCCATATATATGTATGGAGTGGAGTTTGCAACTGAAAAGAAACTTTGTGTTCCCAACAAGCTAGGTGAAGGACGGCTTTCACACACACTTATCTCTCAGAACCGAGCATGTGGAGAGACGTTCGTTCATCTAGCACAAAGGGAACGGGTTGCAGGAGAAACTTTTACTCTGGTTTCTCAGTCTGTTTCCTAGTGCCGGTTTGAAGTTCCTGCAGTTTTCACTGTAAAACATATTTGGAGCTAGTACCTACCCATATATATGTATGGAGTGGAGTTTGTAACTGAAAAGAAAATTTGTGTTCCCAACAAGCTAGGTGAAGGACGGCTTTCACACACTCTTCTCTCTCAGAACTGAGCATGTGGAGAGACGTTCGTTCATCTATCACAAAGGGAACGGGTTGCAGGAGAATCTTTTACTCTGGTTTCTCAGTCTGTTTCCTAGTGCCGGTTTGAAGTTCCTGCAGTTTTCACTGTAAAACCGAGTTGGAGCTAGTACCTCCCCATATATATGTATGGAGTGGAGTTTGCAACTGAAAAGAAACTTTGTGTTCCCAACAAGCTAGGTGAAGTAAGGCTTTCACACACACTTATCTCTCAGAACCGAGCATGTGGAGAGACGTTCGTTCATCTAGCACAAAGGGAACGGGTTGCAGGAGAAACTTTTACTCTGGTTTCTCAGTCTGTTTCCTAGTGCCGGTTTGAAGTTCCTGCAGTTTTCACTGTAAAACCGAGTTGGAGCTAGAACCTCCCCATATATATGTATGGAGTGGAGTTTGCAACTGAAAAGAACTTTGTGTTCCCAACAAGCTAGGTGAAGGACGGCTTTCACACACACTTATCTCTCAGAACCGAGCATGTGGAGACGTCCGTTCATCTAGCACAAAGGGAACGGGTTGCAGGAGAAACTTTTACTCTGGTTTCTCAGTCTGTTTCCTAGTGCCGGTTTGAAGTTCCTGCAGTTTTCACTGTAAAACATATTTGGAACTAGTACCTCCCCATATATATGTATGGAGTGGAGTTTGCAACTGAAAAGAAACTTTGTGTTCCCAACAAGCTAGGTGAAGGACGGCTTTCACACACACTTATCTTTCAGAACCGAGCATGTGGAGAGACGTTCGTTCATCTAGCACAAAGGGAACGGGTTGCAGGAGAAACTTTTACTCTGGTTTCTCAGTCTGTTTCCTAGTGCCGGTTTGAAGTTCCTGCAGTTTTCACTGTAAAACCGAGTTGCAGCTAGTACCTCCCCTTATATATATATGGAGTGGAGTTTGCAACTGAAAAGAAACTTTGTGTTCCCAACAAGCTAGGTGAAGGACGGCTTTCACACACTCTTATCTCTCAGAAATGAGCATGTGGAGAGACGTTCTTTCATCTAGCACAAAGGGAACGGTTTGCAGGAGAAACTTTTACTCTGGATTCCCAGTCTGTTTCCTAGTGCCGGTTTGAAGTTCCTGCAGTATTCACTGTAAAACAGAGTTGCAGCTAGTACCTCCCCATATATATGTATGGATTGGTGTTTGCAACTGGAAAGAAACTTTGTGTTCCCAACAAGCTAGGTGAAGGACGGCTTTCACACACACTTATCTCTCAGAACTGAGCATGTGGAGAGACGATCGTTCACCTAACACAAAGGGAACGGGTTTCAGGAGAAACTTTTACTCTGGATTCCCAGTCTGTTTCCTAGTGCCGGTTTGAAGTTCCTGCAGTTTTCACTGTAAAACCGAGTTGGAGCTAGTACCTCCCCATATATATGTATGGAGTGGAGTTTGCAACTGAAAAGAAACTTTGTGTTCCCAACAAGCTAGGTGAAGGACGGCTTTCACACACACTTATCTCTCAGAACCGAGCATGTGGAGAGACGTTCGTTCATCTAGCACAAAGGGAACGGGTTGCAGGAGAAACTTTTACTCTGGATTCCCAGTCTGTTTCCTAGTGCCGGTTTGAAGTTCCTGCAGTTTTCACTGAAAAACCGAGTTGCAGCTAGAACCTCCCCATATATATGTATGGAGTGGAGTTTGCAACTGGAAAGAAACTTTGTGTTCCCAACAAGCTAGGTGAAGGACGGCTTTCACACACACTTATCTCTCAGAACTGAGCATGTTTTGAGACGTTCGTTCATCTAGCACAAAGGGAACGGGTTGCAGGAGAAACTTTTACTCTGGATTCCCAGTCTGTTTCCTAGTGCCGGTTTGAAGTTCCTGCAGTTTTCACTGTAAAACAGAGTTGGAGCTAGTACCTCCCCATATATATGTATGGAGTGGAGTTTGCAACTGAAAAGAAACTTTGTGTTCCCAACAACCTAGGTGAAGGACGGCTTTCACACACACATATCTCTCAGAACCCAGCATGTGGAGAGACGTTCGTTCATCTAGCACAAAGGGAACGGGTTGCAGGAGAAACTTTTACTCTGGTTTCTCAGTCTGTTTCCTAGTGCCGGTTTGAAGTTCCTGCAGTTTTCACTGTAAAACCGAGTTGCAGCTAGTACCTCCACATATATATGTATGGAGTGGAGTTTGCAACTGAAAAGAAACTTTGTGTTCCCAACAAGCTAGGTGAAGGACGGCTTTCACACCCACTTATCTCTCAGAACCGAGCATGTGGAGAGACGTTCGTTCATCTAGCACAAAATGAACGGTTTGCAGGAGAAATTTTTACTCTGGTTTCTCAGTCTGTTTCCTAGTGCCGGTTTGAAGTTCCTGCAGTTTTCACTGTAAAACCATGTTGCAGCTAGTACCTCCCCATATATATGTATGGAGTGGAGTTTGCAACTGAAAAGAAACTTTGTGTTCCCAACAAGCTAGGTGAAGGACGGCTTTCACACACAATTATCTCTCAGAACTGAGCATGTGGAGAGACTATCGTTCATCTAGCACAAAGGGAACGGGTTGCAGGAGAAACTTTTACTCTGGTTTCTCAGTCTGTTTCCTAGTGCCTGTTTGAAGTTCCTGCAGTTTTCACTGTAAAACCGAGTTGGAGCTAGTATTTCCCCATATATATGTTTGGAGTGGGGTTTGCAACTGAAAAGAAACTTTGTGTTCACAACAAGCTAGGTGAAGGACGGCTTTCACACACACTTATCTCTCAGAACTGAGCATGTGGAGAGACTTTCGTTCATCTAGCACAAAGGGAACGGGTTGCAGGAGAAACTTTTACTCTGGTTTCTCAGTCTGTTTCTTAGTGCCGGTTTGAAGTTCCTGCAGTTTTCACTTTAAAACCGAGTTGGAGCTAGTACCTCCCCATATATATGTATTGAGTGGAGTTTGCAAAAGAAAGAAAGGGTGTGTTCCCAACAAGCTAGGTGAAAGAGGGCTTTCACACCCACTTATCTCTCAGAACAGAGCATGTGGAGAGACGTTCGTTCATCTAGCACAAAGGGAACGGGTTGCAGGAGAAACTTTTACTCTGGTTTCTCAGTCTGTTTCCTAGTGCCGGTTTGAAGTTCCTGCAGTTTTCACTGTAAAACCGAGTTGGAGCTAGTACCTCCCCATATATATGTATGGAGTGGAGTTTGCAACTGAAAAGAAACTTTGTGTTCCCAACAAGCTAAGTGAAGGACGGCTTTCACACACACTTATCTCTCAGAACTGAGCATGTTGAGAGACGTTCGTTCATCTAGCACAAAGGGAACGGGTTGCAGGAGAAACTTTTACTCTGGTTTCTCAGTCTGTTTCCTAGTGCCGGTTTGAAGTTCCTGCAGTTTTCACTGTAAAACATATTTGGAGCTAGTACCTCCCCATATATATGTATGGAGTGGAGTTTGCAACTGAAAAGAAACTTTGTGTTCCCAACAAGCTAGGTGAAGGACGGATTTCACACACTCTTACCTCTCAGAACTGAGCATGTGGAGAGACGTTCGTTCATCTAGCACAAAGGGAACGGGTTGCAGGAGAAACTTTTACTCTGGTTTCTCAGTCTGTTTCCTAGTGCCAGTTTGAAGTTCCTGCAGTTTTCACTGTAAAAACGAGTTGCAGCTAGTACCTCCCCATATATATGTATGGAGTTGAGTTTGCAACTGGAAAGAAACTTTGTGTTCCCAACAAGCTAGGTGAAGGACGGCTTTCACACACACTTATCTCTCAGAACTGAGCATGTGGAGAGACGTTCGTTCATCTAGCACAAAGGGAACGGGTTGCAGGAGAAACTTTTACTCTGGTTTCTCAGTCTGTTTCTTAGTGCCGGTTTGAAGTTCCTACAGTTTTCACTATAAAACCGAGTTGGAGCTAGTACCTCCCCGTATATATGTATGGAGTGGAGTTTGCAACTGAAAAGAAACTTTGTGTTCCCAACAAGCTAGGTGAAGGACGGCTTTCACACACACTTATCTCTCAGAATTGAGCATGTGGAGAGACGTTCGGTCATCTAGCACAAAGGGAACGGGTTGCAGCAGAAACTTTTACTCTGGCTTCTCAGTCTGTTTCCTAGTGCCGGTTTGAAGTTCCTGCAGTTTTCACTGTAAAACCGAGTTGCAGCTAGTACCTCCCCATATAAATGTATGGAGTGGAGTTTGCAACTGAAAAGAAACTTTGTGTTCCCAACAAGCTAGATGAAGGACGGCTTTCACACACACTTATCTCTCAGAACTGAGCATTTGGAGAGACGTTCGTTCATCTAGCACAAAGGGAACGGGTTGCAGGAGAAACTTTTACTCTGGTTTCTCAGTCTGTTTCCTAGTGCCAGTTTGACGTTCCTGCAGTTTTCACTGTAAAACCGAGTTGCAGCTTGTACCTCCCCATATATATGTATGGAGTGGAGTTTGCAACTGGAAAGAAACTTTGTGTTCCCAACAAGCTAGGTGAAGGACGGCTTTCACACACACTTATCTCTCAGAATCGAGCATGTGGAGAGACGTTCGTTCATCTAGCACAAAGGGAACGGGTTGCAGGGGAAACTTTTACTCTGGTTTCTCAGTCTGTTTCCTAGTGCCGGTTTGAAGTTCCTGCAGTTTTCACTGTAAAACCGAGTTGGAGCTAGTACATCCCCGTATATATGTATGGAGTGGAGTTTGCAACTGAAAAGAAACTTTATGTTCCCAACAAGCTAGTTGAAGGACGGCTTTCACACACACTTATCTCTGAGAACTGAGCATGTGGAGAGACGTTCGTTCATCTAGAACAAAGGGAACGGGTTGCAGGAGAAACTTTTACTCTGGTTTCTCAGTCTGTTTCTTAGTGCCGGTTTGAAGTTCCTGCAGTTTTCACTGTAAAACCGAGTTGGAGCTAGTACCTCCCCGTATATATGTATGGAGTGGAGTTTGCAACTGAAAAGAAACTTTGTGTTCCCAACAAGCTAGGTGAAGGACGGCTTTCACACACACTTATCTCTCAGAACTGAGCATGCGGAGAGACGTTCGTTCATTTAGCACAAAGGGAACGGGTTGCAGGAGAAACTTTTACTCTGGTTTCTCAGTCTGTTTCCTAGTGCCGGTTTGAAGTTCCTGCAGTTTTCACTGTAAAACCGAGTTGCAGCTAGTACCTCCCCATATAAATGTATGGAGTGGAGTTTGCAACTGAAAAGAATCTTTGTGTTCCCAACAAGCTAGGTGAAGGACGGCTTTCACACACACTTATCTCTCAGAACTGAGCATGTGGAGAGACGTTCGTTCATCTAGCACAAAGGGAACGGGTTGCAGGAGAAACTTTTACTCTGGTTTCTCAGTCTGTTTCCTAGTGCCGGTTTGAAGTTCCTGCAGTTTTCACTGTAAAACCGAGTTGGAGCTAGTACCTCCCCATATATATGTATGGAGTGGAGTTAGCAACTGAAAAGAAACTTTGTGTTCCCAACAAGCTAGGTGAAGGACGGCTTTCACACACACTTCTCTCTCAGAACTGAGCATGTGGAGAGATGTTCGTTCATCTAGCACAAAGGGAACGTGTTGCAGGAGAAACTTTTACTCTGGTTTCTCAGTCTGTTTCCTAGTGCCGGTTTGAAGTTCCTGCAGTTTTCACTGTAAAACCGAGTTGCAGCTAGTACCTCCCCATATATATGTATGGAGTGGAGTTTGCAACTGAAAAGAAACTTTGTGTTCCCAACAAGCTAGGTGAAGGACGGCTTTCACACACACTTATCTCTCAGAACTGAGCATGTGGAGAGTCGTTCGTTCATCTAGCATAAAGGGAACGGTTGGCAGGAGAAACTTTTACTCTGGTTTCTCAGTCTGTTTCCTAGTGCCGGTTTGAAGTTCCTTCAGTTTTCACTGTAAAACCGGGTTGCAGCTAGTACCTCCCCATATAAATGTATGGAGTGGAGTTTGCAACTGAAAAGAATCTTTGTGTTCCCAACAAGATAGGTGAAGGACGGCTTTCACACACACTTATCTCTCAGAACTGAGCATGTGGAGAGACGTTCGTTCATCTAGCACAAAGGGAACGGGTTGCAGGAGAAACTTTTACTCTGGTTTCTCAGTCTGTTTCCTAGTGCCGGTTTGAAGTTCCTGCAGTTTTCACTGTAAAACCGAGTTGGAGCTAGTACCTCCCCATATATATGTATGGAGTGGAGTTTGCAACTGAAAAGAAACTTTGTGTTCCCAACAAGCTAGGTGAAGGACGGCTTTCACACACACTTATCTCTCAGAACTGAGCATGTTGAGAGACGTTCGTTCATCTAGCACAAGGGAACGGGTTGCAGGAGAAACTTTTACTCTGGTTTCTCAGTCTGTTTCCTAGTGCCGGGTTGAAGTTCCTGCAGTTTTCACTGTAAAACATATTTGGAGCTGGTACCTCCCCATATATATGTATGGAGTGGAGTTTGCAACTGGAAAGAAACTTTGTGTTCCCAACAAGCTAGGTGAAGGACGGATTTCACACACTCTTACCTCTCAGAACTGAGCATGTGGAGAGACGTTCGTTCATCTAGCACAAAGGGAACGGGTTGCAGGAGAAACTTTTACTCTGGTTTCTCAGTCTGTTTCCTAGTGCCAGTTTGACGTTCCTGCAGTTTTCACTGTAAAACCGTGTTGCAGCTTGTACCTCCCCATATATATGTATGGAGTGGAGTTTGCAACTGGAAAGAAACTTTGTGTTCCCAACAAGCTAGGTGAAGTACGGCTTTCACACACACTTATCTCTCAGAATCGAGCATGTGGAGAGACGTTCGTTCATCTAGCACAAAGGGAACGGGTTGCAGGGGAAACTTTTACTCTGGTTTCTCAGTCTGTTTCCTAGTGCCGGTTTGAAGTTCCTGCAATTTTCACTGTAAAACCGAGTTGGAGCTAGTACATCCCCGTATATATGTATGGAGTGGAGTTTGCAACTGAAAAGAAACTTTATGTTCCCAACAAGCTAGTTGAAGGACGGCTTTCACACACACTTATCTCTGAGAACTGAGCATGTGGAGAGACGTTCGTTCATCTAGCACAAAGGGAACGGGTTGCAGGAGAAACTTTTACTCTGGTTTCTCAGTCTGTTTCTTAGTGCCGGTTTGAAGTTCCTGCAGTTTTCACTGTAAAACCGAGTTGGAGCTAGTACCTCCCCGTATATATGTATGGAGTGGAGTTTGCAACTGAAAAGAAACTTTGTGTTCCCAACAAGCTAGGTGAAGGACGGCTTTCACACACACTTATCTCTCAGAACTGAGCATGTGGAGAGACGTTCGTTCATTTAGCACAAAGGGAACGGGTTGCAGGAGAAACTTTTACTCTGGTTTCTCAGTCTGTTTCCTAGTGCCGGTTTGAAGTTCCTGCAGGTTTCACTGTAAAACCGAGTTGCAGCTAGTACCTCCCCATATAAATGTATGGAGTGGAGTTTGCAACTGAAAAGAATCTTTGTGTTCCCAACAAGCTAGGTGAAGGACGGCTTTCACACACACTTATCTCTCAGAACTGAGCATGTGGAGAGACGTTCGTTCATCTAGCACAAAGGGAACGGGTTGCAGGAGAAACTTTTACTCTGGTTTCTCAGTCTGTTTCCTAGTGCCGGTTTGAAGTTCCTGCAGTTTTCACTGTAAAACCGAGTTGGAGCTAGTACCTCCCCATATATATGTATGGAGTGGAGTTTGCAACTGAAAAGAAACTTTGTGTTCCCAACAAGCTAGGTGAAGGACGGCTTTCACACACACTTATCTCTCAGAACTGAGCATGTTGAGAGACTTTCGTTCATCTAGCACAAGGGAACGGGTTGCAGGAGAAACTTTTACTCTGGTTTCTCAGTCTTTTTCCTAGTGCCGGTTTGAAGTTCCTGCAGTTTTCACTGTAAAACATATTTGGAGCTAGTACCTCCCCATATATATGTATGGAGTGGAGTTTGCAACTGGAAAGAAACTTTGTGTTCCCAACAAGCTAGGTGAAGGACGGATTTCACACACTCTTACCTCTCAGACCTGAGCATGTGGAGAGACGTTCGTTCATCTAGCACAAAGGGAACGGGTTGCAGGAGAAACTTTTATTCTGGTTTCTCAGTCTGTTTCCTAGTGCCAGTTTGACGTTCCTGTAGTTTTCACTGTAAAATCGAGTTGCAGCTTGTACCTCCCCATATATATGTATGGAGTGGAGTTTGCAACTGGAAAGAAACTTTGTGTTCCCAACAAGCTAGGTGAAGGACGGCTTTCACACACACTTACCTCTCAGAATCGAGCATGTGGAGAGACGTTCGTTCATCTAGCACAAAGGGAACGGGTTGCAGGGGAAACTTTTACTCTGGTTTCTCAGTCTGTTTCCTAGTGCCGGTTTGAAGTTCCTGCAGTTTTCACTGTAAAACCGAGTTGGAGCTAGTACATCCCCGTATATATGTATGGAGTGGAGTTTGCAACTGAAAAGATACTTTATGTTCCCAACAAGCTAGTTGAAGGACGGCTTTCACACACACTTATCTCTGAGAACTGAGCATGTGGAGAGACGTTCGTTCATCTAGCATAAAGTGAACGGGTTGCAGGAGAAACTTTTACTCTGGTTTCTCAGTCTGTTTCCTAGTGCCGGTTTGAAGTTCCTGCAGTTTTCACTGTAAAACCGGGTTGCAGCTAGTACCTCCCCATATAAATGTATGGAGTGGAGTTTGCAACTGAAAAGAATCTTTGTGTTCCCAACAAGCTAGTTGAAGGACGGCTTTCACACACACTTATCTCTCAGAACTGAGCATGTGGAGAGACGTTCGTTCATCTAGCACAAAGGGAACGGGTTGCAGGAGAAACTTTTACTCTGGTTTCTCAGTCTGTTTCCTAGTGCCGGTTTGAAGTTCTTGCAGTTTTCACTGTAAAACCGAGTTGCAGCTAGTACCTCCCCATATATATGTATGGAGTGGAGTTAGCAACTGAAAAGAAACTTTGTGTTCCCAACAAGCTAGGTGAAGGACGGCTTTCACACACACTTATCTCTCAGAACTGAGCATGTGGAGAGACGTTCGTTCATCTAGCACAAAGGGAACGGGTTGCAGGAGAAACTTTTACTCTGGTTTCTCAGTCTGTTTCCTAGTGCCGGTTTGAAGTTCCTGCAGTTTTCACTGTAAAACCGAGTTGCAGCTAGTACCTCCCCATATATATGTATGGAGTGGAGTTTGCAACTGAAAAGAAACTTTGTGTTCCCAACAAGCTAGGTGAAGGACGGCTTTCACACACACTTATCTCTCAGAACTGAGCATGTGGAGAGACGTTCGTTCATCTAGCAAAAATGGAACGGGTTGCAGGAGAAACTTTTACTCTGGTTTCTCAGTCTGTTTCCTAGTGCCGATTTGAATTTCCTGCAGTTTTCACTGTAAAACATATTTGGAGCTAGTACCTACCCATATATATGTATGGAGTGGAGTTTGTAACTGAAAAGAAAATTTGTGTTCCCAACAAGCTAGGTGAAGGACGGCTTTCACACACTCTTCTCTCTCAGAACTGAGCATGTGGAGAGACGTTCGTTCATCTAGCACAAAGGGAACGGGTTGCAGGAGAAACTTTTACTCTGGTTTCTCAGTCTGTTTCCTAGTGCCGGTTTGAAGTTCCTGCAGTTTTCACTGTAAAACCGAGTTGGAGCTAGTACCTCCCCATATATATGTATGGATTGGAGTTTGCAACTGAAAAGAAACTTTGTGTTCCCAACAAGTTAAGTGAAGGGCGGCTTTCACACACAATTATCTCTCAGAACTGAGCATGTGGAGAGACGTTCGTTCATCTAGCACAAAGGGAACGGGTTGCAGGAGAAACTTTTACTCTGGTTTCTCAGTCTGTTTCCTAGTGCCGGTTTGAAGTTCCTGCAGTTTTCACTGTAAAACATATTTGGAACTAGTACCTCCCCATATATATGTATGGAGTGGAGTTTGCAACTGAAAAGAAACTTTGTGTTCCCAACAAGCTAGGTGAAGGACGGCTTTCACACACACTTATCTCTCAGAACCGAGCATGTGGAGAGACGTTTGTTCATCTAGCACAAAGGGAACGGGTTGCAGGAGAAACTTTTACTCTGGTTTCTCAGTGTGATTCCTAGTGCCGCTTTGAAGTTCCTGCAGTTTTCACTGTAAAACCGAGTTGCAGCTAGTAACTCCCCATATATATGTATGGAGTGGAGTTTGCAACTGAAAAGAAACTTTGTGTTCCCAACAAGCTAGGTGAAGGACGGCTTTCACACACTCTTATCTCTCAGAAATGAGCATGTGGAGAGACGTTCTTTCATCTAGCACAAAGGGAACGGTTTGCAGGAGAATCTTTTACTCTGGATTCCCAGTCTGTTTCCTAGTGCCGGTTTGAAGTTCCTGCAGTTTTCACTGTAAAACAGAGTTGCAGCTAGTACCTCCCCATATATATGTATGGATTGGAGTTTGCAACTGGAAAGAAACTTTGTGTTCCCAACAAGCTAGGTGAAGGACGGCTTTCACACACACTTATCTCTCAGAACTGAGCATGTGGAGAGACGTTCGTTCACCTAGCACAAAGGGAACGGGTTGCAGGAGAAACTTTTACTCTGGATTCCCAGTCTGTTTCCTAGTGCCGGTTTGAAGTTCCTGCAGTTTTCACTGTAAAACCGAGTTGGAGCTAGTACCTCCCCATATATATGTATGGAGTGGAGTTTGCAACTGAAAAGAAACTTTGTGTTCCCAACAAGCTAGGTGAAGGACGTCTTTCACACACAATTATCTCTCAGAACCGAGCATGTGGAGAGACGTTCGTTCATCTAGCACAAATTGAACGGGTTGCAGGAGAAACTTTTACTCTGGTTTCTCAGTCTGTTTCCTACTGCCGGTTTGAAGTTCCTGCAGTTTTCACTGTAAAACCGAGTTGCAGCTAGTACCTCCACATATATATGTATGGAGTGGAGTTTGCAACTGAAAAGAACCTTTGTGTTCCCAACAAGCTAGGTGAAGGACGGCTTTCACACCCACAGATCTCTCAGAACCGAGCATGTGGAGAGACGTTCGTTCATCTAGCACAAAAGGAACGGTTTGCAGGAGAAACTTTTACTCTGGATTCTCAGTCTGTTTCCTAGTGCCGGTTTGAAGTTCCTGCAGTTTTCACTGTAAAACCAAGTTGCAGCTAGTACCTCCCCATATATATGTATGGAGTGGAGTTTGCAACTGAAAAGAATCTTTGTGTTCCCAACAAGCTAGGTGAAGGACGGCTTTCACACACAATTATCTCTCAGAACCGAGCATGTGGAGAGACTTTCGTTCATCTAGCACAAAGGGAACGGGTTGCAGGAGAAACTTTTACTCAGGGTTCCCAGTCTGTTTCCTAGTGCCGGTTTGAAGTTCCTGCAGTTTTCACTTTAAAACCGAGTTGCAGCTAGTACCTCCCCATATATATGTATGGAGTGGAGTTTGCAACTGGAAAGAAACTTTGTGTTCCCAACAAGCTAGGTGAAGGACGGCTTTCACACACACTTTTCTGTGAGAACTGAGCATGTTTTGAGACGTTCGTTCATCTAGCACAAAGTGAACGGGTTGCAGGAGAAACTTTTACTCTGGTTTCTCAGTCTGTTTCCTAGTGCCGGTTTGAAGTTCCTGCAGTTTTCACTGTAAAACCGAGTTGCAGCTAGTACCTCCACATATATATGTATGGAGTGGAGTTTGCAACTGAAAAGAACCTTTGTGTTCCCAACAAGCTAGGTGAAGGACGGCTTTCACACCCACTTATCTCTCAGAACCGAGCATGTGGAGAGACGTTCGTTCATCTAGCACAAAAGGAACGGTTTGCAGGAGAAACTTTTACTCTGGTTTCTCAGTCTGTTTCCTAGTGCCGGTTTGAAGTTCCTGCAGTTTTCACTGTAAAACCAAGTTGCAGCTAGTACCTCCCCATATATATGTATGGAGTGGAGTTTGCAACTGAAAAGAAAGTTTGTGTTCCCAACAAGCAATGTGAAGGACGGCTTTCACACACAATTATCTCTCAGAACCGAGCATGTGGAGAGACTTTCGTTCATCTAGCACAAAGGGAACGGGTTGCAGGAGAAACTTTTACTCTGCTTTCTCAGTCTGTTTCCTAGTGCCGGTTTGAAGTTCCTGCAGTTTTCACTGTAAAACCGAGTTGGAGCTAGTATTTCCCCATATATATGTTTGGAGTGGGGTTTGAAACTGAAAAGAAACTTTGTGTTCACAACAAGCTAGGTGAAGGACGGCATTCACACACACTTATCTCTCAGAACTGAGCATGTGGAGAGACTTTCGTTCATCTAGCACAAAGGGAACGGGTTGCAGGAGAAACTTTTACTCTGGTTTCTCAGTCTGTTTCTTAGTGCCGGTTTGAAGTTCCTGCAGTTTTCACTTTAAAACCGAGTTGGAGCTAGTACCTCCACATATATATGTATGGAGTGGAGTTTGCAACTGAAAAGAAACTTTGTGTTCCCAACAAGCTAGGTGAAGGACGGCTTTCACACACACTTATCTCTCAGAACCGAGCATGTGGAGAGACGTTCGTTCATCTAGCACAAAGGGAACGGTTTGCAGGAGAAACTTTTACTCTGGATTCCCAGTCTGTTTCCTAGTGCCGGTTTGAAGTTCCTGCAGTTTTCACTGTAAAACCGAGTTGGAGCTAGTACCTCCCCATATATATGTATGGAGTGGAGTTTGCAACTGAAAAGAAACTTTGTGTTCCCAACAAGCTAGGTGAAGGACGGCTTTCACACACACTTATCCCTCAGAACCGAGCATGTGGAGAGACTTTCGTTCATCTAGCACAAAGGGAACGGGTTGCAGGAGAAACTTTTACTCTGGTTTCTCAGTCTGTTTCCTAGTGCCGGTTTGAAGATCCTGCAGTTTTCACTGTAAAACCGAGTTGGAGCTAGTATCTCCCCATATATATGTATGGAGTGGAGTTTGCAACTGAAAAGAAACTTTGTGTTCCCAACAAGCTAGGTGAAGGACGGCTTTCACACACACTTATCTCTCAGAACCGAGCATGTGGAGAGACGTTCGTTCATCTAGCACAAAGTGAACGGGTTGCAGGAGAAACTTTTACTCTGGTTTCTCAGTCTGTTTCCTAGGGCCGGTTTGAAGTTCCTGCAGTTTTCACTGTAAAACCGAGTTGCAGCTAGTACCTCCACATATATATGTATGGAGTGGAGTTTGCAACTGAAAAGAACCTTTGTGTTCCCAACAAGCTAGGTGAAGGACGGCTTTCACACCCACTTATCTCTCAGAACCGAGCATGTGGAGAGACGTTCGTTCATCTAGCACAAAAGGAACGGTTTGCAGGAGAAACTTTTACTCTGGTTTCTCAGTCTGTTTCCTAGTGCCGGTTTGAAGTTCCTGCAGTTTTCACTGTAAAACCAAGTTGCAGCTAGTACCTCCCCATATATATGTATGGAGTGGAGTTTGCAACTGAAAAGAAACTTTGTGTTCCCAACAAGCTAGGTGAAGGACGGCTTTCACACACACTTATCTCTCAGAACCGAGCATGTGGAGAGACGTTCGTTCATCTAGCACAAAGGGAACGGTTTGCAGGAGAAACTTTTAATCTGGATTCCCAGTCTGTTTCCTAGTGCCGGTTTGAAGTTCCTGCAGTTTTCACTGTAAAACCGAGTTGGAGCTAGTACCTCCCCATATATATGTATGGAGTGGAGTTTGCAACTGAAAAGAAACTTTGTGTTCCCAACAAGCTAGGTGAAGGACGGCTTTCACACACACTTATCTCTCAGAACCGAGCATGTGGAGAGACGTTCGTTCATCTAGCACAAAGGGAACGGGTTGCAGGAGAAACTTTTACTCTGGTTTCTCAGTCTGTTTCCTAGTGCCGGTTTGAAGTTCCTGCAGTTTTCACTGTAAAACCGAGTTGGAGCTAGTATCTCCCCATATATATGTATCGAGTGGAGTTTGCAACTGAATAGAAACTTTGTGTTCCCAACAAGCTAGTTGAAGGACGGCTTTCACACACACTTATCTCTCAGAACTGAGCATGTGGAGACGTCCGTTCATCTAGCACAAAGGGAACGGGTTGCAGGAGAAACTTTTACTCTGGTTTCTCAGTCTGTTTCCTAGTGCCGGTTTGAAGTTCCTGCAGTTTTCACTGTGAAACCGAGTTGGAGCTAGTACCTCCCCATATATATGTATGGATTGGAGTTTGCAACTGAAAAGAAACTTTGTGTTCCCAACAAGCTAAGTGAAGTGCGGCTTTCACACACACTTATCTCTCAGATCTGAGCATGTAGAGAGACGTTCGTTCATCTAGCACAAAGGGAACGGGTTGCAGGAGAAACATTTACTCTGGTTTCTCAGTCTGTTTCCTAGTGCCGGTTTGAAGTTCCTGCAGTTTTCACTGTAAAACATATTTGAAACTAGTACCTCCCCATATATGTATGGAGTGGAGTTTGCAACTGAAAAGAAACTTTGTGTTCCCAACAAGCTAGGTGAAGGACGGCTTTCACACACAATTATCTCTCAGAACCGAGCATGTGGAGAGACTTTCGTTCATCTAGCACAAAGGGAACGGGTTTCAGGAGAAACTTTTACTCTGGTTTCTCAGTCTGTTTCCTAGTGCCGGTTTGAAGTTCATGCAGTTTTCACTGTAAAACCGAGTTGCAGCTAGTACCTCCCCATATATATGTATGGTGTGGAGTTTGCAACTGAAAAGAAACTTTGTGTTCCCAACAAGCTAGGTGAAGGACGGCTTTCACACACACTTATCGCTCAGAACTGAGCATGTGGAGAGACGTTCGTTCATCTAGCACAAAGGGAACGGGTTGCAGGAGAAACTATTACTCTGGTTTCTCAGTCTGTTTCCTAGTGCCGGTTTGAAGTTCCTGCAGTTTTCACTGTAAAACCGAGTTGCAGCTAGTACCTCCCCATATATATGTATGGAGTGGAGTTAGCAACTGAAAAGAAACTTTGTGTTCCCAACAAGCTAGTTGAAGGACGGCTTTCACACACACTTATCTCTCAGAACCGAGCATGTGGAGAGACGTTCGTTCATCTAGCACAATGGGAACGGGTTGCAGGAGAAACTTTTACTCTGGTTTCTCAGTCTGTTTCCTAGTGCCGGTTTGAAGTTCCTGCAGTTTACACTGTAAAATCGAGTTGGAGCTAGTACCTCCCCATATATATGTATGGATTGGAGTTTGCAACTGAAAAGAAACTTTGTGTTCCCAACAAGCTAGGTGAAGGACGGCTTTCACACACACTTATCTCTCAGAACTGAGCATGTGGAGAGTCGTTCGTTCATCTAGCATAAATGGAACGGGTTGCAGGAGAAACTTTTACTCTGGTTTCTCAGTCTGTTTCCTAGTGCCGGTTTGAAGTTCCTGCAGTTTTCACTGTAAAACCGGGTTGCAGCTAGTACCTCCCCATATAAATGTATGGAGTGGAGTTTGCAACTGAAAAGAATCTTTGTGTTCCCAACAAGCAAGGTGAAGGACGGCTTTCACAAACACTTATCTCTCAGAACTGAGCATGTGGAGAGACGTTCGTTCATCTAGCACAAAGGGAACGGGTTTCAGGAGAAACTTTTACTCTGGTTTCTCAGTCTGTTTCCTAGTGCCGGTTTGAAGTTCCTGCAGTTTTCACTGTAAAACCGAGTTGCAGCTAGTACCTCCCCATATATATGTATGGAGTGGAGTTAGCAACTGAAAAGAAAATTTGTGTTCCCAACAAGCTAGGTGAAGGACGGCTTTCACACACAATTCTCTCTCAGAACTGAGCATGTGGAGAGACGTTCGTTCATCTAGCACAAAGGGAACGGGTTTCAGGAGAAACTTTTACTCTGGTTTCTCAGTCTGTTTCCTAGTGCCGGTTTGAAGTTCCTGCAGTTTTCACTGTAAAACCGAGTTGCAGCTAGTACCTCCCCATATATATGTATGGAGTGGAGTTTGCAACTGAAAACAAACTTTGTGTTCCCAACAAGCTAGGTGAAGGACGGCTTTCACACACACTTATCTCTCAGAACTGAGCATGTGGAGAGTCGTTCGTTCATCTAGCATAAAGGGAACGGGTTGCAGGGGAAACTTTTACTCTGGTTTCTCAGTCTGTTTCCTAGTGCCGGTTTGAAGTTCCTGCAGTTTTCACTGTAAAACCGAGTTGCAGCTAGTACCTCCCCATATATATGTATGGAGTGGAGTTAGCAACTGAAAAGAAACTTTGTGTTCCCTACAAGCTAGGTGAAGGACGGCTTTCACACACACTTATCTCTCAGAACTGAGCATGTGGAGAGACGTTCGTTCATCTAGCACAAAGGGAACGGGTTGCAGGAGAAACTTTTACTCTGGTTTCTCAGTCTGTTTCCTAGTGCCGGTTTGAAGTTCCTGCAGTTTTCACTGTAAAACCGAGTTGCAGCTAGTACCTCCCCATTTATATGTATGGAGTGGAGTTTGCAACTGAAAAGAAACTTTGTGTTCCCAACAAGCTAGGTGAAGGACGGCTTTCACACACACTTATCTCTCAGAACTGAGCATGTGGAGAGACGTTCGTTCATCTAGCAAAAAGGGAACGGGTTGCAGGAGAAACTTTTACTCTGGTTTCTCAGTCTGTTTCCTAGTGCCGATTTGAAGTTCCTGCAGTTTTCACTGTAAAACATATTTGGAGCTAGTACCTACCCATATATATGTATGGAGTGGAGTTTGTAACTGAAAAGAAAATTTGTGTTCCCAACAAGCTAGGTGAAGGACGGCTTTCACACACTCTTCTCTCTCAGAACTGAGCATGTGGAGAGACGTTCGTTCATCTAGCACAAAGGGAACGGGTTGCAGGAGAAACTTTTACTCTGGTTTCTCAGTCTGTTTCCTAGTGCCGGTTTGAAGTTCCTGCAGTTTTCACTGTAAAACCGAGTTGGAGCTAGTACCTCCCCATATATATGTATGGAGTGGAGTTTGCAACTGAAAAGAAACTTTGTGTTCCCAACAAGCTAGGTGAAGGACGGCTTTCACACACACTTATCTCTCAGAACCGAGCATGTGGAGACGTCCGTTCATCTAGCACAAAGGGAACGGGTTGCAGGAGAAACATTTACTCTGGTTTCTCAGTCTGTTTCCTAGTGCCGGTTTGAAGTTCCTGCAGTTTTCACTGTAAAACCGAGTTGGAGCTAGTACCTCCCCATATATATGTATGGATTGGAGTTTGCAACTGAAAAGAAACTTTGTGTTCCCAACAAGCTAAGTGAAGGGCGGCTTTCACAGAGAATTATCTCTCAGAACTGAGCATGTGGAGAGACGTTCGTTCATCTAGCACAAAGGGAACGGGTTGCAGGAGAAACTTTTACTCTGGTTTCTCAGTCTGTTTCCTAGTGCCGGTTTGAAGTTCCTGCAGTTTTCACTGTAAAACATATTTGGAACTAGTACCTCCCCATATATATGTATGGAGTGGAGTTTGCAACTGAAAAGAAACTTTGTGTTAACAACAAGCTAGGTGAAGGACGGCTTTCACACACAATTATCTCTCAGAACCGAGCATGTGGAGAGACGTTCGTTCATCTAGCACAAAGGGAACGGGTTGCAGGAGAAACTTTTACTCTGGTTTCTCAGTGTGATTCCCAGTGCCGGTTTGAAGTTCCTGCAGTTTTCACTGTAAAACCGAGTTGCAGCTAGTACCTCCCCATATATATGTATGGAGTGGAGTTTGCAACTGAAAAGAAACTTTGTGTTCCCAACAAGCTAGGTGAAGGACGGCTTTCACACACTCTTATCTCTCAGAAATGAGCATGTGGAGAGACGTTCTTTCATCTAGCACAAAGGGAACGTTTTGCAGGAGAAACTATTTCTCTGGATTCCCAGTCTGTTTCCTAGTGCCGGTTTGAAGTTCCTGCAGTTTTCACTGTAAAACAGAGTTGCAGCTAGTACCTCCCCGTATATATGTATGGATTGGAGTTTGCAACTGGAAAGAAACTTTGTGTTCCCAACAAGCTAGGTGAAGGACGGCTTTCACACACACTTATCTCTCAGAACTGAGCATGTGGAGAGACGTTCGTTCACCTAGCACAAAGGGAACGGGTTGCAGGAGAAACTTTTACTCTGGATTCCCAGTCTGTTTCCTAGTGCCGGTTTGAAGTTCCTGCAGTTTTCACTGTAAAACCGAGTTGGAGCTAGTACCTCCCCATATATATGTATGGATTGGAGTTTGCAACTGAAAAGAAACTTTGATTTCCCAACAAGCTAGGTGAAGGACGGCTTTCACACACACTTATCTCTCAGAACCGAGCATGTGGAGAGACGTTCGTTCATCTAGCACAAAGGGAACGGGTTGCAGGAGAAACTTTTACTCTGGATTCCCAGTCTGTTTCCTAGTGCCGGTTTGAAGTTCCTGCAGTTTTCACTGTAAAACCGAGTTGCAGCTAGTACCTCCCCATATATATGTATGGAGTGGAGTTTGCAACTTGAAAGAAACTTTGTGTTCCCAACAAGATAGGTGAAGGACGGCTTTCACACACACTTATCTGTGAGAACTGAGCATGTTTTGAGACGTTCGTTCATCCAGCACAAATGGAACGGTTTGCAGGAGAAACTTTTACTCTGGATTCCCAGTCTGTTTCCTAGTGCCGGTTTGAAGTTCCTGCAGTTTTCACTGTAAAACCGATTTGGAGCTAGTACCTCCCCATATATATGTATGGAGTGGAGTTTGCAACTGAAAAGAAACTTTGTGTTCCCAAAAAGCTAGGTGAAGGAAGGCTTTCACACACACTTATCCCTCAGAACCGAGCATGTGGAGAGACGTTCGTTAATCTAGCACAAAGGGAACGGGTTGCAGGAGAAACTTTTACTCTGGTTTCTCAGTCTGTTTCCTAGTGCCGGTTTGAAGTTCCTGCAGTTTACACTGTAAAAGCGAGTTGCAGCTAGTACCTCCACATATATATGTATGGAGTGGAGTTTGCAACTGAAAAGAACCTTTGTGTTCCCAACAAGCTAGGTGAACGACGGCTTCACACCCACTTATCTCTCAGAACCGAGCATGTGGAGAGACGTTCGTTCATCTAGCACAAAAGGAACGGTTTGCAGGAGAAACTTTTACTCTGGTTTCTCAGTCTGTTTCCTAGTGCCGGTTTGAAGTTCCTGCAGTTTTCACTGTAAAACCAAGTTGCAGCTAGTACCTCCCCATATATATGTATGGAGTGGAGTTTGCAAATGAAAAGAAACTTTGTGTTCCCAACAAGCTAGGTGAAGGACGGCTTTCACACACAATTATCTCTCAGAACCGAGCATGTGGAGAGACTTTCGTTCATCTAGCACAAAGGGAACGGGTTGCAGGAGAAACTTTTACTCTGGTTTCTCAGTCTGTTTCCTAGTGCCGGTTTGAAGTTCCTGCAGTTTTCACTGTAAAACCGAGTTGGAGCTAGTATTTCCCCATATATATGTTTGGAGTGGGGTTTGCAACTGAAAAGAAACTTTGTGTTCACAACAAGCTAGGTGAAGGACGGCTTTCACACACACTTATCTCTCAGAACTGAGCATGTGGAGAGACTTTCGTTCATCTAGCACAAAGGGAACGTGTTGCAGGAGAAACTTTTACTCTGGTTTCTCAGTCTGTTTCTTAGTGCCGGTTTGAAGTTCCTGCAGTTTTCACTTTAAAACCGAGTTGGAGCTAGTACCTCCCCATATATATGTATGGAGTGGAGTTTGCAACTGAAAAGAAACTTTGTGTTCCCAACAAGCTAGGTGAAGGACGGCTTTCACACACACTTATCTCTCAGAACCGAGCATGTGGAGAGACGTTCGTTCATCTAGCACAAAGGGAACGTTTTGCAGGAGAAACTTTTACTCTGGATTCCCAGTCTGTTTCCTAGTGCCGGTTTGAAGTTCCTGCAGTTTTCACTGTAAAACCGAGTTGGAGCTAGTACCTCCCCATATATATGTATGGAGTGGAGTTTGCAACTGAAAAGAAACTTTGTGTTCCCAACAAGCTAGGTGAAGGACGGCTTTCACACACACTTATCTCTCAAAACCGAGCATGTGGAGACGTCCGTTCATCTAGCACAAAGGGAACGGGTTGCAGGAGAAACTTTTACTCTGGTTTCTCAGTCTGTTTCCTAGTGCCGGTTTGAAGTTCCTGCAGTTTTCACTGTAAAACCGAGTTGGAGCTAGTACCTCCCCATATATATGTATGGAGTGGAGTTTGCAACTGAAAAGAAACTTTGTGTTCCCAACAAGCTAGGTGAAGGACGGCTTTCACACACACTTATCTCTCAGAACCGAGCATGTGGAGAGACGTTCGTTCATCTAGCACAAAGGGAACGTTTTGCAGGAGAAACTTTTACTCTGGATTCCCAGTCTGTTTTCTAGTGCCGGTTTGAAGTTCCTGCAGTTTTCACTGTAAAACCGAGTTGGAGCTAGTACCTCCCCATATATATGTATGGAGTGGAGTTTGCAACTGAAAAGAAACTTTGTGTTCCCAACAAGCTAGGTGAATGACGGCTTTCACACACACTTATCTCTCAGAACCGAGCATGTGGAGAGACGTTCGTTCATCTAGCACAAAGGGAACGGGTTGCAGGAGAAACTTTTACTCTGGTTTCTCAGTCTGTTTCCTAGTGCCGGTTTGAAGTTCCTGCACTTTTCACTGTAAAACCGAGTTGGAGCTAGTATCTCCCCATATATATGTATGGAGTGGAGTTTGCAACTGAAAAGAAACTTTGTGTTCCAAACAAGCTAGTTGAAGGACGGCTTTCACACACACTTATCTCTCAAAACCGAGCATGTGGAGACGTCCGTTCATCTAGCACAAAGGGAACGGGTTGCAGGAGAAACTTTTACTCTGGTTTCTCAGTCTGTTTCCTAGTGCCGGTTTGAAGTTCCTGCAGTTTTCACTGTAAAACCGAGTTGGAGCTAGTACCTACCCATATATATGTATGGATTGGAGTTTGCAACTGAAAAGAAACTTTGTGTTCCCAACAAGCTAAGTGAAGTGCGGCTTTCACACACACTTATCTCTCAGAACTGAGCATGTAGAGAGACGTTCGTTCATCTAGCACAAAGGGAACGGGTTGCAGGAGAAACATTTACTCTGGTTTCTCAGTCTGTTTCCTAGTGCAGGTTTGAAGTTCCTGCAGTTTTCACTGTAAAACATATTTGGAACTAGTACCTCCCCATATATATGTATGGAGTGGAGTTTGCAAATGAAAAGAAACTTTGTGTTCCCAACAAGCTAGGTGAAGGACGGCTTTCACACACACTTATCTCTCAGAACCGAGCATGTGGAGAGACTTTCGTTCATCTAGCACAAAGGGAACGGGTTGCAGGAGAAACTTTTACTCTGGTTTCTCAGTGTGTTTCCTAGTGCCGGTTTGAAGTTCCTGCAGTTTTCACTGTAAAACAGAGTTGCAGCTAGTACCTCCCCATATATATGTATGGAGTGGAGTTTGCAAATGAAAAGAAACTTTGTGTTCCCAACAAGCTAGGTGAAGGACGGCTTTCACACACTCTTATCTCTCAGAAATGAGCATGTGGAGAGACGTTCTTTCATCTAGCACAAAGGGAACGGTTTGCAGGAGAAACTTTTACTCTGGATTAATAGTCTGTTTCCTAGTGCCGGTTTGAAGTTCCTGCAGTTTTCACTGTAAAACAGAGTTGCAGCTAGTACCTCCCCATATATATGTATGGATTGGTGTTTGCAACTGGAAAGAAACTTTGTGTTCCCAACAAGCTAGGTGAAGGACGGCTTTCACACACACTTATCTCTCAGAACTGAGCATGTGGAGAGACGTTCGTTCACCTAGCACAAAGGGAACGGGTTGCAGGAGAAACTTTTACTCTGGATTCCCAGTCTGTTTCCTAGTGCCGGTTTGAAGTTCCTGCAGTTTTCACTGTAAAACCGAGTTGGAGCTAGTACCTCCCAATATATATGTATGGGTGGAGTTTGCAACTGAAAAGAAACTTTGTGTTCCCAACAAGCTAGGTGAAGACGGCTTTCACACACACTTATCTCTCAGAACCGAGCATGTGGAGAGACGTTCGTTCATCTAGCACAAAGGGAACGGGTTGCAGGAGAAACTTTTACTCTGGATTCCCAGTCTGTTTCCTAGTGCCGGTTTGAAGTTCCTGCAGTTTTCACTGTAAAACCGAGTTGCAGCTAGTACCTCCCCATATATATGTATGGAGTGGAGTTTGCAACTGGAAAAAACTTTGTGTTCCCAACAAGCTAGGTGAAGGACGGCTTTCACACACACTTATCTGTGAGAACTGAGCATGTGGTGAGACGTTCGTTCATCTAGCACAAAGGGAACGGTTTGCAGGAGAAACTTTTACTCTGGATTCCCAGTCTGTTTCCTAGTGCCGGTTTGAAGTTCCTGCAGTTTTCACTGTAAAACCGAGTTGGAGCTAGTACCTCCCCATATATATGTATGGAGTGGAGTTTGCAACTGAAAAGAAACTTTGTGTTCCCAACAAGCTAGGTGAAGGACGGCTTTCACACACACTTATATCTCAGAACCGAGCATGTGGAGAGACGTTCGTTCACCTAGCACAAAGGGAACGGGTTGCAGGAGAAACTTTTACTCTGGATTCCCAGTCTGTTTCCTAGTGCCGGTTTGAAGTTTCTGCAGTTTTCACTGTAAAACCGAGTTGGAGCTAGTACCTCCCCATATATATGTATGGAGTGGAGTTTGCAACTGAAAAGAAACTTTGTGTTCCCAACAAGCTAGGTGAAGGACGGCTTTCACACACACTTATCTCTCAGAACCGAGCATGTGGAGAGACTTTCGTTCATCTAGCACAAAGGGAACGGGTTGCAGGAGAAACTTTTACTCTGGTTTCTCAGTGTGTTTCCTAGTGCCGGTTTGAAGTTCCTGCAGTTTTCACTGTAAAACAGAGTTGCAGCTAGTACCTCCCCATATATATGTATGGAGTGGAGTTTGCAAATGAAAAGAAACTTTGTGTTCCCAACAAGCTAGGTGAAGGACGGCTTTCACACACTCTTATCTCTCAGAAATGAGCATGTGGAGAGACGTTCTTTCATCTAGCACAAAGGGAACGGTTTGCAGGAGAAACTTTTACTCTGGATTCATAGTCTGTTTCCTAGTGCCGGTTTGAAGTTCCTGCAGTTTTCACTGTAAAACAGAGTTGCAGCTAGTAACTCCCCATATATATGTATGGATTGGTGTTTGCAACTGGAAAGAAACTTTGTGTTCCCAACAAGCTAGGTGAAGGACGGCTTTCACACACACTTATCTCTCAGAACTGAGCATGTGGAGAGACGTTCGTTCACCTAGCACAAAGGGAACGGGTTGCAGGAGAAACTTTTACTCTGGATTCCCAGTCTGTTTCCTAGTGCCGGTTTGAAGTTCCTGCAGTTTTCACTGTAAAACCGAGTTGGAGCTAGTACCTCCCAATATATATGTATGGGTGGAGTTTGCAACTGAAAAGAAACTTTGTGTTCCCAACAAGCTAGGTGAAGACGGCTTTCACACACACTTATCTCTCAGAACCGAGCATGTGGAGAGACGTTCGTTCATCTAGCACAAAGGGAACGGGTTGCAGGAGAAACTTTTACTCTGGATTCCCAGTCTGTTTCCTAGTGCCGGTTTGAAGTTCCTGCAGTTTTCACTGTAAAACCGAGTTGCAGCTAGTACCTCCCCATATATATGTATGGAGTGGAGTTTGCAACTGGAAAAAACTTTGTGTTCCCAACAAGCTAGGTGAAGGACGGCTTTCACACACACTTATCTGTGAGAACTGAGCATGTGGTGAGACGTTCGTTCATCTAGCACAAAGGGAACGGTTTGCAGGAGAAACTTTTACTCTGGATTCCCAGTCTGTTTCCTAGTGCCGGTTTGAAGTTCCTGCAGTTTTCACTGTAAAACCGAGTTGGAGCTAGTACCTCCCCATATATATGTATGGAGTGGAGTTTGCAACTGAAAAGAAACTTTGTGTTCCCAACAAGCTAGGTGAAGTACGGCTTTCACACACACTTATATCTCAGAACCGAGCATGTGGAGAGACGTTCGTTCACCTAGCACAAAGGGAACGGGTTGCAGGAGAAACTTTTACTCTGGATTCCCAGTCTGTTTCCTAGTGCCGGTTTGAAGTTTCTGCAGTTTTCACTGTAAAACCGAGTTGGAGCTAGTACCTCCCCATATATATGTATGGAGTGGAGTTTGCAACTGAAAAGAAACTTTGTGTTCCCAACAAGCTAGGTGAAGTACGGCTTTCACACACACTTATCTCTCAGAACCGAGCATGTGGAGAGACGTTCGTTCATCTAGCACAAAGGGAACGGGTTGCAGGAGAAACTTTTACTCTGGATTCCCAGTCTGTTTCCTAGTGCCGGTTTGAAGTTCCTGCAGTTTTCACTGTAAAACCGAGTTGGAGCTAGTACCTCCCCATATATATGTATGGAGTGGAGTTTGCAACTGGAAAGAAACTTTGTGTTCCCAACAAGCTAGGTGAAGGACGGCTTTCACACACAATTATCTGTGAGAACTGAGCATGTGGTGAGACGTTCGTTCATCTAGCACAAAGAGAACGGGTTGCAGGAGAAACTTTTTCTCTGGATTCCCAGTCTGTTTCCTAGTGCCGGTTTGAAGTTCCTGCAGTTTTCACTGTAAAACCGAGTTGGAGCTAGTACCTCCCCATATATATGTATGGAGTGGAGTTTGCAACTGAAAAGAAACTTTGTGTTCCCAACTAGCTAGGTGAAGGACGGCTTTCACACACACTTATCTCTCAGAACCGAGCATGTGGAGAGACGTTCGTTCATCTAGCACAAAGGAACGGGTTGCAGGAGAAACTTTTACTTTGGTTTCTCAGTCTGTTTCCTAGTACCGGTTTGATGTTCCTGCAGTTTTCACTGTAAAACCGAGTTGCAGCTAGTACCTCCTCATATATATGTATGGAGTGGAGTTTGCAACTGAAAAGAACCTTTGTGTTCCCAACAAGCTAGGTGAAGTTCGGCTTTCACACCCACTTATTTCTCAGAACCGAGCATGTGGAGAGACGTTCGTTCATCTAGCACAAAAGGAACGGTTTGCAGGAGAAACTTTTACTCTGGTTTCTCAGTCTGTTTCCTAGTGCCGGTTTGAAGTTCCTGCAGTTTACACTGTTAAACCGAGTTGCAGCTAGTACCTCCCCATATATATGTATGGAGTGGAGTTTGCAACTGAAAAGAAACTTTGTGTTCCCAACAAGCTAGGTGAAGGACGGCTTTCACACCCACTTATCTCTCAGAACCGAGCATGTGGAGAGACGTTCGTTCATCTAGCACAAAAGGAACGGTTTGTAGGAGAAACTTTTACTCTGGTTTCTCAGTCTGTTTCCTAGTGCCGGTTTGAAGTTCCTGCAGTTTTCACTTTAAAAACGAGTTGGAGCTAGTACCTCCCCATATATATGTATGGAGTGGAGTTTGCAACTGAAAAGAAACTTTGTGTTCCCAACAAGCTAGGTGAAGGACGGCTTTCACACACACTTATCTCTCAGAACCGAGCATGTGGAGAGACGTTCGTTCATCTACCACAAAGGGAACGGGTTGCAGGAGAAACTTTTACTCTGGTTTCTCAGTCTGTTTCCTAGTGCCGGTTTGAAGTTCCTGCAGGTTTCACTGTATTACATATTTGGAGCTAGTACCTCCCCATATATATGTATGGAGTGGAGTTTGCAACTGAAAAGAAACTTTGATTTCCCAACAAGCTAGGTGAAGGACGGCTTTCACACACACTTATCTCTCAGAACTGAGCATGTGGAGAGACGTTCGTTCATCTAGCACAAAGGGAACGGGTTGCAGGAGAAACTTTTACTCTGGTTTCTCAGTCTGTTTCCTAGTGCCGGTTTGAAGTTCCTGCAGTTTTCACTGTAAAACCGAGTTGCAGCTAGTACCTCCCCATATATATGTATGGAGTGGAGTTTGCAACTGAAAAGAAACTTTGTGTTCCCAACAAGCTAGGTGAAGGGCGGCTTTCACACACACTTATCTCTCAGAACCGAGCATGTGGAGAGACGTTCGTTCATCTAGCACAAAGGGAACGGGTTGCAGGAGAAACTTTTACTCTGGTTTCTCAGTCTGTTTCCTAGTGCCGGTTTGAAGTTCCTGCAGGTTTCACTGTAAAAAATATTTGGAGCTAGTACCTCCCCATATATATGTATGGAGTGGAGTTTGCAACTGAAAAGAAACTTTGATTTCCCAACAAGCTAGGTGAAGGACGGCTTTCACACACACTTATCTCTCAGAACTGAGCATGTGGAGAGACGTTCGTTCATCTAGCACAAAGGGAACGGGTTGCAGGAGAAACTTTTACTCTGGTTTCTCAGTCTGTTTCCTAGTGCCGGTTTGAAGTTCCTGCAGTTTTCACTGTAAAACCGAGTTGCAGCTAGTACCTCCCCATATATATGTATGGAGTGGAGTTTGCAACTGAAAAGAAACTTTGTGTTCCCAACAAGCTAGTTGAAGGACGGCTTTCACACACACTTATCTCTCAGAACTGAGCATGTGGAGAGACGTTCGTTCATCTAGCACAAAGGGAACGGGTTGCAGGAGAAACTTTTACTCTGGTTTCTCAGTCTGTTTCCTAGTGCCGGTTTGAAGTTCCTGCAGTTTTCACTGTAAAACCGAGTTGCAGCTAGTACCTCCCCATATATATGTATGGAGTGGAGTTTGCAACTGAAAAGAAACTTTGTGTTCCCAACAAGCTAGGTGAAGGACGGCTTTCACACACACTTATCTCTCAGAACTGAGCATGTGGAGAGACGTTCGTTCATATAGCACAAAGGGAACGGGTTGCAGGAGAAACTTTTACTGTGGTTTCTCAGTCTGTTTCCTAGTGCCGGTTTGAAGTTCCTGCAGTTTTCACTGTAAAACCGGGTTGCAGCTAGTACCTCCCCATATATATGTATGGAGTGGAGTTTGCAACTGAAAAGAAACTTTGTGTTCCCAACAAGCTAGGTGAAGGACGGCTTTCACACACACTTATCTCTCAGAACTGAGCACGTGGAGAGACGTTCGTTCATCTAGCACAAAGGAAACGGGTTGCAGGAGAAACTTTTACTCTGGTTTCTCAGTCTGTTTCCTAGTGCCGGTTTGAAGTTCCTGCAGTTTTCACTGTAAAACCGAGTTGCAGCTAGTACCTCCCCATATATATGTATGGAGTGGAATTTGCTACTGAAAAGAAACTTTGTGTTCCCAACAAGCTAGGTGAAGGACGGCTTTCACACACAATTATCTCTCCGAACCGAACATGTGGAGAGACTTTCGTTCATCTAGCACAAAGGGAACGGGTTGCAGGAGAAACTTTTACTCTGGTTTCTCAGTCTGTTTCCTAGTGCCGGTTTGAAGTTCCTGCAGTTTTCACTGCAAAACCGAGTTGGAGCTAGTATTTCCCCATATATATGTTTGGACTGGGGTTTGCAACTGAAAAGAAACTTTGTGTTCCCAACAAGCAAGGTGAAGGACGGCTTTCACACACACTTTTCTCTCAGAACTGAGCATGTGGAGAGACGTTCGTTCATCTAGCACATAGGGAACGGGTTGCAGGAGAAACTTTTACTCTGGTTTCTCAGTCTGTTTCTTAGTGCCGGTTTGAAGTTCCTGCAGTTTTCACTTTAAAACTGAGTTGGACCTAGTACCTCCCCATATATATGTATGGAGTGGAGTTTGCAACTGAAAAGAAACTTTGTGTTCCCAACAAGCTAGGTGAAGGACGGCTTTCACACACGCTTATCTCTCAGAACCGAGAATGTGGAGAGACGTTCGTTCATCTAGCACAAATGGAACGGGTTGCAGGAGAAACTTTTACTCTGGTTTCTCAGTCTGTTTCCTAGTGCCGGTTTGAAGTTCCTGCAGTTTTCACTGTAAAACCGAGTTGCAGCTAGTACCTCCCCATATATATGTATGGAGTGGAGTTTGCAACTGAAAAGAAACTTTGTGTTCCCAACAAGCTAGGTGAAGGACGGCTTTCACACACACTTATCTCTCAGAACTGAGCATGTGGAGAGACGTTCGTTCATCTAGCACAAAGGGAACGGTTTGCAGGAGAAACTTTTACTGTGGTTTCTCAGTCTGTTTCCTAGTGCCGGTTTGAAGTTCCTGCAGTTTTCACTGTAAAAACGGGTTGCAGCTAGTACCTCCCCATATATATGTATGGAGTGGAGTTTGCAACTGAAAAGAAACTTTGTGTTCCCAACAAGCTAGGTGAAGGACGGCTTTCACACACACATATCTCTCAGAACTGAACACGTGGAGAGACGTTCGTTCATCTAGCACAAAGGAAACGGGTTGCAGGAGAAACTTTTACTCTGGTTTCTCAGTCTGTTTCCTAGTGCCGGTTTGAAGTTCCTGCAGTTTTCACTGTAAAACCGAGTTGCAGCTAGTACCACCCCATATATATGTATGGAGTGGAATTTGCTACGGAAAAGAAACTTTGTGTTCCCAACAAGCTAGGTGAAGGACGGCTTTCACACACAATTATCTCTCAGAACCGAACATGTGGAGAGACTTTCGTTCATCTAGCACAAATGGAACGGGTTGCAGGAGAAACTTTTACTCTGGTTTCTCAGTCTGTTTCCTAGTGCCGGTTTGAAGTTCCTGCAGTTTTCACTGTAAAACCGAGTTGGAGCTAGTATTTCCCCATATATATGTTTGGACTGGGGTTTGCAACTGAAAAGAAACTTTGTGTTCCCAACAAGCTAGGTGAAGGACGGCTTTCACACACAATTTTCTCTCAGAACTGAGCATGTGGAGAGACGTTCGTTCATCTAGCACAAAGGGAACGGTTTGCAGGAGAAACTTTTACTCTGGTTTCTCAGTCTGTTTCTTAGTGCCGGTTTGAAGTTCCTGCAGTTTTCACTTTAAAACCGAGTTGGACCTAGTACCTCCCCATATATATGTATGGAGTGGAGTTAGCAACTGAAAAGAAACTTTGTGTTCCCAACAAGCTAGGTGAAGGACGGCTTTCACACACGCTTATCTCTCAGAACCGAGCATGTGGAGAGACGTTCGTTCATCTAGCACAAATGGAACGGGTTGCAGGAGAAACTTTTACTGTGGTTTCTCAGTCTGTTTCCTAGTGCCGGTTTGAATTTCCTGCAGTTTTCACTGTAAAACCGAGTTGCAGCTAGTACCTCCCCATATATATGTATGGAGTGGAGTTTGAAACTGAAAACAAACTTTGATTTCCCAACAAGCTAGGTGAAGGACTTCTTTCACACACACTTATCTCTCAGAACTGAGCATGTGGAGAGACGTTCGTTCATCTAGCACAAAGGGAACGGGTTGCAGGAGAAACTTTTACTGTGGTTTCTCAGTCTGTTTGCTAGTGCCGATTTGATGTTCCTGCAGATTTCAGTGTAAAACCGGGTTGCAGCTAGTACCTCCCCATATATATGTATGGAGTGGAGTTTTCAACTGAAAAGAAACTTTGTGTTCCCAACAAGCTAGGTGAAGGACGGCTTACACACACACTTATCTCTCAGAACTGAGCATGTGGAGAGACGTTCGTTCATCTAGCACAAAGGGAACGGGTTGCAGGAGAAACTTTTACTCTGGATTTCCAGGCTGTTTCCTAGTTCCGGTTTGAAGTTCCTGCATTTTTCACTGTAAAACCGAGTTGGAGCTTGTACCTCCCCATATATATGTATGGAGTGGAGTTTGCAACTGAAAAGAAACTTTGTGTTCCCAACAAGCTAGGTGAAGGACGGCTTTCACACACATTTATCTCTCAGAACTGAGCATGTGGAGAGACGTTCGTTCATCTAGCACAAAGGGAACGGGTTGCAGGAGAAACTTTTACTCTGGTTTCTCAGTCTGTTTCCTAGTGCCGGTTTGAAGTTCCTGCAGTTTTCACTGTAAAAATGAGTTGCAGCTAGTAATTCCACATATATATGTATGGAGTGGAGTTTGCAACTGAAAAGAACCTTTGTGTTCCCAACAAGCTAGGTGGAGGACGGCTTTCACACCCACTTATCTCTCAGAACCGAGCATGTGGAGAGACGTTCGTTCATCTAGCACAAAGGGAACGGGTTGCAGGAGAAACTTTTACTCTGGTTTCTCAGTGTGTTTCCTAGTGCCGGTTTGAAGTTCCTGCAGGTTTCACTGTAAAACATATTTGGAGCTAGTACCACCCCATATATATGTATGGAGTGGAGTTTGCAACTGAAAAGAAACTTTGATTTCCCAACAAGCTAGGTGAAGGACGGCTTTCACACACAATTATCTCTCAGAACTGAGCATGTGGAGAGACGTTCGTTCATCTAGCACAAAGGGAACGGGTTGCAGGAGAAACTTTTACTGTGGTTTCTAAGTCTGTTTCCTAGTGCCGGTTTGAAGTTCCTGCAGTTTTCACTGTAAAACCGAGTTGCAGCTAGTACCTCCCCATATATATGTATGGAGTGGAGTTTGCAACTGAAAAGAAACTTTGTGTTCCCAACAAGCTAGGTGAAGGACGGCTTTCACACACACTTATCTCTCAGAACTGAGCATGTGGAGAGACGTTCGTTCATCTAGCACAAAGGGAACGGTTTGCAGGAGAAACTTATACTCTGGTTTCTCAGTCTGTTTCCTAGTGCCGGTTTGAAGTTCCTGCAGTTTTCACTGTAAATCCGAGTTGGAGCTAGTACCTCCCCATATATATGTATGGAGTGGAGTTTGCAACTTAAAAGAAACTTTGTGTTCCCAACAAGCTAGGTGAAGGACGGCTTTCACACACACTTATCTCTCAGAACTGAGCATGTGGAGAGACGTTCGTTCATCTAGCACAAAGGGAACGGGTTGCAGGAGAAACTATTACTGTGGTTTCTCAGTCTGTTTCCTAGTGCCGGTTTGAAGTTCCTGCAGATTTCAGTGTAAAACCGGGTTGCAGCTTGTACCTCCCCATATATATGTATGGAGTGGAGTTTTCAACTGAAAAGAAACTTTGTGTTCCCAACAAGCTAGGTGAAGGACGGCTTACACACACACTTATCTCTCAGAACTGAGCATGTGGAGAGACGTTCGTTCATCTAGCACAAAGGGAACGGTTTGCAGGAGAAACTTTTACTCTGGATTTCCAGTCTGTTTCCTAGTGCCGGTTTGAAGTTCCTGCATTTTTCACTGTAAAACCGAGTTGGAGCTAGTACCTCCCCATATATATGTATGGAGTGGAGTTTGCAACTGAAAAGAAACTTTGTGTTCCCAACAAGCTAGGTGAAGGACGGCTTTCACACACACTTATCTCTCAGAACCGAGCATGTGGAGAGATGTTCGTTCATCTAGCACAAATGGAACGGGTTGCAGGAGAATCTTTTACTCTGGATTCTCAGTCTGTTTCCTAGTGCCGGTTTGAAGTTCCTGCAGTTTTCACTGTAAAAACGAGTTGCAGCTAGTACCTCCACATATATATGTATGGAGTGGAGTTTGCAACTGAAAAGAACCTTTGTGTTCCCAACAAGCTAGGTGAAGGACGGCTTTCACACCCACTTATCTCTCAGAACCGAGCATGTGGAGAGACGTTCGTTCATCTAGCACAAAAGGAACGGTTTGCAGGAGAAACTTTTACTCTGGTTTCTCAGTCTGTTTCCTAGTGCCGGTTTGAATTTCCTGCAGTTTTCACTGTAAAACCGAGTTGGAGCTAGTACCTCCCCATATATATGTATGGAGTGGAGTTTGCAACTGAAAAGAAACTTTGTGTTCCCAACAAGCTAGGTGAAGGACGGCTTTCACACACACTTATCTCTCAGAACCGAGCATGTGGAGAGACGTTCGTTCATCTAGCACAAAGGGAACGGGTTGCAGGAGAAACTTTTACTCTGGTTTCTCAGTCTGTTTCCTAGTGCCGGTTTGAAGTTCCTGCAGGTTTCACTGTAAAACATATTTGGAGCTAGTACCTCCCCATATATATGTATGGAGTGGAGTTTGCAACTGAAAAGAAACTTTGATTTCCCAACAAGCTAGGTGAAGGACGGCTTTCACACACACTTATCTCTCAGAACTGAGCATGTGGAGAGACGTTCGTTCATCTAGCACAAAGGGAACGGGTTGCAGGAGAAACTTTTACTGTGGTTTCTCAGTCTGTTTCCTAGTGCCGGTTTGAAGTTCCTGCAGTTTTCACTGTAAAACCGAGTTGCAGCTAGTACCTCCCCATATATATGTATGGAGTGGAGTTTGCAACTGAAAAGAAACTTTGTGTTCCCAACAAGCTAGGTGAAGGACGGCTTTCACACACACTTATCTCTCAGAACTGAGCATGTGGAGAGACGTTCGTTCATCTAGCACAAAGGGAACGGGTTGCAGGAGAAACTTATACTCTGGTTTCTCAGTCTGTTTCCTAGTGCCGGTTTGAAGTTCCTGCAGTTTTCACTGTAAAACCGAGGTGGAGCTAGTACCTCCCCATATATATGTATGGAGTGGAGTTTGCAACTGAAAAGAAACTTTGATTTCCCAACAAGCTAGGTGAAGGACGGCTTTCACACACACTTATCTCTCAGAACTGAGCATGTGGAGAGACGTTCGTTCATCTAGCACAAAGGGAACGGGTTGCAGGAGAAACTTTTACTGTGGTTTCTCAGTCTGTTTCCTAGTGCCGGTTTGAAGTTCCTGCAGTTTTCACTGTAAAACAGAGTTGCAGCTAGTACCTCCCCATATATATGTATGGAGTGGAGTTTGCAACTGAAAAGAAACTTTGTGTTCCCAACAAGCTAGGTGAAGGACGGCTTTCACACACACTTATCTCTCAGAACTGAGCATGTGGAGAGACGTTCGTTCATCTAGCACAAAGGGAACGGGTTGCAGGAGAAACTTATACTCTGGTTTCTCAGTCTGTTTCCTAGTGCCGGTTTGATGTTCCTGCAGTTTTCACTGTAAAACCGAGTTGGAGCTAGTACCTCCCCATATATATGTATGGAGTGGAGTTTGCAACTGAAAAGAAACTTTGTGTTCCCAAAAAGCTAGGTGAAGGACGGCTTTCACACACACTTATCTCTCAGAACTGAGCATGTGGAGAGACGTTCGTTCATCTAGCACAAAGGGAACGGGTTGCAGGAGAAACTTTTACTGTGGTTTCTCAGTCTGTTTCCTAGTGCCAGTTTGAAGTTCCTGCAGATTTCAGCGTAAAACCGGGTTGCAGCTAGTACCTCCCCATATATATGTATGGAGTGGAGTTTTCAACTGAAAAGAAACTTTGTGTTCCCAACAAGCTAGGTGAAGGACGGCTTTCACACACACTTATCTCTCAGAACTGAGCATGTGGAGAGACGTTCGTTCATCTAGCACAAAGGGAACGGTTTGCAGGAGAAATTTTTACTCTGGATTTCCAGTCTGTTTCCTAGTTCCTGTTTGAAGTTCCTGCATTTTTCACTGTAAAACCGAGTTGGAGCTTGTACCTCCCCATATATATGTATGGAGTGGAGTTTGCAACTGAAAAGAAACTTTGTGTTCCCAACAAGCTAGGTGAAGGACGGCTTTCACACACACTTATCTCTCAGAAATGAGCATGTGGAGAGACGTTCGTTCATCTAGCACAAAGGGAACGGGTTGCAGGAGAAACTTTTACTCTGGTTTCTCAGTCTGTTTCCTAGTGCCGGTTTGAAGTTCCTGCAGTTTTCACTGTAAAACCGAGTTGCAGCTAGTACCTCCCCATATATATGTATGGAGTGGAGTTTGCAACTGAAAAGAAACTTTGTGTTCCCAACAAGCTAGGTGAAGGACGGCTTTCACACCCACTTATCTCTCAGAACCGAGCATGTGGAGAGACGTTCGTTCATCTAGCACAAAAGGAACGGTTTGCAGGAGAAACTTTTACTCTGGTTTCTCAGTCTGTTTCCTAGTGCCGGTTTGAAGTTCCTGCAGTTTTCACTGTAAAACCGAGTTGGAGCTAGTACCACCCCATATATATGTATGGAGTGGAGTTTTCAACTGAAAAGAAACTTTGTGTTCCCAACAAGCTAGGTGAAGGACGGCTTTCACACACACTTATCTCTCAGAACCGAGCATGTGGAGAGACGTTCGTTCATCTAGCACAAAGGGAACGGGTTGCAGGAGAAACTTTTACACTGGTTTCTCAGTCTGTTTCCTAGTGCCGGTTTGAAGTTCCTGCAGTTTTCACTGTAAAACCGAGTTGGAGCTAGTACCTCCCCATATATATGTATGGAGTGGAGTTTGCAACTGAAAAGAAACTTTGTGTTCCCAACAAGCTAGGTGAAGGACGGCTTTCACACACACTTATCTCTCAGAACCGAGCATGTGGAGAGACGTTCGTTCATCTAGCACAAAGGGAACGGGTTGCAGGAGAAACTTTTACTCTGGTTTCTCAGTCTGTTTCCTAGTGCCGGTTTGAAGTTCCTGCAGGTTTCACTGTAAAACCGAGTTGCAGCTAGTACCTCCCCATATATATGTATGGAGTGGGGTTTGCAACTGAAAAGAAACTTTGATTTCCCAACAAGCTAGTTGAAGGACGGCTTTCACACACACTTATCTCTCAGAACTGAGCATGTGGAGAGAGGTTCGTTCATCTAGCACAAAGGGAACGGGTTGCAGGAGAAACTTTTACTGTGGTTTCTCAGTCTGTTTCCTAGTGCCGGTTTGAAGTTCCTGCAGTTTTCACTGTAAAACCGAGTTGCAGCTAGTACCTCCCCATATATATGTATGGAGTGGAGTTTGCAACTGAAAAGAAACTTTGTGTTCCCAACAAGCTAGGTGAAGGACGGCTTTCACACACACTTATCTCTCAGAACTGAGCATGTGGAGAGACGTTCGTTCATCTAGCACAAAGGGAACGGGTTGCAGGAGAAACTTATACTCTGGTTTCTCAGTCTGTTTCCTAGTGCCGGTTTGAAGTTCCTGCAGTTTTCACTTTAAAACCGAGTTGGAGCTAGTACCTCCCCATATATATGTATGGAGTGGAGTTTGCAACTGAAAAGAAACTTTGTGTTCCCAACAAGCTAGGTGAAGGACGGCTTTCACACACACTTATCTCTCAGAACTGAGCATGTGGAGAGACGTTCGTTCATCTAGCACAAAGAGAACGGGTTGCAGGAGAAACTTTTACTGTGGTTTCTCAGTCTGTTTCCTAGTGCCGGTTTGAAGTTCCTGCAGATTTCAGTGTAAAACCGGGTTGCAGCTAGTACCTCCCCATATATATGTATGGAGTGGAGTTTTCAACTGAAAAGAAACTTTGTGTTCCCAACAAGCTAGGTGAAGGACGGCTTACACACACACTTATCTCTCAGAACTGAGCATGTGGAGAGACGTTCGTTCATCTAGCACAAAGGGAACGGTTTGCAGGAGAAATTTTTACTCTGGATTTCCAGTCTGTTTCCTAGTTCCGGTTTGAAGTTCCTGCATTTTTCACTGTAAAACCGAGTTGGAGCTTGTACCTCCCCATATATATGTATGGATTGGAGTTTGCAACTGAAAAGAAACTTTGTGTTCCCAACAAGCTAGGTGAAGGACGGCTTTCACACACACTTATCTCTCAGAACTGAGCATGTGGAGAGACGTTCGTTCATCTAGCACAAAGGGAACGGGTTGCAGGAGAAACTTTTACTCTGGTTTCTCAGTCTGTTTCCTAGTGCCGGTTTGAAGTTCCTGCAGTTTTCACTGTAAAACCGAGTTGCAGATAGTACCTCCCCATATATATATATGGAGTGGAGTTTGCAACTGAAAAGAAACTTTGTGTTCCCAACAAGCTAGGTGAAGGACGGCTTTCACACACACTTATCTCTCAGAACTGAGCATGTGGAGAGACGTTCGTTCATCTAGCAAAAAGGGAACGGGTTGCAGGAGAAACTTTTACTCTGGATTCCCAGTCTGTTTCCTAGTGCCGGTTTCAAGTTCCTGCAGTTTTCACTGTAAAACCGAGTTGGAGCTAGTACCTCCCCATATATATGTATGGAGTGGAGTTTGCAACTGAAAAGAAACTTTGTGTTCCAACAAGCTAGGTGAAGGACGGCTTTCACACACACTTATCTCTCAGAACCGAGCATGTGGAGAGACGTTCGTTCATCTAGCACAAAGGGAACGGGTTGCAGGAGAAACTTTTACTGTGGTTTCTCAGTCTGTTTCCTAGTGCCGGTTTGAAGTTCCTGCAGTTTTCACTGTAAAACCGAGTTGCAGCTAGTACCTCCCCATATATATGTATGGAGTGGAGTTTGCAACTGAAAAGAACCTTTGTGTTCCCAACAAGCTAGGGGAAGGACGGCTTTCACACCCACTAATCTCTCAGAACCGAGCATGTGGAGAGACGTTCGTTCATCTAGCACAAAAGGAACGGTTTGCTGGAGAAACTTTTACTCTGGTTTCTCAGTCTGTTTCCTAGTGCCGGTTTGAAGTTCCTGCAGTTTTCACTGTAAAACCGAGTTGCAGCTAGTACCTCCCCATATATATGTATGGAGTGGAGTTTGCAACTGAAAAGAAACTTTGTGTTCCCAACAAGCTAGGTGAAGGACGGCTTTCACACCCACTTATCTCTCAGAACCGAGCATGTGGAGAAACGTTCGTTCATCTAGCACAAAAGGAACGGTTTGCAGGAGAAACTTTTACTCTGGTTTCTCAGTCTGTTTCCTAGTGCCGGTTTGAAGTTCCTGCAGTTTTCACTGTAAAACCGAGTTGGAGCTAGTACCTCCCCATATATATGTATGGAGTGGAGTTTGCAACTGAAAAGAAACTTTGTGTTCCCAACAAGCTAGGTGAAGGACGGCTTTCACACACACTTATCTCTCAGAACCGAGCATGTGGAGAGACGTTCGTTCATCTAGCACAAAGGGAACGGGTTGCAGGAGAAACTTTTACTCTGGTTTCTCAGTCTGTTTCCTAGTGCCGGTTTGAAGTTCCTGCAGGTTTCACTGTAAAACCGAGTTGCAGCTAGTACCTCCCCATATATATGTATGGAGTGGAGTTTGCAACTGAAAAGAAACTTTGATTTCCCAACAAGCTAGGTGAAGGACGGCTTTCACACACACTTATCTCTCAGAACTGAGCATGTGGAGAGAGGTTCGTTCATCTAGCACAAAGGGAACGGGTTGCAGGAGAAACTTTTACTCTGGTTTCTCAGTCTGTTTCCTAGTGCCGGTTTGAAGTTCCTGCAGTTTTCACTGTAAAACCGAGTTGCAGCTAGTACCTCCCCATATATATGTATGGAGTGGAGTTTGCAACTGAAAAGAAACTTTGTGTTCCCAACAAGCTAGGTGAAGGACGGCTTTCACACACACTTATCTCTCAGAACTGAGCATGTGGAGAGACGTTCGTTCATCTAGCACAAAGGGAACGGGTTGCAGGAGAAACTTATACTCTGGTTTCTCAGTCTGTTTCCTAGTGCCGGTTTGAAGTTCCTGCAGTTTTCACTTTAAAACCGAGTTGGAGCTAGTACCTCCCCATATATATGTATGGAGTGGAGTTTGCAACTGAAAAGAAACTTTGTGTTCCCAACAAGCTAGGTGAAGGACGGCTTTCACACACACTTATCTCTCAGAACTGAGCATGTGGAGAGACGTTCGTTCATCTAGCACAAAGGGAACGGGTTGCAGGAGAAACTTTTACTCTGGTTTCTCAGTCTGTTTCCTAGTGCCGGTTTGAAGTTCCTGCAGTTTTCACTGTAAAACCGAGTTGCAGCTAGTACCTCCCCATATATATGTATGGAGTGGAGTTTGCAACTGAAAAGAAACTTTGTGTTCCCAACAAGCTAGGTGAAGGACGGCTTTCACACACACTTATCTCTCAGAACTGAGCATGTGGAGAGACGTTCGTTCATCTAGCACAAAGGGAACGGGTTGCAGGAGAAACTTATACTCTGGTTTCTCAGTCTGTTTCCTAGTGCCGGTTTGAAGTTCCTGCAGTTTTCACTTTAAAACCGAGTTGGAGCTAGTACCTCCCCATATATATGTATGGAGTGGAGTTTGCAACTGAAAAGAAACTTTGTGTTCCCAACAAGCTAGGTGAAGGACGGCTTTCACACCCACTTATCTCTCAGAACCGAGCATGTGGAGAAACGTTCGTTCATCTAGCACAAAAGGAACGGTTTGCAGGAGAAACTTTTACTCTGGTTTCTCAGTCTGTTTCCTAGTGCCGGTTTGAAGTTCCTGCAGTTTTCACTGTAAAACCGAGTTGGAGCTAGTACCTCCCCATATATATGTATGGAGTGGAGTTTGCAACTGAAAAGAAACTTTGTGTTCCCAACAAGCTAGGTGAAGGACGGCTTTCACACACACTTATCTCTCAGAACCGAGCATGTGGAGAGACGTTCGTTCATCTAGCACAAAGGGAACGGGTTGCAGGAGAAACTTTTACTCTGGTTTCTCAGTCTGTTTCCTAGTGCCGGTTTGAAGTTCCTGCAGGTTTCACTGTAAAACCGAGTTGCAGCTAGTACCTCCCCATATATATGTATGGAGTGGAGTTTGCAACTGAAAAGAAACTTTGATTTCCCAACAAGCTAGGTGAAGGACGGCTTTCACACACACTTATCTCTCAGAACTGAGCATGTGGAGAGAGGTTCGTTCATCTAGCACAAAGGGAACGGGTTGCAGGAGAAACTTTTACTGTGGTTTCTCAGTCTGTTTCCTAGTGCCGGTTTGAAGTTCCTGCAGTTTTCACTGTAAAACCGAGTTGCAGCTAGTACCTCCCCATATATATGTATGGAGTGGAGTTTGCAACTGAAAAGAAACTTTGTGTTCCCAACAAGCTAGGTGAAGGACGGCTTTCACACACACTTATCTCTCAGAACTGAGCATGTGGAGAGACGTTCGTTCATCTAGCACAAAGGGAACGGGTTGCAGGAGAAACTTATACTCTGGTTTCTCAGTCTGTTTCCTAGTGCCGGTTTGAAGTTCCTGCAGTTTTCACTTTAAAACCGAGTTGGAGCTAGTACCTCCCCATATATATGTATGGAGTGGAGTTTGCAACTGAAAAGAAACTTTGTGTTCCCAACAAGCTAGGTGAAGGACGGCTTTCACACACACTTATCTCTCAGAACTGAGCATGTGGAGAGACGTTCGTTCATCTAGCACAAAGGGAACGGGTTGCAGGAGAAACTTTTACTCTGGTTTCTCAGTCTGTTTCCTAGTGCCGGTTTGAAGTTCCTGCAGTTTTCACTGTAAAACCGAGTTGCAGCTAGTACCTCCCCATATATATGTATGGAGTGGAGTTTGCAACTGAAAAGAAACTTTGTGTTCCCAACAAGCTAGGTGAAGGACGGCTTTCACACACACTTATCTCTCAGAACTGAGCATGTGGAGAGACGTTCGTTCATCTAGCACAAAGGGAACGGGTTGCAGGAGAAACTTATACTCTGGTTTCTCAGTCTGTTTCCTAGTGCCGGTTTGAAGTTCCTGCAGTTTTCACTTTAAAACCGAGTTGGAGCTAGTACCTCCCCATATATATGTATGGAGTGGAGTTTGCAACTGAAAAGAAACTTTGTGTTCCCAACAAGCTAGGTGAAGGACGGCTTTCACACACACTTATCTCTCAGAACTGAGCATGTGGAGAGACGTTCGTTCATCTAGCACAAAGGAAACGGGTTGCAGGAGAAACTTTTACTGTGGTTTCTCAGTCTGTTTCCTAGTGCCGGTTTGAAGTTCCTGCAGATTTCAGTGTAAAACCGGGTTGCAGCTAGTACCTCCCCATATATATGTATGGAGTGGTGTTTTCAACTGAAAAGAAACTTTGTGTTCCCAACAAGCTAGGTGAAGGACGGCTTTCACACACACTTATCTCTCAGAACTGAGCATGTGGAGAGACGTTCGTTCATCTAGCACAAAGGGAACGGTTTGCAGGAGAAATTTTTACTCTGGATTTCCAGTCTGTTTCCTAGTGCCGGTTTGAAGTTCCTGCAGTTTTCACTGTAAAACCGAGTTGGAGCTTGTACCTCCCCATATATATGTATGGAGTGGAGTTTGCAACTGAAAAGAAACTTTGTGTTCCCAACAAGCTAGGTGAAGTACGGCTTTCACACACACTTATCTCCCAGAAATGAGCATGTGGAGAGACGTTCGTTCATCTAGCACAAAGGGAACGGGTTGCAGGGGAAACTTTTACTCTGGTTTCTCAGTCTGTTTCCTAGTGCCGGTTTGAAGTTCCTGCAGTTTTCACTGTAAAACCGAGTTGCAGCTAGTACCTCCCCATATATATATATGGAGTGGAGTTTGCAACTGAAAAGAAACTTTGTGTTCCCAACAAGCTAGGTGAAGGACGGCTTTCACACACACTTATCTCTCAGAACTGAGCATGTGGAGAGACGTTCGTTCATCTAGCAAAAAGGGAACGGGTTGCAGGAGAAACTTTTACTCTGGATTCCCAGTCTGTTTCCTAGTGCCGGTTTGAAGTTCCTGCAGTTTTCACTGTAAAACCGAGTTGGAGCTAGTACCTCCCCATATATATGTATGGAGTGGAGTTTGCAACTGAAAAGAAACTTTGTGTTCCCAACAAGATAGGTGAAGGACGTCTTTCACACACACTTATCTCTCAGAACCGAGCATGTGGAGATACGTTCGTTCATCTAGCACAAAGGGAACGGGTTGCAGGAGAAACTTTTACTCTGGTTTCTCAGTCTGTTTCCTAGTGCCGGTTTGAAGTTCCTGCAGTTTTCACTGTAAAAACGAGTTGCAGGTAGTACCTCCACATATATATGTATGGAGTGGAGTTTGCAACTGAAAAGAACCTTTGTGTTCCCAACAAGCTAGGGGAAGGACGGCTTTCACACCCACTTATCTCTCAGAACCGAGCATGTGGAGAGACGTTCGTTCATCTAGCACAAAAGGAACGGTTTGCTGGAGAAACTTTTACTCTGGTTTCTCAGTCTGTTTCCTAGTGCCGGTTTGAAGTTCCTGCAGTTTTCACTGTAAAACCGAGTTGGAGCTAGTATTTCCCCATATATATGTATGGAGTGGGGTTTGCAACTGAAAAGAAACTTTGTGTTCCCAACAAGCTAGGTGAAGGACGGCTTTCACACACACTTATCTCTCAGAACTGAGCATGTGGAGAGACGTTTTTCATCTAGCACAAAGGGAACGGGTTGCAGGAGAAGCTTTTACTCTGGTTTCTCAGTCTGTTTCTTAGTGCCGGTTTGAACTTCCTGCAGTTTTCAATTTAAAACCGAGTTGGAGCTTGTACCTCCCCATATATATGTATGGAGTGGAGTTTGCAACTGAAAAGAAACTTTGTGTTCCCAACAAGCTAGGTGAAGGACGGCTTTCACACACAATTATCTCTCAGAACCGAGCATGTGGAGAGACGTTCGTTCATCTAGCACAAAGGGAACGGGTTGCAGGAGAAACTTTTACTCTGGTTTCTCAGTCTGTTTCCTAGTGCCGGTTTGAAGTTCCTGCAGTTTTCACTGTAAAACATATTTGGAGCTAGTACCACCCCATATATATGTATGGAGTGGAGTTTGCAACTGAAAAGAAACTTTGTGTTCCCAACAAGCTAGGTGAAGGACGGCTTTCACACACACATATCTCTCAGAACTGAGCATGTGTAGAGACGTTCGTTCATCTAGCACAAAGGGAACGGGTTGCAGGGGAAACTTTTACTCTGGTTTCTCAGTCTGTTTCCTAGTGCCGGTTTGAAGTTCCTGCAGTTTTCACTGTAAAACCGAGTTGCAGCTAGTACATCCCCATATATATGTATGGAGTGGAGTTTGCAACTGAAAAGAAACTTTGTGTTCCCAACAAGCTAGGTGAAGGACGGCTTTCACACAAACTTTTCTCTCAGAACTGAGCATGTGGAGAGACGTTCGTTCATCTAGCACAAAGGGAACGGGTTGCAGGAGAAACTATTACTCTGGTTTCTCAGTCTGTTTCCTAGTGCCGGTTTGAAGTTCCTGCAGTTTTCACTGTAAAACCGGGTTACAGCTAGTACCTCCCCATATATATGTATGGAGTGGAGTTTGCAACTGAAAAGAAAATTTTTGTTCCCAACAAGCTAGGTGAAGGACGGCTTTCACACACACTTATCTCTCAGAACTGAGCATGTGGAGAGACGTTCGTTCATCTAGAACAAAGGAACGGGTTGCAGGAGAAACTTTTACTCTGGTTTCTCAGTGTGTTTCCTACTGCCGGATTGAAGTTCCTGCAGTTTTCACTGTAAAACCGTGTTGGAGCTAGTACCTCCCCATATATATGTATGGATTGGAGTTTGCAACTGAAAAGAAACTTTGTGTTCCCAACAAGCTAGGTGAAGGACGGCTTTCACACACACTTACCTCTCAGAACTGAGCATGTGGAGAGACGTCGTTCATCTAGCACTAAGGGAACGTTTTGCAGGAGAAACTTTTACTCTGGATTCCAAGTCTGTTTCCTAGTGCCGGTTTGAAATTCCTGCAGTTTTCACTGTAAAACATATTTGGAGCTAGTACCTCCCCATATATATGTATGGAGTGGAGTTTGCAACTGAAAAGAAACTTTGTGTTCCCAACAAGCTAGGTGAAGGACGGCTTTCACACATACTTATCTCTCAGAACTGAGCATGTGGAGAGACGTTCTTTCATCTAGCATAAATGGAATGGGTTGCAGGAGAAACTTTTACTCTGGTTTCTCAATCTGTTTCCTAGTGCCGGTTTGAAGTTCCTGCAGTTTTCACTGTAAAACCGAGTTGCAGCTAGTACCTCCCCATATATATGTATGGAGTGGAGTTTGCAACTGGAAAGAAACTTTGTGTTCCCAAGAAGCTAGGTGAAGGACGGCTTTCACACACACTTTTCTCTCAGAACTGAGCATGTGGAGAGAGGTTCGTTCATCTAGCACAAAGGGAACGGGTTGCAGGAGAAACTTTTACTCTGGATTCCCAGTCTGTTTCCTAGTGCCGGTTTGAAGTTCCTGCAGTTTACACTGTAAAACCGAGTTGCAGCTAGTACCTCCCCATATATATGTATGGAGTGGAGTTTGCAACTGAAAAGAAACTTTGTGTTCCCAACAAGCTAGGTGAAGGACGGCTTTCACACACACTTATCTCTCAGAACTGAGCATGTGGAGAGACGTTCGTTCATCTAGCACAAAGGGAACGGGTTGCAGGAGAAACTTATACTCTGGTTTCTCAGTCTGTTTCCTAGTGCCGGTTTGAAGTTCCTGCAGTTTTCACTGTAAAACCGAGTTGCAGCTAGTACCTCCCCATATATATGTATGGAGTGGAGTTTGCAACTGAAAAGAACCTTTGTGTTCCCAACAAGCTAGGTGAAGGACGGCTTTCACACCCACTTATCTCTCAGAACCGAGCATGTGGAGAGACGTTCGTTCATCTAGCACAAAGGGAACGGTTTGCTGGAGAAACTTTTACTCTGGTTTCTCAGTCTGTTTCCTAGTGCCGGTTTGAAGTTCCTGCAGTTTTCACTGTAAAACCGAGTTGGAGCTAGTATTTCCCCATATATATGTATGGAGTGGGGTTTGCAACTGAAAAGAAACTTTGTGTTCCCAACAAGCTAGGTGAAGGACGGCTTTCACACACACTTATCTCTCAGAACTGAGCATGTGGAGAGACGTTTTTCATCTAGCACAAAGGGAACGGGTTGCAGGAGAAACTTTTACTCTGGTTTCTCAGTCTGTTTCTTAGTGCCGGTTTGAACTTCCTGCAGTTTTCACTTTAAAACCGAGTTTGAGCTTGTACCTCCCCATATATATGTATGGAGTGGAGTTTGCAACTGAAAAGAAACTTTGTGTTCCCAACAAGCTAGGTGAAGGACGGCTTTCACACACAATTATCTCTCAGAACCGAGCATGTGGAGAGACGTTCGTTCATCTAGCACAAAGGGAACGGGTTGCAGGAGAAACTTTTACTCTGGTTTCTCAGTCTGTTTCCTAGTGCCGGTTTGAAGTTCCTGCAGTTTTCACTGTAAAACATATTTGGAGCTAGTACCTCCCCATATATATGTATGGAGTGGAGTTTGCAACTGAAAAGAAACTTTGTGTTCCCAACAAGCTAGGTGAAGGACGGCTTTCACACACACATATCTCTCAGAACTGAGCATGTGGAGAGACGTTCGTTCATCTAGCACAAATGGAACGGGTTGCAGGGGAAACTTTTACTCTGGTTTCTCAGTCTGTTTCCTAGTGCCGGTTTGAAGTTCCTGCAGTTTTCACTGTAAAACTGAGTTGCAGCTAGTACATCCCCATATATATGTATGGAGTGGAGTTTGCAACTGAAAAGAAACTTTGTGTTCCCAACAAGCTAGGTGAAGGACGGCTTTTACACAAAATTTTCTCTCAGAACAGAGCATGTGGAGAGACGTTCGTTCATCTAGCACAAAGGGAACGGGTTGCAGGTGAAACTTTTACTGTGGTTTCTCAGTCTGTTTCCTAGTGCCGGTTTGAAGTTCCTGCAGTTTTCACTGTAAAACCGGATTGCAGCTAGTACCTCCCCATATATATGTATGGAGTGGAGTTTGCAACTGAAAAGAAAATTTTTGTTCCCAACATGCTAGGTGCAGGACGGCTTTCACACACACTTATCTCTCAGAACTGAGTATGTGGAGAGACGTTCGTTCATCTAGCACAAAGGGAACGGGTTGCAGGAGAAACTTTTACTCTGGTTTCTCAGTGTGTTTCCTACTGCCGGTTTGAAGTTCCTGCAGTTTTCACTGTAAAACCGTGTTGGAGCTAGTACCTCCCCATATATATGTATGGAGTGGAGTTTGCAACTGAAAAGAAACTTTGTGTTCCCAACAAGCTAGGTGAAGGACGGCTTTCACACACACTTACCTCTCAGAACTGAGCATGTGGAGAGACGTCGTTCATCTAGCACAAGGGAACGGTTTGCAGGAGAAACTTTTACTCTGGATTCCCAGTCTGTTTCCTAGTGCCGGTTTGAAATTCCTGCAGTTTTCACTGTAAAACATATTTGGAGCTAGTACCTCCCCATATATATGTATGGAGTGGAGTTTGCAACTGGAAAGAAACTTTGTGTTCCCAACAAGCTAGCTGAAGGACGGCTTTCACAGACACTTATCTCTCAGAACTGAGCATGTGGAGAGAGGTTCGTTCATCTAGCACAAAGGGAACGGGTTGCAGGGGAAGCTTTTACTCTGGATTCCCAGTCTGTTTCCTAGTGCCGGTTTGAAGTTCCTGCAGTTTTCACTGTAAAACCGAGTTGCAGCTAGTACCTCCCCATATATATGTATGGAGTGGAGTTTGCAACTGAAAAGAAACTTTGTGTTCCCAACAAGCTAGGTGAAGGACGGCTTTCACACACACTTATCTCTCAGAACTGAGCATGTGGAGAGACGTTCGTTCATCTAGCACAAAGGTAACGGGTTGCAGGAGAAACTTATACTCTGGTTTCTCAGTCTGTTTCCTAGTGCCGGTTTGAAGTTCCTGCAGTTTTCACTGTAAAACCGAGTTGGAGCTAGTACCTCCCCTTATATATGTATGGAGTGGAGTTTGCAACTGAAAAGAAACTTTGTGTTCCCAACAAGCTAGGAGAAGGACGGCTTTCACACACACTTACCTCTCAGAACTGAGCATGTGGAGAGACGTCGTTCATCTAGAACTAAGGGAACGGTTTGCAGGAGAAACTTTTACTCTGGATTCCCAGTCTGTTTCCTAGTGCCGGTTTGAAATTCCTGCAGTTTTCACTGTAAAACATATTTGGAGCTAGTACCTCCCCATATATATGTATGGAGTGGAGTTTGCAACTGAAAAGAAACTTTGTGTTCCCAACAAGCTAGGTGAAGGACGGCTTTCACACATTCTTATCTCTCAGAACTGAGCATGTGGAGAGACGTTCTTTCATCTAGCACAAATGGAATGGGTTGCAGGAGAAACTTTTACTCTGGTTTCTCAATCTGTTTCCTAGTGCCGGTTTGAAGTTCCTGCAGTTTTCACTGTAAAACCGATTTGCAGCTAGTACCTCCCCATATATATGTATGGAGTGGAGTTTGCAACTGGAAAGAAACTTTGTGTTCCCAACAAGCTAGGTGAAGGACGGCTTTCACACACACTTTTCTCTCAGAACTGAGCATGTGGAGAGAGGTTCGTTCATCTAGCACAAAGGGAACGGGTTGCAGGAGAAACTTTTACTCTGGATTCCCAGTCTGTTTCCTAGTGCCGGTTTGAAGTTCCTGCAGTTTTCACTGTAAAACCGAGTTGCAGCTAGTACCTCCCCATATATATGTATGGAGTGGAGTTTGCAACTGAAAAGAATCTTTGTGTTCCCAACAAGCTAGGTGAAGGACGGCTTTCACACACACTTATCTCTCAGAACTGAGCATGTGGAGAGACGTTCGTTCATCTAGCACAAAGGGAACGGGTTGCAGGAGAAACTTATACTCTGGTTTCTCAGTCTGTTTCTTAGTGCCGGTTTGAAGTTCCTGCAGTTTTCACTGTAAAACCGAGTTGCAGCTAGTACCTCCACATATATATGTATGGAGTGGAGTTTGCAACTGAAAAGAACCTTTGTGTTCCCAACAAGCTAGGTGAAGGACGGCTTTCACACCCACTTATCTCTCAGAACCGAGCATGTGGATAGACGTTCGTTCATCTAGCACAAAAGGAACGGTTTGCTGGAGAAACTTTTACTCTGGTTTCTCAGTCTGTTTCCTAGTGCCGGTTTGAAGTTCCTGCAGTTTTCACTGTAAAACCGAGTTGGAGCTAGTATTTCCCCATATATATGTATGGAGTGGGGTTTGCAACTGAAAAGAAACTTTGTGTTCCCAACAAGCTAGGTGAAGGACGGCTTTCACACACACTTATCTCTCAGAACTGAGCATGTGGAGAGACGTTTTTCATCTAGCACAAAGGGAACGGGTTGCAGGAGAAACTTTTACTCTGGTTTCTCAGTCTGTTTCTTAGTGCCGGTTTGAACTTCCTGCAGTTTTCACTTTAAAACCGAGTTGGAGCTTGTACCTCCCCATATATATGTATGGAGTGGAGTTTGCAACTGAAAAGAAACTTTGTGTTCCCAACAAGCTAGGTGAAGGACGGCTTTCACACACACTTATCTCTCAGAACCGAGCATGTGGAGAGACGTTCGTTCATCTAGCACAAAGGGAACGGGTTGCAGGGGAAACTTTTACTCTGGTTTCTCAGTCTGTTTCCTAGTGCCGGTTTGAAGTTCCTGCAGTTTTCACTGTAAAACATATTTGGAGCTAGTACCTCCCCATATATATGTATGGAGTGGAGTTTGCAACTGAAAAGAAACTTTGTGTTCCCAACAAGCTAGGTGAAGGACGGCTTTCACACACACATATCTCTCAGAACTGAGCATGTGGAGAGACGTTCGTTCATCTAGCAAAAAGGGAACGGGTTGCAGGGGAAACTTTTACTCTGGTTTCTCAGTCTGTTTCCTAGTGCCGGTTTGAAGTTCCTGCAGTTTTCACTGTAAAACTGAGTTGCAGCTAGTACATCCCCATATATATGTATGGAGTGGAGTTTGCAACTGAAAAGAAACTTTGTGTTCCCAACAAGCTAGGTGAAGGACGGCTTTTACACAAACTTTTCTCTCAGAACTGAGCATGTGGAGAGACGTTCGTTCATCTAGCACAAAGGGAACGGGTTGCAGGAGAAACTTTTACTGTGGTTTCTCAGTCTGTTTCCTAGTGCCGGTTTGAAGTTCCTGCAGTTTTCACTGTAAAACCGGATTGCAGCTAGTACCTCCCCATATATATGTATGGAGTGGAGTTTGCAACTGAAAAGAAAATTTTTGTTCCCAACATGCTAGGTGAAGGACGGCTTTCACACACACTTATCTCTCAGAACTGAGCATGTGGAGAGACGTTCGTTCATCTAGCTCAAAGGGAACGGGTTGCAGGAGAAACTTTTACTCTGGTTTCTCAGTGTGTTTCCTACTGCCGGTTTGAAGTTCCTGCAGTTTTCACTGTAAAACCGTGTTGGAGCTAGTACCTCCCCATATATATGTATGGAGTGGAGTTTGCAACTGAAAAGAAACTTTGTGTTCCCAACAAGCTAGGTGAAGGACGGCTTTCACACACACTTACCTCTCAGAACTGAGCATGTGGAGAGACGTCGTTCATCTAGCACAAGGGAACGGTTTGCAGGGGAAACTTTTACTCTGGATTCCCAGTCTGTTTCCTAGTGCCGGTTTGAAATTCCTGCAGTTTTCACTGTAAAACATATTTGGAGCTAGTACCTTCCCATATATATGTATGGAGTGGAGTTTGCAACTGAAAAGAAACTTTGTGTTCCCAACAAGCTAGGTGAAGGACGGCTTTCACACATTCTTATCTCTCAGAACAGAGCATGTGAAGAGAAGTTCGTTCATCTAGCCCAAATGGAACGGGTTGCAGGAGAAAGTTTTACTCTGGTTTCTCAATCTGTTTCCTAGTGCCGGTTTGAAGTTCCTGCAGTTTTCACTGTAAAACCGAGTTGCTGCTAGTACCTCCCCATATATATGTATGGAGTGGAGTTTGCAACTGGAAAGAAACTTTGTGTTCCCAACAAGCTAGCTGAAGGACGGCTTTCACAGACACTTATCTCTCAGAACTGAGCATGTGGAGAGAGGTTCGTTCATCTAGCACAAAGGGAACGGGTTGCAGGGGAAGCTTTTACTCTGGATTCCCAGTCTGTTTCCTAGTGCCGGTTTGAAGTTCCTGCAGTTTGCACTGTAAAACCGAGTTGCAGCTAGTACCTCCCCATATATATGTATGGAGTGGAGTTTGCAACTGAAAAGAAACTTTGTGTTCCCAACAAGCTAGTTGAAGGACGGCTTTCACACACACTTATCTCTCAGAACTGAGCATGTGGAGAGACGTTCGTTCATCTAGCACAAAGGGAACGGGTTGCAGGAGAAACTTATACTCTGGTTTCTCAGTCTGTTTCCTAGTGCCGGTTTGATGTTCCTGCAGTTTTCACTGTAAAACCGAGTTGGAGCTAGTACCTCCCCATATATATGTATGGAGTGGAGTTTGCAACTGAAAAGAAACTTTGTGTTCCCATCAAGCTAGGTGAAGGACGGCTTTCACACACACTTATCTCTCAGAACCGAGCATGTGGAGAGACGTTCGTTCATCTAGCACAAAGGGAACGGGTTGCAGGAGAAACTTTACTCTGGTTTCTCAGTCTGTTTCCTAGTGCCTGTTTGAAGTTCCTGCAGGTTTCACTGTAAAACATATTTGGAGCTAGTACCTCCCCATATATATGTATGGAGTGGAGTTTGCAACTGAAAAGAAACTTTGATTTCCCAACAAGCTAGGTGAAGGACGGCTTTCACACACACTTATCTCTCAGAACTGAGCATGTGGAGAGACGTTCGTTCATCTAGCACAAAGGGAACGGGTTGCAGGAGAAACTTTTACTGTGGTTTCTCAGTCTGTTTCCTAGTGCCGGTTTGAAGTTCCTGCAGTTTTCACTGTAAAACCGAGTTGCAGCTAGTACCTCCCCATATATATGTATGGAGTGGAGTTTGCAACTGAAAAGAAACTTTGTGTTCCCAACAAGCTAGGTGAAGGACGGCTTTCACACACACTTATCTCTCAGAACTGAGCATGTGGAGAGACGTTCATTCATCTAGCACAAAGGGAACGTGTTGCAGGAGAAACTTATACTCTGGTTTCTCAGTCTGTTTCCTAGTACCGGTTTGAAGTTCCTGCAGTTTTCACTGTAAAACCGAGTTGGAGCTAGTACCTCCCCTTATATATGTATGGAGTGGAGTTTGCAACTGAAAAGAAACTTTGTGTTCCCAACAAGGTAGGTGAAGTACGGCTTTCACACACACTTATCTCTCAGAACTGAGCATGTGGAGAGACGTTCGTTCATCTAGCACAAAGGGAACGGGTTGCAGGGGAAACTTTTACTCTGGTTTCTCAGTCTGTTTCCTAGTGCCGGTTTGAAGTTCCTGCAGTTTTCACTGTAAAACCGAGTTGCAGCTAGTACCTCCCCATATATATGTATGGAGTGGAGTTTGCAACTGAAAAGAAACTTTGTGTTCCCAACAAGCTAGGTGAAGGACGGCTTCCACACACACTTATCTCTCAGAGCTGAGCATGTGGAGAGACGTTCGTTCATCTAGAACAAAGGGAACGGGTTGCAGATGAAACTTTTACTCTGGTTTCTCAGTCTGTTTCCTAGTGCCGGTTTGAAGTTCCTGCAGTTTTCACTGTAAAACCGAGTTGCAGCTAGTACCTCCCCATATATATGTATGGAGTGGAGTTTGCAACTGAAAAGAAACTTTGTGTTCCCAACAAGCTAGTTGAAGGACGGCTTTCACACACACTTATCTCTCAGAACTGAGCATGTGGAGAGACGTTCGTTCATCTAGCACAAAGGGAACGGGTTGCAGGAGAAACTTTTACTGTGGTTTCTCAGTCTGTTTCCTAGTGCCGGTTTGAAGTTCCTGCAGTTTTCACTGTAAAACCGGGTTGCAGCTAGTACCTCCCCATATATATGTATGGAGTGGAGTTTGCAACTGAAAAGAAACTTTGTGTTCCCAACAAGCTAGGTGAAGGACGGCTTTCACACACACTTATCTCTCAGAACTGAGCACGTGGAGAGACGTTCGTTCATCTAGCACAAAGGAAACGGGTTGCAGGAGAAACTTTTACTGTGGTTTCTCAGTCTGTTTCCTAGTGCCGGTTTGAAGTTCCTGCAGATTTCACTGTAAAACCGTGTTGGAGCTAGTACCTCCCAAAAAATATGTATGGAGTGGAGTTTGCAACTGAAAAGAAACTTTGTGTTCCCAACAAGCTAGGTGAAGGACGGCTTTCACACACACTTATCTCTCAGAACTGAGCATGTGGAGAGACGTTCGTTCATCTAGCACAAAGGGAACGGGTTGCAGGAGAAACTTTTACTCTGGTTTCTCAGTCTGTTTCCTAGTGCCGGTTTGAAGTTCCTGCAGTTTTCACTGTAAAACCGAGTTGGAGCTAGTACCTCCCCATATATATGTATGGAGTGGAGTTTGCAACTGAAAAGAAACTTTGTGTTCCCAACAAGCTAGGTGAAGGACGGCTTTCACACACACTTATCTCTCAGAACCGAGCATGTGGAGAGACGTTCGTTCATCTAGCACAAAGGGAACGGGTTGCAGGAGAAACTTTACTCTGGTTTCTCAGTCTGTTTCCTAGTGCCGGTTTGAAGTTCCTGCAGGTTTCACTGTAAAACATATTTGGAGCTAGTACCTCCCCATATATATGTATGGAGTGGAGTTTGCAACTGAAAAGAAACTTTGATTTCCCAACAAGCTAGGTGAAGGACGGCTTTCACACACACTTATCTCTCAGAACTGAGCATGTGGAGAGACGTTCGTTCATCTAGCACAAAGGGAACGGGTTGCAGGAGAAACTTTTACTGTGGTTTCTCAGTCTGTTTCCTAGTGCCGGTTTGAAGTTCCTGCAGTTTTCACTGTAAAACCGAGTTGCAGCTAGTACCTCCCCATATATATGTATGGAGTGGAGTTTGCAACTGAAAAGAAACTTTGTGTTCCCAACAAGCTAGGTGAAGGACGGCTTTCACACACACTTATCTCTCAGAACTGAGCATGTGGAGAGACGTTCGTTCATCTAGCACAAAGGGAACGGGTTGCAGGAGAAACTTTTAATGTGGTTTCTCAGTCTGTTTCCTAGTGCCGGTTTGAAGTTCCTGCAGTTTTCACTGTAAAACCGGATTGCAGCTAGTACCTCCCCATATATATGTATGGAGTGGAGTTTGCAACTGAAAAGAAAATTTTTGTTCCCAACATGCTAGGTGAAGGACGGCTTTCACACACACTTATCTCTCAGAACTGAGCATGTGGAGAGACGTTCGTTCATCTAGCTCAAAGGGAACGGGTTGCAGGAGAAACTTTTACTCTGGTTTCTCAGTGTGTTTCCTACTGCCGGTTTGAAGTTCCTGCAGTTTTCACTGTAAAACCGTGTTGGAGCTAGTACCTCCCCATATATATGTATGGAGTGGAGTTTGCAACTGAAAAGAAACTTTGTGTTCCCAACAAGCTAGGTGAAGGACGGCTTTCACACACACTTACCTCTCAGAACTGAGCATGTGGAGAGACGTCGTTCATCTAGCACAAGGGAACGGTTTGCAGGGGAAACTTTTACTCTGGATTCCCAGTCTGTTTCCTAGTGCCGGTTTGAAATTCCTGCAGTTTTCACTGTAAAACATATTTGGAGCTAGTACCTTCCCATATATATGTATGGAGTGGAGTTTGCAACTGAAAAGAAACTTTGTGTTCCCAACAAGCTAGGTGAAGGACGGCTTTCACACATTCTTATCTCTCAGAACAGAGCATGTGAAGAGAAGTTCGTTCATCTAGCCCAAATGGAACGGGTTGCAGGAGAAAGTTTTACTCTGGTTTCTCAATCTGTTTCCTAGTGCCGGTTTGAAGTTCCTGCAGTTTTCACTGTAAAACCGAGTTGCTGCTAGTACCTCCCCATATATATGTATGGAGTGGAGTTTGCAACTGGAAAGAAACTTTGTGTTCCCAACAAGCTAGCTGAAGGACGGCTTTCACAGACACTTATCTCTCAGAACTGAGCATGTGGAGAGAGGTTCGTTCATCTAGCACAAAGGGAACGGGTTGCAGGGGAAGCTTTTACTCTGGATTCCCAGTCTGTTTCCTAGTGCCGGTTTGAAGTTCCTGCAGTTTGCACTGTAAAACCGAGTTGCAGCTAGTACCTCCCCATATATATGTATGGAGTGGAGTTTGCAACTGAAAAGAAACTTTGTGTTCCCAACAAGCTAGTTGAAGGACGGCTTTCACACACACTTATCTCTCAGAACTGAGCATGTGGAGAGACGTTCGTTCATCTAGCACAAAGGGAACGGGTTGCAGGAGAAACTTATACTCTGGTTTCTCAGTCTGTTTCCTAGTGCCGGTTTGATGTTCCTGCAGTTTTCACTGTAAAACCGAGTTGGAGCTAGTACCTCCCCATATATATGTATGGAGTGGAGTTTGCAACTGAAAAGAAACTTTGTGTTCCCATCAAGCTAGGTGAAGGACGGCTTTCACACACACTTATCTCTCAGAACCGAGCATGTGGAGAGACGTTCGTTCATCTAGCACAAAGGGAACGGGTTGCAGGAGAAACTTTACTCTGGTTTCTCAGTCTGTTTCCTAGTGCCTGTTTGAAGTTCCTGCAGGTTTCACTGTAAAACATATTTGGAGCTAGTACCTCCCCATATATATGTATGGAGTGGAGTTTGCAACTGAAAAGAAACTTTGATTTCCCAACAAGCTAGGTGAAGGACGGCTTTCACACACACTTATCTCTCAGAACTGAGCATGTGGAGAGACGTTCGTTCATCTAGCACAAAGGGAACGGGTTGCAGGAGAAACTTTTACTGTGGTTTCTCAGTCTGTTTCCTAGTGCCGGTTTGAAGTTCCTGCAGTTTTCACTGTAAAACCGAGTTGCAGCTAGTACCTCCCCATATATATGTATGGAGTGGGGTTTGCAACTGAAAAGAAACTTTGTGTTCCCAACAAGCTAGGTGAAGGACGGCTTTCACACACACTTATCTCTCAGAACTGAGCATGTGGAGAGACGTTCATTCATCTAGCACAAAGGGAACGTGTTGCAGGAGAAACTTATACTCTGGTTTCTCAGTCTGTTTCCTAGTACCGGTTTGAAGTTCCTGCAGTTTTCACTGTAAAACCGAGTTGGAGCTAGTACCTCCCCTTATATATGTATGGAGTGGAGTTTGCAACTGAAAAGAAACTTTGTGTTCCCAACAAGGTAGGTGAAGTACGGCTTTCACACACACTTATCTCTCAGAACTGAGCATGTGGAGAGACGTTCGTTCATCTAGCACAAAGGGAACGGGTTGCAGGGGAAACTTTTACTCTGGTTTCTCAGTCTGTTTCCTAGTGCCGGTTTGAAGTTCCTGCAGTTTTCACTGTAAAACCGAGTTGCAGCTAGTACCTCCCCATATATATGTATGGAGTGGAGTTTGCAACTGAAAAGAAACTTTGTGTTCCCAACAAGCTAGGTGAAGGACGGCTTCCACACACACTTATCTCTCAGAGCTGAGCATGTGGAGAGACGTTCGTTCATCTAGAACAAAGGGAACGGGTTGCAGATGAAACTTTTACTCTGGTTTCTCAGTCTGTTTCCTAGTGCCGGTTTGAAGTTCCTGCAGTTTTCACTGTAAAACCGAGTTGCAGCTAGTACCTCCCCATATATATGTATGGAGTGGAGTTTGCAACTGAAAAGAAACTTTGTGTTCCCAACAAGCTAGTTGAAGGACGGCTTTCACACACACTTATCTCTCAGAACTGAGCATGTGGAGAGACGTTCGTTCATCTAGCACAAAGGGAACGGGTTGCAGGAGAAACTTTTACTGTGGTTTCTCAGTCTGTTTCCTAGTGCCGGTTTGAAGTTCCTGCAGTTTTCACTGTAAAACCGGGTTGCAGCTAGTACCTCCCCATATATATGTATGGAGTGGAGTTTGCAACTGAAAAGAAACTTTGTGTTCCCAACAAGCTAGGTGAAGGACGGCTTTCACACACACTTATCTCTCAGAACTGAGCACGTGGAGAGACGTTCGTTCATCTAGCACAAAGGAAACGGGTTGCAGGAGAAACTTTTACTGTGGTTTCTCAGTCTGTTTCCTAGTGCCGGTTTGAAGTTCCTGCAGATTTCACTGTAAAACCGTGTTGGAGCTAGTACCTCCCAAAAAATATGTATGGAGTGGAGTTTGCAACTGAAAAGAAACTTTGTGTTCCCAACAAGCTAGGTGAAGGACGGCTTTCACACACACTTATCTCTCAGAACTGAGCATGTGGAGAGACGTTCGTTCATCTAGCACAAAGGGAACGGGTTGCAGGAGAAACTTTTACTCTGGTTTCTCAGTCTGTTTCCTAGTGCCGGTTTGAAGTTCCTGCAGTTTTCACTGTAAAACCGAGTTGGAGCTAGTACCTCCCCATATATATGTATGGAGTGGAGTTTGCAACTGAAAAGAAACTTTGTGTTCCCAACAAGCTAGGTGAAGGACGGCTTTCACACACACTTATCTCTCAGAACCGAGCATGTGGAGAGACGTTCGTTCATCTAGCACAAAGGGAACGGGTTGCAGGAGAAACTTTACTCTGGTTTCTCAGTCTGTTTCCTAGTGCCGGTTTGAAGTTCCTGCAGGTTTCACTGTAAAACATATTTGGAGCTAGTACCTCCCCATATATATGTATGGAGTGGAGTTTGCAACTGAAAAGAAACTTTGATTTCCCAACAAGCTAGGTGAAGGACGGCTTTCACACACACTTATCTCTCAGAACTGAGCATGTGGAGAGACGTTCGTTCATCTAGCACAAAGGGAACGGGTTGCAGGAGAAACTTTTACTGTGGTTTCTCAGTCTGTTTCCTAGTGCCGGTTTGAAGTTCCTGCAGTTTTCACTGTAAAACCGAGTTGCAGCTAGTACCTCCCCATATATATGTATGGAGTGGAGTTTGCAACTGAAAAGAAACTTTGTGTTCCCAACAAGCTAGGTGAAGGACGGCTTTCACACACACTTATCTCTCAGAACTGAGCATGTGGAGAGACGTTCATTCATCTAGCACAAAGGGAACGTGTTGCAGGAGAAACTTATACTCTGGTTTCTCAGTCTGTTTCCTAGTACCGGTTTGAAGTTCCTGCAGTTTTCACTGTAAAACCGAGTTGGAGCTAGTACCTCCCCTTATATATGTATGGAGTGGAGTTTGCAACTGAAAAGAAACTTTGTGTTCCCAACAAGGTAGGTGAAGGACGGCTTTCACACACACTTATCTCTCAGAACTGAGCATGTGGAGAGACGTTCGTTCATCTAGCACAAAGGGAACGGGTTGCAGGGGAAACTTTTACTCTGGTTTCTCAGTCTGTTTCCTAGTGCCGGTTTGAAGTTCCTGCAGTTTTCACTGTAAAACCGAGTTGCAGCTAGTACCTCCCCATATATATGTATGGAGTGGAGTTTGCAACTGAAAAGAAACTTTGTGTTCCCAACAAGCTAGGTGAAGGACGGCTTCCACACACACTTATCTCTCAGAGCTGAGCATGTGGAGAGACGTTCGTTCATCTAGAACAAAGGGAACGGGTTGCAGATGAAACTTTTACTCTGGTTTCTCAGTCTGTTTCCTAGTGCCGGTTTGAAGTTCCTGCAGTTTTCACTGTAAAACCGAGTTGCAGCTAGTACCTCCCCATATATATGTATGGAGTGGAGTTTGCAACTGAAAAGAAACTTTGTGTTCCCAACAAGCTAGTTGAAGGACGGCTTTCACACACACTTATCTCAGAACTGAGCATGTGGAGAGACGTTCGTTCATCTAGCACAAAGGGAACGGGTTGCAGGAGAAACTTTTACTGTGGTTTCTCAGTCTGTTTCCTAGTGCCGGTTTGAAGTTCCTGCAGTTTTCACTGTAAAACCGGGTTGCAGCTAGTACCTCCCCATATATATGTATGGAGTGGAGTTTGCAACTGAAAAGAAACTTTGTGTTCCCAACAAGCTAGGTGAAGGACGGCTTTCACACACACTTATCTCTCAGAACTGAGCACGTGGAGAGACGTTCGTTCATCTAGCACAAAGGAAACGGGTTGCAGGAGAAACTTTTACTGTGGTTTCTCAGTCTGTTTCCTAGTGCCGGTTTGAAGTTCCTGCAGATTTCACTGTAAAACCGTGTTGGAGCTAGTACCTCCCAAAAAATATGTATGGAGTGGAGTTTGCAACTGAAAAGAAACTTTGTGTTCCCAACAAGCTAGTTGAAGGACGGCTTTCACACACACTTATCTCTCAGAACTGAGCATGTGGAGAGACGTTCGTTCATCTAGCACAAAGGGAACGGGTTGCAGGAGAAACTTTTACTCTGGTTTCTCAGTCTGTTTCCTAGTGCCGGTTTGAAGTTCCTGCAGTTTTCACTTTAAAAACGAGTTGCAGCTAGTACCTCCCCATATATATGTATGGAGTGGAATTTGCTACTGAAAAGAAACTTTGTGTTCCCAACAAGCTAGGTGAAGGACGGCTTTCACACACAATTATCTCTCAGAACCGAACATGTGGAGAGACTTTCGTTCATCTAGCACAAAGGGAACGGGTTGCAGGAGAAACTTTTACTCTGGTTTCTCAGTCTGTTTCCAAGTTCCGGTTTGAAGTTCCTGCAGTTTTCACTGTAAAACCGAGTTGGAGCTATATTTCCCCATAAATATGTTTGGAGTGCGGTTTGCAACTGAAAAGAAACTTAGTGTTCCCAACAAGCTAGGTGAAGGACGGCTTTCACACACACTTTTCTTTCAGAACTGAGCATGTGGAGAGACGTTCGTTCATCTAGCACAAAGGGAACGGGTTGCAGGAGAAACTTTTACTCTGGTTTCTCAGTCTGTTTCTTAGTGCCGGTTTGAAGTTCCTGCAGTTTTCACTTTAAAACCGTGTTGGAGCTAGTACCTCCCCATATATATGTATGGAGTGGAGTTTGCAACTGAAAAGAAACTTTGTGTTCCCAACAAGCTAGGTGAAGGACGGCTTTCACACACGCTTATCTCTCAGAACCGAGCATGTGGAGAGACGTTCGTTCATCTAGCCCAAATGGAACGGGTTGCAGGAGAAACTTTTACTGTGGTTTCTCAGTCTGTTTCCTAGTGCCGGTTTGAAGTTCCTGCAGTTTTCACTGTAAAACCGAGTTGCAGTTAGTACCTCCCCATATATATGTATGGATTGGAGTTTGCAACTGAAAACAAACTTTGATTTCCCAACAAGCTAGTTGAAGGACGGCTTTCACACACACTTATCTCTCAGAACTGAGCATGTGGAGAGACGTTCGTTCATCTAGCACAAAGGGAACGGGTTGCAGGAGAAACTTTTACTGTGGTTTCTCAGTCTGTTTCCTAGTGCCGGTTTGAAGTTCCTGCAGTTTTCACTGTAAAACCGGGTTGCAGCTAGTACCTCCCCATATATATGTATGGAGTGGAGTTTGCAACTGAAAAGAAACTTTGTGTTCCCAACAAGCTAGGTGAAGGACGGCTTTCACACACACTTATCTCTCAGAACTGAGCACGTGGAGAGACGTTCGTTCATCTAGCACAAAGGAAACGGGTTGCAGGAGAAACTTTTACTGTGGTTTCTCAGTCTGTTTCCTAGTGCCGGTTTGAAGTTCCTGCAGATTTCACTGTAAAACCGTGTTGGAGCTAGTACCTCCCAAAAAATATGTATGGAGTGGAGTTTGCAACTGAAAAGAAACTTTGTGTTCCCAACAAGCTAGTTGAAGGACGGCTTTCACACACACTTATCTCTCAGAACTGAGCATGTGGAGAGACGTTCGTTCATCTAGCACAAAGGGAACGGGTTGCAGGAGAAACTTTTACTCTGGTTTCTCAGTCTGTTTCCTAGTGCCGGTTTGAAGTTCCTGCAGTTTTCACTTTAAAAACGAGTTGCAGCTAGTACCTCCCCATATATATGTATGGAGTGGAATTTGCTACTGAAAAGAAACTTTGTGTTCCCAACAAGCTAGGTGAAGGACGGCTTTCACACACAATTATCTCTCAGAACCGAACATGTGGAGAGACTTTCGTTCATCTAGCACAAAGGGAACGGGTTGCAGGAGAAACTTTTACTCTGGTTTCTCAGTCTGTTTCCAAGTTCCGGTTTGAAGTTCCTGCAGTTTTCACTGTAAAACCGAGTTGGAGCTATATTTCCCCATAAATATGTTTGGAGTGCGGTTTGCAACTGAAAAGAAACTTAGTGTTCCCAACAAGCTAGGTGAAGGACGGCTTTCACACACACTTTTCTTTCAGAACTGAGCATGTGGAGAGACGTTCGTTCATCTAGCACAAAGGGAACGGGTTGCAGGAGAAACTTTTACTCTGGTTTCTCAGTCTGTTTCTTAGTGCCGGTTTGAAGTTCCTGCAGTTTTCACTTTAAAACCGTGTTGGAGCTAGTACCTCCCCATATATATGTATGGAGTGGAGTTTGCAACTGAAAAGAAACTTTGTGTTCCCAACAAGCTAGGTGAAGGACGGCTTTCACACACGCTTATCTCTCAGAACCGAGCATGTGGAGAGACGTTCGTTCATCTAGCCCAAATGGAACGGGTTGCAGGAGAAACTTTTACTGTGGTTTCTCAGTCTGTTTCCTAGTGCCGGTTTGAAGTTCCTGCAGTTTTCACTGTAAAACCGAGTTGCAGTTAGTACCTCCCCATATATATGTATGGATTGGAGTTTGCAACTGAAAACAAACTTTGATTTCCCAACAAGCTAGTTGAAGGACGGCTTTCACACACACTTATCTCTCAGAACTGAGCATGTGGAGAGACGTTCGTTCATCTAGCACAAAGGGAACGGGTTGCAGGAGAAACTTTTACTGTGGTTTCTCAGTCTGTTTCCTAGTGCCGGTTTGAAGTTCCTGCAGTTTTCACTGTAAAACCGAGTTGCAGCTAGTACCTCCCCATATATATGTATGGAGTGGAGTTTGCAACTGAAAAGAAACTTTGTGTTCCCAACAAGCTAGGTGAAGGACGGCTTTCACACACACTTATCTCTCAGAACTGAGCATGTGGAGAGACGTTCGTTCATCTAGCACAAAGGGAACGGGTTGCAGGAGAAACTTTTACTCGGGTTTCTCAGTCTGTTTCCTAGTGCCGGTTTGAAGTTCCAGCAGTTTTCACTGTAAAACCGAGTTGCAGCTACTACCTCCCCATATATATGTATGGAGTGGAGTTTGCTACTGAAAATAAACTTTGTGTTCCCAACAAGCTAGGTGAAGGTCGGCTTTCACACACACTTATCTCTCAGAACTGAGCATGTGGAGAGACGTTCGTTCATCTAGCACAAAGGGAACGGGTTGCAGGAGAAACTTTTACTCTGGTTTCTCAGTCTGTTTCCTAGTGCCGGTTTGAAGTTCCTGCAGTTTTCACTGTAAAACCGAGTTGCAGCTAGTACCTCCCCATATATATGTATGGAGTGGAGTTTGCAACTGAAAAGAAACTTTGTGTTCCCAACAAGCTAGGTGAAGGACGGCTTTCACACACACTTATCTCTCAGAACTGAGCATGTGGAGAGACGTTCGTTCATCTAGCACAAAGGGAACGGGTTGCAGGAGAAACTTTTACTCTGGTTTCTCAGTCTGTTTCCTAGTGCCGGTTTGTGTTCCTGCAGTTTTCACTGTAAAACCGTGTTGGAGCTATTACCTCCCCATATATATGTATGGATTGGAGTTTGCAACTGAAAAGAAACTTTGTGTTCCCAACAAGCTAGGTGAAGGACGGCTTTCACACACACTTATCTCTCAGAACTGAGCATGTGGAGAGACGTTCGTTCATCTAGCACAAAGGGAACGGGTTGCAGGAGAAACTTTTACTCTGGTTTCCCAGTCTGTTTCTTAGTGCCGGTTTGAAGTTCCTGCAGTTTTCACTGTAAAACCGAGTTGCAGCTAGTACCTCCCCATATATATGTATGGAGTGGAATTTGCAATTGAAAAGAAACTTTGTGTTCCCAACAAGCTAGGTGAAGGACGGCTTTCACACACACTTATCTCTCAGAACTGAGCATGTGGAGAGACTTTCGTTCATCTAGCACAAAAGGAACGGGTTTCAGGAGAAACTTTTACTGTGGTTTCTCAGTCTGTTTCCTAGTGCCGGTTTGAAGTTCCTGCAGTTTTCACTGTAAAACCGAGTTGCAGCTAGTACCTCCCCATATATATGTATGGAGTGGAGTTTGCAACTGAAAAGAAACTTTGTGTTCCCAACAAGCTAGGTGAAGGACGGCTTTCACACACACTTATCTCTCAGAACTGAGCATGTGGAGAGACGTTCGTTCATCTAGCACAAAGGGAACGGTTTGCAGGAGAAACTTTTACTGTGGTTTCTCAGTCTGTTTCCTAGTGCCGGTTTGAAGTTCCTGCAGATTTCAGTGTAAAACCGGGTTGCAGCTAGTACCTCCCCATATATATGTATGGATTGGAGTTTGCAACTGAAAAGAAACTTTGTGTTCCCAACAAGCTAGGTGAAGGACGGCTTTCACACACGCTTATCTCTCAGAACCCAGCATGTGGAGAGACGTTCGTTCATCTAGCACAAAGGGAACGGGTTGCAGGAGAAACTTTTACTCTGGTTTCTCAGTCTGTTTCCTAGTGCCGGTTTGAAGTTCCTGCAGTTTTCACTGTAAAACCGAGTTGCAGCTAGTACCTCCCCATATATATGTATGGAGTGGAGTTTGCAACTGAAAACAAACTTTGATTTCCCAACAAACTAGGTGAAGGACGGCTTTCACACACACTTTTCTCTCAGAACTGAGCATGTGGAGAGACGTTCGTTCATCTAGCACAAAGGGAACGGGTTGCAGGAGAAACTTTTACTGTGGTTTCTCAGTCTGTTTCCTAGTGCCGGTTTGAAGTTCCAGCAGTTTTCACTGTAAAACCGAGTTGCAGCTACTACCTCCCCATATATATGTATGGAGTGGAGTTTGCTACTGAAAAGAAACTTTGTGTTCCCAACAAGCTAGGTGAAGGACGGCTTTCACACACACTTATCTCTCAGAAGTGAGCATGTGGAGGGACGTTCGTTCATCTAGCACAAAGGGAACGGGTTGCAGGAGAAACTTTTACTCTGGTTTCTCAGTCTGTTTCCTAGTGCCGGTTTGAAGTTCCTGCAGTTTTCACTGTAAAACCGTGTTGGAGCTATTACCTCCCCATATATATGTATGGAGTGGAGTTTGCAACTGAAAAGAAACTTTGTGTTCCCAACAAGCTAAGTGAAGTCGGCTTTCACACACACTTATCTCTCAGAACTGAGCATGTGGAGAGACGTTCGTTCATCTAGCACAAAGGGAACGGGTTGCAGGAGAAACTTTTACTCTGGTTTCTCAGTCTGTTTCCTAGTGCCGGTTTGAAGTTCCTGCAGTTTTCACTGTAAAACCGAGTTGCAGCTAGTACCTCCCCATATATATGTATGGAGTGGAGTTTGCAACTGAAAAGAAAATTTGTGTTCCCAACAAGCTAGGTGAAGGACGGCTTTCACACACACTTATCTCTCAGAACTGAGCATGTGGAGAGACGTTCGTTCATCTAGCACAAAGGGAACGGGTTGCAGGAGAAACTTTTACTGTGGTTTCTCAGTCTGTTTCCTAGTGCCGGTTTGAAGTTCCGGCAGATTTCAGTGTAAAACCTGGTTGCAGCTTGTACCTCCCCATATATATGTATGGAGTGGAGTTTGCAACTGAAAAGAAACTTTGTGTTCCCAACAAGCTAGGTGAAGGACAGCTTACACACACACTTATCTCTCAGAACTGAGCATGTGGAGAGACGTTCGTTCATCTAGCACAAAGGGAACGGTTTGCAGGAGAAACTTTTACTCTGGATTTCCAGTCTGTTTCCTAGTGCCGGTTTGAAGTTCCTGCATTTTTCACTGTAAAACCGAGTTGGAGCTAGTACCTCCCCATATATATGTATGGAGTGGAGTTTGCAACTGAAAAGAAACTTTGTGTTCCCAACAAGCTAGGTGAAGGACGGCTTTCACACACACTTATCTCTCAGAACTGAGCATGTGGAGAGACGTTCGTTCATCTAGCACAAAGGGAACGGGTTGCAGGAGAAACTTTTACTCTGGTTTCTCAGTCTGTTTCCTAGTGCCGGTTTGAAGTTACTGCAGTTTTCACTGTAAAACCGAGTTGCAGCTAGTACCTCCCCATATATATGTATGGAGTGGAGTTTGCAACTGAAAAGAAACTTTGTGTTCCTAACAAGCTAGCTGAAGAACGGCTTTCACACACACTTATCTCTCAGAACTGAGCATGTGGAGAGACGTTCGTTCATCTAGCACAAAGGGAACGGGTTGCAGGAGAAACTTTTACTCTGGATACCCAGTCTGTTTCCTAGTGCCGGTTTCAAGTTCTTGCAGTTTTCACTGTAAAACCGAGTTGGAGCTAGTACCTCCCCATATATATGTATGGAGTAAGGTTTGCAACTGAAAAGAAACTTTGTGTTCCCAACAAGCTAGGTGAAGGACGGCTTTCACACCCACTTATCTCTCAGAACCGAGCATGTGGAGGGACGTTCGTTCATCTAGCACAAAAGGAACGATTTGCAGGAGAAACTTTTACTCTGGTTTCTCAGTCTGTTTCCTAGTGCCGGTTTGAAGTTCCTGCAGTTTTCACTGTAAAATCGAGTTGCAGCTAGTACCTCCCCATATAAATGTATGGAGTGGAGTTTGCAACTGAAAAGAAACTTTGTATTCCAAACAAGCTAGGTGAAGGACGGCTTTCACACACACTTATCTCTCAGAACCGAGCATGTGGAGAGACGTTCGTTCATCTAGCACAAAGGGAACGGGTTGCAGGAGAAACTTATACTCTGGTTTCTCAGTCTGTTTCCTAGTGCCTGTTTGAAGTTCCTGCAGTTTTCACTGTAAAACCGAGTTGGAGCTAGTATTTCCCCATATATATGTATGGTGTGGGGTTTGCAACTGAAAAGAAACTTTGTGTTCCCAACAAGCTAGGTGAAGGACGGCTTTCACACACACTTATCTCTCAGAACTGAGCATGTGGAGAGACGTTCTTTCATCTAGCACAAAGGGAACGGGTTGCAGGGGAAACTTTTACTCTGGTTTCTCAGTATGTTTATTAGTGCCAGTATGAACTTCCTGCAGTTTTCACTTTAAAACCGAGTTGGAGCTTGTACCTCCCCATATATATGTATGGAGTGGAGTTTGCAACTGAAAAGAAACTTTGTGTTCCCAACAAGCTAGGTGAAGGACGGCTTTCACACACACTTATCTCTCAGAACCGAGCATGTGGAGAGTCGTTCGTTCATCTAGCACAAAGGGAACGGGTTGCAGGAGAAACTTTTACTCTGGTTTCTCAGTCTGTTTCCTAGTGCCGGTTTGAAGTTCCTGCAGTTTTCACTGTAAAACATATTTGGAGCTAGTACCTCCCCATATATATGTATGGAGTGGAGTTTGCAACTGAAAAGAAACTTTGTGTTCCCAACAAGCTAGGTGAAGGACGGCTTTCACACACACATATCTCTCAGAACTGAGCATGTGGAGAGACGTTCGTTCATCTAGCACAAATGGAACGGGTTGCAGGGGAAACTTTTACTCTGGTTTCTCAGTCTGTTTCCTAGTGCCGGTTTGAAGTTCCTGCAGTTTTCACTGTAAAACCGAGTTGCAGCTAGTACATCCCCATATATATGTATGGAGTGGAGTTTGCAACTGAAAAGAAACTTTGTGTTCCCAACAAGCTAGGTGAAGGACGGCTTTCACACACACTTTTCTCTCAGAACTGAGCATGTGGAGAGACGTTCGTTCATCTAGCACAAAGGGAACGGGTTGCAGCAGAAACTTTTACTCTGGCTTCTCAGTCTGTTTCCTAGTGCCGGTTTGAAGTTCCTGCCATTTTCACTGTAAAACCGGGTTGCAGCTAGTACCTCCCCATATATATGTATTGAGTGGAGTTTGCAACTGAAAAGAAAATTTTTGTTCCCAACAAGATAGGTGAAGGACGGCTTTCACACACAATTATCTCTCAGAACTGAGCATGTGGAGAGACGTTCGTTCATCTAGAACAAAGGGAACGGGTTGCAGGAGAAACTTTTACTCTGGTTTCTCAGTGTGTTTCCTAGTGCCGGTTTGAAGTTCCTGCAGTTTTCACTGTAAAACCGTGTTGGAGCTAGTACCTCCCCATATATATGTATGGAGTGGAGTTTGCAACTGAAAAGAAACTTTGTGTTCCCAACAAGCTAGGTGAAAGACGGCTTTCACACACACTTACTTCTCAGAACTGAGCATGTGGAGAGACGTTCGTTCATCTAGCACAAAGGGAACGGTTTGCAGGAGAAACTTTTACTCTGGATTCCCAGTCTGTTTCCTAGTGCCGGTATGAAATTCCTGCAGTTTTCACTGTAAAACATATTTGGAGCTAGTACCTACCCATATATATGTATGGAGTGGAGTTTGCAACTGAAAAGAAAATTTGTGTTCCCAACAAGCTAGGTGAAGGACGGCTTTCACACACACTTATCTCTCAGAACTGAGCATGTGGAGATACGTTCGTTCATCTAGCACAAATGGAACGGGTTGCAGGAGAAACTTTTACTCTGGTTTCTCAATCTGTTTCCTAGTGCCGGTTTGAAGTTCCTGCAGTTTTCACTGTAAAACAGAGTTGCAGCTAGTACCTCCCCATATATATGTATGGAGTGGAGTTTGCAACTGAAAAGAAACTTTGTGTTCCCAACAATCTAGGTGAAGGACGGCTTTCACACACGCTTATCTCTCAGAACCGAGCATGTGGAGAGACGTTCGTTCATCTAGCACAAAGGGAACGGGTTGCAGGAGAAACTTTTACTCTGGTTTCTCAGTCTGTTTCCTAGTGCCGGTTTGAAGTTCCTGCAGTTTTCACTGTAAAAATGAGTTGCAGCTAGTACCTCCCCATATATATGTATGGAGTGGAGTTTGCAACTGAAAAGAAACTTTGTGTTCCCAACAAGCTAGATGAAGGACGGCTTTCACACCCGCTTATCTCTCAGAACCGAGCATGTGGAGAGACGTTCGTTCATCTAGCACAAAAGGAATGGTTTGCAGGAGAAACTTTTACTCTGGTTTCTCAGTCTGTTTCCTAGTGCCGGTTTGAAGTTCCTGCAGTTTTCACTGTAAAACCGATTTGCAGCTAGTACCTCCCCATATATATGTATGGAGTGGAGTTTGCAACTGAAAAGAAACTTTGTGTTCCCAACAAGCTAGGTGAAGGAAGGCTTTCACACACACTTATCTCTCAGAACCGAGCATGTGGAGAGACGTTCGTTCATCTAGCACAAAGGGAACGGGTTGCAGGAGAAACTTTTACTCTGGTTTCTCAGTCTGTTTCCTAGTGCCGGTTTGAAGTTCCTGCAGTTTTCACTGTAAAACCGAGTTGGAGCTAGTATTTCCCCATATATATGTATGGAGTGGGGTTTGCAACTGAAAAGAAACTTTGTGTTCCCAACAAGCTAGGTGAAGGACGGCTTTCACACACACTTATCTCTCAGAAATGAGCATGTGGAGAGACGTTCGTTCATCTAGCACAAAGGGAACGGGTTGCAGGAGAAACTTTTACTCTGGTTTCTCAGTCTGTTTCCTAGTGCCGGTTTGAAGTTCCTGCAGTTTTCACTTTAAAACCGAGTTGCAGCTAGTACCTCCCCATATATATGTATGGAGTGGAATTTGCTACTGAAAAGAAACTTTGTGTTCCCAACAAGCTAGGTGAAGGACGGCTTTCACACACAATTATCTCTCAGAACCGAACATGTGGAGAGACTTTCGTTCATCTAGCACAAAGGGAACGGGTTGCAGGAGAAACTTTTACTCTGGTTTCTCAGTCTGTTTCCTAGTGCCGGTTTGAAGTTCCTGCAGTTTTCACTGTAAAACCGAGTTGGAGCTATATTTCCCCATAAATATGTTTGGAGTGGGGTTTGCAACTGAAAAGATACTTAGTGTTCCCAACAAGCTAGGTGAAGGACGGCTTTCACACACACTTTTCTCTCAGAACTGAGCATGTGGAGAGACGTTCGTTCATCTAGCACAAAGGGAACGGGTTGCAGGAGAAACTTTTACTCTGGTTTCTCAGTCTGTTTCTTAGTGCCGGTTTGAAGTTCCTGCAGTTTTCACTTTAAAACCGAGTTGGAGCTAGTACCTCCCCATATATATGTATGGAGTGGAGTTTGCAACTGAAAAGAAACTTTGTGTTCCCAACAAGCTAGGTGAAGGACGGCTTTCACACACGCTTATCTCTCAGAACCGAGCATGTGGAGAGACGTTCGTTCATCTAGCCCAAATGGAACGGGTTGCAGGAGAAACTTTTACTCTGGTTTCTCAGTCTGTTTCCTAGTGCCGGTTTGAAGTTCCTGCAGTTTTCACTGTAAAACCGAGTTGCAGCTAGTACCACCCCATATATATGTATGGAGTGGAGTTGGCAACTGAAAAGAAAATTTGTGTTCCCAACAAGCTAGGTGAAGGACGGCTTTCACACACACTTATCTCTCAGAAATGAGCATGTGGAGAGACGTTCGTTCATCTAGCACAAAGGGAACGGGTTGCAGGAGAAACTTTTACTGTGGTTTCTCAGTCTGTTTCCTAGTGCCGGTTTGAAGTTCCTGCAGATTTCAGTGTAAAACCGGGTTGCAGCTTGTACCTCCCCATATATATGTATGGATTGGAGTTTGCAACTGAAAAGAAACTTTGTGTTCCCAACAAGCTAGGTGAAGGACAGCTTACACACACACTTATCTCTCAGAACTGAGCATGTGGAGAGACGTTCGTTCATCTAGCACAAAGGGAACGGTTTGCAGGAGAAACTTTTACTCTGGATTTCCAGTCTGTTTCCTAGTGCCGGTTTGAAGTTCCTGCATTTTTCACTGTAAAACAGATTTGGAGCTTGTACCTCCCCATATATATGTATGGAGTGGAGTTTGCAACTGAAAAGAAACTTTGTGTTCCCAACAAGCTAGGTGAAGGACGGCTTTCACACACACTTATCTCTCAGAACCGAGCATGTGGAGAGACGTTCGTTCATCTAGCACAAAGGGAACGGGTTGCAGGAGAAACTTTTACTCTGGTTTCTCAGTCTGTTTCCTAGTGCCGGTTTGAAGTTACTGCAGTTTTCACTGTAAAACCGAGTTGCAGCTAGTACCTCCCCATATATATGTATGGAGTGGAGTTTGCAACTGAAAAGAAACTTTGTGTTCCCAACAAGCTAGCTGAAGAACGGCTTTCACACACACTTATCTCTCAGAACTGAGCATGTGGAGAGACGTTCGTTCATCTAGCACAAAGGGAACGGGTTGCATGAGAAACTTTTACTCTGGATTCCCAGTCTGTTTCCTAGTGCCGGTTTCAAGTTCCTGCAGTTTTCACTGTAAAACCGAGTTGGAGCTAGTACCTCCCCATATATATGTATGGAGTAAGGTTTGCAACTGAAAAGAAACTTTGTGTTCCCAACAAGCTAGGTGAAGGACGGCTTTCACACACACTTATCTCTCAGAACCGAGCATGTGGAGGGACGTTCGTTCATCTAGCACAAAAGGAACGATTTGCAGGAGAAACTTTTACTCTGGTTTCTCAGTCTGTTTCCTAGTGCCGGTTTGAAGTTCCTGCAGTTTTCACTGTAAAACCGAGTTGCAGCTAGTACCTACCCATATAAATGTATGGAGTGGAGTTTGCAACTGAAAAGAAACTTTGTGTTCCCAACAAGCTAGGTGAAGGACGGCTTTCACACACACTTATCTCTCAGAACTGAGCATGTGGAGAGACGTTCGTTCATCTAGCACAAAGGGAACTGGTTGCAGGAGAAACTTTTACTCTGGTTTCTCAGTCTGTTTCCTAGTGCCGGTTTGAAGTTCCTGCAGTTTTCACTGTAAAACCGTGTTGGAGCTATTAACTCCCCATATATATGTATGGAGTGGAGTTTGCAACTGAAAAGAAACTTTGTGTTCCCAACAAGCTAGGTGAAGGACGGCTTTCACACACACTTATCTCTCAGAACTGAGCATGTGGAGAGACGTTCGTTCATCTAGCACAAAGGGAACGGGTTGCAGGAGAAACTTTTACTCTGGTTTCTCAGTCTGTTTCCTAGTGCCGGTTTGAAGTTCCTGCAGTTTTCACTGTAAAACCGAGTTGCAGCTAGTACCACCCCATATATATGTATGGAGTGGAGTTTGCAACTGAAAAGAAAATTTGTGTTCCCAACAAGATAGGTGAAGGACGGCTTTCACACACACTTATCTCTCAGAACTGAGCATGTGGAGAGACGTTCGTTCATCTAGCACAAAGGGAACGGGTTGCAGGAGAAACTTTTACTGTGGTTTCTCAGTCTGTTTCCTAGTGCCGGTTTGAAGTTCCTGCAGATTTCAGTGTAAAACCGGGTTGCAGCTTGTACCTCCCCATATATATGTATGGATTGGAGTTTGCAACTGAAAAGAAACTTTGTGTTCCCAACAAGCTAGGTGAAGGACAGCTTACACACACACTTATCTCTCAGAACTGAGCATGTGGAGAGACGTTCGTTCATCTAGCACAAAGGGAACGGTTTGCAGGAGAAACTTTTACTCTGGATTTCCAGTCTGTTTCCTAGTGCCGGTTTGAAGTTCCTGCATTTTTCACTGTAAAACAGATTTGGAGCTTGTACCTCCCCATATATATGTATGGAGTGGAGTTTGCAACTGAAAAGAAACTTTGTGTTCCCAACAAGCTAGGTGAAGGACGGCTTTCACACACACTTATCTCTCAGAACTGAGCATGTGGAGAGACGTTCGTTCATCTAGCACAAAGGGAACGGGTTGCAGGAGAAACTTTTACTCTGGTTTCTCAGTCTGTTTCCTAGTGCCGGTTTGAAGTTACTGCAGTTTTCACTGTAAAACCGAGTTGCAGCTAGTACCTCCCCATATATATGTATGGAGTGGAGTTTGCAACTGAAAAGAAACTTTGTGTTCCCAACAAGCTAGCTGAAGAACGGCTTTCACACACACTTATCTCTCAGAACTGAGCATGTGGAGAGACGTTCGTTCATCTAGCACAAAGGGAACGGGTTGCATGAGAAACTTTTACTCTGGATTCCCAGTCTGTTTCCTAGTGCCGGTTTCAAGTTCCTGCAGTTTTCACTGTAAAACCGAGTTGGTGCTAGTACCTCCCCATATATATGTATGGAGTAAGGTTTGCAACTGAAAAGAAACTTTGTGTTCCCAACAAGCTAGGTGAAGGACGGCTTTCACACACACTTATCTCTCAGAACCGAGCATGTGGAGGGACGTTCGTTCATCTAGCACAAAAGGAACGATTTGCAGGAGAAACTTTTACTGTGGTTTCTCAGTCTGTTTCCTAGTGCCGGTTTGAAGTTCCTGCAGATTTCAGTGTAAAACCGGGTTGCAGCTTGTACCTCCCCATATATATGTATGGATTGGAGTTTGCAACTGAAAAGAAACTTTGTGTTCCCAACAAGCTAGGTGAAGGACAGCTTACACACACACTTATCTCTCAGAACTGAGCATGTGGAGAGACGTTCGTTCATCTAGCACAAAGGGAACGGTTTGCAGGAGAAACTTTTACTCTGGATTTCCAGTCTGTTTCCTAGTGCCGGTTTGAAGTTCCTGCATTTTTCACTGTAAAACAGATTTGGAGCTTGTACCTCCCCATATATATGTATGGAGTGGAGTTTGCAACTGAAAAGAAACTTTGTGTTCCCAACAAGCTAGGTGAAGGACGGCTTTCACACACACTTATCTCTCAGAACTGAGCATGTGGAGAGACGTTCGTTCATCTAGCACAAAGGGAACTGGTTGCAGGAGAAACTTTTACTCTGGTTTCTCAGTCTGTTTCCTAGTGCCGGTTTGAAGTTACTGCAGTTTTCACTGTAAAACCGAGTTGCAGCTAGTACCTCCCCATATATATGTATGGAGTGGAGTTTGCAACTGAAAAGAAACTTTGTGTTCCCAACAAGCTAGCTGAAGAACGGCTTTCACACACACTTATCTCTCAGAACTGAGCATGTGGAGAGACGTTCGTTCATCTAGCACAAAGGGAACGGGTTGCATGAGAAACTTTTACTCTGGATTCCCAGTCTGTTTCCTAGTGCCGGTTTCAAGTTCCTGCAGTTTTCACTGTAAAACCGAGTTGGAGCTAGTACCTCCCCATATATATGTATGGAGTAAGGTTTGCAACTGAAAAGAAACTTTGTGTTCCCAACAAGCTAGGTGAAGGACGGCTTTCACACACACTTATCTCTCAGAACCGAGCATGTGGAGGGACGTTCGTTCATCTAGCACAAAAGGAACGATTTGCAGGAGAAACTTTTACTCTGGTTTCTCAGTCTGTTTCCTAGTGCCGGTTTGAAGTTCCTGCAGTTTTCACTGTAAAACCGAGTTGCAGCTAGTACCTCCCCATATAAATGTATGGAGTGGAGTTTGCAACTGAAAAGAAACTTTGTGTTCCCAACAAGCTAGGTGAAGGACGGCTTTCACACACACTTATCTCTCAGAACCGAGCATGTGGAGAGACGTTCGTTCATCTAGCACAAAGGGAACGGGTTGCAGGAGAAACTTTTACTCTGGTTTCTCAGTCTGTTTCCTAGTGCCGGTTTGAAGTTCCTGCAGTTTTCACTGTAAAACCGAGTTGGAGCTAGTATTTCCCCATATATATGTATGGATTGGGGTTTGCAACTGAAAAGAAACTTTGTGTTCCCAACAAGCTAGGTGAAGGACGGCTTTCACACACACTTATCTCTCAGAACTGAGCATGTGGAGAGACGTTCTTTCATCTAGCACAAAGGGAACTGGTTGCAGGGGAAACTTTTACTCTGGTTTCTCAGTATGTTTCTTAGTGCCAGTTTGAACTTCCTGCAGTTTTCACTTTAAAACCGAGTTGGAGCTTGTACCTCCCCATATATATGTATGGAGTGGAGTTTGCAACTGAAAAGAACTTTGTGTTCCCAACAAGCTAGGTGAAGGACGGCTTTCACACACACTTATCTCTCAGAACCGAGCATGTGGAGAGACGTTCGTTCATCTAGCACAAAGGGAACGGGTTGCAGGAGAAACTTTTACTCTGGTTTCTCAGTCTGTTTCCTAGTGCCGGTTTGAAGTTCCTGCAGTTTTCACTGTAAAACATATTTGGAGCTAGTACCTCCCCATATATATGTATTGAGGGGAGTTTGCAACTGAAAAGAAACTTTGTGTTCCCAACAAGCTAGGTGAAGGACGGCTTTCACACACACATATCTCTCAGAACTGTGCATGTGGAGAGACGTTCGTTCATCTAGCACAAAAGGAACGGGTTGCAGGGGAAACTTTTACTCTGGTTTCTCAGTCTCTTTCCTAGTGCCGGTTTGAAGTTCCTGCAGTTTTAACTGTAAAACCGAATTGCAGCTAGTACATCCCCATATATATGTATGGAGTGGAGTTTGCAACTGAAAAGAAACTTTGTGTTCCCAACAAGCTAGGTGAAGGACGGCTTTCACACAAACTTTTCTCTCAGAACTGAGCATGTGGAGAGACGTTCGTTCATCTAGCACAAAGGGAACGGGTTGCAGCAGAAACTTTTACTCTGGCTTCTCAGTCTGTTTCCTAGTGCCGGTTTGAAGTTCCTGCCATTTTCACTGTAATACCGGGTTGCAGCTAGTACCTCCCCATATATATGTATGGAGTGGAGTTTGCAACTGAAAAGAAACTTTGTGTTCCCAACAAGCTAGGTGAAGGAAGGCTTTCACACACACTTATCTCTCAGAACTGAGCATGTGGAGAGACGTTCGTTCATCTAGCACAAAGGGAACGGGTTGCAGGAGAAACTTTTACTGTGGTTTCTCAGTCTGTTTCCTAGTGCCGGTTTGAAGTTCCTGCAGATTTCAGTGTAAAACCGGGTTGCAGCTTGTACCTCCCCATATATATGTATGGAGTGGAGTTTGCCACTGAAAAGAAACTTTGTGTTCCCAACAAGCTAGTGAAGGACAGCTTACACACACACTTATCTCTCAGAACTGAGCATGTGGAGAGACGTTCGTTCATCTAGCACAAAGGGAACGGTTTGCAGGAGAAACTTTTACTCTGGATTTCCACTCTGTTTCCTAGTGCCGGTTTGAAGTTCCTGCATTTTTCACTGTAAAACCGATTTGGAGCTAGTACCTCCCCATATATATGTATGGAGTGGAGTTTGCAACTGAAAAGAAACTTTGTGTTCCCAACAAGCTAGGTGAAGGACGGCTTTCACACACACTTATCTCTCAGAACTGAGCATGTGGAGAGACGTTCGTTCATCTAGCACAAAGGGAACGGGTTGCAGGAGAAACTTTTACTCTGGTTTCTCAGTCTGTTTCCTAGTGCCGGTTTGAAGTTCCTGCAGTTTTCACTGTAAAACCGAGTTGCAGCTAGTACCTCCCCATATATATGTATGGAGTGGAGTTTGCAACTGAAAAGAAACTTTGTGTTCCCAACAAGCTAGCTGAAGAACGGCTTTCACACACACTTATCTCTCAGAACTGAGCATGTGGAGAGACGTTCGTTCATCTAGCACAAAGGGAACGGGTTGCAGGAGAAACTTTTACTCTGGATTCCCAGTCTGTTTCCTAGTGCCGGTTTCAAGTTCCTGCAGTTTTCACTGTAAAACCGAGTTGGAGCTAGTACCTCCCCATATATATGTATGGAGTAAGGTTTGCAACTGAAAAGAAACTTTGTGTTCCCAACAAGCTAGGTGAAGGACGGCTTTCACACCCACTTATCTCTCACAACCGAGCATGTGGAGGGACGTTCGTTCATCTAGCACAAAAGGAACGATTTGCAGGAGAAACTTTTACTCTGGTTTCTCAGTCTGTTTCCTAGTGCCGGTTTGAAGTTCCTGCAGTTTTCACTGTAAAACCGAGTTGCAGCTAGTACCTCCCCATATAAATGTATGGAGTGGAGTTTGCAACTGAAAAGAAACTTTGTGTTCCCAACAAGCTAGGTGAAGGACGGCTTTCACACACACTTATCTCTCAGAACCGAGCATGTGGAGAGACGTTCGTTCATCTAGCATAAAGGGAACTGGTTGCAGGAGAAACTTTTACTCTGGTTTCTCAGTCTGTTTCCTAGTGCCGGTTTGAAGTTCCTGCAGTTTTCACTGTAAAACCGAGTTGGAGCTAGTATTTCCCCATATATATGTATGGAGTGGGGTTTGCAACTGAAAAGAAACTTTGTGTTCCCAACAAGCTAGGTGAAGGACGGCTTTCACACACACTTATCTCTCAGAACTGAGCATGTGGAGAGACGTTCTTTCAACTAGCACAAAGGGAACGGGTTGCAGGGGAAACTTTTACTCTGGTTTCTCAGTATGTTTCTTAGTGCCAGTTTGAACTTCCTGCAGTTTTCACTTTAAAACCGAGTTGGAGCTTGTACCTCCCCATATATATGTATGGAGTGGAGTTTGCAACTGAAAAGAAACTTTGTGTTCCCAACAAGCTAGGTGAAGGACGGCTTTCACACACACTTACCTCTCAGAACCGAGCATGTGGAGAGACGTTCGTTCATCTAGCACAAAGGGAACGGGTTGCAGGAGAAACTTTTACTCTGGTTTCTCAGTCTGTTTCCTAGTGCCGGTTTGAAGTTCCTGCAGTTTTCACTGTAAAACATATTTGGAGCTAGTACCTCCCCATATGTATGTATGGAGTGGAGTTTGCAACTGAAAAGAAACTTTGTGTTCCCAACAAGCTAGGTGAAGGACGGCTTTCACACACACATATCTCTCAGAACTGAGCATGTGGAGAGACGTTCGTTCATCTAGCACAAAGGGAACGGGTTGCAGGGGAAACTTTTACTCTGGTTTCTCAGTCTGTTTCCTAGTGCCGGTTTGAAGTTCCTGCAGTTTTCACTGTAAAACCGATTTGCAGCTAGTACATCCCCATATATATGTATGGAGTGGAGTTTGCAACTGAAAAGAAACTTTGTGTTCCCAACAAGCTAGGTGAAGGACGGCTTTCACACAAACTTTTCTCTCAGAACTGAGCATGTGGAGAGACGTTCGTTCATCTAGCACAAAGGGAACGGGTTGCAGCAGAAACTTTTACTCTGGCTTCTCAGTCTGTTTCCTAGTGCCGGTTTGAAGTTCCTGCCATTTTCACTGTAATACCGGGTTGCAGCTAGTACCTCCCCATATATATGTATGGAGTGGAGTTTGCATCTGAAAAGAAAATTTTTGTTCCCAACAAGCTAGGTGAAGGACGGCTTTCACACACAATTATCTCTCAGAACTGAGCATGTGGAGAGACGTTCGTTCATCTAGAACAAAGGGAACGGGTTGCAGGAGAAACTTTTACTCTGGTTTCTCAGTGTGTTTCCTAGTGCCGGTTTGAAGTTCCTGCAGTTTTCACTGTAAAACCGTGTTGGAGCTAGTACCTCTCCATATATATGTATGGAGTGGAGTTTGCAACTGTAAAGAAACTTTGTGTTCCCAACAAGCTAGGTGAAAGACGGCTTTCACACACACTTACCTCTCAGAACTGAGCATGTGGAGAGACGTTCGTTCATCTAGCACAAAGGGAACGGTTTGCAGGAGACACTTTTACTCTGGATTCCCAGTCTGTTTCCTAGTGCCGGTATGAAATTCCTGCAGTTTTCACTGTAAAACATATTTGGAGCTAGTACCTCCCCATATATATGTATGGAGTGGAGTTTGCAACTGAAAAGAAAATTTGTGTTCCCAACAAGCTAGGTGAAGGAAGGCTTTCACACACACTTATCTCTCAGAACTGAGCATGTGGAGATACGTTCGTTCATCTAGCACAAATGGAACGGGTTGCAGGAGAAACTTTTACTCTGGTTTCTCAATCTGTTTCCTAGTGCCGGTTTGAAGTTCCTGCAGTTTTCACAGTAAAACAGAGTTGCAGCTAGTACCTCCCCATATATATGTATGGAGTAGAGTTTGCAACTGGAAAGAAACTTTGTGTTCCCAACAATCTAGGTGAAGTACGGCTTTCACACACACTTATCTCTCAGAACTGAGCATGTGGAGAGAGGTTCGTTCATCTAGCACAAAGGGAACGGGTTGCAGGAGAAACTTTTACTCTGGATTCCCATTTTGTTTCCTAGTGCCGGTTTGAAGTTCCTGCAGTTTTCACTGTAAAACCGAGTTGGAGCTAGTACCTCCCCATATATATGTATGGAGTGGAGTTTGCAACTGAAAAGAAACTTTGTGTTCCCAACAATCTAGGTGAAGGACGGCTTTCACACACACTTATCTCTCAGAACCGAGCATGTGGAGAGACGTTCGTTCATCTAGCACAAAGGGAACGGGTTGCAGGAGAAACTTTTACTCTGGTTTCTCAGTCTGTTTCCTAGTGCCGGTTTTAAGTTCCTGCAGTTTTCACTGTAAAAACGAGTTGCAGCTAGTACCTCCCCATATATATGTATGGAGTGGAGTTTGCAACTGAAAAGAAACTTTGTGTTCCCAACAAGCTAGGTGAAGGACGGCTTTCACACACACTTATCTCTCAGAACTGAGCATGTGGAGAGACTTTCCTTCATCTAGCACAAAGGGAACGGTATGCAGGAGAAAATTTTACTCTGGTTTCTCAGTCTGTTTCTTAGTGCCGGTTTGAACTTCCTGCAGTTTTCACTTTAAAACCGAGTTGGAGCTAGTACCACCCCATATATATGTATGGAGTGGAGTTTGCAACTGAAAAGAAACTTTGTGTTCCCAACAAGCTAGTTGAAGGACGGCTTTCACACACACTTATCTCTCAGAACTGAGCATGTGGAGAGACGTTCGTTCATCTAGCACAAAGGGAACGGGTTGCAGGAGAAACTTTTACTCTGGTTTCTCAGTCTGTTTCCTAGTGCCGGTTTGAAGTTCCTGCAGTTTTCACTGTAAAACCGAGTTGCAGCTAGTACCTCCCCATATATATGTATGGAGTGGAATTTGCAACTGAAAAGAAACTTTGTGTTCCCAACAAGCTAGGTGAAGGACGGCTTTCACACACACTTATCTCTCAGAACTGAGCATGTGGAGAGACGTTCGTTCATCTAGCACAAAAGGAACGGGTTTCAGGAGAAACTTTTACTGTGGTTTCTCAGTCTGTTTCCTAGTGCCGGTTTGAAGTTCCTGCAGTTTTCACTGTAAAACCGAGTTGCAGCTAGTACCTCCCCATATATATGTATGGAGTGGAGTTTGCAACTGAAAAGAAACTTTGTGTTCCCAACAAGCTAGGTGAAGGACGGCTTTCACACACACTTATCTCTCAGAACTGAGCATGTGGAGAGACGTTCGTTCATCTAGCACAAAGGGAACGGGTTGCAGGAGAAACTTTTACTGTGGTTTCTCAGTCTGTTTCCTAGTGCCGGTTTGAAGTTCCTGCAGATTTCAGTGTAAAACCGGGTTGCAGCTAGTACCTCCCCATATATATGTATGGAGTGGAGTTTGCAACTGAAAAGAAACTTTGTGTTCCCAACAAGCTAGGTGAAGGACGGCTTTCACACACACTTATCTCTCAGAACTGAGCATGTGGAGAGACGTTCGTTCATCTAGCACAAAGGGAACGGGTTGCAGGAGAAACTTTTACTCTGGTTTCTCAGTCTGTTTCCTAGTGCCGGTTTGAAGTTCCTGCAGTTTTCACTGTAAAACCACGTTGCAGCTAGTACCTCCATATATATATGTATGGAGTGGAGTTTGCAACTGAAAAGAAACTTTGTGTTCCCAACAATCTAGGTGAAGTACGGCTTTCACACACACTTATCTCTCAGAACTGAGCATGTGGAGAGACGTTCGTTCATCTAGCACAAAGGGAACGGGTTGCAGGAGAAACTTTTACTCTGGATTCCCAGTCTGTTTCCTAGTGCCGGTTTCAAGTTCCTGCAGTTTTCACTGTAAAAACGAGTTGGAGCTAGTACCTCCCCATATATATGTATGGAGTAAGGTTTGCAACTGAAAAGAAACTTTGTGTTCCCAACAAGCTAGGTGAAGGACGGCTTTCACACCCACTTATCTCTCAGAACCGAGCATGTGGAGGGACGTTCGTTCATCTAGCACAAAAGGAACGGTTTGCAGGAGAAACTTTTACTCTGGTTTCTCAGTCTGTTTCCTAGTGCCGGTTTGAAGTTCCTGCAGTTTTCACTGTAAAACCGAGTTGCAGCTAGTACCTCCCCATATAAATGAATTGAGTGGAGTTTGCAACTGAAAAGAAACTTTGTGTTCCCAACAAGCTAGGTGAAGGACAGCTTTCACACACAATTATCTCTCAGAACCGAGCATGTGGAGAGAAGTTCGTTCATCTAGCACAAAAGGAACGGGTTGCAGGAGAAACTTTTACTCTGGTTTCTCAGTCTGTTTCCTAGTGCCGGTTTGAAGTTCCTGCAGTTTTCACTGTAAAACCGAGTTGGAGCTAGTATTTCACCATATATATGTATGGAGTGGGGTTTGCAACTGAAAAGAAACTTTGTGTTCCCAACAAGCTAGGTGAAGGACGGCTTTAACACACACTTATCTCTCAGAACTGAGCATGTGGAGAGACGTTCTTTCATCTAGCACAAAGGGAACGGGTTGCAGGGGAAACTTTTACTCTGGTTTCTCAGTATGTTTCTTAGTGCCGGTTTGAACTTCCTGCAGTTTTCACTTTAAAACCGAGTTGGAGCTTGTACCTCCCCATATATATGTATGGAGTGGAGTTTGCAACTGAAAAGAAACTTTGTGTTCCCAACAAGCTAGGTGAAGGACGGCTTTCACACACACTTATCTCTCAGAACCGAGCATGTGGAGAGACGTTCGTTCATCAAGCACAAAGGGAACGGGTTGCAGGAGAAACTTTTACTCTGGTTTCTCAGTCTGTTTCCTAGTGCCGGTTTGAAGTTCCTGCAGTTTTCACTGTAAAACTTATTTGGAGCTAGTACCTCCCCATATATATGTATGGAGTGGAGTTTGCAACTGAAAAGAAACTTTGTGTTCCCAACAAGCTAGGTGAAGGACGGCTTTCACACACACATATCTCTCAGAACTGAGCATGTGGAGAGACGTTCGTTCATCTAGCACAAAGGGAACGGGTTGCAGGGGAAACTTTTACTCTGGTTTCTCAGTCTGTTTCCTAGTGCCGGTTTGAAGTTCCTGAAGTTTTCACTGTAAAACCGAGTTGCAGCTAGTACATCCCCATATATATGTATGGAGTGGAGTTTGCAACTGAAAAGAAACTTTGTGTTCCCAACAAGCTAGGTGAAGGACGGCTTTCACACAAACTTTTCTCTCAGAACTGAGCATGTGGAGAGACGTTCGTTCATCTAGCACAAAGGGAACGGGTTGCAGCAGAAACTTTTACTCTGGCTTCTCAGTCTGTTTCCTAGTGCCGGTTTGAAGTTCCTGCAGTTTTCACTGTAAAACCGGGTTGCAGCTAGTACCTCCCCATATATATGTATGGAGTGGAGTTTGCAACTGAAAAGAAACTTTGTGTTCCCAACAAGCTAGGTGAAGGACGGCTTTCACACACACTTATCTCTCAGAACCGAGCATGTGGAGAGACGTTCGTTCATCTAGCACAAAGGGAACGGGTTGCAGGAGAAACTTTTACTCTGGTTTCTCAGTCTGTTTCCTAGTGCCGGTTTGAAGTTCCTGCAGTTTTCACTGTAAAAACGAGTTGCAGCTAGTACCTCCCCATATATATGTATGGAGTGGGGTTTGCAACTGAAAAGAAACTTTGTGTTCCCAACAAGCTAAATGAAGGACGGCTTTCACACCCGCTTATCTCTCAGAACCGAGCATGTGGAGAGACGTTCGTTCATCTAGCACAAAAGGAATGGTTTGCAGGAGAAACTTTTACTCTGGTTTCTCAGTCTGTTTTCTAGTGCCGGTTTGAAGTTCCTGCAGTTTTCACTGTAAAACCGAGTTGCAGCTAGTACCTCCCCATATATATGTATGGAGTGGAGTTTGCAACTGAAAAGAAACTTTGTGTTCCCAACAAGCTAGGTGAAGGACGGCTTTCACACACAATTATCTCTCAGAACCGAGCATGTGGAGAGAAGTTCGTTCATCTAGCACAAAGGGAACGGGTTGCAGGAGAAATTTTTACTCTGATTTCTCAGTCTGTTTCCTAGTGCCGGTTTGAAGTTCCTGCAGTTTTCACTGTAAAACCGAGTTGGAGCTAGTATTTCCCCATATATATGTATGGAGTGGGGTTTGCAACTAAAAAGAAACTTTGTGTTCCCAACAAGCTAGGTGAAGGACGGCTTTCACACACACTTATCTCTCAGAACTGAGCATGTGGAGAGACGTTCTTTCATCTAGCACAAAGGGAACGGTTTGCAGGAGAAAATTTTACTCTGGTTTCTCAGTCTGTTTCTTAGTGCCGGTTTGAACTTCCTGCAGTTTTCACTTTAAAACCGAGTTGGAGCTAGTACCTCCCCATATATATGTATGGAGTGGAGTTTGCAACTGAAAAGAAACTTTGTGTTCCCAACAAGATAGTTGAAGGACGGCTTTCACACACACTTATCTCTCAGAACTGAGCATGTGGAGAGACGTTCGTTCATCTAGCACAAAGGGAACGGGTTGCAGGAGAAACTTATACTCTGGTTTCTCAGTCTGTTTCCTAGTGCCGGTTTGAAGTTCCTGCAGTTTTCACTGTAAAACCGAGTTGGAGCTAGTACCTCCCCATATATATGTATGGAGTGGAGTTTGCAACTGAAAAGAAACTTTGTGTTCCCAAAAAGCTAGGTGAAGGACGGCTTTCACACACACTTATCTCTCAGAACTGAGCATGTGGAGAGACGTTCGTTCATCTAGCACAAAGGGAACGGGTTGCAGGAGAAACTTTACTCTGGTTTCTCAGTCTGTTTCCTAGTGCCGGTTTGAAGTTCCTGCAGGTTTCACTGTAAAACATATTTGGAGCTAGTACCTCCCCATATATATGTATGGAGTGGAGTTTGCAACTGAAAAGAAACTTTGATTTCCCAACAAGCTAGGTGAAGGACGGCTTTCACACACACTTATCTCTCAGAACTGAGCATGTGGAGAGACGTTCGTTCATCTAGCACAAAGGGAACGGGTTGCAGGAGAAACTTTTACTGTGGTTTCTCAGTCTGTTTCCTAGTGCCGGTTTGAAGTTCCTGCAGTTTTCACTGTAAAACCGAGTTGCAGCTAGTACCTACCCATATATATGTATGGAGTGGAGTTTGCAACTGAAAAGAAACTTTGTGTTCCCAACAAGCTAGGTGAAGGACGGCTTTAACACACACTTATCTCTCAGAACTGAGCATGTGGAGAGACGTTCGTTCATCTAGCACAAAGGGAACGGGTTGCAGGAGAAAATTTTACTCTGGTTTCTCAGTCTGTTTCTTAGTGCCGGTTTGAACTTCCTGCAGTTTTCACTTTAAAACCGAGTTGGAGCTAGTACCACCCCATATATATGTATGGAGTGGAGTTTGCAACTGAAAAGAAACTTTGTGTTCCCAACAAGCTAGTTGAAGGACGGCTTTCACACACACTTATCTCTCAGAACTGAGCATGTGGAGAGACGTTCGTTCATCTAGCACAAATGGAACGGGTTGCAGGAGAAACTTTTACTCTGGTTTCTCAGTCTGTTTCCTAGTGCCGGTTTGAAGTTCCTGCAGTTTTCACTGTAAAACCGAGTTGCAGCTAGTACCTCCCCATATATATGTATGGAGTGGAATTTGCAACTGAAAAGAAACTTTGTGTTCCCAACAAGCTAGGTGAAGGACGGCTTTCACACACACTTATCTCTCAGAACTGAGCATGTGGAGAGACGTTCGTTCATCTAGCACAAAAGGAACGGGTTTCAGGAGAAACTTTTACTGTGGTTTCTCAGTCTGTTTCCTAGTGCCGGTTTGAAGTTCCTGCAGTTTTCACTGTAAAACCGAGTTGCAGCTAGTACCTCCCCATATATATGTATGGAGTGGAGTTTGCAACTGAAAAGAAACTTTGTGTTCCCAACAAGCTAGGTGAAGGACGGCTTTCACACACACTTATCTCTCAGAACTGAGCATGTGGAGAGACGTTCGTTCATCTAGCACAAAGGGAACGGGTTGCAGGAGAAACTTTTACTGTGGTTTCTCAGTCTGTTTCCTAGTGCCGGTTTGAAGTTCCTGCAGATTTCAGTGTAAAACCGGGTTGCAGCTAGTACCTCCCCATATATATGTATGGAGTGGAGTTTGCAACTGAAAAGAAACTTTGTGTTCCCAACAAGCTAGGTGAAGGACGGCTTTCACACACACTTATCTCTCAGAACTGAGCATGTGGAGAGACGTTCGTTCATCTAGCACAAAGGGAACGGGTTGCAGGAGAAACTTTTACTCTGGTTTCTCAGTCTGTTTCCTAGTGCCGGTTTGAAGTTCCTGCAGTTTTCACTGTAAAACCGCGTTGCAGCTAGTACCTCCATATATATATGTATGGAGTGGAGTTTGCAACTGAAAAGAAACTTTGTGTTCCCAACAATCTAGGTGAAGTACGGCTTTCACACACACTTATCTCTCAGAACTGAGCATGTGGAGAGACGTTCGTTCATCTAGCACAAAGGGAACGGGTTGCAGGAGAAACTTTTACTCTGGATTCCCAGTCTGTTTCCTAGTGCCGGTTTCAAGTTCCTGCAGTTTTCACTGTAAAACCGAGTTGGAGCTAGTACCTCCCCATATATATGTATGGAGTAAGGTTTGCAACTGAAAAGAAACTTTGTGTTCCCAACAAGCTAGGTGAAGGACGGCTTTCACACCCACTTATCTCTCAGAACCGAGCATGTGGAGGGACGTTCGTTCATCTAGCACAAAAGGAACGGTTTGCAGGAGAAACTTTTACTCTGGTTTCTCAGTCTGTTTCCTAGTGCCGGTTTGAAGTTCCTGCAGTTTTCACTGTAAAACCGAGTTGCAGCTAGTACCTCCCCATATAAATGAATGGAGTGGAGTTTGCAACTGAAAAGAAACTTTGTGTTCCCAACAAGCTAGGTGAAGGACAGCTTTCACACACAATTATCTCTCAGAACCGAGCATGTGGAAAGAAGTTCGTTCATCTAGCACAAAAGGAACGGGTTGCAGGAGAAACTTTTACTCTGGTTTCTCAGTCTGTTTCCTAGTGCCGGTTTGAAGTTCCTGCAGTTTTCACTGTAAAACCGAGTTGGAGCTAGTATTTCACCATATATATGTATGGAGTGGGGTTTGCAACTGAAAAGAAACTTTGTGTTCCCAACAAGCTAGGTGAAGGACGGCTTTAACACACACTTATCTCTCAGAACTGAGCATGTGGAGAGACGTTCTTTCATCTAGCACAAAGGGAACGGGTTGCAGGGGAAACTTTTACTCTGGTTTCTCAGTATGTTTCTTAGTGCCGGTTTGAACTTCCTGCAGTTTTCACTTTAAAACCGAGTTGGAGCTTGTACCTCCCCATATATATGTATGGAGTGGAGTTTGCAACTGAAAAGAAACTTTGTGTTCCCAACAAGCTAGGTGAAGGACGGCTTTCACACACACTTATCTCTCAGAACCGAGCATGTGGAGAGACGTTCGTTCATCAAGCACAAAGGGAACGGGTTGCAGGAGAAACTTTTACTCTGGTTTCTCAGTCTGTTTCCTAGTGCCGGTTTGAAGTTCCTGCAGTTTTCACTGTAAAACTTATTTGGAGCTAGTACCTCCCCATATATATGTATGGAGTGGAGTTTGCAACTGAAAAGAAACTTTGTGTTCCCAACAAGCTAGGTGAAGGACGGCTTTCACACACACATATCTCTCAGAACTGAGCATGTGGAGAGACGTTCGTTCATCTAGCACAAAGGGAACGGGTTGCAGGGGAAACTTTTACTCTGGTTTCTCAGTCTGTTTCCTAGTGCCGGTTTGAAGTTCCTGAAGTTTTCACTGTAAAACCGAGTTGCAGCTAGTACATCCCCATATATAAGTATGGAGTGGAGTTTGCAACTGAAAAGAAACTTTGTGTTCCCAACAAGCTAGGTGAAGGACGGCTTTCACACAAAATTTTCTCTCAGAACTGAGCATGTGGAGAGACGTTCGTTCATCTAGCACAAAGGGAACGGGTTGCAGCAGAAACTTTTACTCTGGCTTCTCAGTCTGTTTCCTAGTGCCGGTTTGAAGTTCCTGCAGTTTTCACTGTAAAACCGTGTTGCAGCCAGTACCTCCCCATATATATGTATGGAGTGGAGTTTGCAACTGAAAAGAAACTTTGTGTTCCCAACAAGCTAGGTGAAGGACGGCTTTCACACACACTTATCTCTCAGAACCGAGCATGTGGAGAGACGTTCGTTCATCTAGCACAAAGGGAACGGGTTGCAGGAGAAACTTTTACTCTGGTTTCTCAGTCTGTTTCCTAGTGCCGGTTTGAAGTTCCTGCAGTTTTCACTGTAAAAACGAGTTGCAGCTAGTACCTCCCCATATATATGTATGGAGTGGGGTTTGCAACTGAAAAGAAACTTTGTGTTCCCAACAAGCTAGATGAAGGACGGCTTTCACACCCGCTTATCTCTCAGAACCGAGCATGTGGAGAGACGTTCGTTCATCTAGCACAAAAGGAATGGTTTGCAGGAGAAACTTTTACTCTGGTTTCTCAGTCTGTTTTCTAGTGCCGGTTTGAAGTTCCTGCAGTTTTCACTGTAAAACCGAGTTGCAGCTAGTACCTCCCCATATATATGTATGGAGTGGAGTTTGCAACTGAAAAGAAACTTTGTGTTCCCAACAAGCTAGGTGAAGGACGGCTTTCACACACAATTATCTCTCAGAACCGAGCATGTGGAGAGACGTTCGTTCATCTAGCACAAAGGGAACGGGTTGCAGGGGAAACTTTTACTCTGGTTTCTCAGTCTGTTTCCTAGTGCCGGTTTGAAGTTCCTGAAGTTTTCACTGTAAAACCGAGTTGCAGCTAGTACATCCCCATATATAAGTATGGAGTGGAGTTTGCAACTGAAAAGAAACTTTGTGTTCCCAACAAGCTAGGTGAAGGACGGCTTTCACACAAACTTTTCTCTCAGAACTGAGCATGTGGAGAGACGTTCGTTCATCTAGCACAAAGGGAACGGGTTGCAGCAGAAACTTTTACTCTGGCTTCTCAGTCTGTTTCCTAGTGCCGGTTTGAAGTTCCTGCAGTTTTCACTGTAAAACCGGGTTGCAGCTAGTACCTCCCCATATATATGTATGGAGTGGAGTTTGCAACTGAAAAGAAACTTTGTGTTCCCAACAAGCTAGGTGAAGGACGGCTTTCACACACACTTATCTCTCAGAACCGAGCATGTGGAGAGACGTTCGTTCATCTAGCACAAAGGGAACGGGTTGCAGCAGAAACTTTTACTCTGGTTTCTCAGTCTGTTTCCTAGTGCCGGTTTGAAGTTCCTGCAGTTTTCACTGTAAAAACGAGTTGCAGCTAGTACCTCCCCATATATATGTATGGAGTGGGGTTTGCAACTGAAAAGAAACTTTGTGTTCCCAACAAGCTAGATGAAGGACGGCTTTCACACCCGCTTATCTCTCAGAACCGAGCATGTGGAGAGACGTTCGTTCATCTAGCACAAAAGGAATGGTTTGCAGGAGAAACTTTTACTCTGGTTTCTCAGTCTGTTTTCTAGTGCCGGTTTGAAGTTCCTGCAGTTTTCACTGTAAAACCGAGTTGCAGCTAGTACCTCCCCATATATATGTATGGAGTGGAGTTTGCAACTGAAAAGAAACTTTGTGTTCCCAACAAGCTAGGTGAAGGACGGCTTTCACACACAATTATCTCTCAGAACCGAGCATGTGGAGAGACGTTCGTTCATCTAGCACAAAGGGAACGGGTTGCAGGGGAAACTTTTACTCTGGTTTCTCAGTCTGTTTCCTAGTGCCGGTTTGAAGTTCCTGAAGTTTTCACTGTAAAACCGAGTTGCAGCTAGTACATCCCCATATATAAGTATGGAGTGGAGTTTGCAACTGAAAAGAAACTTTGTGTTCCCAACAAGCTAGGTGAAGGACGGCTTTCACACAAACTTTTCTCTCAGAACTGAGCATGTGGAGAGACGTTCGTTCATCTAGCACAAAGGGAACGGGTTGCAGCAGAAACTTTTACTCTGGCTTCTCAGTCTGTTTCCTAGTGCCGGTTTGAAGTTCCTGCAGTTTTCACTGTAAAACCGGGTTGCAGCTAGTACCTCCCCATATATATGTATGGAGTGGAGTTTGCAACTGAAAAGAAACTTTGTGTTCCCAACAAGCTAGGTGAAGGACGGCTTTCACACACACTTATCTCTCAGAACCGAGCATGTGGAGAGACGTTCGTTCATCTAGCACAAAGGGAACGGGTTGCAGGAGAAACTTTTACTCTGGTTTCTCAGTCTGTTTCCTAGTGCCGGTTTGAAGTTCCTGCAGTTTTCACTGTAAAAACGAGTTGCAGCTAGTACCTCCCCATATATATGTATGGAGTGGGGTTTGCAACTGAAAAGAAACTTTGTGTTCCCAACAAGCTAGATGAAGGACGGCTTTCACACCCGCTTATCTCTCAGAACCGAGCATGTGGAGAGACGTTCGTTCATCTAGCACAAAAGGAATGGTTTGCAGGAGAAACTTTTACTCTGTTTTCTCAGTCTGTTTTCTAGTGCCGGTTTGAAGTTCCTGCAGTTTTCACTGTAAAACCGAGTTGCAGCTAGTACCTCCCCATATATATGTATTGAGTGGAGTTTGCAACTGAAAAGAAACTTTGTGTTCCCAACAAGCTAGGTGAAGGACGGCTTTCACACACAATTATCTCTCAGAACCGAGCATGTGGAGAGACGTTCGTTCATCTAGCACAAAGGGAACGGGTTGCAGGAGAAATTTTTACTCTGATTTCTCAGTCTGTTTCCTAGTGCCGGTTTGAAGTTCCTGCAGTTTTCACTGTAAAACCGAGTTGGAGCTAGTATTTCCCCATATATATGTATGGAGTGGGGTTTGCAACTAAAAAGAAACTTTGTGTTCCCAACAAGCTAGGTGAAGGACGGCTTTCACACACACTTATCTCTCAGAACTGAGCATGTGGAGAGACGTTCTTTCATCTAGCACAAAGGGAACGGTTTGCAGGAGAAAATTTTACTCTGGTTTCTCAGTCTGTTTCTTAGTGCCGGTTTGAACTTCCTGCAGTTTTCACTTTAAAACCGAGTTGGAGCTAGTACCTCCCCATATATATGTATGGAGTGGAGTTTGCAACTGAAAAGAAACTTTGTGTTCCCAACAAGATAGTTGAAGGACGGCTTTCACACACACTTATCTCTCAGAACTGAGCATGTGGAGAGACGTTCGTTCATTTAGCACAAAGGGAACGGGTTGCAGGAGAAACTTATACTCTGGTTTCTCAGTCTGTTTCCTAGTGCCGGTTTGAAGTTCCTGCAGTTTTCACTGTAAAACCGAGTTGGAGCTAGTACCTCCCCATATATATGTATGGAGTGGAGTTTGCAACTGAAAAGAAACTTTGTGTTCCCAAAAAGCTAGGTGAAGGACGGCTTTCACACACACTTATCTCTCAGAACTGAGCATGTGGAGAGACGTTCGTTCATCTAGCACAAAGGGAACGGGTTGCAGGAGAAACTTTACTCTGGTTTCTCAGTCTGTTTCCTAGTGCCGGTTTGAAGTTCCTGCAGGTTTCACTGTAAAACATATTTGGAGCTAGTACCTCCCCATATATATGTATGGAGTGGAGTTTGCAACTGAAAAGAAACTTTGATTTCCCAACAAGCTAGGTGAAGGACGGCTTTCACACACACTTATCTCTCAGAACTGAGCATGTGGAGAGACGTTCGTTCATCTAGCACAAAGGGAACGGCTTTCAGGAGAAACTTTTACTGTGGTTTCTCAGTCTGTTTCCTAGTGCCGGTTTGAAGTTCCTGCAGTTTTCACTGTAAAACCGAGTTGCAGCTAGTACCTACCCATATATATGTATGGAGTGGAGTTTGCAACTGAAAAGAAACTTTGTGTTCCCAACAAGCTAGGTGAAGGACGGCTTTCACACACACTTATCTCTCAGAACTGAGCATGTGGAGAGACGTTCGTTCATCTAGCACAAAGGGAACGGGTTGCAGGAGAAACTTATACTCTGGTTTCTCAGTCTGTTTCCTAGTGCCGGTTTGAAGTTCCTGCAGTTTTCACTGTAAAACCGAGTTGGAGCTAGTACCTCCCCATATATATGTATGGAGTGGAGTTTGCAAATGAAAAGAAACTTTGTGTTCCCAACAAGCTAGGTGAAGGACGGCTTTCACACACACTTATCTCTCAGAACTGAGCATGTGGAGAGACGTTCGTTCATCTAGCACAAAGGGAACGGGTTGCAGGAGAAACTTTTTCTCTGGTTTCTCAGTCTGTTTCCTAGTGCCGGTTTGAAGTTCCTGAAGTTTTCACTGTAAAACCGAGTTGCAGCTAGTACCTCCCCATATATATGTATGGAGTGGAGTTTGCAACTGAAAAGAAACTTTGTGTTCCCAACAAGCTAGGTGAAGGACGGCTTTCACACACACTTATCTCTCAGAACTGAGCATGTGGAGAGACGTTCGTTCATCTAGCACAAAGGGAACGGGTTGCAGGAGAAACTTTTACTGTGGTTTCTCTGTCTGTTTCCTAGTGCCGGTTTGAAGTTCCTGCAGTTTTCACTGTAAAACCGGGTTGCAGCTAGTACCTCCCCATATATATGTATGGAGTGGAGTTTGCAACTGAAAAGAAACTTTGTGTTCCCAACAAGCTAGGTGAAGGACGGCTTTCACACACACTTATCTCTCAGAACTGAGCATGTGGAGAGACGTTCGTTCATCTAGCACAAAGGGAACGGGTTGCAGGAGAAACTTTTACTCTGGTTTCTCAGTCTGTTTCCTAGTGCCGGTTTGAAGTTCCTGCAGTTTTCACTTTAAAACCGAGTGGCAGCTAGTACCTCCCCATATATATGTATGGAGTGGAATTTGCTACTGAAAAGAAACTTTGTGTTCCCAACAAGCTAGGTGAAGGACGGCTTTCACACACAATTATCTCTCAGAACCGAACATGTGGAGAGACTTTCGTTCATCTAGCACAAAGGGAACGGGTTGCAGGAGAAACTTTTACTCTGGTTTCTCAGTCTGTTTCCTAGTGCCGGTTTGAAGTTCCTGCAGATTTCACTGTAAAACCGTGTTGGAGCTAGTACCTCCCAAAAAATAAGTATGGAGTGGAGTTTGCAACTGAAAAGAAACTTTGTGTTCCCAACAAGCTAGGTGAAGGACGGCTTTCACACAAACTTATCTCTCAGAACTGAGCATGTGGAGAGACGTTCGTTCATCTAGCACAAAGGGAACGGGTTGCAGGAGAAACTTTTACTCTGGTTTCTCAGTCTGTTTCCTAGTGCCGGTTTGAAGTTCCTGCAGTTTTCACTGTTAAAAACGAGTTGCAGCTAGTACCTCCCCATATATATGTATGGAGTGGAGTTTGCAACTGAAAAGAAACTTTGTGTTCCCAACAAGATAGTTGAAGGACGGCTTTCACACACACTTATCTCTCAGAACTGAGCATGTGGAGAGACGTTCGTTCATCTAGCACAAAGGGAACGGGTTGCAGGAGAAACTTATACTCTGGTTTCTCAGTCTGTTTCCTAGTGCCGTTTTGAAGTTCCTGCAGTTTTCACTGTAAAACCGAGTTGGAGCTAGTACCTCCCCATATATATGTATGGAGTGGAGTTTGCAACTGAAAAGAAACTTTTTGTTCCCAAAAAGCTAGGTGAAGGACGGCTTTCACACACACTTATCTCTCAGAACCGAGCATGTGGAGAGACGTTCGTTCATCTAGCACAAAGGGAACGGGTTGCAGGAGAAACTTTACTCTGGTTTCTCAGTCTGTTTCCTAGTGCCGGTTTGAAGTTCCTGCAGGTTTCACTGTAAAACATATTTGGAGCTAGTACCTCCCCATATATATGTATGGAGTGGAGTTTGCAACTGAAAAGAAACTTTGATTTCCCAACAAGCTAGGTGAAGGACGGCTTTCACACACACTTATCTCTCAGAACTGAGCATGTGGAGAGACGTTCGTTCATCTAGCACAAAGGGAACGGGTTGCAGGAGAAACTTTTACTGTGTTTTCTCAGTCTGTTTCCTAGTGCCGGTTTGAAGTTCCTGCAGTTTTCACTGTAAAACCGAGTTGCAGCTAGTACCTCCCCATATATATGTATGGAGTGGAGTTTGCAACTGAAAAGAAACTTTGTGTTCCCAACAAGCTAGGTGAAGGACGGCTTTCACACACACTTATCTCTCAGAACTGAGCATGTGGAGAGACGTTCGTTCATCTAGCACAAAGGGAACGGGTTGCAGGAGAAACTTATACTCTGGTTTCTCAGTCTGTTTCCTAGTGCCGGTTTGAAGTTCCTGCAGTTTTCACTGTAAAACCGAGTTGGAGCTAGTACCTCACCATATATATGTATGGAGTGGAGTTTGCAAATGAAAAGAAACTTTGTGTTCCCAACAAGCTAGGTGAAGGACGGCTTTCACACACACTTATCTCTCAGAACTGAGCATGTGGAGAGACGTTCGTTCATCTAGCACAAAGGGAACGGGTTGTAGGAGAAACTTTTACTCTGGTTTCTCAGTCTGTTTCCTAGTGCCGGTTTGAAGTTCCTGCAGTTTTCACTGTAAAACCGAGTTGCAGCTAGTACCTCCCCATATATATGTATGGAGTGGAGTTTGCAACTGAAAAGAAACTTTGTTTTCCCAACAAGCTAGGTGAAGGACGGCTTTCACACACACTTATCTCTCAGAACTGAGCATGTGGAGAGACGTTCGTTCATCTAGAACAAAGGGAACGGGTTGCAGAGGAAACTTTTACTCTGGTTTCTCAGTCTGTTTCCTAGTGCCGGTTTGATGTTCCTGCAGTTTTCACTGTAAAACCGAGGTGCAGCTAGTACCTCCCCATATATATGTATGGAGTGGAGTTTGCAACTGAAAAGAAACTTTGTGTTCCCAACAAGCTAGGTGAAGGACGGCTTTCACACACACTTATCTCTCAGAACTGAGCATGTGGAGAGACGTTCGTTCATCTAGCACAAAGGGAACGGGTTGCAGGAGAAACTTTTACTCTGGTTTCTCAGTCTGTTTCCTAGTGCCGGTTTGAAGTTCCTGCAGTTTTCACTGTAAAACGGAGTTGCAGCTAGTACCTCCCCATATATATGTATGGAGTGGAGTTTGCAACTGAAAAGAAACTTTGTGTTCCCAACAAGCTAGGTGAAGGACGGCTTTCACACACACTTATCTCTCAGAACCGAGCATGTGGAGAGACTTTCGTTCATCTAGCACAAAGGGAACGGGTTGCAGGAGAAATTTTTACTCTGATTTCTCAGTCTTTTTCCTAGTGCCGGTTTGAAGTTCCTGCAGTTTTCACTGTAAAACCGAGTTGGAGCTAGTATTTCCCCATATATATGTATGGAGTGGGGTTTGCAACTAAAAAGAAACTTTGTGTTCCCAACAAGCTAGGTGAAGGACGGCTTTCACACACACTTATCTCTCAGAACTGAGCATGTGGAGAGACGTTCTTTCATCTAGCACAAAGGGAACGGTTTGCAGGAGAAAATTTTACTCTGGTTTCTCAGTCTGTTTCTTAGTGCCGGTTTGAACTTCCTGCAGTTTTCACTTTAAAACCGAGTTGGAGCTAGTACCTCCCCATATATATATATGGAGTGGAGTTTGCAACTGAAAAGAAACTTTGTGTTCCCAACAAGATAGTTGAAGGACGGCTTTCACACACACTTATCTCTCAGAACTGAGCATGTGGAGAGACGTTCGTTCATCTAGCACAAAGGGAACTGGTTGCAGGAGAAACTTATACTCTGGTTTCTCAGTCTGTTTCCTAGTGCCGGTTTGAAGTTCCTGCAGTTTTCACTGTAAAACCGAGTTGGAGCTAGTACCTCCCCATATATATGTATGTAGTGGAGTTTGCAACTGAAAAGAAACTTTGTGTTCCCAAAAAGCTAGGTGAAGGACGGCTTTCACACACACTTATCTCTCAGAACCGAGCATGTGGAGAGACGTTCGTTCATCTAGCACAAAGGGAACGGGTTGCAGGAGAAACTTTACTCTGGTTTCTCAGTGTGATTCCTAGTGCCGGTTTGAAGTTCCTGCAGGTTTCACTGTAAAACATATTTGGAGCTAGTACCTCCCCATATATATGTATGGAGTGGAGTTTGCAACTGAAAAGAAACTTTGATTTCCCAACAAGCTAGGTGAAGGACGGCTTTCACACACACTTATCCCTCAGAACTGAGCATGTGGAGAGACGTTCGTTCATCTAGCACAAAGGGAACGGGTTGCAGGAGAAACTTTTACTGTGGTTTCTCAGTCTGTTTCCTAGTGCCGGTTTGAAGTTCCTGCAGTTTTCACTGTAAAACCGAGTTGCAGCTAGTACCTCCCCATATATATGTATGGAGTGGAGTTTGCAACTGAAAAGAAACTTTGTGTTCCCAACAAGCTAGGTGAAGGACGGCTTTCACACACACTTATCTCTCAGAACTGAGCATGTGGAGAGACGTTCGTTCATCTAGCACAAAGGGAACGGGTTGCAGGAGAAACTTTTACTCTGGTTTCTCAGTCTGTTTTCTAGTGCCGGTTTGAAGTTCCTGCAGTTTTCACTGTAAAACCGAGTTGCAGCTAGTACCTCCCCATATATATGTATTGAGTGGAGTTTGCAACTGAAAAGAAACTTTGTGTTCCCAACAAGCTAGGTGAAGGACGGCTTTCACACACAATTATCTCTCAGAACCGAGCATGTGGAGAGACGTTCGTTCATCTAGCACAAAGGGAACGGGTTGCAGGAGAAACTTTTACTCTGGTTTCTCAGTCTGTTTCCTAGTGCCGGTTTGAAGTTCCTGCAGTTTTCACTGTAAAACCGAGTTGGAGCTAGTATTTCCCCATATATATGTATGGAGTGGGGTTTGCAACTGAAAAGAAACTTTGTGTTCCCAACAAGCTAGGTGAAGGACGGCTTTCACACACACTTATCTCTCAGAACTGAGCATGTGGAGAGACGTTCTTTCATCTAGCAAAAAGGGAACGGGTTGCAGGGGAAACTTTTACTCTGGTTTCTCAGTATGTTTCTTAGTGCCGGTTTGAACTTCCTGCAGTTTTCACTTTAAAACCGAGTTGGAGCTTGTACCTACCCATATATATGTATGGCGTGGAGTTTGCAACTGAAAAGAAACTTTGTGTTCCCAACAAGATAGGTGAAGGACGGCTTTCACACACACTTATCTCTCAGAACCGAGCATGTGGAGAGACGTTCGTTCATCTAGCACAAAGGGAACGGGTTGCAGGAGAAACTTTTACTCTGGTTTCTCAGTCTGTTTCCTAGTGCCGGTTTGAAGTTCCTGCAGTTTTCACTGTAAAACATATTTGGAGCTAGTACCTCCCCATACATATGTATGGAGTGGAGTTTGCAACTGAAAAGAAACTTTGTGTTCCCAACAAGCTAGGTGAAGGACGGCTTTCACACACACATATCTCTCAGAACTGAGCATGTGGAGAGACGTTCGTTCATCTAGCACAAAGGGAACGGGTTGCAGGGGAAACTTTTACTCTGGTTTCTCAGTCTGTTTCCTAGTGCCGGTTTGAAGTTCCTGCAGTTTTCACTGTAAAATCGAGTTGCAGCTAGTACATCCCCATATATATGTATGGAGTGGAGTTTGCAACTGAAAAGAAACTTTGTGTTCCCAACAAGCTAGGTGAAGGAAGGCTTTCACACAAACTTTTCTCTCAGAACTGAGCATTTGGAGAGACGTTCGTTCATCTAGCCAAAGGGAACGGGTTGCAGCAGAAACTTTTACTCTGGCTTCTCAGTCTGTTTCCTAGTGCCGGTTTGAAGTTCCTGCCATTTTCACTGTAAAACCGGGTTGCAGCTAGTACCTCCCCATATATATGTATGGAGTGGAGTTTGCAACTGAAAAGAAAATTTTTGTTCCCAACAAGCTAGGTGAAGGACGGCTTTCACACACAATTATCTCTCAGAACTGAGCATGTGGAGAGACGTTCGTTCATCTAGAACAAAGGGAACGGGTTGCAGGAGAAACTTTTACTCTGGTTTCTCCGTGTGTTTCCTAGTGCCGGTTTGAAGTTCCTGCAGTTTTCACTGTAAAACCGTGTTGGAGCTAGTACCTCCCCATATATATGTATGGAGTGGAGTTTGCAACTGAAAAGAAACTTTGTGTTCCCAACAAGCTAGGTGAAGGACGGCTTTCACACAAACTTTTCTCTCAGAACTGAGCATGTGGAGAGACGTTCGTTCATCTAGCACAAAGGGAACGGGTTGCAGCAGAAACTTTTACTCTGGCTTCTCAGTCTGTTTCCTAGTGCCGGTTTGAAGTTCCTGCCATTTTCAATGTAAAACCGGGTTGCAGCTAGTACCTCCCCATATATATGTATGGAGTGGAGTTTGCAACTGAAAAGAAAATTTTTGTTCCCAACAAGCTAGGTGAAGGACGGCTTTCACACACAATTATCTCTCAGAACTGAGCATGTGGAGAGACGTTCGTTCATCTAGAACAAAGGGAACGGGTTGCAGGAGAAACTTTTACTCTGGTTTCTCAGTGTGTTTCCTAGTGCCGGTTTGAAGTTCCTGCAGTTTTCACTGTAAAACCGTGTTGGAGCTAGTACCTCCCCATATATATGTATGGAGTGGAGTTTGCAACTGAAAAGAAACTTTGTGTTCCCAACAAGCTAGGTGAAAGACGGCTTTCACACACACTTACCTCTCAGAACTGAGCATGTGGAGAAACGTTCGTTCATCTAGCACAAAGGGAACGGTTTGCAGGAGAAACTTTTACTCTGGATTCCCAGTCTGTTTCCTAGTGCCGGTATGAAATTCCTGCAGTTTTCACTGTAAAACATATTTGGAGCTAGTACCTCCCCATATATATGTATGGAGTGGAGTTTGCAACTGAAAAGAAAATTTGTGTTCCCAACAAGCTAGGTGAAGGACGGCTTTCACACATTCTTATCTCTCAGAACTGAGCATGTGGAGATACGTTCGTTCATCTAGCACAAATGGAACGGGTTGCAGGAGAAACTTTTACTCTGGTTTCTCAATCTGTTTCCTAGTGCCGGTTTGAAGTTCCTGCAGTTTTCACTGTAAAACCGAGTTGCAGCTAGTACCTCCCCATATATATGTATGGAGTGGAGTTTGCAACTGAAAAGAAACTTTGTGTTCCCAACAAGCTAGGTGAAGGACGGCTTTCACACAAACTTTTCTCTCAGAACTGAGCATGTGGAGAGACGTTCGTTCATCTAGCACAAAGGGAACGGGTTGCAGCAGAAACTTTTACTCTGGCTTCTCAGTCTGTTTCCTAGTGCCGGTTTGAAGTTCCTGCCATTTTCACTGTAAAACCGGGTTGCAGCTAGTACCTCCCCATATATATGTATGGAGTGGAGTTTGCAACTGAAAAAAAATTTTTGTTCCCAACAAGCTAGGTGAAGGACGGCTTTCACACACAATTATCTCTCAGAACTGAGCATGTGGAGAGACGTTCGTTCATCTAGAACAAAGGGAACGGGTTGCAGGAGAAACTTTTACTCTGGTTTCTCAGTGTGTTTCCTAGTGCCGGTTTGAAGTTCCTGCAGTTTTCACTGTAAAACCGAGTTGCAGCTAGTACATCCCCATATATATGTATGGAGTGGAGTTTGCAACTGAAAAGAAACTTTGTGTTCCCAACAAGCTAGGTGAAGGAAGGCTTTCACACAAACTTTTCTCTCAGAACTGAGCATGTGGAGAGACGTTCGTTCATCTAGCACAAAGGGAACGGGTTGCAGCAGAAACTTTTACTCTGGCTTCTCAGTCTGTTTCCTAGTGCCGGTTTCAAGTTCCTGCCATTTTCACTGTAAAACCGGGTTGCAGCTAGTACCTCCCCATATATATGTATGGAGTGGAGTTTGCAACTGAAAAGAAAATTTTTGTTCCCAACAAGCTAGGTGAAGGACGGCTTTCACACACAATTATCTCTCAGAACTGAGCATGTGGAGAGACGTTCGTTCATCTAGAACAAAGGGAACGGTTTGCAGGAGAAACTTTTACTCTGGTTTCTCAGTGTGTTTCCTAGTGCCGGTTTGAAGTTCCTGCAGTTTTCACTGTAAAACCGTGTTGGAGCTAGTACCTCCCCATATATATGTATGGAGTGGAGTTTGCAACTGAAAAGAAACTTTGTGTTCCCAACAAGCTAGGTGAAAGACGGCTTTCACACACACTTACCTCTCAGAACTGAGCATGTGGTGAGACGTTCGTTCATCTAGCACAAAGGGAACGGTTTAAAGGAGAAACTTTTACTCTGGTTTCCCAGTCTGTTTCCTAGTGCCGGTATGAAATTCCTGCAGTTTTCACTGTAAAACATATTTGGAGCTAGTACCTCCCCATATATATGTATGGAGTGGAGTTTGCAACTGAAAAGAAAATTTGTGTTCCCAACAAGCTAGGTGAAGGACGGCTTTCACACATTCTTATCTCTCAGAACTGAGCATGTGGAGATACGTTCGTTCATCTAGCACAAATGGAACGGGTTGCAGGAGAAACTTTTACTCTGGTTTCTCAATCTGTTTCCTAGTGCCGGTTTGAAGTTCCTGCAGTTTTCACTGTAAAACCGAGTTACAGCTAGTACCTCCCCATATATATGTATGGATTGGAGTTTGCAACTGGAAAGAAACTTTGTGTTCCCAACAAGCTAGGTGAAGTACGGCTTTCACACACACTTATCTCTCAGAACTGAGCATGTGGAGAGAGGTTCGTTCATCTAGCACAAAGGGAACGGGTTGCAGGAGAAACTTTTACTCTGGATTCCCAGTATGTTTCCTAGTGCCGGTTTGAAGTTCCTGCAGTTTTCACTGTAAAACCGAGTTGGAGCTAGTACCTCCCCATATATATGTATGGAGTGGAGTTTGCAACTGAAAAGAAACTTTGTGTTCCCAACAAGCTAGGTGAAGGACTGCTTTCACACACACTTATCTCTCAGAACCGAGCATGTGGAGAGACGTTCGTTCATCTAGCACAAAGGGAACGGGTTGCAGGAGAAACTTTTACTCTGGTTTCTCAGTCTGTTTCCTAGTGCCGGTTTGAAGTTCCTGCAGTTTTCACTGTAAAAACGAGTTGCAGCTAGTACCTCCCCATATATATGTATGGAGTGGAGTTTGCAACTGAAAAGAAACTTTGTGTTCCCAACAAGCTAGATGAAGGACGGCTTTCACACCCGCTTATCTCTCAGAACCGAGCATGTGGAGAGATGTTCGTTCATCTAGCACAAAAGGAATGGTTTGCAGAAGAAACTTTTACTCTGGATTCCCAGTCTGTTTCCTAGTGCCGGTATGAAATTCCTGCAGTTTTCACTGTAAAACATATTTGGAGCTAGTACCTCCCCATATATATGTATGGAGTGGAGTTTGCAACTGAAAAGGAAATTTGTGTTCCCAACAAGCTAGGTGAAGGACGGCTTTCACACATTCTTATCTCTCAGAACTGAGCATGTGGAGAGACGTTCGTTCATCTAGCACAAAGGGAACGGGTTGCAGCAGAAACTTTTACTCTGGCTTCTCAGTCTGTTTCCTAGTGCCGGTTTGAAGTTCCTGCCATTTTCACTGTAAAACCGTTTTGGAGCTAGTACCTCCCCATATATATGTATGGAGTGGAGTTTGCAACTGAAAAGAAAATTTTTGTTCCCAACAAGCTAGGTGAAGGACGGCTTTCACACACAAATATCTCTCAGAACTGAGCATGTGGAGAGACGTTCGTTCATCTAGAACAAAGGGAACGGGTTGCAGGAGAAACTTTTACTCTGGTTTCTCCGTGTGTTTCCTAGTGCCGGTTTGAAGTTCCTGCAGTTTTCACTGTAAAACCGTGTTGGAGCTAGTACCTCCCCATATATATGTATGGAGTGGAGTTTGCAACTGAAAAGAAACTTTGTGTTCCCAACAAGCTAGGTGAAGGACGCCTTTCACACAAACTTTTCTCTCAGAACTGAGCATGTGGAGAGACGTTCGTTCATCTAGCACAAAGGGAACGGGTTGCAGCAGAAACTTTTACTCTGGCTTCTCAGTCTGTTTCCTAGTGCCGGTTTGAAGTTCCTGCCATTTTCACTGTAAAACCGGGTTGCAGCTAGTACCTCCCCATATATATGTATGGAGTGGAGTTTGCAACTGAAAAGAAAATTTTTGTTCCCAACAAGCTAGGTGAAGGACGGCTTTCACACACAATTATCTCTCAGAACTGAGCATGTGGAGAGACGTTCGTTCATCTAGAACAAAGGGAACGGGTTGCAGGAGAAACTTTTACTCTGGTTTCTCAGTGTGTTTCCTAGTGCCGGTTTGAAGTTCCTGCAGTTTTCACTGTAAAACCGTGTTGGAGCTAGTACCTCCCCATATATATGTATGGATTGGAGTTTGCAACTGAAAAGAAACTTTGTGTTCCCAACAAGCTAGGTGAAAGACGGCTTTCACACACACTTACCTCTCAGAACTGAGCATGTGGAGAGACGTTCGTTCATCTAGCACAAAGGGAACGGTTTGCAGGAGAAACTTTTACTCTGGATTCCCAGTCTGTTTCCTAGTGCCGGTAAGAAATTCCTGCAGTTTTCACTGTAAAACATATTTGGAGCTAGTACCTCCCCATATATATGTATGGAGTGGAGTTTGCAACTGAAAAGAAAATTTGTGTTCCCAACAAGCTAGGTGAAGGACGGCTTTCACACATTCTTATCTCTCAGAACTGAGCATGTGGAGATACGTTCGTTCATCTAGCACAAATGGAACGGGTTGCAGGAGAAACTTTTACTCTTGTTTCTCAATCTGTTTCCTAGTGCCGGTTTGAAGTTCCTGCAGTTTTCACTGTAAAACCGAGTTGCAGCTAGTACCTCCCCATATATATGTATGGAGTGGAGTTTGCAACTGAAAAGAAACTTTGTGTTCCCAACAAGCTAGGTGAAGGACGCCTTTCACACAAACTTTTCTCTCAGAACTGAGCATGTGGAGAGACGTTCGTTCATCTAGCACAAAGGGAACGGGTTGCAGCAGAAACTTTTACTCTGGCTTCTCAGTCTGTTTCCTAGTGCCGGTTTGAAGTTCCTGCCATTTTCACTGTAAAACCGGGTTGCAGCTAGTACCTCCCCATATATATGTATGGAGTGGAGTTTGGAACTGAAAAGAAAATTTTTGTTCCCAACAAGCTAGGTGAAGGACGGCTTTCACACACAATTATCTCTCAGAACTGAGCATGAGGAGAGACGTTCGTTCATCTAGAACAAAGGGAACGGGTTGCAGGAGAAACTTTTACTCTGGTTTCTCAGTGTGTTTCCTAGTGCCGGTTTGAAGTTCCTGCAGTTTTCACTGTAAAACCGAGTTGCAGCTAGTACATCCCCATATATATGTATGGAGTGGAGTTTGCAACTGAAAAGAAACTTTGTGTTCCCAACAAGCTAGGTGAAGGAAGGCTTTCACACAAACTTTTCTCTCAGAACTGAGCATGTGGAGAGACGTTCGTTCATCTAGCACAAAGGGAACGGGTTGCAGCAGAAACTTTTACTCTGGCTTCTCAGTCTGTTTCCTAGTGCCGGTTTGAAGTTCCTGCCATTTTCACTGTAAAACCGGGTTGCAGCTAGTACCTCCCCATATATATATATGGAGTGGAGTTTGCAACTGAAAAGAAAATTTTTGTTCCCAACAAGCTAGGTGAAGGACGGCTTTCACACACAATTATCTCTCAGAACTGAGCATGTGGAGAGACGTTCGTTCATCTAGAACAAAGGGAACGGGTTGCAGGAGAAACTTTTACTCTGGTTTCTCAGTGTGTTTCCTAGTGCCGGTTTGAAGTTCCTGCAGTTTTCACTGTAAAACCGTGTTGGAGCTAGTACCTCCCCATATATATGTATGGAGTGGAGTTTGCAACTGAAAAGAAACTTTGTGTTCCCAACAAGCTAGGTGAAAGACGGCTTTCACACACACTTACCTCTCAGAACTGAGCATGTGGTGAGACGTTCGTTCATCTAGCACAAAGGGAACGGTTTGCAGGAGAAACTTTTACTCTGGATTCCCAGTCTGTTTCCTAGTCCCGGTATGAAATTCCTGCAGTTTTCACTGTAAAACATATTTGGAGCTAGTACCTCCCCATATATATGTATGGAGTGGAGTTTGCAACTGAAAAGAAAATTTGTGTTCCCAACAAGCTAGGTGAAGGACGGCTTTCACACATTCTTATCTCTCAGAACTGAGCATGTGGGGATACGTTCGTTCATCTAGCACAAATGGAACGGGTTGCAGGAGAAACTTTTACTCTGGTTTCTCAATCTGTTTCCTAGTGCCGGTTTGAAGTTCCTGCAGTTTTCACTGTAAAACCGAGTTACAGCTAGTACCTCCCCATATATATTTATGGAGTGGAGTTTGCAACTGGAAAGAAACTTTGTGTTCCCAACAAGCTAGGTGAAGTACGGCTTTCACACACACTTATCTCTCAGAACTGAGCATGTGGAGAGAGGTTCGTTCATCTAGCACAAATGGAACGGGTTGCAGGAGAAACTTTTACTCTGGATTCCCAGTATGTTTCCTAGTGCCGGTTTGAAGTTCCTGCAGTTTTCACTGTAAAACCGAGTTGGAGCTAGTACCTCCCCATATATATGTATGGAGTGGAGTTTGCAACTGAAAAGAAACTTTGTGTTCCCAACAAGCTAGGTGAAGGACTGCTTTCACACACACTTATCTCTCAGAACCGAGCATGTGGAGAGACGTTCGTTCATCTAGCACAAAGGGAACGGGTTGCAGGAGAAACTTTTACTCTGGTTTCTCAGTCTGTTTCCTAGTGCCGGTTTGAAGTTCCTGCAGTTTTCACTGTAAAAACGAGTTGCAGCTTGTACCTCCCCATATATATGTATGGAGTGGAGTTTGCAACTGAAAAGAAACTTTGTGTTCCCAACAAGCTAGATGAAGGACGGCTTTCACACCCGCTTATCTCTCAGAACCGAGCATGTGGAGAGATGTTCGTTCATCTAGCACAAAAGGAATGGTTTGCAGGAGAAACTATTACTCTGGATTCCCAGTCTGTTTCCTAGTGCCGGTATGAAATTCCTGCAGTTTTCACTGTAAAACATATTTGGAGCTAGTACCTCCCCATATATATGTATGGAGTGGAGTTTGCAACTGAAAAGAAAATTTGTGTTCCCAACAAGCTAGGTGAAGGACGGCTTTCACACATTCTTATCTCTCAGAACTGAGCATGTGGAGATACGTTGGTTCATCTAGCACAAATGGAACGGGTTGCAGGAGAAACTTTTACTCTGGTTTCTCAATCTGTTTCCTAGTGCCGGTTTTAAGTTCCTGCAGTTTTCACTGTAAAACCGAGTTGCAGCTAGTACCTCCCCATATATATGTATGGAGTGGAGTTTGCAACTGAAAAGAAACTTTGTGTTCCCAACAAGCTAGGTGAAGGACGGCTTTCACACAAACTTTTCTCTCAGAACTGAGCATGTGGAGAGACGTTCGTTCATCTAGCACAAAGGGAACGGGTTGCAGCAGAAACTTTTACTCTGGCTTCTCAGTCTGTTTCCTAGTGCCGGTTTGAAGTTCCTGCCATTTTCACTGTAAAACCGGGTTGCAGCTAGTACCTCCCCATATATATGTATGGAGTGGAGTTTGCAACTGAAAAGAAAATTTTTGTTCCCAACAAGCTAGGTGAAGGACGGCTTTCACACACAATTATCTCTCAGAACTGAGCATGTGGAGAGACGTTCGTTCATATAGAACAAAGGGAACGGGTTGCAGGAGAAACTTTTAATCTGGTTTCTCAGTGTGTTTCCTAGTGCCGGTTTGAATTTCCTGCAGTTTTCACTGTAAAACCGAGTTGCAGCTAGTACATCCCCATATATATGTATGGAGTGGAGTTTGCAACTGAAAAGAAACTTTGTGTTTCCAACAAGCTAGGTGAAGGAAGGCTTTCACACAAACTTTTCTCTCAGAACTGAGCATGTGGAGAGACGTTCGTTCATCTAGCACAAATGGAACGGGTTGCAGCAGAAACTTTTACTCTGGCTTCTCAGTCTGTTTCCTAGTGCCGGTTTGAAGTTCCTGCCATTTTCACTGTAAAACCGGGTTGCAGCTAGTACATCCCCATATATATGTATGGAGTGGAGTTTGCAATTGAAAAGAAAATTTTTGTTCCCAACAAGCTAGGTGAAGGACGGCTTTCACACACAATTATCTCTCAGAACTGAGCATGTGGAGAGACGTTCGTTCATCTAGAACAAAGGGAACGGGTTGCAGGAGAAACTTTTACTCTGGTTTCCCAGTGTGTTTCCTAGTGCCGGTTTGAAGTTCCTGCAGTTTTCACTGTAAAACCGTTTTGGAGCTAGTACCTCCCCATATATATGTATGGAGTGGAGTTTGCAACTGAAAAGAAACTTTGTGTTCCCAACAAGCTAGGTGAAAGACGGCTTTCACACACACTTACCTCTCAGAACTGAGCATGTGGTGAGACGTTCGTTCATCTAGCACAAAGGGAACGGTTTGCAGGAGAAACTTTTACTCTGGATTCCCAGTCTGTTTCCTAGTGCCGGTATGAAATTCCTGCAGTTTTCACTGTAAAACATATTTGGAGCTAGTACCTCCCCATATATATGTATGGAGTGGAGTTTGCAACTGAAAAGAAAATTTGTGTTCCCAACAAGCTAGGTGAAGGACGGCTTTCACACATTCTTATCTCTCAGAACTGAGCATGTGGAGATACGTTCGTTCATCTAGCACAAATGGAACGGGTTGCAGGAGAAACTTTTACTCTGGTTTCTCAATCTGTTTCCTAGTGCCGGTTTGAAGTTCCTGCAGTTTTCACTGTAAAACCGAGTTACAGCTAGTACCTCCCCATATATATGTATGGAGTGGAGTTTGCAACTGGAAAGAAACTTTGTGTTCCCAACAAGCTAGGTGAAGTACGGCTTTCACACACACTTATCTCTCAGAACTGAGCATGTGGAGAGAGGTTCGTTCATCTAGCACAAAGGGAACGGGTTGCAGGAGAAACTTTTACTCTGGATTCCCAGTATGTTTCCTAGTGCCGGTTTGAAGTTCCTGCAGTTTTCACTGTAAAACCGAGTTGCAGCTAGTACCTCCCCATATATATGTATGGAGTGGAGTTTGCAACTGAAAAGAAACTTTGTGTTCCCAACAAGCTAGGTGAAGGACGGCTTTCACACACACTTATCTCTCAAAACCGAGCATGTGGAGAGACGTTTGTTCATCTAGCACAAAGGGAACGGGTTGCAGGAGAAACTTTTACTCTGGTTTCTCAGTCTGTTTCCTAGTGCCGGTTTGAAGTTCCTGCAGTTTTCACTGTAAAACCGAGTTGGAGCTAGTACCTCCCCATATATATGTATGGAGTAAGGTTTGCAACTGAAAAGAAACTTTGTGTTCCCAACAAGCTAGGTGAAGGACGGCTTTCACACCCACTTATCTCTCAGAACCGAGCATGTGGAGGGACGTTCGTTCATCTAGCACAAAAGGAACGGTTTGCAGGAGAAACTTTTACTCTGGTTTCTCAGTCTGTTTCCTAGTGCCGGTTTGAAGTTCCTGCAGTTTTCACTGTAAAATCGAGTTGCAGCTAGTACCTCCCCATATAAATGAATGGAGTGGAGTTTGCCACTGAAAAGAAACTTTGTGTTCCCAACAAGCTAGGTGAAGGACGGCTTTCACACACAATTATCTCTCAGAACCGAGCATGTGGAGAGACGTTCGTTCATCTAGCACAAAGGGAACGGGTTGCAGGGGAAACTTTTACTCTGGTTTCTCAGTCTGTTTCCTAGTGCCGGTTTGAAGTTCCTGCAGTTTTCACTGTAAAACCGAGTTGGAGCTAGTATTTCACCATATATATGTATGGAGTGGGGTTTGCAACTGAAAAGAAACTTTGTGTTCCCAACAAGCTAGGTGAAGGACGGCTTTCACACACACTTATCTCTCAGAACTGAGCATGTGGAGAGACGTTCGTTCATCTAGCACAAAGGGAACGGGTTGCAGGAGAAACTTTTACTCTGGTTTCTCAGTATGTTTCTTAGTGCCGGTTTGAACTTCCTGCAGTTTTCACTTTAAAACCGAGTTGGAGCTTGTACCTCCCCATATATATGTATGGAGTGAAGTTTGCAACTGAAAAGAAACTTTGTGTTCCCAACAAGCTAGGTGAAGGACGGCTTTCACACACACTTATCTCTCAGAACCGAGCATGTGGAGAGACGTTCGTTCATCTAGCACAAAGGGAACGGGTTGCAGGAGAAACTTTTACTCTGGTTTCTCAGTCTGTTTCCTAGTGCCGGTTTGAAGTTCCTGCAGTTTTCACTGTAAAACATATTTGGAGCTAGTAACTCCCCATATATATGTATGGAGTGGAGTTTGCAACTGAAAAGAAACTTTGTGTTCCCAACAAGCTAGGTGAAGGACGGCTTTCACACACACATATCTCTCAGAACTGAGCATGTGGAGAGACGTTCGTTCATCTAGCACAAAGGGAACGGGTTGCAGGGGAAACTTTTACTCTGGTTTCTCAGTCTGTTTCCTAGTGCCGGTTTGAAGTTCCTGCAGTTTTCACTGTAAAACCGAGTTGCAGCTAGTACATCCCCATATATATGTATGGAGTGGAGTTTGCAACTGAAAAGAAACTTTGTGTTCCCAACAAGCTAGGTGAAGGACGGCTTTCACACAAACTTTTCTCTCAGAACTGAGCATGTGGAGAGACGTTCGTTCATCTAGCACAAAGGGAATGGGTTGCAGCAGAAACTTTTACTCTGGCTTCTCAGTCTGTTTCCTAGTGCCGGTTTGAAGTTCCTGCAGTTTTCACTGTAAAACCGAGTTACAGCTAGTACCTCCCCATATATATGTATGGAGTGGAGTTTGCAACTGAAAAGAAAATTTTTGTTCCCAACAAGCTAGGTGAAGGACGGCTTTCACACACACTTATCTCTCAGAACTGAGCATGTGGAGAGACGTTCGTTCATCTAGCACAAAGGGAACGGTTTGCAGGAGAAACATTTACTCTGGATTCCCAGTCTGTTTCCTAGTGCCGGTTTGAAATTCCTGCAATTTTCACTGTAAAACATATTTGGAGCTAGTACCTCCCCATATATATGTATGGAGTGGAGTTTGCAACTGAAAAGAAACTTTGTGTTCCCAACAAGCTAGGTGAAGGACGGCTTTCACACATTCTTATCTCTCAGAACTGAGCATGTGGAGATACGTTCGTTCATCTAGCACAAATGGAACGGGTTGCAGGAGAAACTTTTACTCTGGTTTCTCAATCTGTTTCCTAGTGCCGGTTTGAAGTTCCTGCAGTTTTCACTGTAAAACCGAGTTGCAGCTAGTACCTCCCCATATATATGTATGGAGTGGAGTTTGCAACTGAAAAGAAACTTTGTGTTCCCAACAAGCTAGGTGAAGGACGGCTTTCACACAAAATTTTCTCTCAGAACTGAGCATGTGGAGAGACGTTCGTTCATCTAGCACAAAGGGAACGGGTTGCAGCAGAAACTTTTACTCTGGCTTCTCAGTCTGTTTCCTAGTGCCGGTTTGAAGTTCCTGCCATTTTCACTGTAAAACCGGGTTGCAACTAGTACCTCCCCATATATATGTATGGAGTGGAGTTTGCAACTGAAAAGAAAATTTTTGTTCCCAACAAGCTAGGTGAAGGACGGCTTTCACACACAATTATCTCTCAGAACTGAGCATGTGGAGAGACGTTCGTTCATCTAGAACAAAGGGAACGGGTTGCAGGAGAAACTTTTACTCTGGTTTCTCAGTGTGTTTCCTAGTGCCGGTTTGAATTTCCTGCAGTTTTCACTGTAAAACCGAGTTGCAGCTAGTACATCCCCATATATATGTATGGAGTGGAGTTTGCAACTGAAAAGAAACTTTGTGTTCCCAACAAGCTAGGTGAAGGAAGGCTTTCACACAAACTTTTCTCTCAGAACTGAGCATGTGGAGAGACGTTCGTTCATCTAGCACAAATGGAACGGGTTGCAGCAGAAACTTTTACTCTGGCTTCTCAGTCTGTTTCCTAGTGCCGGTTTGAAGTTCCTGCCATTTTCACTGTAAAACCGGGTTGCAGCTAGTACATCCCCATATATATGTATGGAGTGGAGTTTGCAACTGAAAAGAAAATTTTTGTTCCCAACAAGCTAGGTGAAGGACGGCTTTCACACACAATTATCTCTCAGAACTGAGCATGTGGAGAGACGTTCGTTCATCTAGAACAAAGGGAACGGGTTGCAGGAGAAACTTTTACTCTGGTTTCTCAGTGTGTTTCCTAGTGCCGGTTTGAAGTTCCTGCAGTTTTCACTGTAAAACCGTTTTGGAGCTAGTACCTCCCCATATATATTTATGGAGTGGAGTTTGCAACTGAAAAGAAACTTTGTGTTCCCAACAAGCTAGGTGAAAGACGGCTTTCACACACATTTACCTCTCAGAACTGAGCATGTGGTGAGACGTTCGTTCATCTAGCACAAAGGGAACGGTTTGCAGGAGAAACTTTTACTCTGGATTCCCAGTCTGTTTCCTAGTGCCGGTATGAAATTCCTGCAGTTTTCACTGTAAAACATATTTGGAGCTAGTACCTCCCCATATATATGTATGGAGTGGAGTTTGCAACTGAAAAGAAAATTTGGGTTCCCAACAAGCTAGGTGAAGGACGGCTTTCACACATTCTTATCTCTCAGAACTGAGCATGTGGAGATACGTTCGTTCATCTAGCACAAATGGAACGGGTTGCAGGAGAAACTTTTACTCTGGTTTCTCAATCTGTTTCCTAGTGCCGGTTTGAAGTTCCTGCAGTTTTCACTGTAAAACCGAGTTACAGCTAGTACCTCCCCATATATATGTATGGAGTGGAGTTTGCAACTGGAAAGAAACTTTGTGTTCCCAACAAGCTAGGTGAAGTACGGCTTTCACACACACTTATCTCTCAGAAATGAGCATGTGGAGAGAGGTTCGTTCATCTAGCACAAAGGGAACGGGTTGCAGGAGAAACTTTTACTCTGGATTCCCAGTATGTTTCCTAGTGCCGGTTTGAAGTTCCTGCAGTTTTCACTGTAAAACCGAGTTGGAGCTAGTACCTCCCCATATATATGTATGGAGTGGAGTTTTCAACTGAAAAGAAACTATGTGTTCCCAACAAGCTAGGTGAAGGACTGCTTTCACACACACTTATCTCTCAGAACCGAGCATGTGGAGAGACGTTCGTTCATCTAGCACAAAGGGAACGGGTTGCAGGAGAAACTTTTACTCTGGTTTCTCAGTCTGTTTCCTAGTGCCGGTTTGAAGTTCCTGCAGTTTTCACTGTAAAAACGAGTTGCAGCTAGTACCTCCCCATATATATGTATGGAGTGGAGTTTGCAACTGAAAAGAAACTTTGTGTTCCCAACAAGCTAGATGAAGGACGGCTTTCACACCCGCTTATCTCTCAGAACCGAGCATGTGGAGAGATGTTCGTTCATCTAGCACAAAAGGAATGGTTTGCAGGAGAAACTTTTACTCTGGTTTCTCAGTCTGTTTCCTAGTGCCGGTTTGAAGTTCCTGCAATTTTCACTGTAAAACCGAGTTGCAGCTAGTACCTCCCCATATATATGTATGGAGTGGAGTTTGCAACTGAAAAGAAACTTTGTGTTCCCAACAAGCTAGGTGAAGGACGGCTTTCACACACACTTATCTCTCAAAACCGAGCATGTGGAGAGACGTTCGTTCATCTAGCACAAAAGGAACGGTTTGCAGGAGAAACTTTTACTCTGGTTTCTCAGTCTGTTTCCTAGTGCCGGTTTGAAGTTCCTGCATTTTTCACTGTAAAACCGAGTTGGAGCTAGTACCTCCCCATATATATGTATGGAGTAAGGTTTGCAACTGAAAAGAAACTTTGTGTTCCCAACAAGCTAGGTGAATGACGGCTTTCACACCCACTTATCTCTCAGAACCGAGCATGTGGAGGGACGTTCGTTCATCTAGCACAAAAGGAACGGTTTGCAGGAGAAACTTTTACTCTGGTTTCTCAGTCTGTTTCCTAGTGCCGGTTTGAAGTTCCTGCAGTTTTCACTGTAAAATCGAGTTGCAGCTAGTACCTCCCCATATAAATGAATGGAGTGGAGTTTGCAACTGAAAAGAAACTTTGTGTTCCCAACAAGCTAGGTGAAGGACGGCTTTCACACACAATTATCTCTCAGAACCGAGCATGTGGAGAGACGTTCGTTCATCTAGCACAAAGGGAACGGGTTGCAGGAGAAACTTTTACTCTGGTTTCTCAGTCTGTTTCCTAGTGCCGGTTTGAAGTTCCTGCAGTTTTCACTGTAAAACCGAGTTGGAGCTAGTATTTCACCATATATATGTATGGAGTGGGGTTTGCAACTGAAAAGAAACTTTGTGTTCCCAACAAGCTAGGTGAAGGACGGCTTTCACACACACTTATCTCTCAGAACTGAGCATGTGGAGAGACGTTCTTTCATCTAGCACAAAGGGAACGGGTTGCAGGAGAAACTTTTACTCTGGTTTCTCAGTATGTTTCTTAGTGCCGGTTTGAACTTCCTGCAGTTTTCACTTTAAAACCGAGTTGGAGCTTGTACCTCCCCATATATATGTATGGAGTGGAGTTTGCAACTGAAAAGAAACTTTGTGTTCCCAACAAGCTAGGTGAAGGACGGCTTTCACACACACTTATCTCTCAGAACCGAGCATGTGGAGAGACGTTCGTTCATCTAGCACAAAGGGAACGGGTTGCAGGAGAAACTTTTACTCTGGTTTCTCAGTCTGTTTCCTAGTGCCGGTTTGAAGTTCCTGCAGTTTTCACTGTAAAACATATTTGGAGCTAGTACCTCCCCATATATATGTATGGAGTGGAGTTTGCAACTGAAAAGAAACTTTGTGTTCCCAACAAGCTAGATGAAGGACGGCTTTCACACACACATATCTCTCAGAACTGAGCATGTGGAGAGACGTTCGTTCATCTAGCACAAAGGGAACGGGTTGCAGGGGAAACTTTTACTCTGGTTTCTCAGTCTGTTTCCTAGTGCCGGTTTGAAGTTCCTGCAGTTTTCACTGTAAAACCGAGTTGCAGCTAGTACATCCCCATATATATGTATGGAGTGGAGTTTGCAACTGAAAAGAAGCTTTGTGTTCCCAACAAGCTAGGTGAAGGACGGCTTTCACACACACTTATCTCTCAGAACTGAGCATGTGGAGAGACGTTCGTTCATCTAGCACAAAGGGAATGGGTTGCAGCAGAAACTTTTACTCTGGCTTCTCAGTCTGTTTCCTAGTGCCGGTTTGAAGTTCCTGCAGTTTTCACTGTAAAACCGGGTTGCAGCTAGTACCTCCCCATATATATGTATGGAGTGGAGTTTGCAACTGAAAAGAAAATTTTTGTTCCCAACAAGCTAGGTGAAGGACGGCTTTCACACACACTTATCTCTCAGAACTGAGCATGTGGAGAGACGTTCGTTCATCTAGAACAAAGGGAACGGTTTGCAGGAGAAACTTTTACTCTGGTTTCTCAGTGTGTTTCCTAGTGCCGGTTTGAAGTTCCTGCAGTTTTCACTGTAAAACCGTGTTGGAGCTAGTACCTCCCCATATATATGTATGGAGTGGAGTTTGCAACTGAAAAAAAACTTTGTATTCCCAACAAGCTAGGTGAAAGACGGCTTTCACACACACTTACCTCTCAGAACTGAGCATGTGGAGAGACGTTCGTTCATCTAGCACAAAGGGAACGGTTTGCAGGAGAAACATTTACTCTGGATTCCCAGTCTGTTTCCTAGTGCCGGTTTGAAATTCCTGCAGTTTTCACTGTAAAACATATTTGGAGCTAGTACCTCCCCATATATATGTATGGAGTGGAGTTTGCAACTGAAAAGAAACTTTGTGTTCCCAACAAGCTAGGTGAAGGGCGGCTTTCACACATTCTTATCTCTCAGAACTGAGCATGTGGAGATACGTTCGTTCATCTAGCACAAATGGAACGGGTTGCAGGAGAAACTTTTACTCTGGTTTCTCAATCTGTTTCCTAGTGCCGGTTTGAAGTTCCTGCAGTTTTCACTGTAAAACCGAGTTGCAGCTAGTACCTCCCCATATATATGTATGGAGTGGAGTTTGCAACTGGAAAGAAACATTGTGTTCCCAACAAGCTAGGTGAAGTACGGCTTTCACACACACTTATCCCTCAGAACTGAGCATGTGGAGAGAGGTTCGTTCATCTAGCATAAAGGGAACGGGTTGCAGGAGAAACTTTTACTCTGGATTCCCAGTCTGTTTCCTAGTGCCGGTTTGAAGTTCCTACAGTTTTCACTGTAAAACCGAGTTGGAGCTAGTACCTCCCCATATATATGTATGGAGTGGAGTTTGCAACTGAAAAGAAACTTTGTGTTCCCAACAAGCTAGGTGAAGGGCGGCTTTCACACACACTTATCTCTCAGAACCGAGCATGTGGAGAGACGTTCGTTCATCTAGCACAAAGGGAACGGGTTGCAGGAGAAACTTTTACTCTGGTTTCTCAGTCTGTTTCCTTGTGCCGGTTTGAAGTTCCTGCAGTTTTCACTGTAAAAACGAGTTGCAGCTAGTACCTCCCCATATATATGTATGGAGTGGAGTTTGCAACTGAAAAGAAACTTTGTGTTCCCAACAAGCTAGATGAAGGACGGCTTTCACACCCGCTTATCTCTCAGAACCGAGCATGTGGAGAGACGTTCGTTCATCTAGCCCAAAAGGATTGGTTTGCAGGAGAAACTTTTACTCTGGTTTCTCAGTCTGTTTCCTAGTGCCGGTTTGAAGTTCCTGCAGTTTTCACTGTAAAACCGAGTTGCAGCTAGTACCTCCCCATATATATGTATGGAGTGGAGTTTGCAACTGAAAAGAAACTTTGTGTTCCCAACAAGCTAGGTGAAGGACGGCTTTCACACACACTTATCTCTCAGAACCGAGCATGTGGAGAGACGTTCGTTCATCGAGCACAAAGGGAACGGGTTGCAGGAGATACTTTTACTCTGATTTCTCAGTCTGTTTCCTAGTGCCGGTTTGAAGTTCCTGCAGTTTTCACTGTAAAACCGAGTTGGAGCTAGTATTTCCCCATATATATGTATGGAGTGGGGTTTGCAACTAAAAAGAAACTTTGTGTTCCCAACAAGCTAGGTGAAGGACGGCTTTCACACACACTTATCTCTCAGAACTGAGCATGTGGAGAGACGTTCTTTCATCTAGCACAAAGGGAACGGTTTGCAGGAGAAAATTTTACTCTGGTTTCTCAGTCTGTTTCTTAGTGCCGGTATGAACTTCCTGCAGTTTTCACTTTAAAACCGAGTTGGAGCTAGTACTTCCCCATATATATGTATGGAGTGGAGTTTGCAACTGAAAAGAAACTTTGTGTTCCCAACAAGCTAGGTGAAGGACGGCTTTCACACACACTTATCTCTCAGAACCGAGCATGTGGAGAGACGTTCGTTCATCTAGCCCAAAGGAACGGGTTGCAGGAGAAACTTTTACTCTGGTTTCTCAGTCTGTTTCCTAGTGCCGTTTTGAAGTTCCTGCAGTTTTCACTGTAAAACATATTTGGAGCTAGTACCTCCCCATATATATGTATGGAGTGGAGTTTGCAACTGAAAAGAAACTTTGTGTTCCCAACAAGCTAGGTGAAGGACGGCTTTCACACACACATAACTCTCAGAACTGAGCATGTGGGGAGACGTTCGTTCATCTAGCACAAAGGGAACGGGTTGCAGGAGAAACTTTTACTCTGGTTTCTCAGTCTGTTTCCTAGTGCCGGTTTGAAGTTCCTGCAGTTTTCACTGTAAAACTGAGTTGCAGCTAGTACCTCCCCATATATATGTATGGAGTGGAGATGGCAACTGAAAAGAAACTTTGTGTTCCCAACAAACTAGGTGAAGGACGGCTTTCACACACACTTATCTCTCAGAACTGATCATGTGGAGAGACGTTCGTTCATCTAGCACAAAGGGAACGGGTTGTAGGAGAAACTTTTACTCTGGTTTCTCAGTCTGTTTCCTAGTGCCGGTTTGAAGTTCCTGCAGTTTTCACTGTAAAGCCGAGTTGCAGCTAGTACCTCCCTATATATATGTATGGAGTGGAGTTTCCAACTGAAAAGAAACTTTGTGTTCCCAACAAGCTAGGTGAAGGACGGCTTTCACACACACTTATATCTCAGAACCGAGCATGTGGAGAGACGTTCGTTCATCTAGCACAAAGGGAACGGGTTGCAGGAGAAACTTTTACTTTGGTTTCTCAGTCTGTTTCCTAGTGCCGGTTTGAAGTTCCTGCAGTTTTCACTGTAAAACATATTTGGAGCTAGTACCTCCCCATATATATGTATGGAGTGGAGTTTGCAACTGAAAAGAAACTTTGTGTTCCCAACAAGCTAGGTGAAGGACGGCTTTCACACACACATATCTCTCAGAACTGAGCATGTGGAGAGACGTTCGTTCATCTAGCACAAAGGGAACGGGTTGCAGGAGAAACTTTTACTCTGGTTTCTCAGTCTGTTTCCTAGTGCCGGTTTGAAGTTCCTGCAGTTTTCACTGTAAAACATATTTGGAGCAAGTATTTCCCCATATATATGTATGGAGTGGGGTTTGCAACTGAAAAGAAACTTTGTGTTCCCAACAAGCTAGGTGAAGGACGGCTTTCACACACACTTATCTCTCAGAACTGAGCATGTGGAGAGACGTTCTTTCATCTAGCACAAAGGGAACGGTTTGCAGGAGAAAATTTTACTCTGGTTTCTCAGTCTGTTTCTTAGTGCCGGTTTGAACTTCCTGCAGTTTTCACTTTAAAACCGAGTTGGAGCTAGTACCACCCCATATATATGTATGGAGTGGAGTTTGCAACTGAAAAGAAACTTTGTGTTCCCAACAAGCTAGTTGAAGGACGGCTTTCACACACACTTATCTCTCAGAACTGAGCATGTGGAGAGACGTTCGTTCATCTAGCACAAAGGGAAAGGGTTGCAGGAGAAACTTTTACTCTGGTTTCTCAGTCTGTTTCCTAGTGCCGGTTTGAAGTTCCTACAGTTTTCACTGTAAAACCGAGTTGCAGCTAGTACCTCCCCATATATATGTATGGAGTGGAGATTGCAACTGAAAAGAAACTTTGTGTTCCCAACAAGCTAGGTGAAGGACGGCTTTCACACACACTTATCTCTCAGAACTGATCATGTGGAGAGACGTTCGTTCATCTAGCACAAAGGGAACGGGTTGTAGGAGAAACTTTTACTCTGGTTTCTCAGTCTGTTTCCTAGTGCCGGTTTGAAGTTCCTGCAGTTTTCACTGTAAAACCGAGTTGCAGCTAGTACCTCCCTATATATAAGTATGGATTGGATTTTCCAACTGAAAAGAAACTTTGTGTTCCCAACAAGCTAGGTGAAGGACGGCTTTCACACACACTTATCTCTCAGAACCGAGCATGTGGAGAGACGTTCGTTCATCTAGCACAAAGGGAAAGGGTTGCAGGAGAAACTTTTACTCTGGTTTCTCAGTCTGTTTCCTAGTGCCGGTTTGAAGTTCCTGCAGTTTTCACTGTAAAACATATTTGGAGCTAGTACCTCCCCATATATATGTATGGAGTGGAGTTTGCAACTGAAAAGAAACTTTGTGTTCCCAACAAGCTAGGTGAAGGACGGCTTTCACACACACATATCTCTCAGAACTGAGCATGTGGAGAGACGTTCGTTCATCTAGCACAAAGGGAACGGGTTGCAGGAGAAACTTTTACTCTGGTTTCTCAGTCTGTTTCCTAGTGCCGGTTTGAAGTTCCTGCAGTTTTCACTGTAAAACCGAGTTGGAGCTAGTATTTCCCCATATATATGTATGGAGTGGGGTTTGCAACTGAAAAGAAACTTTGTGTTCCCAACAAGCTAGGTGAAGGACGGCTTTCACACACACTTATCTCTCAGAACTGAGCATGTGGAGAGACGTTCTTTCATCTAGCACAAAGGGAACGGTTTGCAGGAGAAAATTTTACTCTGGTTTCTCAGTCTGTTTCTTAGTGCCGGTTTGAACTTCCTGCAGTTTTCACTTTAAAACCGAGTTGGAGCTAGTACCACCCCATATATATGTATGGAGTGGAGTTTGCAACTGAAAAGAAACTTTGTGATCCCAACAAGCTAGTTGAAGGACGGCTTTCACACACAATTATCTCTCAGAACTGAGCATGTGGAGAGACGTTCGTTCATCTAGCACAAAGGGAACGGGTTGCAGGAGAAACTTTTACTCTGGTTTCTCAGCCTGTTTCCTAGTGCCGGTTTGAAGTTCCTGCAGTTTTCACTGTAAAACCGAGTTGCAGCTAGTACCTCCCCATATATATGTATGGAGTGGAGTTTGCAACTGAAAAGAAACTTTGTGTTCCCAACAAGCTAGGTGAAGGACGGCTTTCACACACACTTATCTCTCAGAACTGAGCATGTGGAGAGACGTTCGTTCATCTAGCACAAAAGGAACGGGTTTCAGGAGAAACTTTTACTGTGGTTTCTCAGTCTGTTTCCTAGTGCCGGTTTGAAGTTCCTGCAGTTTTCACTGTAAAACCGAGTTGCAGCTAGTACCTCCCCATATATATGTATGGAGTGGAGTTTGCAACTGAAAAGAAACTTTGTGTTCCCTACAAGCTAGGTGAAGTACGGCTTTCACACACACTTGTCTCTCAGAACTGAGCATGTGGAGAGACGTTCGTTCATCTAGCACAAAGGGAACGGGTTGCAGGAGAAACTTTTCCTCTGGATTCCCAGTCTGTTTCCTAGTGCCGGTTACAAGTTCCTGCAGTTTTCACTGTAAAACCGAGTTGGAGCTAGTACCTCCCCATATATATGTATGGAGTAAGGTTTGCAACTGAAAAGAAACTTTGTGTTCCCAACAATCTAGGTGAAGGACGGCTTTCACACCCACTTATCTCTCAGAACCGAGCATGTGGAGGGACGTTCGTTCATCTAGCACAAAGGGAACGGTTTGCAGGAGAAACTTTTACTCTGGTTTCTCAGTCTGTTTCCTAGTGCCGGTTTGAAGTTCCTGCAGTTTTCACTGTAAAACCGAGTTGCAGCTAGTACCTCCCCATATAAATGAATGGAGTGGAGTTTGCAACTGAAAAGAAACTTTGTGTTCCCAACAATCTAGGTGAAGGGCGGCTTTCACACACAATTATCTCTCAGAACCGAGCATGTGGAGAGACGTTCGTTCATCTAGCACAAAGGGAACGGGTTGCAGGAGAAACTTTTACTCTGGTTTCTCACTCTGTTTCCTAGTGCCGGTTTGAAGTTCCTTCAGTTTTCACTGTAAAACCGAGTTGGAGCTAGTATTTCACCATATATATGTATGGAGTGGGGTTTGCAACTGAAAAGAAACTTTGTGTTCCCAACAAGCTAGGTGAAGGACGGCTTTCACACACACTTATCTCTCAGAACTGAGCATGTGGAGAGACGTTCTTTCATCTAGCACAAAGGGAACGGGTTGCAGGAGAAACTTTTACTCTGGTTTCTCAGTATGTTTCTTAGTGCCGGTTTGAACTTCCTGCAGTTTTAACTTTAAAACCGAGTTGGAGCTTGTACCTCCCCATATATATGTATGGAGTGGAGTTTGCAACTGAAAAGAAACTTTGTGTTCCCAACAAGCTAGGTGAAGGACGGCTTTCACACACACTTATCTCTCAGAACCGAGCATGTGGAGAGACGTTCGTTCATCTAGCACAAAGGGAACGGGTTGCAGGAGAAACTTTTACTCTGGTTTCTCAGTCTGTTTCCTAGTGCCGGTTTGAAGTTCCTGCAGTTTTCACTGTAAAACATATTTGGAGCTAGTACCTCCCCATATATATGTATGGAGTGGAGTTTGCAACTGAAAAGAAACTTTGTGTTCCCAACAAGCTAGGTGAAGGACGGCTTTCACACACACATATCTCTCAGAACTGAGCATGTGGAGAGACGTTCGTTCATCTAGCACAAAAGGAACGGGTTTCAGGAGAAACTTTTACTGTGGTTTCTCAGTCTGTTTCCTAGTGCCGGTTTGAAGTTCCTGCAGTTTTCACTGTAAAACCGAGTTGCAGCTAGTACCTCCCCATATATATGTATGGAGTGGAGTTTGCAACTGAAAAGAAACTTTGTGTTCCCTACAAGCTAGGTGAAGTACGGCTTTCACACACACTTGTCTCTCAGAACTGAGCATGTGGAGAGACGTTCGTTCATCTAGCACAAAGGGAACGGGTTGCAGGAGAAACTTTTACTCTGGATTCCCAGTCTGTTTCCTAGTGCCGGTTTCAAGTTCCTGCAGTTTTCACTGTAAAACCGAGTTGGAGCTAGTACCTCCCCATATATATGTATGGAGTAAGGTTTGCAACTGAAAAGAAACTTTGTGTTCCCAACAATCTAGGTGAAGGACGGCTTTCACACCCACTTATCTCTCAGAACCGAGCATGTGGAGGGACGTTCGTTCATCTAGCACAAAGGGAACGGTTTGCAGGAGAAACTTTTACTCTGGTTTCTCAGTCTGTTTCCTAGTGCCGGTTTGAAGTTCCTGCAGTTTTCACTGTAAAACCGAGTTGCAGCTAGTACCTCCCCATATAAATGAATGGAGTGGAGTTTGCAACTGAAAAGAAACTTTGTGTTCCCAACAATCTAGGTGAAGGGCGGCTTTCACACACAATTATCTCTCAGAACCGAGCATGTGGAGAGACGTTCGTTCATCTAGCACAAAGGGAACGGGTTGCAGGAGAAACTTTTACTCTGGTTTCTCACTCTGTTTCCTAGTGCCGGTTTGAAGTTCCTGCAGTTTTCACTGTAAAACCGAGTTGGAGCTAGTATTTCACCATATATATGTATGGAGTGGGGTTTGCAACTGAAAAGAAACTTTGTGTTCCCAACAAGCTAGGTGAAGGACGGCTTTCACACACACTTATCTCTCAGAACTGAGCATGTGGAGAGACGTTCTTTCATCTAGCACAAAGGGAACGGGTTGCAGGAGAAACTTTTACTCTGGTTTCTCAGTATGTTTCTTAGTGCCGGTTTGAACTTCCTGCAGTTTTAACTTTAAAACCGAGTTGGAGCTTGTACCTCCCCATATATATGTATGGAGTGGAGTTTGCAACTGAAAAGAAACTTTGTGTTCCCAACAAGCTAGGTGAAGGACGGCTTTCACACAAACTTTTCTCTCAGAACTGAGCATGTGGAGAGACGTTCGTTCATCTAGCACAAAGGGAACGGGTTGCAGCAGAAACTTTTACTCTGGCTTCTCAGTCTGTTTCCTAGTGCCGGTTTGAAGTTCCTGCAGTTTTCACTGTAAAACATATTTGGAGCTAGTACCTCCCCATATATATGTATGGAGTGGAGTTTGCAACTGAAAAGAAACTTTGTGTTCCCAACAAGCTAGGTGAAGGACGGCTTTCACACACACATATCTCTCAGAACTGAGCATGTGGAGAGACGTTCGTTCATCTAGCACAAAGGGAACGGGTTGCAGGGGAAACTTTTACTCTGGTTTCTCAGTCTGTTTCCTAGTGCCGGTTTGAAGTTCCTGCAGTTTTCACTGTAAAACCGAGTTGCAGCTAGTACATCCCCATATATATGTATGGAGTGGAGTTTGCAACTGAAAAGAAACTTTGTGTTCCCAACAAGCTAGGTGAAGGACGGCTTTCACACAAACTTTTCTCTCAGAACTGAGCATGTGGAGAGACGTTCGTTCATCTAGCACAAAGGGAACGGGTTGCAGCAGAAACTTTTATTCTGGCTTCTCAGTCTGTTTCCTAGTGCCGGTTTGAAGTTCCTGCAGTTTTCACTGTAAAACATATTTGGAGCTAGTACCTCCCCATATATATGTATGGAGTGGAGTTTGCAACTGAAAAGAAACTTTGTGTTCCCAACAAGCTAGGTGAAGGACGGCTTTCACACACACTTATCTCTCAGAACTGAGCATGTGGGGAGACGTTCGTTCATCTAGCACAAAGGGAACGGGTTGCAGGAGAAACTTTTACTCTGGTTTCTCAGTCTGTTTCCTAGTGCCGGTTTGAAGTTCCTGCAGTTTTCACTGTAAAACCGAGTTGCAGCTAGTACCTCCCCATATATATGTATGGAGTGGAGATTGCAACTGAAAAGAAACTTTGTGTTCCCAACAAGCTAGGTGAAGGACGGCTTTCACACACACATATCTCTCAGAACTGAGCATGTGGAGAGACGTTCGTTCATCTAGCACAAAGGGAACGGGTTGCAGGAGAAACTTTTACTCTGGTTTCTCAGTCTGTTTCCTAGTGCCGGTTTGAAGTTCCTGCAGTTTTCACTGTAAAACCGAGATGGAGCTAGTATTTCCCCATATATATGTATGGAGTGGGGTTTGCAACTGAAAAGAAACTTTGTGTTCCCAACAAGCTAGTTGAAGGACGGCTTTCACACACACTTATCTCTCAGAACTGAGCATGTGGAGAGACGTTCGTTCATCTAGCACAAAGGGAACGGGTTGCAGCAGAAACTTTTACTCTGGTTTCTCAGTCTGTTTCCTAGTGCCGGTTTGAAGTTCCTGCAGTTTTCACTGTAAAACCGAGTTGCAGCTAGTACCTCCCCATATATATGTATGGAGTGGTGATTGCAACTGAAAAGAAACTTTGTGTTCCCAACAAGCTAGGTGAAGGACGGCTTTCACACACACTTATCTCTCAGAACTGATCATGTGGAGAGACGTTCGTTCATCTAGCACAAAGGGAACGGGTTGTAGGAGAAATTTTACTCTGGTTTCTCAGTCTGTTTCCTAGTGCCGGTTTGAAGTTCCTGCAGTTTTCACTGTAAAACCGAGTTGCAGCTAGTACCTCCCTATATATATGTATGGATTGGAGTTTGCAACTGAAAAGAAACTTTGTGTTCCCAACAAGCTAGGTGAAGGACGGCTTTCACACACACATATCTCTCAGAACTGAGCATGTGGAGAGACGTTCGTTCATCTAGCACAAAGGGAACGGGTTGCAGGAGAAACTTTTACTTTGGTTTCTCAGTCTGTTTCCTAGTGCCGGTTTGAAGTTCCTGCAGTTTTCACTGTAAAACCGAGTTGGAGCTAGTATTTCCCCATATATATGTATGGAGTGGGGTTTGCAACTGAAAAGAAACTTTGTGTTCCCAACAAGCTAGGTGAAGGACGGCTTTCACACACACTTATTTCTCAGAACTGAGCATGTGGAGAGAAGTTCTTTCATCTAGCACAAAGGGAACGGTTTGCAGGAGAAAATTTTACTCTGGTTTCTCAGTCTGTTTCTTAGTGCCGGTTTGAACTTCCTGCAGTTTTCACTTTAAAACCGAGTTGGAGCTAGTACCACCCCATATATATGTATGGAGTGGAGTTTGCAACTGAAAAGAAACTTTGTGTTCCCAACAAGCTAGGTGAAGGACGGCTTTCACACACACTTATCTCTCAGAACTGAGCATGTGGAGAGACGTTCGTTCATCTAGCACAAAGGGAACGGGTTGCAGGAGAAACTTTTACTCTGGTTTCTCAGTCTGTTTCCTAGTGCCGGTTTGAAGTTCCTGCAGTTTTCACTGTAAAACCGAGTTGCAGCTAGTACCTCCCCATATATATGTATGGAGTGGAATTTGCAACTGAAAAGAAACTTTGTGTTCCCAACAAGCTAGGTGAAGGACGGCTTTCACACACACTTATCTCTCAGAACTGAGCATGTGGAGAGACGTTCGTTCATCTAGCACAAAAGGAACGGGTTTCAGGAGAAACTTTTACTGTGGTTTCTCAGTCTGTTTCCTAGTGCCGGTTTGAAGTTCCTGCAGTTTTCACTGTAAAACCGAGTTGCAGCTAGTACCTCCCCATATATATGTATGGAGTGGAGTTTGCAACTGAAAAGAAACTTTGTGTTCCCTACAAGCTAGGTGAAGGACGGCTTTCACACACACTTATCTCTCAGAACTGAGCATGTGGAGAGACGTTCGTTCATCTAGCACAAAGGGAACTGGTTGCAGGAGAAACATTTACTGTGGTTTCTCAGTCTGTTTCCTAGTGCCGGTTTGAAGTTTCTGCAGATTTCAGTGTAAAACCGGGTTGCAGCTAGTACCTCCCCATATATATGTATGGAGTGGAGTTTGCAACTGAAAAGAAACTTTGTGTTCCCAACAAGCTAGGTGAAGGACGGCTTACACACACACTTATCTCTCAGAACTGAGCATGTGGAGAGACGTTCGTTCATCTAGCACAAAGGGAACGGTTTGCAGGAGAAACTTTTACTCTGGATTTCCAGTCTGTTTCCTAGTGCCGGTTTGAAGTTCCTGCATTTTTCACTGTAAAACCGAGTTGGAGCTTGTACCTCCCCATATATATGTATGGAGGGGAGTTTGCAACTGAAAAGAAACTTTGTGTTCCCAACAAGCTAGGTGAAGGACGGCTTTCACACACACTTATCTCTCAGAACTGAGCATGTGGAGAGACGTTCGTTCATCTAGCACAAAGGGAACGGGTTGCAGGAGAAACTTTTACTCTGGATTCCCAGTCTGTTTCCTAGTGCCGGTTTCAAGTTCCTGCAGTTTTCACTGTAAAACCGAGTTGGAGCTAGTACCTCCCCATATATATGTATGGAGTAAGGTTTGCAAATGAAAAGAAACTTTGTGTTCCCAACAATCTAGGTGAAGGACGGCTTTCACACCCACTTATCTCTCAGAACCGAGCATGTGGAGGGACGTTCGTTCATCTAGCACAAAAGGAACGGTTTGCAGGAGAAACTTTACTCTGGTTTCTCAGTCTGTTTCCTAGTGCCGGTTTGAAGTTCCTGCAGTTTTCACTGTAAAACCGAGTTGCAGCTAGTACCTCCCCATATAAATGAATGGAGTGGAGTTTGCAACTGAAAAGAAACTTTGTGTTCCCAACAAGCTAGGTGAAGGGCGGCTTTCACACACAATTATCTCTCAGAACCGAGCATGTGGAGAGACGTTCGTTCATCTAGCACAAAGGGAACGGGTTGCAGGAGAAACTTTTACTCTGGTTTCTCAGTCTGTTTCCTAGTGCCGGTTTGAAGTTCCTGCAGTTTTCACTGTAAAACCGAGTTGGAGCTAGTATTTCACCATATATATGTATGGAGTGGAGTTTGCAACTGAAAAGAAACTTTGTGTTCCCAACAAGCTAGGTGAAGGACGGCTTTCACACACACTTATCTCTCAGAACTGAGCATGTGGAGAGACGTTCTTTCATCTAGCACAAAGGGAACGGGTTGCAGGAGAAACTTTTACTGTGGTTTTTCAGTATGTTTCTTAGTGCCGGTTTGAACTTCCTGCAGTTTTCACTTTAAAACCGAGTTGGAGCTTGTACCTCCCCATATATATGTATGGAGTGGAGTTTGCAACTGAAAAGAAACTTTGTGTTCCCAACAAGCTAGGTGAAAGACGGCTTTCACACACACTTATCTCTCAGAACCGAGCATGTGGAGAGACGTTCGTTCATCTAGCACAAAGGGAACGGGTTGTAGGAGAAACTTTTACTCTGGTTTCTCAGTCTGTTTCCTAGTGCCGGTTTGAAGTTCCTGCAGTTTTCACTGTAAAACATATTTGGAGCTAGTACCTCCCCATATATATGTATGGAGTGGAGTTTGCAACTGAAAAGAAACTTTGTGTTCCCAACAAGCTAGGTGAAGGACGGCTTTCACACACACATATCTCTCAGAACTGAGCATGTGGAGAGACGTTCGTTCATCTAGCACAAAGGGAACGGGTTGCAGGGGAAACTTTTACTCTGGTTTCTCAGTCTGTTTCCTAGTGCCGGTTTGAAGTTCCTGCAGTTTTCACTGTAAAACCGAGTTGCAGCTAGTACATCCCCATATATATGTATGGAGTGGAGTTTGCAACTGAAAAGAAACTTTGTGTTCCCAACAAGCTAGGTGAAGGACGGCTTTCACACAAACTTTTCTCTCAGAACTGAGCATGTGGAGAGACGTTCGTTCATCTAGCACAAAGGGAACGGGTTGCAGCAGAAACTTTTACTCTGGCTTCTCAGTCTGTTTCCTAGTGCCGGTTTGAAGTTCCTGCAGTTTTCACTGTAAAACATATTTGGAGCTAGTACCTCCCCATATATATGTATGGAGTGGAGTTTGCAACTGAAAAGAAAATTTTTGTTCCCAACAAGCTAGGTGAAGGACGGCTTTCACACACACTTATCTCTCAGAACTGAGCATGTGGAGAGACGTTCGTTCATCCAGAACAAAGGGAACGTTTTGCAGGAGAAACTTTTACTCTGGTTTCTCAGTGTGTTTCCTAGTGCCGGTTTGAATTTCCTGCAGTTTTCACTGTAAAACAGTGTTGGAGCTAGTACCTCCCCATATATATGTATGGAGTGGAGTTTGCAACTGAAAAGAAACTTTGTGTTCCCAACAAGCTAGGTGAAAGGCGGCTTTCACACACACTTACCTCTCAGAACTGAGCATGTGGAGAGACGATCGTTCATCTAGCACAAAGAGAACGGTTTGCAGGAGAAACTTTTACTCTGGATTCCCAGTCTGTTTCCTAGTGCCGGTTTGAAATTCCTGCAGTTTTCACTGTAAATCATATTTGGGGCTAGTACCTCCCCATATATATGTATGGAGTGGAGTTTGCAACTGAAAAGAAACTTTGTGTTCCCAACAAGCTAGGTGAAGGACGGCTTTCACACATTCTTATCTCTCAGAACTGAGCATGTGGAGATACGTTCGTTCATCTAGCACAAATGGAACGGGTTGCAGGAGAAACTTTTACTCTGGTTTCTCAATCTGTTTCCTAGTGCCGGTTTGAAGTTCCTGCAGTTTTCACTGTAAAACCGAGTTTCAGCTAGTACCTCCCCATATATATGTATGGAGTGGAGTTTGCAACTGGAAAGAAACTTTGTGTTCCCAACAAGCTAGGTGAAGTACGGCTTTCACACACACTTATCTCTCAGAACTGAGCATGTGGAGAGAGGTTCTTTCATCTAGCACAAAGGGAACGGGTTGCAGGAGAAACTTTTACTCTGGATTCCCAGTCTGTTTCCTAGTGCCGGTTTGAAGTTCCTGCAGTTTTCACTGTAAAACCGAGTTGGAGCTAGTACCTCCCCATATATATGTATGGAGTGGAGTTTGCAACTGAAAAGAAACTTTGTGTTCCCAACAAGCTAGGTGAAGGACGGCTTTCACACACACTTATCTCTCAGAACCGAGCATGTGGAGAGACGTTCGTTCATCTAGCACAAAGGGAACGGGTTGCAGGAGAAACTTTTACTCTGGTTTCTCAGTCTGTTTCCTAGTGCCGGTTTGAAGTTCCTGCAGTTTTCACTGTAAAAACGAGTTGCAGCTAGTACCTCCCCATATATATGTATGGAGTGGAGTTTGCAACTGAAAAGAAACTTTGTGTTCCCAACAAGCTAGATGAAGGACGGCTTTCACACCCGCTTATCTCTCAGAACCGAGCATGTGGAGAGACGTTCGTTCATCTAGCACAAAAGGAATGGTTTGCAGGAGAAACTTTTACTCTGGTTTCTCAGTCTGTTTCCTAGTGCCGGTTTGAAGTTCCTGCAGTTTTCACTGTAAAACCGAGTTGCAGCTAGTACCTCCCCATATATATGTATGGAGTGGAGTTTGCAACTGAAAAGAAACTTTGTGTTCCCAACAAGCTAGGTGAAGGACGGCTTTCACACACACTTATCTCTCAGAACCGAGCATGTGGAGAGACGTTCGTTCATCTAGCACAAAGGGAACGGGTTGCAGGAGAAACTTTTACTCTGGTTTCTCAGTCTGTTTCCTAGTGCCGGTTTGAAGTTCCTGCAGTTTTCACTGTAAAACCGAGTTGGAGCTAGTATTTCCCCATATATATGTATGGAGTGGGGTTTGCAACTAAAAAGAAACTTTGTGTTCCCAACAAGCTAGGTGAAGGACGGCTTTCACACACACTTATCTCTCAGAACTGAGCATGTGGAGAGACGTTCTTTCATCTAGCACAAAGGGAACGGTTTGCAGGAGAAAATTTTACTCTGGTTTCTCAGTCTGTTTCTTAGTGCCGGTTTGAACTTCCTGCAGTTTTCACTTTAAAACCGAGTTGGAGCTAGTACCTCCCCATATATATGTATGGAGTGGAGTTTGCAACTGAAAAGAAACTTTGTGTTCCCAACAAGATAGGTGAAGGACGGCTTTCACACACACTTATCTCTCAGAACCGAGCATGTGGAGAGACGTTCGTTCATCTAGCCCAAAGGAACGGGTTGCTTGAGAAACTTTTACTCTGGTTTCTCAGTCTGTTTCCTAGTGCCGGTTTGAAGTTCCTGCAGTTTTCACTGTAAAACATATTTGGAGCTAGTACCTCCCCATATATATGTATGGAGTGGAGTTTGCAACTGAAAAGAAACTTTGTGTTCCCAACAAGCTAGTTGAAGGACGGCTTTCACACACACATAACTCTCAGAACTGAGCATGTGGGGAGACGTTCGTTCATCTAGCACAAAGGGAACGGGTTGCAGGAGAAACTTTTACTCTGGTTTCTCAGTCTGTTTCCTAGTGCCGGTTTGAAGTTCCTGCAGTTTTCACTGTAAAACCGAGTTGCAGCTAGTACCTCCCCATATATATGTATGGAGTGGAGATTGCAACTGAAAAGAAACTTTGTGTTCCCAACAAGCTAGGTGAAGGACGGCTTTCACACACACTTATCTCTCAGAACTGAGCATGTGGAGAGACGTTCGTTCATCTAGCACAAAGGGAACGGGTTGCAGGAGAAACTTTTACTCTGGTTTCTCAGTCTGTTTCCTAGTGCCGGTTTGAAGTTCCTGCAGTTTTCACTGTAAAACCGAGTTGCAGCTAGTACCTCCCCATATATATGTATGGAGTGGAGTTTGCAACTGAAAAGAAACTTTGTGTTCCCAACAAGCTAGGTGAAGGACGGCTTTCACACACATATATCTCTCAGAACTGAGCATGTGGAGAGACGTTCGTTCATCTAGCACAAAGGGAACGGGTTGCAGGAGAAACTTTTACTCTGGTTTCTCAGTCTGTTTCCTAGTGCCGGTTTGAAGTTCCTGCAGTTTTCACTGTAAAACCGAGTTGCAGCTAGTACCTCCCCATATATATGTATGGAGTGGAGTTTGCAACTGAAAAGAAACTTTGTGTTCCCAACAAGCTAGGTGAAGGACGGCTTTCACACCCACTTATCTCTCAGAACCGAGCATGTGGAGAGACGTTCGTTCATCTAGCACAAAATGAACGGTTTGCAGGAGAAACTTTTACTCTGGTTTCTCAGTCTGTTTCCTAGTGCCGGTTTGAAGTTCCTGCAGTTTTCACTGTAAAACCGAGTTGCAGCTAGTACCTCCCCATATATATGTATGGAGTGGAGTTTGCAACTGAAAAGAAACTTTGTGTTCCCAACAAGCTAGGTGGAGGACGTCTTTCACACACACTTATCTCTCAGAAATGAGCATGTGGAGAGACGATCGTTCATCTAGCACAAAGGGATCGGGTTGCAGGAGAAACTTTTACTCTGGTTTCTCAGTCTGTTTCCTAGTGCCGGTTTGAAGTTCCTGCAGTTTTCACTGTAAAACCGAGTTGCAGCTAGTACCTCCCCATATATATGTATGGAGTGGAGATTGCAACTGAAAAGAAACTTTGTGTTCCCAACAAGCTAGGTGAAGGACGGCTTTCACACACACTTATCTCTCAGAACTGAGCATGTGGAGAGACGTTCGTTCATCTAGCACAAAGGGAACGTGTTGCAGGAGAAACTTTTACTCTGGTTTCTCAGTCTGTTTCCTAGTGCCGGTTTGAAGTTCCTGCAGTTTTCACTGTAAAACCGAGTTGCAGCTAGTACCTCCCCATATATATGTATGGAGTGGAGATTGCAACTGAAAAGAAACTTTGTGTTCCCAACAAGCTAGGTGAAGGACGGCTTTCACACACACTTATCTCTCAGAACTGAGCATGTGGAGAGACGTTCGTTCATCTAGCACAAAGGGAACGGGTTGTAGGAGAAACTTTTACTCTGGTTTCTCAGTCTGTTTCCTAGTGCCGGTTTGAAGTTCCTGCAGTTTTCACTGTAAAACCGAGTTGCAGCTAGTACCTCCCTATATATATGTATGGAGTGGAGTTTCCAACTGAAAAGAAACTTTGTGTTCCCAACAAGCTAGGTGAAGGACGGCTTTCACACACACTTATCTCTCAGAACCGAGCATGTGGAGAGACGTTCGTTCATCTAGCACAAAGGGAACGGGTTGCAGGAGAAACTTTTACTCTGGTTTCTCAGTCTGTTTCCTAGTGCCGGTTTGAAGTTCCTGCAGTTTTCACTGTAAAACATATTTGGAGCTAGTACCTCCCCATATATATGTATGGAGTGGAGTTTGCAACTGAAAAGAAACTTTGTGTTCCCAACAAGCTAGGTGAAGGACGGCTTTCAGACACACATTTGTCTCAGAACTGAGCATGTGGAGAGACGTTCGTTCATCTAGCACAAAGGGAACGGGTTGCAGGAGAAACTTTTACTGTGGTTTCTCAGTCTGTTTCCTAGTGCCGGTTTGAAGTTCCTGCAGTTTTCAGTGTAAAACCGAGTTAGAGCTAGTATTTCCCCATATATATGTATGGAGTGGGGTTTGCAACTGAAAAGAAACTTTGTGTTCCCAACAAGCTAGGTGAAGGACGGCTTTCACACACACTTATCTCTCAGAACTGAGCATGTGGAGAGACGTTCTTTCATCTAGCACAAAGGGAACGGTTTGCAGGAGAAAATTTTACTCTGGTTTCTCAGTCTGTTTCTTAGTGCCGGTTTGAAATTCCTGCAGTTTTCACTTTAAAACCGAGTTGAAGCTAGTACCACCCCATATATATGTATGGAGTGGAGTTTGCAACTGAAAAGAAACTTTGTGTTCCCAACAAGCTAGTTGAAGGACGGCTTTCACACACACTTATTTCTCAGAACTGAGCATGTTGAGAGACGTTCGTTCATCTAGCACAAAGGGAACGGGTTGCAGGAGAAACTTTTACTCTGGTTTCTCAGTCTGTTTCCTAGTGCCGGTTTGAAGTTCCTGCAGTTTTCACTGTAAAACATATTTGGAGCTAGTACCTCCCCATATATATGTATGGAGTGGAGTTTGCAACTGAAAAGAAACTTTGTGTTCCCAACAAGCTAGGTGAAGGACGGCTTTCACACACACATATCTCTCAGAACTGAGCATGTGGAGAGACGTTCGTTCATCTAGCACAAAGGGAACGGGTTGCAGGAGAAACTTTTACTCTGGTTTCTCAGTCTGTTTCCTAGTGCCGGTTTGAAGTTCCTGCAGTTTTCACTGTAAAACCGAGTTGGAGCTAGTATTTCCCCATATATATGTATGGAGTGGGGTTTGCAACTGAAAAGAAACTTTGTGTTCCCAACAAGCTAGGTGAAGGACGGCTTTCACACACACTTATCTCTCAGAACTGAGCATGTGGAGAGACGTTCTTTCATCTAGCACAAAGGGAACGGTTTGCAGGAGAAAATTTTACTCTGGTTTCTCAGTCTGTTTCTTAGTGCCGGTTTGAACTTCCTGCAGTTTTCACTTTAAAACCGAGTTGGAGCTAGTACCACCCCATATATATGTATGGAGTGGAGTTTGCAACTGAAAAGAAACTTTGTGTTCCCAACAAGCTAGTTGAAGGACGGCTTTCACACACACTTATCTCTCAGAACTGAGCATGTGGAGAGACGTTCGTTCATCTAGCACAAAGGGAACGGGTTGCAGGAGAAACTTTTACTCTGGTTTCTCAGTCTGTTTCCTAGTGCCGGTTTGAAGTTCCTGCAGTTTTCACTGTAAAACCGAGTTGCAGCTAGTACCTCCCCATATATATGTATGGAGTGGAATTTGCAACTGAAAAGAAACTTTGTGTTCCCAACAAGCTAGGTGAAGGACGGCTTTCACACACGCTTATCTCTCAGAACTGAGCATGTGGAGAGACGTTCGTTCATCTAGCACAAAAGGAACGGGTTTCAGGAGAAACTTTTACTGTGGTTTCTCAGTCTGTTTCCTAGTGCCGGTTTGAAGTTCCTGCAGTTTTCACTGTAAAACCGAGTTGCAGCTAGTACCTCCCCATATATATGTATGGAGTGGAGTTTGCAACTGAAAAGAAACTTTGTGTTCCCTACAAGCTAGGTGAAGGACGGCTTTCACACACACTTATCTCTCAGAACTGAGCATGTGGAGAGACGTTCGTTCATCTAGCACAAAGGGAACGGGTTGCAGGAGAAACTTTTACTGTGGTTTCTCAGTCTGTTTCCTAGTGCCGGTTTGAAGTTCCTGCAGATTTCAGTGTAAAACCGGGTTGCAGCTAGTACCTCCCCATATATATGTATGGAGTGGAGTTTGCAACTGAAAAGAAACTTTGTGTTCCCAACAAGCTAGGTGAAGGACGGCTTACACACACACTTATCTCTCAGAACTGAGCATGTGGAGAGACGTTCGTTCATCTAGCACAAAGGGAACGGTTTGCAGGAGAAACTTTTACTCTGGATTTCCAGTCTGTTTCCTAGTGCCGGTTTGAAGTTCCTGCAGTTTTCACTGTAAAAACGAGTTGCAGCTAGTACCTCCACATATATATGTATGGAGTGGAGTTTGCAACTGAAAAGAAACTTTGTGTTCCCAACAAGCTAGGTGAAGGACGGCTTTCACACCCACTTATCTCTCAGAACCGAGCATGTGGAGAGACGTTCGTTCATCTAGCACAAAAGGAACGGTTTGCAGGAGAAACTTTTACTCTGGTTTCTCAGTCTGTTTCCTAGTGCCGGTTTGAAGTTCCTGCAGTTTTCACTGTAAAACCGAGTTGCAGCTAGTACCTCCCCATATATATGTATGTAGTGGAGTTTGCAACTGAAAAGAAACTTTGTGTTCCCAACAAGCTAGGTGGAGGACGTCTTTCACACACACTTATCTCTCAGAAATGAGCATGTGGAGAGACGATCGTTCATCTAGCACAAAGGGAACGGGTTGTAGGAGAAACTTTTACTCTGGTTTCTCAGTCTGTTTCCTAGTGCCGGTTTGAAGTTCCTGCAGTTTTCACTGTAAAACCGAGTTGCAGCTAGTACCTCCCCATATATATGTATGGAGTGGAGATTGCAACTGAAAAGAAACTTTGTGTTCCCAACAAGCTAGGTGAAGGACGGCTTTCACACACACTTATCTCTCAGAACTGAGCATGTGGAGAGACGTTCGTTCATCTAGCACAAAGGGAACGTGTTGCAGGAGAAACTTTTACTCTGGTTTCTCAGTCTGTTTCCTAGTGCCGGTTTGAAGTTCCTGCAGTTTTCACTGTAAAACGGAGTTGCAGCTAGTACCTCCCCATATATATGTATGGAGTGGAGATTGCAACTGAAAAGAAACTTTGTGTTCCCAACAAGCTAGGTGAAGGACGGCTTTCACACACACTTATCTCTCAGAACTGAGCATGTGGAGAGACGTTCGTTCATCTAGCACAAAGGGAACGGGTTGTAGGAGAAACTTTTACTCTGGTTTCTCAGTCTGTTTCCTAGTGCCGGTTTGAAGTTCCTGCAATTTTCACTGTAAAACCGAGTTGCAGCTAGTACCTCCCTATATATATGTATGGAGTGGAGTTTCCAACTGAAAAGAAACTTTGTGTTCCCAACAAGCTAGGTGAAGGACGGCTTTCACACACACTTATCTCTCAGAACCGAGCATGTGGAGAGACGTTCGTTCATCTAGCACAAAGGGAACGGGTTGCAGGAGAAACTTTTACTCTGGTTTCTCAGTCTGTTTCCTAGTGCCGGTTTGAAGTTCCTGCAGTTTTCACTGTAAAACATATTTGGAGCTAGTACCTCCCCATATATATGTATGGAGTGGAGTTTGCAACTGAAAAGAAACTTTGTGTTCCCAACAAGCTAGTTGAAGGACGGCTTTCACACACACTTATTTCTCAGAACTGAGCATGTTGAGAGACGTTCGTTCATCTAGCACAAAGGGAACGGGTTGCAGGAGAAACTTTTACTCTGGTTTCTCAGTCTGTTTCCTAGTGCCGGTTTGAAGTTCCTGCAGTTTTCACTGTAAAACATATTTGGAGCTAGTACCTCCCCATATATATGTATGGAGTGGAGTTTGCAACTGAAAAGAAACTTTGTGTTCCCAACAAGCTAGGTGAAGGACGGCTTTCACACACACATATCTCTCAGAACTGAGCATGTGGAGAGACGTTCGTTCATCTAGCACAAAGGGAACGGGTTGCAGGAGAAACTTTTACTCTGGTTTCTCAGTCTGTTTCCTAGTGCCGGTTTGAAGTTCCTGCAGTTTTCACTGTAAAACCGAGTTGGAGCTAGTATTTCCCCATATATATGTATGGAGTGGAGTTTGCAACTGAAAAGAAACTTTGTGTTCCCAACAAGCTAGGTGAAGGACGGCTTTCACACACACTTATCTCTCAGAACTGAGCATGTGGAGAGACGTTCTTTCATCTAGCACAAAGGGAACGGTTTGCAGGAGAAAATTTTACTCTGGTTTCTCAGTCTGTTTCTTAGTGCCGGTTTGATCTTCCTGCAGTTTTCACTTTAAAACCGAGTTGGAGCTAGTACCACCCCATATATATGTATGGAGTGGAGTTTGCAACTGAAAAGAAACTTTGTGTTCCCAACAAGCTAGTTGAAGGACGGCTTTCACACACACTTATCTCTCAGAACTGAGCATGTGGAGAGACGTTCGTTCATCTAGCACAAAGGGAACGGGTTGCAGGAGAAACTTTTACTCTGGTTTCTCAGTCTGTTTCCTAGTGCCGGTTTGAAGTTCCTGCAGTTTTCACTGTAAAACCGAGTTGCAGCTAGTACCTCCCCATATATATGTATGGAGTGGAATTTGCAACTGAAAAGAAACTTTGTGTTCCCAACAAGCTAGGTGAAGGACGGCTTTCACACACGCTTATCTCTCAGAACTGAGCATGTGGAGAGACGTTCGTTCATCTAGCACAAAAGGAACGGGTTTCAGGAGAAACTTTTACTGTGGTTTCTCAGTCTGTTTCCTAGTGCCGGTTTGAAGTTCCTGCAGTTTTCACTGTAAAACCGAGTTGCAGCTAGTACCTCCCCATATATATGTATGGAGTGGAGTTTGCAACTGAAAAGAAACTTTGTGTTCCCTACAAGCTAGGTGAAGGACGGCTTTCACACACACTTATCTCTCAGAACTGAGCATGTGGAGAGACGTTCGTTCATCTAGCACAAAGGGAACGGGTTGCAGGAGAAACTTTTACTGTGGTTTCTCAGTCTGTTTCCTAGTGCCGGTTTGAAGTTCCTGCAGATTTCAGTGTAAAACCGGGTTGCAGCTAGTACCTCCCCATATATATGTATGGAGTGGAGTTTGCAACTGAAAAGAAACTTTGTGTTCCCAACAAGCTAGGTGAAGGACGGCTTACACACACACTTATCTCTCAGAACTGAGCATGTGGAGAGAAGTTCGTTCATCTAGCACAAAGGGAACGGTTTGCAGGAGAAACTTTTACTCTGGATTTCCAGTCTGTTTCCTAGTGCCGGTTTGAAGTTCCTGCATTTTTCACTGTAAAACCGAGTTGGAGCTTGTACCTCCCCATATATATGTATGGAGTGGAGTTTGCAACTGAAAAGAAACTTTGTGTTCCCAACAAGCTAGGTGAAGGACGGCTTTCACACACACTTATCTCTCAGAACTGAGCATGTGGAGAGACGTTCGTTCATCTAGCACAAAGGGAACGGGTTGCAGGAGAAACTTTTACTCTGGTTTCTCAGTCTGTTTCCTAGTGCCGGTTTGAAGTTCCTGCTGTTTTCACTGTAAAACCGAGTTGCAGCTAGTACCTCCCCATATATATGTATGGAGTGGAGTTTGCAACTGAAAAGAAACTTTGTGTTCCCAACAAGCTAGGTGAAGTACGGCTTTCACACACACTTATCTCTCAGAACTGAGCATGTGGAGAGACGTTCGTTCATCTAGCACAAAGGGAACGGGTTGCAGGAGAAACTTTTACTCTGGATTCCCAGTCTGTTTCCTAGTGCCGGTTTCAAGTTCCTGCAGTTTTCACTGTAAAACCGAGTTGGAGCTAGTACCTCCCCATATATATGTATGGAGTAAGGTTTGCAACTGAAAAGAAACTTTGTGTTCCCAACAATCTAGGTGAAGGACGGCTTTCACACCCACTTATCTCTCAGAATTGAGCATGTGGAGAGACGTTCGTTCATCTAGCATAAAGGGAACGGGTTGCAGGAGAAACTTTTACTCTGGTTTCTCAGTCTGTTTCCTAGTGCCGGTTTGAAGTTCCTGCAGTTTTCACTGTAAAACATATTTGGAGCTAGTACCTCCCCATATATATGTATGGAGTGGAGTTTGCAACTGAAAAGAAACTTTGTGTTCCCAACAAGCTAGGTGAAGGACGGCTTTCACACACACATATCTCTCAGAACTGAGCATGTGGAGAGACGTTCGTTCATCTAGCACAAAGGGAACGGGTTGCAGGAGAAACTTTTACTCTGGTTTCTCAGTCTGTTTCCTAGTGCCGGTTTGAAGTTCCTGCAGTTTTCACTGTAAAACCGAGTTGCAGCTAGTACCTCCCCATATATATGTATGGAGTGGAGTTTGCAACTGAAAAGAAACTTTGTGTTCCCAACAAGCTAGGTGAAGGACGGCTTTCACACACACATATCTCTCAGAACTGAGCATGTGGAGAGACGTTCGTTCATCTAGCACAAAGGGAACGGGTTGCAGGAGAAACTTTTACTCTGGTTTCTCAGTCTGTTTCCTAGTGCCGGTTTGAAGTTCCTGCAGTTTTCACTGTAAAAACGAGTTGCAGCTAGTACCTCCACATATATATGTATGGAGTGGAGTTTGCAACTGAAAAGAAACTTTGTGTTCCCAACAAGCTAGGTGAAGGACGGCTTTCACACCCACTTATCTCTCAGAACCGAGCATGTGGAGAGACGTTCGTTCATCTAGCACAAAAGGAACGGTTTGCAGGAGAAACTTTTACTCTGGTTTCTCAGTCTGTTTCCTAGTGCCGGTTTGAAGTTCCTGCAGTTTTCACTGTAAAACCGAGTTGCAGCTAGTACCTCCCCATATATATGTATGGAGTGGAGTTTGCAACTGAAAAGAAACTTTGTGTTCCCAACAAGCTAGGTGGAGGACGTCTTTCACACACACTTATCTCTCAGAACTGAGCATGTGGAGAGACGATCGTTCATCTAGCACAAAGGGAACGGGTTGCAGGAGAAACTTTTACTCTGGTTTCTCAGTCTGTTTCCTAGTGCCGGTTTGAAGTTCCTGCAGTTTTCACTGTAAAACCGAGTTGCAGCTAGTACCTCCCCATATATATTTATGGAGTGGAGTTTGCAACTGAAAAGAAACTTTGTGTTCCCAACAAGCTAGGTGAAGTACGGCTTTCACACACACTTATCTCTCAGAACTGAGCATGTGGAGAGACGTTCGTTCATCTAGCACAAAGGGAACGGGTTGCAGGAGAAACTTTTTCTCTGGTTTCTCAGTCTGTTTCCTAGTGCCGGTTTGAAGTTCCTGCAGTTTTCACTGTAAAAACGAGTTGCAGCTAGTACCTCCACATATATATGTATGGAGTGGAGTTTGCAACTGAAAACAAACTTTGTGTTCCCAACAAGCTAGGTGAAGGACGGCTTTCACACCCACTTATCTCTCAGAACCGAGCATGTGGAGAGACGTTCGTTCATCTAGCACAAAAGGAACGGTTTGCAGGAGAAACTTTTACTCTGGTTTCTCAGTCTGTTTCCTAGTGCCGGTTTGAAGTTCCTGCAGTTTTCACTGTAAAACCGAGTTGCAGCTAGTACCTCCCCATATATATGTATGGAGTGGAGTTTGCAACTGAAAAGAAACTTTGTGTTCCCAACAAGCTAGGTGGAGGACGTCTTTCACACACACTTATCTCTCAGAACTGAGCATGTGGAGAGACGATCGTTCATCTAGCACAAAGGGAACGGGTTGCAGGAGAAACTTTTACTCTGGTTTCTCAGTCTGTTTCCTAGTGCCGGTTTGAAGTTCCTGCAGTTTTCACTGTAAAACCGAGTTGCAGCTAGTACCTCCCCATATATATGTATGGAGTGGAGATTGCAACTGAAAAGAAACTTTGTGTTCCCAACAAGCTAGGTGAAGGACGGCTTTCACACACACTTATCTCTCAGAACTGAGCATGTGGAGAGACGTTCGTTCATCTAGCACAAAGGGAACGTGTTGCAGGGGAAACTTTTACTCTGGTTTCTCAGTCTGTTTCCTAGTGCCGGTTTGAAGTTCCTGCAGTTTTCACTGTAAAACCGAGTTGCAGCTAGTACCTCCCTATATATATGTATGGAGTGGAGTTTCCAACTGAAAAGAAATTTTGTGTTCCCAACAAGCTAGGTGAAGTACGGCTTTCACACACACTTATCTCTAAGAACCGAGCATGTGGAGAGACGTTCGTTCATCTAGCACAAAGGGAACGGTTTGCAGGAGAAACTTTTACTCTGATTTCTCAGTCTGTTTCCTAGTGCCGGTTTGAAGTTCCTGCAGTTTTCACTGTAAAACATATTTGGAGCTAGTACCTCCCCATATATATGTATGGAGTGGAGTTTGCAACTGAAAAGAAACTTTGTGTTCCCAACAAGCTAGGTGAAGGACGGCTTTCACACACACATATCTCTCAGAACTGAGCATGTGGAGAGACGTTCGTTCATCTAGCACAAAGGGAACGGTTTGCAGGAGAAACTTTTACTCTGGTTTCTCAGTCTGTTTCCTAGTGCCGGTTTGAAGTTCCTGCAGTTTTCACTGTAAAACATATTTGGAGCTAGTACCTCCCCATATATATGTATGGAGTGGAGTTTGCAACTGAAAAGAAACTTTGTGTTCCCAACAAGCTAGGTGAAGGACGGCTTTCACACACACATATCTCTCAGAACTGAGCATGTGGAGAGACGTTCGTTCATCTAGCACAAAGGGAACGGGTTGCAGGAGAAACTTTTACTCTGGTTTCTCAGTCTGTTTCCTAGTGCCGGTTTGAAGTTCCTGCAGTTTTCACTGTAAAACCGAGTTGCAGCTAGTACCTCCCCATATATATGTATGGAGTGGAGTTTGCAACTGAAAAGAAACTTTGTGTTCCCAACAAGCTAGGTGAAGGACGGCTTTCACACACACATATCTCTCAGAACTGAGCATGTGGAGAGACGTTCGTTCATCTAGCACAAAGGGAACGGGTTGCAGGAGAAACTTTTACTCTGGTTTCTCAGTCTGTTTCCTAGTGCCGGTTTGAAGTTCCTGCAGTTTTCACTGTAAAAATGAGTTGCAGCTAGTACCTCCACATATATATGTATGGAGTGGAGTTTGCAACTGAAAAGAAACTTTGTGTTCCCAACAAGCTAGGTGAAGGACGGCTTTCACACCCACTTATCTCTCAGAACCGAGCATGTGGAGAGACGTTCGTTCATCTAGCACAAAAGGAACGGTTTGCAGGAGAAACTTTTACTCTGGTTTCTCAGTCTGTTTCCTAGTGCCGGTTTGAAGTTCCTGCAGTTTTCACTGTAAAACCGAGTTGCAGCTTGTACCTCCCCATATATATGTATGGAGTGGAGTTTGCAACTGAAAAGAAACTTTGTGTTCCCAACAAGCTAGGTGGAGGACGTCTTTCACACACACTTATCTCTCAGAATTGAGCATGTGGAGAGACGATCGTTCATCTAGCACAAAGGGAACGGGTTGCAGGAGAAACTTTTACTGTGGTTTCTCAGTCTGTTTCCTAGTGCCGGTTTGAAGTTCCTGCAGTTTTCACTGTAAAACCGAGTTGCAGCTAGTACCTCCCCATATATATGTATGGAGTGGAGTTTGCAACTGAAAAGAAACTTTGTGTTCCCAACAAGCTAGGTGAAGTACGGCTTTCACACACACTTATCTCTCAGAACTGAGCATGTGGAGAGACGTTCGTTCATCTAGCACAAAGGGAACGGGTTGCAGGAGAAACTTTTTCTCTGGTTTCTCAGTCTGTTTCCTAGTGCCGGTTTGAAGTTCCTGCAGTTTTCACTGTAAAAACGAGTTGCAGCTAGTACCTCCACATATATATGTATGGAGTGGAGTTTGCAACTGAAAAGAAACTTTGTGTTCCCAACAAGCTAGGTGAAGGACGGCTTTCACACCCACTTATCTCTCAGAACCGAGCATGTGGAGAGACGTTCGTTCATCTAGCACAAAAGGAACGGTTTGCAGGAGAAACTTTTACTCTGGTTTCTCAGTCTGTTTCCTAGTGCCGGTTTGAAGTTCCTGCAGTTTTCACTGTAAAACCGAGTTGCAGCTAGTACCTCCCCATATATATGTATGGAGTGGAGTTTGCAACTGAAAAGAAACTTTGTGTTCCCAACAAGCTAGGTGGAGGACGTCTTTCACACACACTTATCTCTCAGAACTGAGTATGTGGAGAGACGATCGTTCATCTAGCACAAAGGGAATGGGTTGCAGGAGAAACTTTTACTGTGGTTTCTCAGTCTTTTTCCTAGTGCCGGTTTGAAGTTCCTGCAGTTTTCACTGTAAAACCGAGTTGCAGCTAGTACCTCCCCATATATATGTATGGAGTGGAGTTTGCAACTGAAAAGAAACTTTGTGTTCCCAACAAGCTAGGTGAAGTACGGCTTTCACACACACTTATCTCTCAGAACTGAGCATGTGGAGAGACGTTCGTTCATCTACCACAAAGGGAACGGGTTGCAGGAGAAACTTTTTCTCTGGTTTCTCAGTCTGTTTCCTAGTGCCGGTTTGAAGTTCCTGCAGTTTTCACTGTAAAACCGAGTTGCATCTAGTACCTCCCCATATATATGTATGGAGTGGAGTTTGCAACTGAAAAGAAACTTTGTGTTCCCAACAAGCTAGGTGAAGGACGGCTTTCACACACACTTATCTCTCAGAACTGAGCATGTGGAGAGACGTTCTTTCATCTAGCACAAAGGGAACGGGTTGCAGGAGAAACTGTTACTCTGGATTCTCAGTCGGTTTCCTAGTGCCGGTTTGAAGTTACTGCAGTTTTCACTGTAAAAACGTGTTGCAGCTAGTACCTCCAAATATATATGTATGGAGTGGAGATTGCAACTGAAAAGAAACTTTGTGTTCCCTACAAGCTAGGTGAAGGACGGCTTTCACACCCACTTATCTCTCAGAACCGAGCATGTATAGAGACGTTCGTTCATCTAGCACAAAAGGAACGGTTTGCAGGAGAATCTTTTACTCTGGTTTCTCAGTCTGTTTCCTAGTGCCGGTTTGAAGTTCCTGCAGTTTTCACTGTAAAACCGAGTTGCAGCTAGTACCTCCCCATATATATGTATGGAGTGGAGTTTGCAACTGAAAAGAATCTTTGTGTTCCCAACAAGCTAGGTGAAGGACGGCTTTCACACACACTTATCTCTCAGAACCGAGCATGTGGAGAGACGTTCGTTCATCTAGCACAAAGGGAACGGGTTACAGGAGAAACTTTTACTCTGGTTTCTCAGTCTGTTTCCTAGTGCCGGTTTGAAGTTCCTGCAGTTTTCACTGTAAAACCGAGTTGGAGCTAGGATTTCCCCATATATATGTATGGAGTGGGGTTTGCAACTGAAAAGAAACTTTGTGTTCCCAACAAGCTAGGTGAAGGACGGCTTTCACACACACTTATCTCTCAGAACTGAGCATGTGGAGAGACGTTCGTTCATCTACCACAAAGGGAACGGGTTGCAGGAGAAACTTTTACTCTGGTTTCTCAGTCTGTTTCCTAGTGCCGGTTTGAAGTTCCTGCAGTTTTCACTGTAAAACCGAGTTGGAGCTAGTACCTCCCCATATATATGTATGGAGTGGAGATTGCAACTGAAAAGAAACTTTGTGTTCCCAACAAGCTAGATGAAGGACGGCTTTCACACACACTTATCTCTCAGAACTGAGCATGTGGAGAGACGTTCGTTCATCTAGCACAAAGGGAACGGGTTGCAGGAGAAACTTTTTCTCTGGTTTCTCAGTCTGTTTCCTAGTGCCGGTTTGAAGTTCCTGCAGTTTTCACTGTAAAACCGAGTTGCATCTAGTACCTCCCCATATATATGTATGGAGTGGAGTTTGCAACTGAAAAGAAACTTTGTGTTCCCAACAAGCTAGGTGAAGGACGGCTTTCACACACACTTATCTCTCAGAACTGAGCATGTGGAGAGACGTTCGTTCATCTAGCATAAAGGGAACGGGTTGCAGGAGAAACTTTTACTCTGGTTTCTCAGTCTGTTTCCTAGTGCCGGTTTGAAGTTCCTGCAGTTTTCACTGTAAAACATATTTGGAGCTAGTACCTCCCCATATATATGTATGGAGTGGAGTTTGCAACTGAAAAGAAACTTTGTGTTCCCAACAAGCTAGGTGAAGGACGGCTTTCACACACACATATCTCTCAGAACTGAGCATGTGGAGAGACGTTCGTTCATCTAGCACAAAGGGAACGGGTTGCAGGAGAAACTTTTACTCTGGTTTCTCAGTCTGTTTCCTAGTGCCGGTTTGAAGTTCCTGCAGTTTTCACTGTAAAACCGAGTTGCAGCTAGTACCTCCCCATATATATGTATGGAGTGGAGTTTGCAACTGAAAAGAAACTTTGTGTTCCCAACAAGCTAGGTGAAGGACGGCTTTCACACACACATATCTCTCAGAACTGAGCATGTGGAGAGACGTTCGTTCATCTAGCACAAAGGGAACGGGTTGCAGGAGAAACTTTTACTCTGGTTTCTCAGTCTGTTTCCTAGTGCCGGTTTGAAGTTCCTGCAGTTTTCACTGTAAAAACGAGTTGCAGCTAGTACCTCCACATATATATGTATGGAGTGGAGTTTGCAACTGAAAAGAAACTTTGTGTTCCCAACAAGCTAGGTGAAGGACGGCTTTCACACCCACTTATCTCTCAGAACCGAGCATGTGGAGAGACGTTCGTTCATCTAGCACAAAAGGAACGGTTTGCAGGAGAAACTTTTACTCTGGTTTCTCAGTCTGTTTCCTAGTGCCGGTTTGAAGTTCCTGCAGTTTTCACTGTAAAACCGAGTTGCAGCTAGTACCTCCCCATATATATGTATGGAGTGGAGTTTGCAACTGAAAAGAAACTTTGTGTTCCCAACAAGCTAGGTGGAGGACGTCTTTCACACACACTTATCTCTCAGAACTGAGCATGTGGAGAGACGATCGTTCATCTAGCACAAAGGGAACGGGTTGCAGGAGAAACTTTTACTGTGGTTTCTCAGTCTGTTTCCTAGTGCCGGTTTGAAGTTCCTGCAGTTTTCACTGTAAAACCGAGTTGCAGCTAGTACCTCCCCATATATATTTATGGAGTGGAGTTTGCAACTGAAAAGAAACTTTGTGTTCCCAACAAGCTAGGTGAAGTACGGCTTTCACACACACTTATCTCTCAGAACTGAGCATGTGGAGAGACGTTCGTTCATCTAGCACAAAGGGAACGGGTTGCAGGAGAAACTTTTTCTCTGGTTTCTCAGTCTGTTTCCTAGTGCCGGTTTGAAGTTCCTGCAGTTTTCACTGTAAAAACGAGTTGCAGCTAGTACCTCCACATATATATGTATGGAGTGGAGTTTGCAACTGAAAACAAACTTTGTGTTCCCAACAAGCTAGGTGAAGTACGGCTTTCACACACACTTATCTCTCAGAACTGAGCATGTGGAGAGACGTTCGTTCATCTAGCACAAAGGGAACGGGTTGCAGGAGAAACTTTTTCTCTGGTTTCTCAGTCTGTTTCCTAGTGCCGGTTTGAAGTTCCTGCAGTTTTCACTGTAAAAACGAGTTGCAGCTAGTACCTCCACATATATATGTATGGAGTGGAGTTTGCAACTGAAAAGAAACTTTGTGTTCCCAACAAGCTAGGTGAAGGACGGCTTTCACACCCACTTATCTCTCAGAACCGAGCATGTGGAGAGACGTTCGTTCATCTAGCACAAAAGGAACGGTTTGCAGGAGAAACTTTTACTCTGGTTTCTCAGTCTGTTTCCTAGTGCCGGTTTGAAGTTCCTGCAGTTTTCACTGTAAAACCGAGTTGCAGCTAGTACCTCCCCATATATATGTATGGAGTGGAGTTTGCAACTGAAAAGAAACTTTGTGTTCCCAACAAGCTAGGTGGAGGACGTCTTTCACACACACTTATCTCTCAGAACTGAGTATGTGGAGAGACGATCGTTCATCTAGCACAAAGGGAATGGGTTGCAGGAGAAACTTTTACTGTGGTTTCTCAGTCTTTTTCCTAGTGCCGGTTTGAAGTTCCTGCAGTTTTCACTGTAAAACCGAGTTGCAGCTAGTACCTCCCCATATATATGTATGGAGTGGAGTTTGCAACTGAAAAGAAACTTTGTGTTCCCAACAAGCTAGGTGAAGTACGGCTTTCACACACACTTATCTCTCAGAACTGAGCATGTGGAGAGACGTTCGTTCATCTACCACAAAGGGAACGGGTTGCAGGAGAAACTTTTTCTCTGGTTTCTCAGTCTGTTTCCTAGTGCCGGTTTGAAGTTCCTGCAGTTTTCACTGTAAAACCGAGTTGCATCTAGTACCTCCCCATATATATGTATGGAGTGGAGTTTGCAACTGAAAAGAAACTTTGTGTTCCCAACAAGCTAGGTGAAGGACGGCTTTCACACACACTTATCTCTCAGAACTGAGCATGTGGAGAGACGTTCTTTCATCTAGCACAAAGGGAACGGGTTGCAGGAGAAACTGTTACTCTGGATTCTCAGTCGGTTTCCTAGTGCCGGTTTGAAGTTACTGCAGTTTTCACTGTAAAAACGTGTTGCAGCTAGTACCTCCAAATATATATGTATGGAGTGGAGATTGCAACTGAAAAGAAACTTTGTGTTCCCTACAAGCTAGGTGAAGGACGGCTTTCACACCCACTTATCTCTCAGAACCGAGCATGTATAGAGACGTTCGTTCATCTAGCACAAAAGGAACGGTTTGCAGGAGAATCTTTTACTCTGGTTTCTCAGTCTGTTTCCTAGTGCCGGTTTGAAGTTCCTGCAGTTTTCACTGTAAAACCGAGTTGCAGCTAGTACCTCCCCATATATATGTATGGAGTGGAGTTTGCAACTGAAAAGAATCTTTGTGTTCCCAACAAGCTAGGTGAAGGACGGCTTTCACACACACTTATCTCTCAGAACCGAGCATGTGGAGAGACGTTCGTTCATCTAGCACAAAGGGAACGGGTTACAGGAGAAACTTTTACTCTGGTTTCTCAGTCTGTTTCCTAGTGCCGGTTTGAAGTTCCTGCAGTTTTCACTGTAAAACCGAGTTGGAGCTAGGATTTCCCCATATATATGTATGGAGTGGGGTTTGCAACTGAAAAGAAACTTTGTGTTCCCAACAAGCTAGGTGAAGGACGGCTTTCACACACACTTATCTCTCAGAACTGAGCATGTGGAGAGACGTTCGTTCATCTACCACAAAGGGAACGGGTTGCAGGAGAAACTTTTACTCTGGTTTCTCAGTCTGTTTCCTAGTGCCGGTTTGAAGTTCCTGCAGTTTTCACTGTAAAACCGAGTTGGAGCTAGTACCTCCCCATATATATGTATGGAGTGGAGATTGCAACTGAAAAGAAACTTTGTGTTCCCAACAAGCTAGATGAAGGACGGCTTTCACACACACTTATCTCTCAGAACTGAGCATGTGGAGAGACGTTCGTTCATCTAGCACAAAGGGAACGGGTTGCAGGAGAAACTTTTTCTCTGGTTTCTCAGTCTGTTTCCTAGTGCCGGTTTGAAGTTCCTGCAGTTTTCACTGTAAAACCGAGTTGCATCTAGTACCTCCCCATATATATGTATGGAGTGGAGTTTGCAACTGAAAAGAAACTTTGTGTTCCCAACAAGCTAGGTGAAGGACGGCTTTCACACACACTTATCTCTCAGAACTGAGCATGTGGAGAGACGTTCGTTCATCTAGCATAAAGGGAACGGGTTGCAGGAGAAACTTTTACTCTGGTTTCTCAGTCTGTTTCCTAGTGCCGGTTTGAAGTTCCTGCAGTTTTCACTGTAAAACATATTTGGAGCTAGTACCTCCCCATATATATGTATGGAGTGGAGTTTGCAACTGAAAAGAAACTTTGTGTTCCCAACAAGCTAGGTGAAGGACGGCTTTCACACACACATATCTCTCAGAACTGAGCATGTGGAGAGACGTTCGTTCATCTAGCACAAAGGGAACGGGTTGCAGGAGAAACTTTTACTCTGGTTTCTCAGTCTGTTTCCTAGTGCCGGTTTGAAGTTCCTGCAGTTTTCACTGTAAAACCGAGTTGCAGCTAGTACCTCCCCATATATATGTATGGAGTGGAGTTTGCAACTGAAAAGAAACTTTGTGTTCCCAACAAGCTAGGTGAAGGACGGCTTTCACACACACATATCTCTCAGAACTGAGCATGTGGAGAGACGTTCGTTCATCTAGCACAAAGGGAACGGGTTGCAGGAGAAACTTTTACTCTGGTTTCTCAGTCTGTTTCCTAGTGCCGGTTTGAAGTTCCTGCAGTTTTCACTGTAAAAACGAGTTGCAGCTAGTACCTCCACATATATATGTATGGAGTGGAGTTTGCAACTGAAAAGAAACTTTGTGTTCCCAACAAGCTAGGTGAAGGACGGCTTTCACACCCACTTATCTCTCAGAACCGAGCATGTGGAGAGACGTTCGTTCATCTAGCACAAAAGGAACGGTTTGCAGGAGAAACTTTTACTCTGGTTTCTCAGTCTGTTTCCTAGTGCCGGTTTGAAGTTCCTGCAGTTTTCACTGTAAAACCGAGTTGCAGCTAGTACCTCCCCATATATATGTATGGAGTGGAGTTTGCAACTGAAAAGAAACTTTGTGTTCCCAACAAGCTAGGTGGAGGACGTCTTTCACACACACTTATCTCTCAGAACTGAGCATGTGGAGAGACGATCGTTCATCTAGCACAAAGGGAACGGGTTGCAGGAGAAACTTTTACTGTGGTTTCTCAGTCTGTTTCCTAGTGCCGGTTTGAAGTTCCTGCAGTTTTCACTGTAAAACCGAGTTGCAGCTAGTACCTCCCCATATATATTTATGGAGTGGAGTTTGCAACTGAAAAGAAACTTTGTGTTCCCAACAAGCTAGGTGAAGTACGGCTTTCACACACACTTATCTCTCAGAACTGAGCATGTGGAGAGACGTTCGTTCATCTAGCACAAAGGGAACGGGTTGCAGGAGAAACTTTTTCTCTGGTTTCTCAGTCTGTTTCCTAGTGCCGGTTTGAAGTTCCTGCAGTTTTCACTGTAAAACCGAGTTGCAGCTAGTACCTCCCCATATATATGTATGGAGTGGAGTTTGCAACTGAAAACAAACTTTGTGTTCCCAACAAGCTAGGTGAAGGACGGCTTTCACACCCACTTATCTCTCAGAACCGAGCATGTGGAGAGACGTTCGTTCATCTAGCACAAAAGGAACGGTTTGCAGGAGAAACTTTTACTCTGGTTTCTCAGTCTGTTTCCTAGTGCCGGTTTGAAGTTCCTGCAGTTTTCACTGTAAAACCGAGTTGCAGCTAGTACCTCCCCATATATATGTATGGAGTGGAGTTTGCAACTGAAAAGAAACTTTGTGTTCCCAACAAGCTAGGTGGAGGACGTCTTTCACACACACTTATCTCTCAGAACTGAGCATGTGGAGAGACGATCGTTCATCTAGCACAAAGGGAACGGGTTGCAGGAGAAACTTTTACTCTGGTTTCTCAGTCTGTTTCCTAGTGCCGGTTTGAAGTTCCTGCAGTTTTCACTGTAAAACCGAGTTGCAGCTAGTACCTCCCCATATATATGTATGGAGTGGAGATTGCAACTGAAAAGAAACTTTGTGTTCCCAACAAGCTAGGTGAAGGACGGCTTTCACACACACTTATCTCTCAGAACTGAGCATGTGGAGAGACGTTCGTTCATCTAGCACAAAGGGAACGTGTTGCAGGGGAAACTTTTACTCTGGTTTCTCAGTCTGTTTCCTAGTGCCGGTTTGAAGTTCCTGCAGTTTTCACTGTAAAACCGAGTTGCAGCTAGTACCTCCCTATATATATGTATGGAGTGGAGTTTCCAACTGAAAAGAAATTTTGTGTTCCCAACAAGCTAGGTGAAGTACGGCTTTCACACACACTTATCTCTAAGAACCGAGCATGTGGAGAGACGTTCGTTCATCTAGCACAAAGGGAACGGTTTGCAGGAGAAACTTTTACTCTGATTTCTCAGTCTGTTTCCTAGTGCCGGTTTGAAGTTCCTGCAGTTTTCACTGTAAAACATATTTGGAGCTAGTACCTCCCCATATATATGTATGGAGTGGAGTTTGCAACTGAAAAGAAACTTTGTGTTCCCAACAAGCTAGGTGAAGGACGGCTTTCACACACACATATCTCTCAGAACTGAGCATGTGGAGAGACGTTCGTTCATCTAGCACAAAGGGAACGGTTTGCAGGAGAAACTTTTACTCTGGTTTCTCAGTCTGTTTCCTAGTGCCGGTTTGAAGTTCCTGCAGTTTTCACTGTAAAACATATTTGGAGCTAGTACCTCCCCATATATATGTATGGAGTGGAGTTTGCAACTGAAAAGAAACTTTGTGTTCCCAACAAGCTAGGTGAAGGACGGCTTTCACACACACATATCTCTCAGAACTGAGCATGTGGAGAGACGTTCGTTCATCTAGCACAAAGGGAACGGGTTGCAGGAGAAACTTTTACTCTGGTTTCTCAGTCTGTTTCCTAGTGCCGGTTTGAAGTTCCTGCAGTTTTCACTGTAAAACCGAGTTGCAGCTAGTACCTCCCCATATATATGTATGGAGTGGAGTTTGCAACTGAAAAGAAACTTTGTGTTCCCAACAAGCTAGGTGAAGGACGGCTTTCACACACACATATCTCTCAGAACTGAGCATGTGGAGAGACGTTCGTTCATCTAGCACAAAGGGAACGGGTTGCAGGAGAAACTTTTACTCTGGTTTCTCAGTCTGTTTCCTAGTGCCGGTTTGAAGTTCCTGCAGTTTTCACTGTAAAAATGAGTTGCAGCTAGTACCTCCACATATATATGTATGGAGTGGAGTTTGCAACTGAAAAGAAACTTTGTGTTCCCAACAAGCTAGGTGAAGGACGGCTTTCACACCCACTTATCTCTCAGAACCGAGCATGTGGAGAGACGTTCGTTCATCTAGCACAAAAGGAACGGTTTGCAGGAGAAACTTTTACTCTGGTTTCTCAGTCTGTTTCCTAGTGCCGGTTTGAAGTTCCTGCAGTTTTCACTGTAAAACCGAGTTGCAGCTTGTACCTCCCCATATATATGTATGGAGTGGAGTTTGCAACTGAAAAGAAACTTTGTGTTCCCAACAAGCTAGGTGGAGGACGTCTTTCACACACACTTATCTCTCAGAATTGAGCATGTGGAGAGACGATCGTTCATCTAGCACAAAGGGAACGGGTTGCAGGAGAAACTTTTACTGTGGTTTCTCAGTCTGTTTCCTAGTGCCGGTTTGAAGTTCCTGCAGTTTTCACTGTAAAACCGAGTTGCAGCTAGTACCTCCCCATATATATGTATGGAGTGGAGTTTGCAACTGAAAAGAAACTTTGTGTTCCCAACAAGCTAGGTGAAGTACGGCTTTCACACACACTTATCTCTCAGAACTGAGCATGTGGAGAGACGTTCGTTCATCTAGCACAAAGGGAACGGGTTGCAGGAGAAACTTTTTCTCTGGTTTCTCAGTCTGTTTCCTAGTGCCGGTTTGAAGTTCCTGCAGTTTTCACTGTAAAAACGAGTTGCAGCTAGTACCTCCACATATATATGTATGGAGTGGAGTTTGCAACTGAAAAGAAACTTTGTGTTCCCAACAAGCTAGGTGAAGGACGGCTTTCACACCCACTTATCTCTCAGAACCGAGCATGTGGAGAGACGTTCGTTCATCTAGCACAAAAGGAACGGTTTGCAGGAGAAACTTTTACTCTGGTTTCTCAGTCTGTTTCCTAGTGCCGGTTTGAAGTTCCTGCAGTTTTCACTGTAAAACCGAGTTGCAGCTAGTACCTCCCCATATATATGTATGGAGTGGAGTTTGCAACTGAAAAGAAACTTTGTGTTCCCAACAAGCTAGGTGGAGGACGTCTTTCACACACACTTATCTCTCAGAACTGAGTATGTGGAGAGACGATCGTTCATCTAGCACAAAGGGAATGGGTTGCAGGAGAAACTTTTACTGTGGTTTCTCAGTCTTTTTCCTAGTGCCGGTTTGAAGTTCCTGCAGTTTTCACTGTAAAACCGAGTTGCAGCTAGTACCTCCCCATATATATGTATGGAGTGGAGTTTGCAACTGAAAAGAAACTTTGTGTTCCCAACAAGCTAGGTGAAGTACGGCTTTCACACACACTTATCTCTCAGAACTGAGCATGTGGAGAGACGTTCGTTCATCTACCACAAAGGGAACGGGTTGCAGGAGAAACTTTTTCTCTGGTTTCTCAGTCTGTTTCCTAGTGCCGGTTTGAAGTTCCTGCAGTTTTCACTGTAAAACCGAGTTGCATCTAGTACCTCCCCATATATATGTATGGAGTGGAGTTTGCAACTGAAAAGAAACTTTGTGTTCCCAACAAGCTAGGTGAAGGACGGCTTTCACACACACTTATCTCTCAGAACTGAGCATGTGGAGAGACGTTCTTTCATCTAGCACAAAGGGAACGGGTTGCAGGAGAAACTGTTACTCTGGATTCTCAGTCGGTTTCCTAGTGCCGGTTTGAAGTTACTGCAGTTTTCACTGTAAAAACGTGTTGCAGCTAGTACCTCCAAATATATATGTATGGAGTGGAGATTGCAACTGAAAAGAAACTTTGTGTTCCCTACAAGCTAGGTGAAGGACGGCTTTCACACCCACTTATCTCTCAGAACCGAGCATGTATAGAGACGTTCGTTCATCTAGCACAAAAGGAACGGTTTGCAGGAGAATCTTTTACTCTGGTTTCTCAGTCTGTTTCCTAGTGCCGGTTTGAAGTTCCTGCAGTTTTCACTGTAAAACCGAGTTGCAGCTAGTACCTCCCCATATATATGTATGGAGTGGAGTTTGCAACTGAAAAGAATCTTTGTGTTCCCAACAAGCTAGGTGAAGGACGGCTTTCACACACACTTATCTCTCAGAACCGAGCATGTGGAGAGACGTTCGTTCATCTAGCACAAAGGGAACGGGTTACAGGAGAAACTTTTACTCTGGTTTCTCAGTCTGTTTCCTAGTGCCGGTTTGAAGTTCCTGCAGTTTTCACTGTAAAACCGAGTTGGAGCTAGGATTTCCCCATATATATGTATGGAGTGGGGTTTGCAACTGAAAAGAAACTTTGTGTTCCCAACAAGCTAGGTGAAGGACGGCTTTCACACACACTTATCTCTCAGAACTGAGCATGTGGAGAGACGTTCGTTCATCTACCACAAAGGGAACGGGTTGCAGGAGAAACTTTTACTCTGGTTTCTCAGTCTGTTTCCTAGTGCCGGTTTGAAGTTCCTGCAGTTTTCACTGTAAAACCGAGTTGGAGCTAGTACCTCCCCATATATATGTATGGAGTGGAGATTGCAACTGAAAAGAAACTTTGTGTTCCCAACAAGCTAGATGAAGGACGGCTTTCACACACACTTATCTCTCAGAACTGAGCATGTGGAGAGACGTTCGTTCATCTAGCACAAAGGGAACGGGTTGCAGGAGAAACTTTTTCTCTGGTTTCTCAGTCTGTTTCCTAGTGCCGGTTTGAAGTTCCTGCAGTTTTCACTGTAAAACCGAGTTGCATCTAGTACCTCCCCATATATATGTATGGAGTGGAGTTTGCAACTGAAAAGAAACTTTGTGTTCCCAACAAGCTAGGTGAAGGACGGCTTTCACACACACTTATCTCTCAGAACTGAGCATGTGGAGAGACGTTCGTTCATCTAGCACAAAGGGAACGGGTTGCAGGAGAAACTGTTACTCTGGATTCTCAGTCTGTTTCCTAGTGCCGTTTTGAAGTTCCTGCAGTTTTCACTGTAAAACCGAGTTGCAGCTAGTACCTCCCCATATATATGTATGGAGTGGAGTTTGCAACTGAGAAGAATCTTTGTGTTCCCAACAAGCTAGGTGAAGGACGGCTTTCACACACACTTATCTCTCAGAACCGAGCATGTGGAGAGACGTTCGTTCATCTAGCACAAAGGGAACGGTTTACAGGAGAAACTTTTACTCTGGTTTCTCAGTCTGTTTCCTAGTGCCGGTTTGAAGTTCCTGCAGTTTTCACTGTAAAACCGAGTTGGAGCAAGGATTTCCCCATATATATGTATGGAGTGGGGTTTGCAACTGAAAAGAAACTTTGTGTTCCCAACAAGCTAGGTGAAGGACGGCTTTCACACACACTTATCTCTCAGAACTGAGCATGTGGAGAGACGTTCGTTCATCTACCACAAAGGGGACGGGTTGCAGGAGAAACTTTTACTGTGGTTTCTCAGTCTGTTTCCTAGTGCCGGTTTGAAGTTCCTGCAGTTTTCACTGTAAAACCGAGTTGCAGCTAGTACCTCCCCATATATATGTATGGAGTGGAGTTTGCAACTGAAAAGAAACTTTGTGTTCCCAACAAGCTAGTTGAAGTACGGCTTTCACACACTCTTATCTCTCAGAACCGAGCATGTGGAGAGACGTTCGTTTATCTAGCACAAAGGGAACGGGTTGCAGGAGAAACTATTACTCTGGTTTCTCAGTCTGTTTCCTAGTGCCGGTTTGAAGTTCCTGCAGTTTTCACTGTAAAACGGAGTTGCAGCTAGTACCTCCCCATATATATGTATGGAGTGGAGTTTGCAACTGGAAAGAAACTTTGTGTTCCCAACAAGCTAGGTGGAGGACGTCTTTCACACACACTTATCTCTCAGAACTGAGCATGTGGAGAGACGATCGTTCATCTAGCACAAAGGGAACGGGTTGCAGGAGAAACTTTTACTGTGGTTTCTCAGTCTGTTTCCTAGTGCCGGTTTGAAGTTCCTATAGTTTTCACTGTAAAACCGAGTTGCAGCTAGTACCTCCCCATATATATGTATGGAGTGGAGTTTGCAACTGAAAAGAAACTTTGTGTTCCCAACAAGCTAGGTGAAGTACGGCTTTCACACACACTTATCTCTCAGAACTGAGCATGTGGAGAGACGTTCGTTCATCTACCACAAAGGGAACGGGTTGCAGGAGAAACTTTTACTGTGGTTTCTCAGTCTGTTTCCTAGTGCCGGTTTGAAGTTCCTGCAGTTTTCACTGTAAAACCGAGTTGCAGCTAGTACCTCCCCATATATATGTATGGAGTGGAGTTTGCAACTGAAAAGAAACTTTGTGTTCCCAACAAGCTAGTTGAAGGACGGCTTTCACACACTCTTATCTCTCAGAACCGAGCATGTGGAGAGACGTTCGTTTATCTAGCACAAAGGGAACGGGTTGCAGGAGAAACTTTTACTCTGGTTTCTCAGTCTGTTTCCTAGTGCCGGTTTGAAGTTCCTGCAGTTTTCACTGTAAAACCGAGTTGCAGCTAGTACCTCCCCATATATATGTATGGAGTGGAGTTTGCAACTGGAAAGAAACTTTGTGTTCCCAACAAGCTAGCTGAAGGACGGCTTTCACACACACTTATCTCTCAGAACCGAGCATGTGGAGAGACGTTCGTTCATCTAGCACAAACGGAACGGGTTGCAGAAGAAACTTTTACTCTGGATTGCCAGTCTGTTTCCTAGTGCCGGTTTGAAGTTCCTGCAGTTTTCACTGTAAAACCGAGTTGAAGATAGTACCTCCACATATATATGTATGGAGTCGAGTTTGCAACTGAAAAGAAACTTTGTGTTCCCAACAAGCTAGGGGAAGGACGGCTTTCACACACACTTATCTCTCAGAACCGAGCATGTGGAGAGACGTTCGTTCATCTAGCACAAAGGGAACGGGTTGCAGGAGAAACTTTTACTCTGGTTTCTCAGTCTGTTTCCTAGTGCCGGTTTGAAGTTCCTGCAGTTTTCACTGTAAAACCGAGTTGCAGCTAGTACCTCCACATATATATGTATGGAGTGGAGTTGGCAACTGAAAAGAAACTTTGTGTTCCCAACAAGCTAGGTGAAGGACGGCTTTCACACCCACTTATCACTCAGAACCGAGCATGTGGAGAGACGTTCGTTCATCTAGCACAAAAGGAACGGTTTGCAGGAGAAACTTTTACTCTGGTGTCTCAGTCTGTTTCCTAGTGCTGGTTTGAAGTTCCTGCACTTTTCACTGTAAAACCGAGTTGCAGCTAGTACCTCCCCTTATATATGTATGGAGTGGAGTTTGCAACTGGAAAGAAACTTTGTGTTCCCAACAAGCTAGGTGAAGGACGGCTTTCACACACACTTATCTCTCAGAACTGAGCATGTGGAGAGACGTTCGTTCATCTAGCACAAAGGGAACGGGTTGCAGAAGAAACTTTTACTCTGGATTGCCAGTCTGTTTCCTAGTGCCGGTTTGAAGTTCCTGCAGTTTTCACTGTAAAACCGAGTTGGAGATAGTACCTCCCCATATATAAGTATGGAGTCGAGTTTGCAACTGAAAAGAAACTTTGTGTTCCCAACAAGCTAGGGGAAGGACGGCTTTCACACACACTTATCTCTCAGAACCGAGCATGTGGAGAGACGTTCGTTCATCTAGCACAAAAGGAACGGTTTGCAGGAGAAACTTTTACTCTGGTTTCTCAGTCTGTTTCCTAGTGCCGGTTTGAAGTTCCTGCAGTTTTCACTGTAAAACCGAGTTGCAGCTAGTACCTCCCCATATATATGTATGGAGTGGAGTTTGCAACTGAAAAGAATCTTTGTGTTCCCAACAAGCTAGGGGAAGGACGGCTTTCACACACACTTATCTCTCAGAACCGAGCATGTGGAGAGACGTTCGTTCATCTAGCACAAAGGGAACGGGTTACAGGAGAAACTTTTACTCTGGTTTCTCAGTCTGTTTCCTAGTGCCGGTTTGATGTTCCTGCAGTTTTCAGTGTAAAACCGAGTTGGAGCTAGGATTTCCCCATATATATGTATGGAGTGTGGTTTGCAACTGAAAAGAAACTTTGTGTTCCCAACAAGCTAGGTGAAGGACGGCTTTCACACACACTTATCTCTCAGAACTGAGCATGTGGAGAGACGTTCGTTCATCTAGCACAAAGGGAACGGGTTGCAGAAGAAACTTTTACTCTGGATTGCCAGTCTGTTTCCTAGTGCCGGTTTGAAGTTCCTGCAGATTTCACTGTAATACAGAGTTGGAGATAGTACCTCCCCATATATATGTATGGAGTCGAGTTTCCAACTGAAAAGAAACTTTCTGTTCCCAACAAGCTAGGTGAAGGACGGCTTTCACACACACTTATCTCTCAGAACCGAGCATGTGGAGAGACGTTAGTTCATCTAGTACAAATGGAACGGGTTGCAGGAGAAACTTTTACTCTGGTTTCTCAGTCTGTTTCCTAGTGCCGGTTTGAAGTTCCTGCAGTTTTCACTGTAAAACCGAGTTGCAGCTAGTACCTCCACATATATATGTATGGAGTGGAGTTGGCAACTGAAAAGAACCTTTGTGTTCCCAACAAGCTAGGTGAAGGACGGCTTTCACACCCACTTATCTCTCAGAACCGAGCATGTGGAGAGACGTTCGTTCATCTAGCACAAATGGAACGGGTTGCAGGAGAATCTGTTACTCTGGATTCTCAGTCTGTTTCCTAGTGCCGGTTTGAAGTTCCTGCAGTTTTCACTGTAAAAACGAGTTGCAGCTAGTACCTCCACATATATATGTATGGAGTGGAGTTTGCAACTGAAAAGAAACTTTGTGTTCCCTACAAGCTAGGTGAAGGACGGCTTTCACACCCACTTATCTCTCAGAACCGAGCATGTATAGAGACGTTCGTTCATCTAGCACAAAAGGAACGGTTTGCAGGAGAAACTTTTACTCTGGTTTCTCAGTCTGTTTCCTAGTGCCGGTTTGAAGTTCCTGCAGTTTTCACTGTAAAACCGAGTTGCAGCTAGTACCTCCCCATATATATGTATGGAGTGGAGTTTGCAACTGAAAAGAATCTTTGTGTTCCCAACAAGCTAGGTGAAGTACGGCTTTCACACACACTTATCTCTCAGAACTGAGCATGTGGAGAGACGTTCGTTCATCTAGCACAAATGGAACGGGTTGCAGGAGAAATTTTACTCTGGTTTCTCAGTCTGTTTCCTAGTGCCGGTTTGAAGTTCCTGCAGTTTTCACTGTAAAACCGAGTTGCAGCTAGTAACTCCCCATATATATGTATTGAGTGGAGTTTGCAACTGAAAAGAAACTTTGTGTTCCCAACAAGCTAGTTGAAGGACGGCTTTCACACACTCTTATCTCTCAGAACCGAGCATGTGGAGAGACGTTCGTTCATCTAGCACAAAGGGAACGGGTTGCAGGAGAAACTTTTACTCTGGTTTCTCAGTCTGTTTCCTAGTGCCGGTTTGAAGTTCCTGCAGTTTTCACTGTAAACCCGAGTTGCAGCTAGTACCTCCCCATATATATGTATGGAGTGGAGTTTGCAACTGGAAAGAAACTTTGTGTTCCCAACAAGCTAGGTGAAGGACGGCTTTCACACACACTTATCTCTCAGAACTGAGCATGTGGAGAGACGTTCGTTCATCTAGCACAAAGGGAACGGGTTGAAGAATAAACTTTTACTCTGGATTCCCAGTCTGTTTCCTAGTGCCGGTTTGAAGTTCCTGCAGTTTTCACTGTAAAACCGAGTTGGAGCTAGTACCTCCCCATATATATGTATGGAGTGGAGTTTGCAACTGAAAAGAACTTTGTGTTCCCAACAAGCTAGGTGAAGGACGGCTTTCACACACACTTAACTCTCAGAACCGAGCATGTGGAGAGAAGTTCGTTCATCTAGCACAAAAGGAACGGTTTGCAGGAGAAACTTTTACTCTGGTTTCTCAGTCTGTTTCCTAGTGCCGGTTTGAAGTTCCTGCAGTTTTCACTGTAAAAACGAGTTGCAGCTAGTACCTCCCCATATATATGTATGGAGTGGAGTTTGCAACTGGAAAGAAACTTTGTGTTCCCAACAAGCTAGGTGAAGGACGGCTTTCACACACACTTATCTCTCAGAAATGAGCATGTGGAGAGACGTTCGTTCATCTAGCACAAATGCAACGGGTTGCAGGAGAAACTTTTACTGTGGTTTCTCAGTCTGTTTCCTAGTGCCGGTTTGAAGTACCTGCAGTTTTCACTGTAAAACCGAGTTGCAGCTAGTACCTCCCCATATATATGTATGGAGTGGAGTTTGCAACTGAAAAGAAACTTTGTGTTCCCTACAAGCTAGGTGAAGGACGGCTTTCACACCCACTTATCTCTCAGAACCGAGCATGTGGAGAGACGTTCGTTCATCTAGCACAAAAGGAACGGTTTGCAGGAGAAACTTTTACTCTGGTTTCTCAGAATGTTTCCTAGTGCCGGTTTGAAGTTCCTGCAGTTTTCACTGTAAAACCGAGTTGGAGCTAGTATTTCCCCATATATATGTATGGAGTGGGGTTTGCAACTGAAAAGGAACTTTGATTTCCCAACAAGCTAGGTGAAGGACGGCTTTCACACACACTTATCTCTCAGAACCGAGCATGTGGAGAGACGTTCGTTCATCTAGCACAAAGGGAACGGGTTGAAGAATAAACTTTTACTCTGGATTCCCAGTCTGTTTCCTAGTGCCGGTTTGAAGTTCCTGCATTTTTCACTGTAAAACCGAGTTGGAGCTAGTACCTCCCCATATATATGTATGGAGTGGAGTTTGCAACTGAAAAGAACTTTGTGTTCCCAACAAGCTAGGTGAAGGACGGCTTTCACACACACTTAACTCTCAGAACCGAGCATGTGGAGAGAAGTTCGTTCATCTAGCACAAAAGGAACGGTTTGCAGGAGAAACTTTTACTCTGGTTTCTCAGTCTGTTTCCTAGTGCCGGTTTGAAGTTCCTGCAGTTTTCACTGTAAAAACGAGTTGCAGCTAGTACCTCCCCATATATATGTATGGAGTGGAGTTTGCAACTGGAAAGAAACTTTGTGTTCCCAACAAGCTAGGTGAAGGACGGCTTTCACACACACTTATCTCTCAGAAATGAGCATGTGGAGAGACGTTCGTTCATCTAGCACAAATGCAACGGGTTGCAGGAGAAACTTTTACTGTGGTTTCTCAGTCTGTTTCCTAGTGCCGGTTTGAAGTACCTGCAGTTTTCACTGTAAAACCGAGTTGCAGCTAGTACCTCCCCATATATATGTATGGAGTGGAGTTTGCAACTGAAAAGAAACTTTGTGTTCCCTACAAGCTAGGTGAAGGACGGCTTTCACACCCACTTATCTCTCAGAACCGAGCATGTGGAGAGACGTTCGTTCATCTAGCACAAAAGGAACGGTTTGCATGAGAAACTTTTACTCTGGTTTCTCAGAATGTTTCCTAGTGCCGGTTTGAAGTTCCTGCAGTTTTCACTGTAAAACCGAGTTGGAGCTAGTATTTCCCCATATATAAGTATGGAGTGGGGTTTGCAACTGAAAAGGAACTTTGATTTCCCAACAAGCTAGGTGAAGGACGGCTTTCACACACACTTATCTCTCAGAACCGAGCATGTGGAGAGACGTTCGTTCATCTAGCACAAAGGGAACGGGTTACAGGAGAAACTTTTACTCTGGTTTCTCAGTCTGTTTCCTAGTGCCGGTTTGAAGTTCCTGCAGTTTTCACTGTTAAACCGAGTTGGAGGTAGGATTACCCCATATATATGTATGGAGTGGGCTTTGCAACTGAAAAGAAACTTTGTGTTCCCAACAAGCTAGGTGAAGGACGGCTTTCACACACACTTATCTCTCAGAACCGAGCATGTGGAGAGACGTTCGTTCATCTAGCACAAAGGGAACGGGTTGCAGGAGAAACTTTTACTCTGGTTTCTCAGTCTGTTTCCTAGTGCCGGTTTGAAGTTCCTGCAGTTTTCACTGTAAAACCGAGTTGCAGCTAGTACCTCCCCATATATATGTATGGAGTGGAGTTTGCAACTGGAAAGAAACTTTGTGTTCCCAACAAGCTAGGTGAAGGACGGCTTTCACACACACTTATCTCTCAGAACTGAGCATGTGGAGAGACGTTCGTTCATCTAGCACAAAGGGAACGGGTTGCAGAAGAAACTTTTACTCTGGATTCCCAGTCTGTTTCCTAGTGCCGGTTTGAAGTTCCTGCAGTTTTCACTGTAAAACCGAGTTGGAGCTAGTACCTCCCCATATATATGTATGGAGTGGAGTTTGCAACTGAAAAGAAACTTTGTGTTCCCAACAAGCTAGGTGAAGGACGGCTTTCACACACACTTATCTCTCAGAACCGAGCATGTGGAGAGAAGTTCGTTCATCTAGCACAAAGGGAACGGGTTGCAGGAGAAACTTTTACTCTGGTTTCTCAGTCTGTTTCCTAGTGCCGGTTTGAAGTTCCTGCAGTTTTCACTGTAAAACCGAGTTGCAGCTATTACCTCCACATATATATGTATGGAGTGGAGTTGGCAACTGAAAAGAACCTTTGTGTTCCCAACAAGCTAGGTGAAGGACGGCTTTCACACCCACTTACCTCTCAGAACCGAGCATGTGGAGAGACGTTCGTTCATCTAGCACAAAAGGAACGGTTTGCAGGAGAAACTTTTACTGTGGTTTCTCAGTCTGTTTCCTAGTGCCGGTTTGAAGTTCCTGCAGTTTTCACTGTAAAACCGAGTTGCAGCTAGTACCTCCCCATATATATGTATGGAGTGGAGTTTGCAACTGGAAAGAAACTTTGTGTTCCCAACAAGCTAGGTGAAGGACGGCTTTCACACACACTTATCTCTCAGAACTGAGCATGTGGAGAGACGTTCGTTCATCTAGCACAAATGGAACGGGTTGCAGGAGAAACTTTTACTGTGGTTTCTCAGTCTGTTTCCTAGTGCCGGTTTGAAGTTCCTGCAGTTTTCACTGTAAAACCGAGTTGCAGCTAGTACCTCCCCATATATATGTATGGAGTGGAGTTTGCAACTGAAAAGAAACTTTGTGTTCCCAACAAGCTAGGTGAAGGACGGCTTTCACACACACTTAACTCTCAGAACCGAGCATGTGGAGAGACGTTCGTTCATCTAGCACAAAGGGAACGGGTTGCAGGAGAAATTTTTACTCTGGTTTCTCAGTCTGTTTCCTAGTGCCGGTTTTAAGTTCCTGCAGTTTTCACTGTAAAAACGTGTTGCAGCTAGTACCTCCCCATATATATGTATGGAGTGGAGTTTGCAACTGAAAAGAAACTTTGTGTTCCCTACAAGCTAGGTGAAGGACGGCTTTCACACCCACTTATCTCTCAGAACCGAGCATGTGGAGAGACGTTCGTTCATCTAGCACAAAAGGAACGGTTTGCAGGAGAAACTTTTACTCTGGTTTCTCAGAATGTTTCCTAGTGCCGGTTTGAAGTTCCTGCAGTTTTCACTGTAAAACCGAGTTGGAGCTAGTATTTCCCCATATATATGTATGGAGTGGGGTTTGCAACTGAAAAGGAACTTTGATTTCCCAACAAGCTAGGTGAAGGACGGCTTTCACACACACTTATCTCTCAGAACCGAGCATGTGGAGAGACGTTCGTTCATCTAGCACAAAGGGAACGGGTTACAGGAGAAACTTTTACTCTGGTTTCTCAGTCTGTTTCCTAGTGCCGGTTTGAAGTTCCTGCAGTTTTCACTGTTAAACCGAGTTGGAGGTAGGATTACCCCATATATATGTATGGAGTGGGCTTTGCAACTGAAAAGAAACTTTGTGTTCCCAACAAGCTAGGTGAAGGACGGCTTTCACACACACTTATCTCTCAGAACCGAGCATGTGGAGAGACGTTCGTTCATCTAGCACAAAGGGAACGGGTTGCAGGAGAAACTTTTACTCTGGTTTCTCAGTCTGTTTCCTAGTGCCGGTTTGAAGTTCCTGCAGTTTTCACTGTAAAACCGAGTTGCAGCTAGTACCTCCCCATATATATGTATGGAGTGGAGTTTGCAACTGGAAAGAAACTTTGTGTTCCCAACAAGCTAGGTGAAGGACGGCTTTCACACACACTTATCTCTCAGAACTGAGCATGTGGAGAGACGTTCGTTCATCTAGCACAAAGGGAACGGGTTGCAGAAGAAACTTTTACTCTGGATTCCCAGTCTGTTTCCTAGTGCCGGTTTGAAGTTCCTGCAGTTTTCACTGTAAAACCGAGTTGGAGCTAGTACCTCCCCATATATATGTATGGAGTGGAGTTTGCAACTGAAAAGAAACTTTGTGTTCCCAACAAGCTAGGTGAAGGACGGCTTTCACACACACTTATCTCTCAGAACCGAGCATGTGGAGAGAAGTTCGTTCATCTAGCACAAAGGGAACGGGTTGCAGGAGAAACTTTTACTCTGGTTTCTCAGTCTGTTTCCTAGTGCCGGTTTGAAGTTCCTGCAGTTTTCACTGTAAAACCGAGTTGCAGCTATTACCTCCACATATATATGTATGGAGTGGAGTTGGCAACTGAAAAGAACCTTTGTGTTCCCAACAAGCTAGGTGAAGGACGGCTTTCACACCCACTTACCTCTCAGAACCGAGCATGTGGAGAGACGTTCGTTCATCTAGCACAAAAGGAACGGTTTGCAGGAGAAACTTTTACTGTGGTTTCTCAGTCTGTTTCCTAGTGCCGGTTTGAAGTTCCTGCAGTTTTCACTGTAAAACCGAGTTGCAGCTAGTACCTCCCCATATATATGTATGGAGTGGAGTTTGCAACTGGAAAGAAACTTTGTGTTCCCAACAAGCTAGGTGAAGGACGGCTTTCACACACACTTATCTCTCAGAACTGAGCATGTGGAGAGACGTTCGTTCATCTAGCACAAATGGAACGGGTTGCAGGAGAAACTTTTACTGTGGTTTCTCAGTCTGTTTCCTAGTGCCGGTTTGAAGTTCCTGCAGTTTTCACTGTAAAACCGAGTTGCAGCTAGTACCTCCCCATATATATGTATGGAGTGGAGTTTGCAACTGAAAAGAAACTTTGTGTTCCCAACAAGCTAGGTGAAGGACGGCTTTCACACACACTTAACTCTCAGAACCGAGCATGTGGAGAGACGTTCGTTCATCTAGCACAAAGGGAACGGGTTGCAGGAGAAATTTTTACTCTGGTTTCTCAGTCTGTTTCCTAGTGCCGGTTTTAAGTTCCTGCAGTTTTCACTGTAAAAACGTGTTGCAGCTAGTACCTCCACATATATATGTATGGAGTGGAGTTTGCAACTGAAAAGAAACTTTGTGTTCCGTACAAGCTAGGTGAAGAACGGCTTTCACACCCACTTATCTCTCAGAACCGAGCATGTGGAGAGACGTTCGTTCATCTAGCACAAAAGGAACGGTTTGCAGGAGAAACTTTTACTCTGGTTTCTCAGACTGTTTCCTAGTGCCGGTTTGAAGTTCCTGCAGATTTCACTGTAAAACCGAGTTGGAGCTAGTATTTCCCCATATATATGTATGGAGTGGGTTTTGCAACTGAAAAGAAACTTTGATTTTCCAACAAGCTAGGTGAAGGACGGCTTTCACACACACTTATCTCTCAGAACCGAGCATGTGGAGAGACGTTCGTTCATCTAGCACAAAGGGAACGGGTTGCAGGAGAAACTTTTACTCTGGTTTCTCAGTCTGTTTCCTAGTGCCGGTTTGAAGTTCCTGCAGTTTTCACTGTAAAACCGAGTTGGAGCTAGTACCTCCCCATATATATGTATGGAGTGGAGTTTGCAACTGAAAAGAAACTTTGTGTTCCCAACAAGCTAGGTGAAGGACGGCTTTCACACACACTTATCTCTCAGAACCGAGCATGTGGAGAGAAGTTCGTTCATCTAGCACAAAGGGAACGGGTTGCATGAGAAACTTTTACTCTGGTTTCTCAGTCTGTTTCCTAGTGCCGGTTTGAAGTTCCTGCAGTTTTCACTGTAAAACCGAGTTGCAGCTATTACCTCCACATATATATGTATGGAGTGGAGTTGGCAACTGAAAAGAACCTTTGTGTTCCCAACAAGCTAGGTGAAGGACGGCTTTCACACCCACTTACCTCTCAGAACCGAGCATGTGGAGAGACGTTCGTTCATCTAGCACAAATGGAACGGTTTGCAGGAGAAACTTTTACTCTGGTTTCTCAGTCTCTTTCCTAGTGCCGGTTTGAAGTTCCTGCAGTTTTCACTGTAAAACCGAGTTGCAGCTAGTACCTCCCCATATATATCTATGGAGTGGAGTTTGCAACTGGAAAGAAACTTTGTGTTCCCAACAAGCTAGGTGAAGGACGGCTTTCACACACACTTATCTCTCAGAACTGAGCATGTGGAGAGACGTTCGTTCATCTAGCACAAATGGAACGGGTTGCAGGAGAAACTTTTACTGTGGTTTCTCAGTCTGTTTCCTAGTGCCGGTTTGAAGTTCCTGCAGTTTTCACTGTAAAACCGAGTTGCAGCTAGTACCTCCCCATATATATGTATGGAGTGGAGTTTGCAACTGAAAAGAAACTTTGTGTTCCCAACAAGCTAGGTGAAGGACGGCTTTCACACACACTTAACTCTCAGAACCGAGCATGTGGAGAGACGTTCGTTCATCTAGCACAAAGGGAACGGGTTGCAGGAGAAACTTTTACTCTGGTTTCTCAGTCTGTTTCCTAGTGCCGGTTTTAAGTTCCTGCAGTTTTCACTGTAAAAACGAGTTGCAGCTAGTACCTCCACATATATATATATGGAGTGGAGTTTGCAACTGAAAAGAAACTTTGTGTTCCGTACAAGCTAGGTGAAGGACGGCTTTCACACCCACTTATCTCTCAGAACCGAGCATGTGGAGAGACGTTCGTTCATCTAGCACAAAGGGAACGGTTTGCAGGAGAAACTTTTACTCTGGTTTCTCAGACTGTTTCCTAGTGCCGGTTTGAATTTCCTGCAGTTTTCACTGTAAAACCGAGTTGGAGCTAGTATTTCCCCATATATATGTATGGAGTGGGTTTTGCAACTGAAAAGAAACTTTGATTTCCCAACAAGCTAGGTGAAGGACGGCTTTCACACACACTTATCTCTCAGAAACGAGCATGTGGAGAGACGTTCGTTCATCTAGCACAAAGGGAACGGGTTGCAGGAGAAACTTTTACTCTGGTTTCTCAGTCTGTTTCCTAGTGCCGGTTTGAAGTTCCTGCAGTTTTCACTGTAAAACCGAGTTGCAGCTAGTACCTCCCCATATATATGTATGGAGTGGAGTTTGCAACTGAAAAGAAACTTTGTGTTCCCAACAAGCTAGTTGAAGGACGGCTTTCACACACTCTTATCTCTCAGAACCGAGCATGTGGAGAGACGTTCGTTCATCTAGCACAAAGGGAACGGGTTGCAGGAGAAACTTTTACTCTGGTTTATCAGTCTGTTTCCTAGTGCCGGTTTGAAGTTCCTGCAGTTTCCACTGTAAAACCGAGTTGGAGCTAGTACCTCCCTGTATATATGTATGAAGTGGAGTTTGCAACTGAAAAGAAACTTTGTGTTCCCAACAAGCTAGTTGAAGGACGGCTTTCACACACACTTATCTCTCAGATCTGAGCATGTGGAGAGACGTTCGTTCATCTAGCACAAAGGGAACGGGTTGTAGGAGAAACTTTTACTCTGGTTTCTCAGTCTGTTTCCTAGTGCCGGTTTGAAGTTCCTGCAGTTTTCACTGTAAAACCGAGTTGGAGCTAGTACCTCCCCATATGTATGTATGGAGTGGAGTTTGCAACTGAAAAGAAACTTTGTGTTCCCAACAAGCTAGTTGAAGGACGGCTTTCACACACACTTATCTCTCAGAACCGAGCATGTGGAGAGACGTTCGTTCATCTAGCACAAAGGGAACGGGTTGCAGCAGAAACTTTTACTCTGGTTTCTCAGTCTGTTTCCTAGTGCCGGTTTGTAGTTCCTGCAGTTTTCACTGTAAAACCGAGTTGGAGCTAGTACCTCCCCGTATATATGTATGGAGTGGATGTTGCAAATGAAAAGAAACTTTGTGTTCCCAACAAGCTAGGTGAAGGACGGCTTTCACACACAATTTTCTCTCAGAACTGAGCATGTGGAGAGACGTTCGTTCATTTAGCACAAAGGGAACGGGTTGCAGGAGAAACTTTTACTCTGGTTTCTCAGTCTGTTTCCTAGTGCCGGTTTGAAGTTCCTGCAGTTTTCACTGTAAAACCGAGTTGCAGCTAGTACCTCCCCATATAAATGTATGGAGTGGAGTTTGCAACTGAAAAGAAACTTTGTGTTCCCAACAAGCAAGGTGAAGGACGGCTTTCACACACACTTATCTCTCAGAACTGAGCATGTGGAGAGACGTTCGTTCATCTAGCACAAAGGGAACGGGTTGCAGCAGAAACTTTTACTCTGATTTCTCAGTCTGTTTCCTAGTGCCGGTTTGAAGTTCCTGCAGTTTTCACTGTAAAAACGAGTTGCAGCTAGTACCTCCACATATATATGTATGGAGTGGAGTTTGCAACTGAAAAGAAACTTTGTGTTCCCTACAAGCTAGGTGAAGGACGGCTTTCACACACACTTATCTCTCAGAACTGAGCATGTGGAGAGACGTTCGTTCATCAAGCACAAAAGGAACGGTTTGCAGGAGAAACTTTTACTCTGGATTCTCAGTCTGTTTCCTAGTGCCGGTTTGAAGTTCCTGCAGTTTTCACTGTAAAACCGAGTTGGAGCTAGTATTTCCCCATATATATGTATGGAGTGGGGTTTGCAACTGAAAAGAAACTTTGTGTTCCCAACAAGCTAGGTGAAGGACGGCTTTCACACACACTTATCTCTCAGAACCGATCATGTGGAGAGACGTTCGTTCATCTAGCACAAAGGGAACGGGTTGCAGGAGAAACTTTTACTCTGGTTTCTCAGTCTGTTTCCTAGTGCCGGTTTGAAGTTCCTGCAGTTTTCACTGTAAAACCGAGTTGGAGCTAGTACCTCCCCATATATATGTATGGAGTGGAGTTTGCAACTGAAAAGAAACTTTGTGTTCCCAACAAGCTAGGTGAAGGACGGCTTTCACACACACTTATCTCTCAGAACCGAGCATGTGGAGAGACGTTCGTTCATCTAGCACAAAGGGAACGGTTTGCAGGAGAAACTTTTACTCTGGTTTCTCAGTCTGTTTCCTAGTGCCGGTTTGAAGTTCCTGCAGTTTTCACTGTAAAACCGTGTTGCAGCTAGTACCTCCCCATATAAATGTATGGGGTGGAGTTTGCAACTGAAAAGAAACTTTGTGTTCCCAACAAGCTAGGTGAAGGACGGCTTTCACACACACTTATCTCTCAGAACTGAGCATGTGGAGAGACGTTCGTTCATCTAGCACAAAGGGAACGGGTTGCAGGGGAAACTTTTACTCTGGTTTCTCAGTCTGTTTCCTAGTGCCGGTTTGAAGTTCCTGTAGTTTTCACTGTAAAACCGAGTTGCAGCTAGTACCACCCCATATATATGTATGGAGTGGAGTTTGCAACTGAAAAGAAACTTTCTGTTCCCAACAAGTTGGTGAAGGGCGGCTTTCACACACACTTATCTCTCAGAACTGAGCATGTGGAGAGACGTTCGTTCATCTAGCACAAAGGGAACGGGTTGCAGGAGAAACTTTTACTCTGGTTTCTCAGTCTGTTTCCTAGTGCCGGTTTGAAGTTCCTGCAGTTTTCACTGTAAAACCGAGTTGCAGCTAGTACCTCCCCATATATATGTATGGAGTGGAGTTTGCAACTGAAAAGAAACTTTGTGTTCCCAACAAGCTAGTTGAAGGACGGCTTTCACACACACTTATCTCTCAGAACCGAGCATGTGGAGAGACGTTCGTTCATCTAGCACAAAGGGAACGGGTTGCAGGGGAAACTTTTACTCTGGTTTCTCAGTCTGTTTCCTAGTGCCGGTTTGAAGTTCCTGCAGTTTTCACTGTAAAACCGTGTTGGAGCTAGTACCTCCCCGTATATAAGTATGGAGTGGAGGTTGCAACTTAAAAGAAACTTTGTGTTCCCAACAAGCTAGGTGAAGGACGGCTTTCACACACACTTATCTCTCAGAACTGAGCATGTGGAGAGACGTTCGTTCATCTAGCACAAAGGGAACGGGTTGCAGGAGAAACTTTTACTCTGGTTTCTCAGTCTCTTTCCTAGTGCCGGTTTGAAGTTCCTGCAGTTTTCACTGTAAAACCGAGTTGCAGCAAGTAACTCCCCATATAAATGTATGGAGTGGATTTTGCAACTGAAAAGAAACTTTGTGTTCCCAACAAGCTAGGTGAAGGACGGCTTTCACACACACCTATCTCTCAGAACTGAGCATGTGGAGAGACGTTCGTTCATCTAGCACAAAGGGAACGGGTTGCAGGAGAAACTTTTACTCTGGTTTCTCAGTCTGTTTCCTAGTGCCGGTTTGAAGTTCCTGCAGTTTTCACTGTAAAAACGAGTTGCAGCTAGTACCTCCACATATATATGTATGGAGTGGAGTTTGCAACTGAAAAGAAACTTTGTGTTCCCTACAAGCTAGGAGAAGTACGGCTTTCACACCCACTTATCTCTCAGAACCGAGCATGTGGAGAGACGTTCGTTCATCTAGCACAAAGGGAACAGGTTGCAGGAGAAACTTTTACTCTGGTTTCTCAGTCTGTTTCCTAGTGCCGGTTTGAAGTTCCTGCAGTTTTCACTGTAAAAACGAGTTGCAGTTAGTACCTCCACATATATATTTATGGAGTGGAGTTTGCAACTGAAAAGAAACTTTGTGTTCCCTACAAGCTAGGTGAAGGACGGCTTTCACAACCACTTATCTCTCAGAACTGAGCATGTGGAGAGACGTTCGTTCATCTAGCACAAAAGGAACGGTTTGCAGGAGAAATTTTTACTCTGCTTTCTCAGTCTGTTTCCTAGTGCCGGTTTGAAGTTCCTGCAGTTTTCACTGTAAAATCGAGTTGGAGCTAGTATTTCCCCATATATATGTATGGAGTGGGGTTTGCAACTGAAAAGAACTTTGTGTTCCCAACAAGCTAGGTGAAGTACGGCTTTCACACACACTTATCTCTCAGAACTGAGCATGTGGAGAGACGTTCGTTCATTTAGCACAAAGGGAACGGGTTGCAGTAGAAACTTTTACTCTGGTTTCTCAGTCTGTTTCTTAGTGCCGGTTTGAAGTTCCTGCAGTTTTCACTGTAAAACCGAGTTGCAGCTAGTACCTCCCCATATAAATGTATGGGGTGGAGTTTGCAACTGAAAAGAAACTTTGTGTTCCCAACAAGCTAGGTGAAGGACGGCTTTCACACACACTTATCTCTCAGAACTGAGCATGTGGAGAGACGTTCGTTCATCTAGCACAAAGGGAACGGGTTGCAGGAGAAACTTTTACTCTGGTTTCTCAGTCTGTTTCCTAGTGCCGGTTTGAAGTTCCTGCAGTTTTCACTGTAAAACCGAGTTGCAGCTAGTACCTCCCCATATATATGTATGGAGTGGAGTTTGCAACTGAAAAGAAACTTTGTGTTCCCAACAAGCTAGGTGAAGGACGGCTTTCACACACACTTATCTCTCAGAACCGAGCATGTGGAGAGATGTTCGTTCATCTAGCACAAAGGGAACGGGTTGCAGGAGAAACTTTTACTCTGGTTTCTCAGTCTGTTTCCTAGTGCCGGTTTGAAGTTCCTGCAGTTTTCACTGTAAAAACGAGTTGCAGCTAGTACCTCCCCATATATATGTATGGAGTGGAGTTTGCAACTGAAAAGAAACTTTGTGTTCCCTACAAGCTAGGCGAAGGACGGCTTTCACACCCACTTACTCTCAGAACCGAGCATTTGGAGAGACGTTCGTTCACCTAGCACAAAGGGAACGTGTTGCAGGAGAAACTTTTACTCTGGTTTCTCAGTCTGTTTCCTAGTGCCGGTTTGAAGTTCCTGCAGTTTTCACTGTAAAACCGAGTTGGAGCTAGTATTTCCCCATATATATGTATGGAGTGGGGTTTGCAACTGAAAAGAAACTTTGTGTTCCCAACAAGCTAGGTGAAGTACGGCTTTCACACACACTTATCTCTCAGAACCGAGCATGTGGAGAGACGTTCGTTCATCTAGGAAAAAGGGAACGGGTTGCAGGAGAAACTTTTACTCTGGTTTCTCAGTCTGTTTCCTAGTGCTGGTTTGAAGTTCCTGCAGTTTTCACTGTAAAACCGAGTTGGAGCTAGTACCTCCCCATATATATGTATGGAGTGGAGTTTGCAACTGAAAAGAAACTTTGTGTTCCCAACAAGCTAGGTGAAGGACGGCTTTCACACACACTTATCTCTCAGAACCGAGCATGTGGAGAGACGTTCGTTCATCTAGCACAAAGGGAACGGGTTGCAGGAGAAACTTTTACTCTGGTTTCTCAGTCTGTTTCCTAGTGCCGGTTTGAAGTTCCTGCAGTTTTCACTGTAAAACCGAGTTGCAGCTAGTACCTCCCCATATAAATGTATGGGGTGGAGTTTGCAACTGAAAAGAAACTTTGTGTTCCCAACAAGCTAGGTGAAAGACGGCTTTCACACACACTTATCTCTCAGAACTGAGCATGTGGAGAGACGTTCGTTCATCTAGCACAAAGGGAACGGTTTGCAGGAGAAACTTTTACTCTGGATTCTCAGTCTGTTTCCTAGTGCCGTTTTGAAGTTCCTGTAGTTTTCACTGTAAAACCGAGTTGCAGCTAGTACCACCCCATATATATGTATGGAGTGGAGTTTGCAACTGAAAAGAAACTTTGTGTTCCCTACAAGCTAGGTGAAGGACGGCTTTCACACCCACTTATCTCTCAGAACCGAGCATGTGGAGAGACGTTCGTTCATCTAGCACAAAGGGAACGGGTTGCAGGAGAAACTTTTACTGTGGTTTCTCAGTCTGTTTCCTAGTGCCGGTTTGAAGTTCCTGCATTTTTCACTGTAAAAACGAGGTGCATCTAGTACTTCCACATATATATGTATGGAGTGGAGTTTGCAACTGAAAAGAAACTTTGTGTTCCCTACAAGCTAGGTGAAGGCGGTTTTCACACCCACTTATCTCTCAGAACTGAGCATGTGGAGAGACGTTCGTTCATCTAGCACAAAGGGAACGGTTTGCAATAGAAACTTTTACTCTGCTTTCTCAGTCTGTTTCCTAGTGCCGGTTTGAAGTTCCTGCAGTTTTCACTGTAAAATCGAGTTGGAGCTAGTATTTCCCCATATATATGTATGGAGTGGGGTTTGCAACTGAAAAGAAACTTTGTGTTCCAAACAAGCTAGGTGAAAGACGGCTTTCACACACACTTATCTCTCAGAACTGAGCATGTGGAGAGACGTTCGTTCATCTAGCACAAAGGGAACGGGTTGCAGGAGAAACTTTTACTCTGGTTTCTCAGTCTGTTTCCTAGTGCCGGTTTGAAGTTCCTGCAGTTTTCACTGTAAAAACGAGTTGCAGCTAGTACTTAAACATATATATGTATGGAGTGGAGTTTGCAACTGAAAAGAAACTTTGTGTTCCCTACAAGCTAGGTGAAGGACGGCTTTCACACCCACTTATATCTCAGAACCGAGCATGTGGAGAGACGTTCGTTCATCTAGCACAAAAGGAACGGGTTGCAGGAGAAACTTTTACTCTGGTTTCTCAGTCTGTTTCCTAGTGCCGGTTTGAAGTTCCTGCAGTTTTCACTGTAAAACCGAGTTGCAGCTAGTACCTCCCCATATAAATGTATGGGGTGGAGTTTGCAACTGAAAATAAACTTTGTGTTCCGAACAAGCTAGGTGAAAGACGGCTTTCACACACACTTATCTCTCAGAACTGAGCATGTGGAGAGACGTTCGTTCATCTAGCACAAAGGGAACGGGTTGCAGGAGAAACTTTTACTCTGGATTCTCAGTCTGTTTCCTAGTGCCGTTTTGAAGTTCCTGTAGTTTTCACTGTAAAACCGAGTTGCAGCTAGTACCACCCCATATATATGTATGGAGTGGAGTTTGCAACTGAAAAGAAACTTTGTGTTCCCTACAAGCTAGGTGAAGGACGGCTTTCACACCCACTTATCTCTCAGAACCGAGCATGTGGAGAGACGTTCGTTCATCTAGCACAAAGGGAACGGGTTGCAGGAGAAACTTTTACTGTGGTTTCTCAGTCTGTTTCCTAGTGCCGGTTTGAAGTTCCTGCAGTTTTCACTGTAAAAACGAGGTGCATCTAGTACTTCCACATATATATGTATGGAGTGGAGTTTGCAACTGAAAAGAAACTTTGTGTTCCCTACAAGCTAGGTGAAGGCGGTTTTCACACCCACTTATCTCTCAGAACTGAGCATGTGGAGAGACGTTCGTTCATCTAGCACAAAGGGAACGGTTTGCAATAGAAACTTTTACTCTGCTTTCTCAGTCTGTTTCCTAGTGCCGGTTTGAAGTTCCTGCAGTTTTCACTGTAAAATCGAGTTGGAGCTAGTATTTCCCCATATATATGTATGGAGTGGGGTTTGCAACTGAAAAGAAACTTTGTGTTCCAAACAAGCTAGGTGAAAGACGGCTTTCACACACACTTATCTCTCAGAACTGAGCATGTGGAGAGACGTTCGTTCATCTAGCACAAAGGGAACGGGTTGCAGGAGAAACTTTTACTCTGGTTTCTCAGTCTGTTTCCTAGTGCCGGTTTGAAGTTCCTGCAGTTTTCACTGTAAAAACGAGTTGCAGCTAGTACTTCCACATATATATGTATGGAGTGGAGTTTGCAACTGAAAAGAAACTTTGTGTTCCCTACAAGCTAGGTGAAGGACGGCTTTCACACCCACTTATATCTCAGAACCGAGCATGTGGAGAGACGTTCGTTCATCTAGCACAAAAGGAACGGGTTGCAGGAGAAACTTTTACTCTGGTTTCTCAGTCTGTTTCCTAGTGCCGGTTTGAAGTTCCTGCAGATTTCACTGTAAAAACGAGTTGCAGCTAGTACCTCCACATATATATGTATGGAGTGGAGTTTGCAACTGAAAAGAAACTTTGTGTTCCCTACAAGCTAGGTGAAGGCGGCTTTCACACCCACTTATCTCTCAGAACTGAGCATGTGGAGAGACATTCGTTCATCTAGCACAAAAGGAACGGTTTGCAGGAGAAACTTTTACTCTGCTTTCTCAGTCTGTTTCCTAGTGCCGGTTTGAAGTTCCTGCAGTTTTCACTGTAAAATCGAGTTGGAGCTAGTATTTCCCCATATATATGTATGGAGTGGGGTTTGCAACTGAAAAGAAACTTTGTGTTCCCAACAAGCTAGGTGAAGGACGGCTTTCACACACACTTGTCTCTCAGAACCGAGCATGTGGAGAGACGTTCGTTCATCTAGCACAAAGGGAACGGGTTGCAGGAGAAACTTTTACTCTGGTTTCTCAGTCTGTTTCCTAGTGCCGGTTTGAAGTTCCTGCAGTTTTCACTGTAAAACCGAGTTGCAGCTAGTACCTCCCCATATAAATGTATGGAGTGGAGATTGCAACTGAAAAGAAACTTTGTGTTCCCAACAAGCTAGTTGAAGGACGGCTTTCACACACACTTATCTCTCAGAACTGAGCATGTGGAGAGACGTTCGTTCATCTAGCACAAAGGGAACGGGTTGCAGGAGAAATTTTACTCTGGTTTCTCAGTCTGTTTCCTAGTGCCGGTTTGAAGTTCCTGCAGTTTTCACTGTAAAACCGAGTTGCAGCTAGTACCTCCCCATATATATGTATGGAGTGGAGTTTGCAACTGAAAAGAAACTTTCTGTTCCCAACAAGCTAGGTGAAGGACGGCTTTCACACACACTTATCTCTCAGAACTGAGCATGTGGAGAGACGTTCGTTCATCTAGCACAAAGGGAACGGGATGCAGGAGAAACTTTTACTCTGGTTTCTCAGTCTGTTTCCTAGTGCCGGTTTGAAGTTCCTGCAGTTTTCACTGTAAAACCGAGTTGGAGCTAGTACCTCCCCATATATATATATGGAGTGGAGTTTGCAACTGAAAAGAAACTTTGTGTTCCCAACAAGCTAGGTGAAGGACGGCTTTCACACACACTTATCTCTCAGAACCGAGCATGTGGAGAGACGTTCGTTCATCTAGCACAAAGGGAACGGGTTGCAGGAGAAACTTTTACTCTGGTTTCTCAGTCTGTTTCCTAGTGCCGGTTTGAAGTTCCTGCAGTTTTCACTGTAAAACCGAGTTGGAGCTAGTACCTCCCCATATATATGTATGGAGTGGAGTTTGCAACTGAAAAGAAACTTTGTGTTCATAACAAGCTAGGTGAAGGACGGCTTTCACACACACTTATCTCTCAGAACCGAGCATGTGGAGAGACGTTCGTTCATCTAGCACAAAGGGAACGGGTTTCAGGAGAAACTTTTACTCTGGTTTCTCAGTCTGTTTCCTAGTGCCGGTTTGAAGTTCCTGCAGTTTTCACTGTAAAACCGAGTTGCAGCTAGTACCTCCCCATATATATGTATGAAGTGGCGATTGCAACTGAAAAGAATCTTTGTGTTCCCAACAAGCTAGGTGAAGGACGGCTTTCACACACACTTATCTCTCAGAACCGAGCATGTGGAGAGACGTTCGTTCATCTAGCACAAAGGGAACGGGTTGCAGGGGAAACTTTTACTCTGGTTTCTCAGTCTGTTTCCTAGTGCCGGTTAGAAGTTCCTGCAGTTTTCACTGTAAAACCGAGTTGCAGCTAGTACCTCCCCATATATATGTATGGAGTGGAGTTTACAACTGAAAAGAAACTTTATGTTCCCAACAAGTTGTTGAAGGACGGCTTTCACACACACTTATCTCTCAGAACTGAGCATGTGGAGAGACGTTCGTTCATCTAGCACAAAGGGAACGGGTTGCAGGAGAAACTTTTACTCTGGTTTCTCAGTCTGTTTCCTAGTGCCGGTTTGAAGTTCCTGCAGTTTTCACTGTAAAACCGAGTTGCAGCTAGTACCTCCCCATATATATGTATGGAGTGGAGTTTGCAACTGAAAAGTAACTTTGTGTTCCCAACAAGCTAGGTGAAGGACGGCTTTCACACACACTTATCTCTCAGAACTGAGCATGTGGAGAGACGTTCGTTCATCTAGCACAAAGGGAACGGGTTGCAGGAGAAACTTTTACTCTGGTTTTCAGTCTGTTTCCTAGTGCCGGTTTGAAGTTCCTGCAGTTTTCACTGTAAAACCGAGTTGGAGCTAGTACCTCCCCATATAAAAGTATGGAGTGGAGTTAGCAACTGAAAAGAAACTTTGTGTTCCCAACAAGCTAGGTGAAGGACGGCTTTCACACACACTTATCTCTCAGAACTGAGCATGTGGATAGACGTTCGTTCATCTAGCACAAAGGGAACGGGTTGCAGGAGAAACTTTTACTCTGGTTTCTCAGTCTGTTTCCTAGTGCCGGTATGAAGTTCCTGCAGTTTTCACTGTAAAACCGAGTTGCAGCTAGTACCTCCCCATATATATGTATGGAGTGGAGTTTGCAACTGAAAAGAAACTTTGTGTTCCCAACAAGCTAGGTGAAGGACGGCTTTCACACACACTTATCTCTCAGAACTGAGCATGTGGAGAGACGTTCGTTCATCTAGCACAAAGGGAACGGGTTGCAGGAGAAATTTTACTCTGGTTTCTCAGTCTGTTTCCTAGTGCCGGTTTGAAGTTCCTGCAGTTTTCACTGTAAAACATATTTGGAGCTAGTACCTCCCCATATATATGTATGGAGTGGAGTTTGCAACTGAAAAGATACTTTGTGTTCCCAACAAGCTAGGTGAAGGACGGCTTTCACACACACTTATATCTCAGAACCGAGCATTTGGAGGGACGTTCGTTCATCTAGCACAAAGGGAACGGGTTGCAGGGGAAACTTTTACTCTGGTTTCTCAGTCTGTTTCCTAGTGCCGGTTTGAAGTTCCTGCAGTTTTCACTGTAAAACCGAGTTGCAGCTAGTACCTCCCCATATATATGTATGGAGTGGAGTTTGCAACTGAAAAGTAACTTTGTGTTCCCAACAAGCTAGGTGAAGGACGGCTTTCACACACACTTATCTCTCAGAACTGAGCATGTGGATAGACGTTCGTTCATCTAGCACAAAGGGAACGGGTTGCAGGAGAAACTTTTACTCTGGTTTCTCAGTCTGTTTCCTAGTGCCGGTTTGAAGTTCCTGCAGTTTTCACTGTAAAACCGAGTTGCAGCTAGTACCTCCCCATATAAATGTATGAAGTGGCGATTGCAACTGAAAAGAATCTTTGTGTTCCCAACAAGCTAGGTGAAGGACGGATTTCACACACACTTATCTCTCAGAACTGAGCATGTGGAGAGACGTTCGTTCATCTAGCACAAAGGGAACGGGTTGCAGGGGAAACTTTTACTCTGGTTTCTCAGTCTGTTTCCTAGTGCCGGTTTGAAGTTCCTGCAGTTTTCACTGTAAAACCGAGTTGCAGCTAGTTCCTCCCCATATAAATGTATGGAGTGGAGATTGCAACTGAAAAGAATCTTTGTGTTCCCAAAAGCTAGGTGAAGGACGGCTTTCACACACACTTATCTCTCAGAACTGAGCATGTGGAGAGACGTTGGTTCATCTAGCACAAAGGGAACGGGTTGCAGGAGAAACTTTTACTCTGGTTTCTCAGTCTGTTTCCTAGTGCCGGTTTGAAGTTCCTGCAGTTTTCACTGTAAAACCGAGTTGCAGCTAGTACCTCCCCATATATATGTATGGAGTGGAGTTTACAACTGAAAAGAAACTTTCTGTACACAACAAGTTGGTGAAGGACGGCTTTCACACACACTTATCTCTCAGAACTGAGCATGTGGAGAGGCGTTCGTTCATCTAGCACAAAGGGAACGTGTTGCAGGAGAAACTTTTACTCTGGTTTCTCAGTCTGTTTCCTAGTGCCGGTTTGAAGTTCCTGCAGTTTTCACTGTAAAACCGAGTTGCAGCTAGTACCTCCCCATATATATGTATGGAGTGGAGTTTGCAACTGAAAAGTAACTTTGTGTTCCCAACAAGCTAGGTGAAGGACGGCTTTCACACACACTTATCTCTCAGAACTGAGCATGTGGAGAGACGTTCGTTCATCTAGCACAAAGGGAACGGGTTGCAGGAGAAACTTTTACTCTGCTTTCTCAGTCTGTTTCCTAGTGCCGGTTTGAAGTTCCTGCAGTTTTCACTGTAAAACCGAGTTGGAGCTAGTACCTCCCCATATATAAGTATGGAGTGGAGTTAGCACCTGAAAAGAAACTTTGTGTTCCCAACAAGCTAGGTGAAGGACGGCTTTCACACACACTTATCTCTCAGAACCGAGCATGTGGATAGACTTTCGTTCATCTAGCACAAAGGGAACGGGTTGCAGGAGAAACTTTTACTCTGGTTTCTCAGTCTGTTTCCTAGTGCCGGTTTGAAGTTCCTGCAGTTTTCACTGTAAAACCGTGTTGCAGCTAGTACCTCCCCATATATATGTATGGAGTGGAGTTTGCAACTGAAAAGAAACTTTGTGTTCCCAACAAGCTAGGTGAAGGACGGCTTTCACACACACTTATCTCTCAGAACTGAGCATGTGGAGAGACGTTCGTTCATCTAGCACAAAAGGAACGGTTTGCAGGAGAAAATTTTATTCTGGTTTCTCAGTCTGTTTCCTAGTGCCGGTTTGATGTTCCTGCAGTTTTCACTGTAAAACCGAGTTGGAGCTAGTATTTCCCCATATATATGTATGGAGTGGGGTTTGCAACTGAAAAGAAACTTTGTGTTCCCAACAAGCTAGGTGAAGGACGGCTTTCACACACACTTATCTCTCAGAACCGAGCATGTGGAGAGACGTTCGTTCATCTAGCACAAAGGGAACGGGTTGCAGGAGAAACTTTTACTCTGGTTTCTCAGTCTGTTTCCTAGTGCCGGTTTGAAGTTCCTGCAGTTTTCACTGTAAAACCGAGTTGGAGCTAGTACCTCCCCATATATATGTATGGAGTGGAGTTAGCAACTGAAAAGAAACTTTGTGTTCCCAACAAGCTAGGTGAAGGACGGCTTTCACACACACTTATCTCTCAGAACTGAGCATGTGGAGAGACGTTCGTTCATCTAGCACAAAGGGAACGGGTTGCAGGAGAAATTTTACTCTGGTTTCTCAGTCTGTTTCCTAGTGCCGGTTTGAAGTTCCTGCAGTTTTCACTGTAAAACCGAGTTGGAGCTAGTATTTCCCCATATATATGTATGGAGTGGGGTTTGCAACTGAAAAGAAACTTTGTGTTCCCAACAAGCTAGGTGAAGGACGGCTTTCACACACACTTATCTCTCAGAACCGAGCATGTGGAGAGACGTTCGTTCATCTAGCACAAAGGGAACGGGTTGCAGGAGAAACTTTTACTCTGGTTTCTCAGTCTGTTTCCTAGTGCCGGTTTGAAGTTCCTGCAGTTTTCACTGTAAAACCGAGTTGGAGATAGTACCTCCCCATATATATGTATGGAGTGGAGTTAGCAACTGAAAAGAAACTTTGTGTTCCCAACAAGCTAGGTGAAGGACGGCTTTCACACACACTTATCTCTCAGAACTGAGCATGTGGAGAGACGTTCGTTCATCTAGCACAAAGGGAACGGGTTGCAGGAGAAATTTTACTCTGGTTTCTCAGTCTGTTTCCTAGTGCCGGTTTGAATTTCCTGCAGTTTTCACTGTAAAACCGAGTTGCAGCTAGTACCTCCCCATATAAATGTATGGAGTGGAGATTGCAACTGAAAAGAAACTTTGTGTTCCCAACAAGCTAGGTGAAGGACGGCTTTCACACACACTTATCTCTCAGAACTGAGCATGTGGAGAGACGTTCGTTCATCTAGCACAAAGGGAACGGGTTGCAGGAGAAACTTTTACTCTGGTTTCTCAGTCTGTTTCCTAGTGCCGGTTTGAAGTTCCTGCAGTTTTCACTGTAAAACCGAGTTGGAGCTAGTACCTCCCCATATATATGTATGGGGTGGAGTTAGCACCTGAAAAGAAACTTTGTGTTCCCAACAAGCTAGGTGAAGGACGGCTTTCACACACACTTTTCTCTCAGAACCGAGCATGTGGAGAGACGTTCGTTCATCTAGCACAAAGGGAACGGGTTGCAGGAGAAACTTTTACTCTGGTTTCTCAGTCTGTTTCCTAGTGCCGGTTTGAAGTTCCTGCAGTTTTCACTGTAAAACCGAGTTGCAGCTAGTACCTCCCCATATAAATGTATGGAGTGGAGTTTGCAACTGAAAAGAAACTTTGTGTTCCCAACAAGCTAGGTGAAGGACGGCTTTCACACACACTTATCTCTCAGAACCGAGCATGTGGAGAGACGTTCGTTCATCTAGCACAAAGGGAACGGGTTGCAGGGGAAACTTTACTCTGGTTTCTCAGTCTGTTTCCTAGTGCCGGTTTGAAGTTCCTGCAGTTTTCACTGTAAAACCGAGTTGCAGCTAGTACCTCCCCATATAAATGTATGGAGTGGAGATTGCAACTGAAAAGAATCTTTGTGTTCCCAACAAGCTAGGTGAAGGACGGCTTTCACACACACTTATCTCTCAGAACTGAGCATGTGGAGAGACGTTGGTTCATCTAGCACAAAGGGAACGGGATGCAGGAGAAACTTTTACTCTGGTTTCTCAGTCTGTTTCCTGGTGCCGGTTTGAAGTTCCTGAAGTTTTCACTGTAAAACCGAGTTGCAGCTAGTACCTCCCCATATATATGTATGGAGTGGAAATTACAACTGAAAAGAAACTTTCTGTTCCCAACAAGTTGGTGAAGGACGGCTTTCACACACACTTATCTCTCAGAACTGAGCATGTGGAGAGACGTTCGTTCATCTAGCACAAAGGGAACGGGTTGCAGGAGAAACTTTTACTCTGGTTTCTCAGTCTGTTTCCTAGTGCCGGTTTGAAGTTCCTGCAGTTTTCACTGTAAAACCGAGTTGCAGCTAGTACCTCCCCATATATATGTATGGAGTGGAGTTTGCAACTGAAAAGTAACTTTGTGTTCCCAACAAGCTAGGTGAAGGACGGCTTTCACACACACTTATCTCTCAGAACTGAGCATGTGGAGAGACGTTCGTTCATCTAGCACAAAGGGAACGGGTTGCAGGAGAAACATTTACTCTGCTTTCTCAGTCTGTTTCCTAGTGCCGGTTTGAAGTTCCTGCAGTTTTCACTGTAAAACCGAGTTGGAGCTAGTACCTCCCCATATATAAGTATGGAGTGGAGTTAGCAACTGAAAAGAAACTTTGTGTTCCCAACAAGCTAGGTGAAGGACGGCTTTCACACACACTTATCTCTCAGAACCGAGCATGTGGATAGACGTTCGTTCATCTAGCACAAAGGGAACGGGTTGCAGGAGAAACTATTACTCTGTTTTCTCAGTCTGTTTCCTAGTGCCGGTTTGAAGTTCCTGCAGTTTTCACTGTAAAACCGAGTTGCAGCTAGTACCTCCCCATATATATGTATGGAGTGGAGTTTGCAACTGAAAAGAAACTTTGTGTTCCCAACAAGCTAGGTGAAGGACGGCTTTCACACACACTTATCTCTCAGAACTGAGCATGTGGAGAGACGTTCGTTCATCTAGCACAAAGGGAACGGGTTGCAGGAGAAACTTTTACTCTGGTTTCTCAGTCTGTTTCCTAGTGCCGGTTTGAAGTTCCTGCAGTTTTCACTGTAAAACATATTTGGAGCTAGTACCTCCCCATATATATGTATGGAGTGGAGTTTGCAACTGAAAAGGTACTTTGTGTTCCCAACAAGCTAGGTGAAGGACGGCTTTCACACACACTTATCTCTCAGAACCGAGCATTTGGAGGGACGTTCGTTCATCTAGCACAAAGGGAACGGGTTGCAGGGGAAACTTTTACTCTGGTTTCTCAGTCTGTTTCCTAGTGCCGGTTTGAAGTTCCTGCAGTTTTCACTGTAAAACCGATTTGGAGCTAGTACCTCCCCATATATATGTATGGAGTGGAGTTTGCAACTGAAAAGTAACTTTGTGTTCCCAACAAGCTAGGTGAAGGACGGCTTTCACACACACTTATCTCTCAGAACTGAGCATGTGGATAGACGTTCGTTCATCTAGCACAAAGGGAACGGGTTGCAGGAGAAACTTTTACTCTGGTTTCTCAGTCTGTTTCCTAGTGCCGGTTTGAAGTTCCTGCAGTTTTCACTGTAAAACCGAGTTGCAGCTAGTACCTCCCCATATAAATGTATGAAGTGGCGATTGCAACTGAAAAGAATCTTTGTGTTCCCAACAAGCTAGGTGAAGGACGGCTTTCACACACAATTATCTCTCAGAACTGAGCATGTGGAGAGACGTTCGTTCATCTAGCACAAAGGGAACGGGTTGCAGGGGAAACTTTTACTCTGGTTTCTCAGTCTGTTTCCTAGTGCCGGTTTGAAGTTCCTGCAGTTTTCACTGTAAAACCGAGTTGCAGCTAGTTCCTCCCCATATAAATGTATGGAGTGGAGATTGCAACTGAAAAGAATCTTTGTGTTCCCAAAAGCTAGGTGAAGGACGGCTTTCACACACAATTATCTCTCAGAACTGAGCATGTGGAGAGACGTTGGTTCATCTAGCACAAAGGGAACGGGTTGCAGGAGAAACTTTTACTCTGGTTTCTCAGTCTGTTTCCTAGTGCCGGTTTGAAGTTCCTGCAGTTTTCACTGTAAAACCGAGTTGCAGCTAGTACCTCCCCATATATATGTATGGAGTGGAGTTTACAACTGAAAAGAAACTTTCTGTTCCCAACAAGTTGGTGAAGGACGGCTTTCACACACACTTATCTCTCAGAACTGAGCATGTGGAAAGGCGTTCGTTCATCTAGCACAAAGGGAACGGGTTGCAGGAGAAACTTTTACTCTGGTTTCTCAGTCTGTTTCCTAGTGCCGGTTTGAAGTTCCTGCAGTTTTCACTGTAAAACCGAGTTGGAGCTAGTACCTCCCCATATATAAGTATGGAGTGGAGTTAGCAACTGAAAAGAAACTTTGTGTTCCCAACAAGCTAGGTGAAGGACGGCTTTCACACACACTTATCTCTCAGAACCGAGCATGTGGATAGACGTTCGTTCATCTAGCACAAAGGGAACGGGTTGCAGGAGAAACTTTTACTCTGGTTTCTCAGTCTGTTTCCTAGTGCCGGTTTGAAGTTCCTGCAGTTTTCACTGTAAAACCGAGTTGCAGCTAGTACCTCCCCATATATATGTATGGAGTGGAGTTTGCAACTGAAAAGAAACTTTGTGTTCCCAACAAGCTAGGTGAAGGACGGCTTTCACACACACTTATCTCTCAGAACCGAGCATGTGGAGAGACGTTCGTTCATCTAGCACAAAGGGAACGGGTTGCAGGAGAAACTTTTACTCTGGTTTCTCAGTCTGTTTCCTAGTGCCGGTTTGAAGTTCCTGCAGTTTTCACTGTAAAACCGAGTTGGAGCTAGTACCTCCCCATATATATGTATGGAGTGGAGTTAGCAACTGAAAAGAAACTTTGTGTTCCCAACAAGCTAGGTGAAGGACGGCTTTCACACACACTTATCTCTCAGAACTGAGCATGTGGAGAGACGTTCGTTCATCTAGCACAAAGGGAACGGGTTGCAGGAGAAATTTTACTCTGGTGTCTCAGTCTGTTTCCTAGTGCCGGTTTGAAGTTCCTGCAGTTTTCACTGTAAAACCGAGTTGGAGCTAGTATTTCCCCATATATATGTATGGAGTGGGGTTTGCAACTGAAAAGAAACTTTGTGTTCCCAACAAGCTAGGTGAAGGACGGCTTTCACACACACTTATCTCTCAGAACCGAGCATGTGGAGAGACGTTCGTTCATCTAGCACAAAGGGAACGGGTTGCAGGAGAAACTTTTACTCTGGTTTCTCAGTCTGTTTCCTAGTGCCGGTTTGAAGTTCCTGCAGTTTTCACTGTAAAACCGAGTTGGAGCTAGTACCTCCCCATATATATGTATGGAGTGGAGTTAGCAACTGAAAAGAAACTTTGTGTTCCCAACAAGCTAGGTGAAGGACGGCTTTCACACACACTTATCTCTAAGAACTGAGCATGTGGAGAGACGTTCGTTCATCTAGCACAAAGGGAACGGGTTGCAGGAGAAATTTTACTCTGGTTTCTCAGTCTGTTTCCTAGTGCCGGTTTGAAGTTCCTGCAGTTTTCACTGTAAAACCGAGCTGCAGCTAGTACCTCCCCATATAAATGTATGGAGTGGAGATTGCAACTGAAAAGAAACTTTGTGTTCCCAACAAGCTAGGTGAAGGACGGCTTTCACACACACTTATCTCTCAGAACTGAGCATGTGGAGAGACGTTCGTTCATCTAGCACAAAGGGAACGGGTTGCAGGAGAAATTTTACTCTGGTTTCTCAGTCTGTTTCCTAGTGCCGGTTTGAAGTTCCTGCAGTTTTCACTGTAAAACCGAGTTGCAGCTAGTACCTCCCCATATATATGTATGGAGTGGAGTTTGCAACTGAAAAGAAACTTTCTGTTCCCAACAAGTTGGTGAAGGACGGCTTTCACACACACTTATCTCTCAGAACTGAGCATGTGGAGAGACGTTCGTTCATCTAGCACAAAGGGAACAGGTTGCAGGAGAAACTTTTACTCTGGTTTCTCAGTCTGTTTCCTAGTGCCGGTTTGAAGTTCCTGCAGTTTTCACTGTAAAACCGAGTTGGAGCTAGTACCTCCCCATATATATGTATGGGGTGGAGTTAGCAACTGAAAAGAAACTTTGTGTTCCCAACAAGCTAGGTGAAGGACGGCTTTCACACACACTTATCTCTCAGAACCGAGCATGTGGAGAGACGTTCGTTCATCTAGCACAAAGGGAACGGGTTGCAGGAGAAACTTTTACTCTGGTTTCTCAGTCTGTTTCCTAGTGCCGGTTTGAAGTTCCTGCAGTTTTCACTGTAAAACCGAGTTGCAGCTAGTACCTCCCCATATAAATGTATGGAGTGGAGATTGCAACTGAAAAGAAACTTTGTGTTCCCAACATGCTAGGTGAAGGACGGCTTTCACACACACTTATCTCTCAGAACTGAGCATGTGGAGAGACGTTCGTTCATCTAGCACAAAGGGAACGGGTTGCAGGATAAATTTTACTCTGGTTTCTCAGTCTGTTTCCTAGTGCCGGTTTCAAGTTCCTGCAGTTTTCACTGTAAAACCGAGTTGGAGCTAGTACCTCCCCATATATATGTATGGGGTGGAGTTAGCAACTGAAAAGAAACTTTGTGTTCCCAACAAGCTAGGTGAAGGACGGCTTTCACACACACTTATCTCTCAGAACCGAGCATGTGGAGAGACGTTCGTTCATCTAGCACAAAGGGAACGGGTTGCAGGAGAAACTTTTACTCTGGTTTCTCAGTCTGTTTCCTAGTGCCGGTTTGAAGTTCCTGCAGTTTTCACTGTAAAACCGAGTTGCAGCTAGTACCTCCCCATATAAATGTATGGAGTGGAGTTTGCAACTGAAAAGAAACTTTGTGTTCCCAACAAGCTAGGTGAAGGACGGCTTTCACACACACTTATCTCTCAGAACTGAGCATGTGGAGAGACGTTCGTTCATCTAGCACAAAGGGAACGGGTTGCAGGAGAAACGTTTACTCTGGTTTCTCAGTCTGTTTCCTAGTGCCGGTTTGAAGTTCCTGCAGTTTTCACTGTAAAACCGAGTTGCAGCTAGTACATCCCCATATAAATGTATGGAGTGGAGATTGCAACTGAAAAGAAACTTTGTGTTCCCAACAAGCTAGGTGAAGGACGGCTTTCACACACACTTATCTCTCAGAACTGAGCATGTGGGGAGACGTTCGTTCATCTAGCACAAAGGGAACGGGTTGCAGGATAAATTTTACTCTGGTTTCTCAGTCTGTTTCCTAGTGCCGGTTTGAAGTTCCTGCAGTTTTCACTGTAAAACCGAGTTGGAGCTAGTATTTCCCCATATATATGTATGGAGTGGGGTTTGCAACTGAAAAGAAACTTTGTGTTCCCAACAAGCTAGGTGAAGGACGGCTTTCACACACACTTATCTCTCAGAACCGAGCATGTGGAGAGACGTTCGTTCATCTAGCACAAAGGGAACGGGTTGCAGGATAAATTTTACTCTGGTTTCTCAGTCTGTTTCCTAGTGCCGGTTTGAAGTTCCTGCAGTTTTCACTGTAAAACCGAGTTGGAGCCAGTATTTCCCCATATATATGTTTGGAGTGGGGTTTGCAACTGAAAAGAAACTTTGTGTTCCCAACAAGCTAGGTGAAGGACGGCTTTCACACACACTTATCTCTCAGAACTGAGCATGTGGAGAGACGTTCGTTCATCTAGCACAAAGGGAACGGGTTGCAGGAAAAACTTTTACTCTGGTTTCTCAGTCTGTTTCCTAGTGCCGGTTTGAAGTTCCTGCAGTTTTCACTGTAAAACCGAGTTGCAGCTAGTACCTCCCCATATAAATGTATGGGGTGGAGTTTGCAACTAAAAAGAAACTTTGTGTTCCCAACAAGCTAGGTGAAGGACGGCTTTCACAGACACTTATCTCTCAGAACTGAGCATGTGGAAAGACGTTCGTTCATCTAGCACAAAGGGAACGGGTTGCAGGAGAAAATTTTACTCTGGTTTCTCAGTCTGTTTCCTAGTGCCGGTTTGAATTTCCTGCAGTTTTCACTGTAAAACCGAGTTGCAGCTAGTACCAACCCATATATATGTATGGAGTGGAGTTTGCAACTGAAAAGAAACTTTCTGTTCCCAACAAGTTGGTGAAGGACGGCTTTCACACACACTTATCTCTCAGAACTTAGCATGTGGAGAGACGTTCGTTCATCTAGCACAAAGGGAACGGGTTGCAGGAGAAACATTTACTCTGGTTTCTCAGTCTGTTTCCTAGTGCCGGTTTGAAGTTCCTGCAGTTTTCACTGTAAAACCGAGTTGCAGCTAGTACCTCCCCATATATATGTATGGAGTGGAGTTTGCAACTGAAAAGAAACTTTGTGTTCCCAACAAGCTAGTTGAAGGACGGCTTTCACACACACTTATCTCTCTGAACCAAGCATGTGGAGAGACGTTCGTTCATCTAGCACAAAGGGAACGGGTTGCAGGGGAAACTTTTACTCTGGTTTCTCAGTCTGTTTCCTACTGCCGGTTTGAAGTTCCTGCAGTTTTCACTGTAAAACCGAGTTGGAGCTAGTACCCCCCCGTATATAAGTATGGAGTGTAGGTTGCAACTGAAAAGAAACTTTGTGTTCCCAACAAGCTAGGTGAAGGACGGCTTTCACACACACTTATCTCTCAGAACTGAGCATGTGGAGAGAAGTTCGTTCATTTAGCACAAAGGGAACGGGTTGCAGGAGAAACTTTTACTCTGGTTTCTCAGTCTGTTTCCTAGTGCCGGTTTGAAGTTCCTGCAGTTTTCACTGTAAAACCGAGTTGCAGCTAGTACCTCCCCATATAAATGTATGGAGTGGAGTTTGCAACTGAAAAGAAAATTTGTGTTCCCAACAAGCTAGTTGAAGGACGGCTTTCACACACACTTATCTCTCAGAACCGAGCATGTGGAGAGACGTTCGTTCATCTAGCACAAAGGGAACGGGTTGCAGGAGAAACTTTTACTCTGGTTTCTCAGTCTGTTTCTTAGTGCCGGTATGAAGTTCCTGCAGTTTTCACTGTAAAACCGAGTTGCAGCTAGTACCTCCCCATATATATGTATGGAGTGGAGTTTGCAACTGAAAAGAAACTTTGTGTTCCCAACAAGCTAGTTGAAGGACGGCTTTCACACACACTTATCTCTCAGAACCGAGCATGTGGAGAGATGTTCGTTCATCTAGCACAAAGGGAACGGGTTGCAGGAGAAACTTTTACTCTGGTTTCTCAGTCTGTTTCCTAGTGCCGGTTTGAACTTCCTGCAGTTTTCACTGTAAAAACGAGTTGCAGCTAGTACCTCCACATATATATGTATGGAGTGGAGTTTGCAACTGAAAAGAAACTTTGTGTACCCTACAAGCTAGGTGAAGGACGGCTTTCACACCCACTTATCTCTCAGAACCGAGCATGTGGAGAGACGTTCGTTCATCTAGCACAAAGGGAACGGGTTGCAGGAGAAACTTTTACTGTGGTTTCTCAGTCTGTTTCCTAGTGCCGGTTTGAAGTTCCTGCAGTTTTCACTGTAAAAACGAGTTGCAGCTAGTACCTCCACATATATATGTATGGAGTGGAGTTTGCAACTGAAAAGAAACTTTGTGTTCCCTACAAGCTAGGTGAAGGACGGCTTTCACACCCACTTATCTCTCAGAACTGAGCATGTGGAGAGACGTTCGTTCATCTAGCACAAAAGGAACGGTTTGCAGGAGAAACTTTTACTCTGCTTTCTCAGTCTGTTTCCTAGTGCCGGTTTGAAGTTCCTGCAGTTTTCACTGTAAAACCGAGTTGGAGCTAGTAACTCCCCATATATATGTATGGAGTGGAGTTTGCAACTGAAAAGAAACTTTGTGTTCCCAACAAGCTAGGTGAAGGACGGCTTTCACACACACTTATCTCTCAGAACGGAGCATGTGGAGAGACGTTCGTTCATCTAGCACAAAGGGAACGGGTTGCAGGGGAAACTTTTACTCTGGTTTCTCAGTCTGTTTCCTAGTGCCGGTTTGAAGTTCCTGCAGTTTTCACTGTAAAACCGAGTTGCAGCTAGTACCTCCCCATATAAATGTATGGAGTGGAGTTTGCAACTGAAAAGAAACTTTGTGTTCCCAACAAGCTAGGTGAAGGTCGGCTTTCACACACACTTATCTCTCAGAACTGAGCATGTGGAGAGACGTTCGTTCATCTAGCACAAAGGGAACGGGTTGCAGGAGAAACTTTTACTCTGGTTTCTCAGTCTGTTTCCTAGTGCCGGTTTGAAGTTCCTGCAGTTTTCACTGTAAAACCGAGTTGCAGCTAGTACCTCCCCATATAAATGTATGGAGTGGAGATTGCAACTGAAAAGAAACTTTGTGTTCCCAACAAGCTAGTTGAAGGACGGCTTTCACACACACTTATCTCTCAGAACTGAGCATGTGGAGAGACGTTCGTTCATCTAGCACAAAGGGAACGGGTTGCAGGAGAAATTTTACTCTGTTTTCTCAGTCTGTTTCCTAGTGCCGGTTTGAAGTTCCTGCAGTTTTCACTGTAAAACCGAGTTGCAGCTAGTACCTCCCCATATAAATGTATGGAGTGGAGTTTGCAACTGAAAAGAAACTTTGTGTTCCCAACAAGCTAGGTGAAGGACGGCTTTCACACACACTTATCTCTCAGAACGGAGCATGTGGAGAGACGTTCGTTCATCTAGCACAAAGGGAACGGGTTGCAGGGGAAACTTTTACTCTGGTTTCTCAGTCTGTTTCTTAGTGCCGGTTTGAAGTTCCTGCAGTTTTCACTGTAAAACCGAGTTGCAGGTAGTACCTCCCCATATATATGTATGGAGTGGAGTTTGCAACTGAAAAGAAACTTTGTGTTCCCAACAAGCTAGTTGAAGGACGGCTTTCACACACACTTATCTCTCAGAACCGAGCATGTGGAGAGATGTTCGTTCATCTAGCACAAAGGGAACGGGTTGCAGGAGAAACTTTTACTCTGGTTTCTCAGTCTGTTTCCTAGTGCCGGTTTGAAGTTCCTGCAGTTTTCACTGTAAAACCGAGTTGCAGCTAGTACCTCCCCATATATATGTATGGAGTGGAGTTTGCAACTGAAAAGAAACTTTGTGTTCCCAACAAGCTAGGTGAAGGACGGCTTTCACACACACTTATCTCTCAGAACCGAGCATGTGGAGAGACGTTCGTTCATCTAGCACAAAGGGAACGGGTTGCAGGAGAAACTTTTACTGTGGTTTCTCAGTCTGTTTCCTAGTGCCGGTTTGAAGTTCCTGCAGTTTTCACTGTAAAAACGAGTTGCAGCTAGTACCTCCACATATATATGTATGGAGTGGAGTTTGCAACTGAAAAGAAACTTTGTGTTCCCTACAAACTAGGTGAAGGACGGCTTTCACACCCACTTATCTCTCAGAACTGAGCATGTGGAGAGACGTTCGTTCATCTAGCACACAAGGAACGGTTTGCAGGAGAAACTTTACTCTGCTTTCTCAGTCTGTTTCCTAGTGCCGGTTTGAAGTTCCTGCAGTTTTCACTGTAAAACCGAGTTGGAGCTAGTATTTCCCCATATATATGTATGGATTGGGGTTTGCAACTGAAAAGAAACTTTGTGTTCCCAACAAGCTAGGTGAAGGACGGCTAACACACACACTTATCTCTCAGAACCGAGCATGTGGAGAGACGTTCGTTCATCTAGCACAAAGGGAACGGGTTGCAGGAGAAACTTTTACTCTGGTTTCTCAGTCTGTTTCTTAGTGCCGGTTTGAAGTTCCTGCAGTTTTCACTGTAAAACCGAGTTGGAGTTAGTACCGCCCCATATATATGTATGGAGTGCAGTTAGCAACTGAAAAGAAACTTTGTGTTCCCAACAAGCTAGGTGAAGGACGGCTTTCACACACACTTACCTCTCATAACCGAGCATGTGGAGAGACGTTCGTTCATCTAGCACAAAGGGAACGGGTTTCAGGAGAAACCTTTACTCTGGTTTCTCAGTCTGTTTCCTAGAGCCGGTTTGAAGTTCCTGCAGTTTTCACTGTAAAACCGAGTTGCAGCTAGTACCTCCCCATATAAATGTATGAAGTGGAGATTGCAACTGAAAAGAATCTTTGTGTTCCCAACAAGCTAGGTGAAGGACGGCTTTCACACACACTTATCTCTCAGAACCGAGCATGTGGAGAGACGTTCGTTCATCTAGCACAAAGGGAACGGGTTGCAGGAGAAACTTTTACTCTGGTTTCTCAGTCTGTTTCCTAGAGCCGGTTTGAAGTTCCTGCAGTTTTCACTGTAAAACCGAGTTGCAGCTAGTACCTCCCCATATAAATGTATGGAGTGGAGTTTGCAACTGAAAAGAAACTTTGTGTTCCCAACAAGCTAGGTGAAGGTCGGCTTTCACACACACTTATCTCTCAGAACTGAGCATGTGGAGAGACGTTCGTTCATCTAGCACAAAGGGAACGGGTTGCAGGAGAAACTTTTACTCTGGTTTCTCAGTCTGTTTCCTAGTGCCGGTTTGAAGTTCCTGCAGTTTTCACTGTAAAACAGAGTTGCAGCTAGTACCTCCCCATATATATGTATGGAGTGGAGTTTGCAACTGAAAAGTAACTTTGTGTTCCCAACAAGCTAGGTGAAGGACGGCTTTCACACACACTTATCTCTCAGAACTGAGCATGTGGAGAGACGTTCGTTCATCTAGCTCAAAGGGAACGGGTTGCAGGAAAAACTTTTACTCTGGTTTCTCAGTCTGTTTCCTAGTGCCGGTTTGAACTTCCTGCAGTTTTCACTGTAAAACCGATTTGGAGCTAGTACCTCCCCATATATATATATGGAGTGGAGTTAGCAACTGAAAAGAAACTTTGTGTTCCCAACAAGCTAGGTGAAGGACGGCTTTCACACACACTTATCTCTCAGAACCGAGCATGTGGAGAGACGTTCGTTCATCTAGCACAAAGGGAACGGGTTGCAGGAGAAACTATTACTCTGGTTTCTCAGTCTGTTTCCTAGTGCCGGTTTGAAGTTCCTGCAGTTTTCACTGTAAAACCGAGTTGGAGCTAGTACCTCCCCATATATATGTATGGAGTGGAGTTTGCAACTGAAAAGAAACTTTGTGTTCCCAACAAGCTAGGTGAAGGACGGCTTTCACACACACTTATCTCTCAGAACGGAGCATGTGGAGAGACGTTCGTTCATCTAGCACAAAGGGAACGGGTTGCAGGGGAAACTTTTACTCTGGTTTCTCAGTCTGTTTCCTAGAGCCGGTTTGAAGTTCCTGCAGTTTTCACTGTAAAACCGAGTTGCAGCTAGTACCTCCCCATATAAATGTATGGAGTGGAGTTTGCAACTGAAAAGAAACTTTGTGTTCCCAACAAGCTAGGTGAAGGTCGGCTTTCACACACACTTATCTCTCAGAACTGAGCATGTGGAGAGACGTTCGTTCATCTAGCACAAAGGGAACGGGTTGCAGGAGAAACTTTTACTCTGGTTTCTCAGTCTGTTTCCTAGTGCCGGTTTGAAGTTCCTGCAGTTTTCACTGTAAAACCGAGTTGCAGCTAGTACCTCCCCATATATATGTATGGAGTGGAGTTTGCAACTGAAAAGAAACTTTGTGTTCCCAACAAGCTAGGTGAAGGACGGCTTTCACACACACTTATCTCTCAGAACTGAGCATGTGGAGAGACGTTCGTTCATCTAGCACAAAGGGAACGGGTTGCAGGAGAAACTTTTACTCTGGTTTCTCAGTCTGTTTCCTAGTGCCGGTTTGAAGTTCCTGCAGTTTTCACTGTAAAACAGAGTTGCAGCTAGTACCTCCCCATATATATGTATGGAGGGGAGATTGCAACTGAAAAGAAACTTTGTGTTCCCAACAAGCTAGGTGAAGGACGGCTTTCACACACACTTATCTCTCAGAACTGAGCATGTGGAGAGACGTTCGTTCATCTAGCTCAAAGGGAACGGGTTGCAGGAAAAACTTTTACTCTGGTTTCTCAGTCTGTTTCCTAGTGCCGGTTTGAACTTCCTGCAGTTTTCACTGTAAAACCGATTTGGAGCTAGTACCTCCCCATATATATATATGGAGTGGAGTTAGCAACTGAAAAGAAACTTTGTGTTCCCAACAAGCTAGGTGAAGGACGGCTTTCACACACACTTATCTCTCAGAACCGAGCATGTGGAGAGACGTTCGTTCATCTAGCACAAAGGGAACGGGTTGCAGGAGAAACTTTTACTCTGGTTTCTCAGTCTGTTTCTTAGTGCCGGTTTGAAGTTCCTGCAGTTTTCACTGTAAAACCGAGTTGGAGTTAGTACCACCCCATATATATGTATGGAGTGGAGTTAGCAACTGAAAAGAAACTTTGTGTTCCCAACAAGCTAGGTGAAGGACGGCTTTCACACACACTTATCTCTCAGAACCGAGCATGTGGAGAGACGTTCGTTCATCTAGCACAAAGGGAACGGGTTTCAGGAGAAACCTTTACTCTGGTTTCTCAGTCTGTTTCCTAGTGCCGGTTTGAAGTTCCTGCAGTTTTCACTGTAAAACCGAGTTGCAGCTAGTACCTCCCCATATAAATGTATGAAGTGGAGATTGCAACTGAAAAGAATCTTTGTGTTCCCAACAAGCTAGGTGAAGGACGGCTTTCACACACACTTATCTCTCAGAACCGAGCATGTGGAGAGACGTTCGTTCATCTAGCACAAAGGGAACGGTTTGCAGGAGAAACTTTTACTCTGGTTTCTCAGTCTGTTTCCTAGAGCCGGTTTGAAGTTCCTGCAGTTTTCACTGTAAAACCGAGTTGCAGCTAGTACCTCCCCATATAAATGTATGGAGTGGAGTTTGCAACTGAAAAGAAACTTTGTGTTCCCAACAAGCTAGGTGAAGGTCGGCTTTCACACACACTTATCTCTCAGAACTGAGCATGTGGAGAGACGTTCGTTCATCTAGCACAAAGGGAACGGGTTGCAGGTGAAACTTTTACTCTGGTTTCTCAGTCTGTTTCCTAGTGCCGGTTTGAAGTTCCTGCAGTTTTCACTGTAAAACCGAGTTGCAGCTAGTACCTCCCCATATAAATGTATGGAGTGGAGATTGCAACTGAAAAGAAACTTTGTGTTCCCAACAAGCTAGTTGAAGGACGGCTTTCATACACACTTATCTCTCAGAACTGAGCATGTGGAGAGACGTTCGTTCATCTAGCACAAAGGGAACGGGTTGCAGGAGAAATTTTACTCTGTTTTCTCAGTCTGTTTCCTAGTGCCGGTTTGAAGTTCCTGCAGTTTTCACTGTAAAACAGAGTTGCAGCTAGTACCTCCCCATATATATGTATGGAGTGGAGTTTGCAACTGAAAAGAAACTTTGTGTTCCCAACAAGCTAGGTGAAGGACGGCATTCACACACACTTATCTCTCAGAACTGAGCATGTGGAGAGACGTTCGTTCATCTAGCACAAAGGGAACGGGTTGCAGGAGAAACTTTTACTCTGGTTTCTCAGTCTGTTTCCTAGTGCCGGTTTGAAGTTCCTGCAGTTTTCACTGTAAAACAGAGTTGCAGCTAGTACCTCCCCATATATATGTATGGAGTGGAGTTTGCAACTGAAAAGTAACTTTGTGTTCCTAACAAGCTAGGTGAAGGACGGCTTTCACACACACTTATCTCTCAGAACTGAGCATGTGGAGAGACGTTCGTTCATCTAGCACAAAGGGAACGGGTTGCAGGAGAAACTTTTACTCTGGTTTCTCAGTCTGTTTCCTAGTGCCGGTTTGAAATTCCTGCAGTTTTCACTGTAAAACCGAGTTGGAGCTAGTACCTCCCCATATATATGTATGGAGTGGAGTTAGCAACTGAAAAGAAACTTTGTGTTCCCAACAAGCTAGGTGAAGGACGGCTTTCACACACACTTATCTCTCAGAACCGAGCATGTGGAGAGACGTTCGTTCATCTAGCACAAAGGGAACGGGTTTCAGGAGAAACTATTACTCTGGTTTCTCAGTCTGTTTCCTAGTGCCGGTTTGAAGTTCCTGCAGTTTTCACTGTAAAACCGAGTTGCAGCTAGTACCTCCCCATATAAATGTATGAAGTGGAGATTGCAACTAAAAAGAATCTTTGTGTTCCCAACAAGCTAGGTGAAGGACGGCTTTCACACACACTTATCTCTCAGAACCGAGCATGTGGAGAGACGTTCGTTCATCTAGCACAAAGGGAACGGGTTGCAGGAGAAACTTTTACTCTGGTTTCTCAGTCTGTTTCCTAGTGCCGGTTTGAATTTCCTGCAGTTTTCACTGTAAAACCGAGTTGCAGCTTGTACCTCCCCATATAAATGTATGGAGTGGAGATTGCAACTGAAAAGAATCTTTGTGTTCCCAAAAAGCTAGGTGAAGGACGGCTTTCACACACACTTATCTCTCAGAACCGAGCATTTGGAGAGACGTTCGTTCATCTAGCACAAAGGGAACGGGTTGCAGGGGAAACTTTTACTCTGGTTTCTCAGTCTGTTTCCTAGTGCCGGTTTGAAGTTCCTGCAGTTTTTACTGTAAAACCGAGTTGCAGCTAGTACCTCCCCGTATATATGTATGGAGTGGAGTAGCCACTGAAAAGAATCTTTGTGTTCCAAACAAGCTAATTGAAGGACGGCTTTCAGACACACTTATCTCTCAGAACTGAGCATGTGGAGAGACGTTCGTTCATCTAGCACAAAGGGAACGGGTTGCAGGAGAAACTTTTACTCTGGTTTCTTAGTCTGTTTCCTAGTGCCGTTTTGAAGTTCTTGCAGTTTTCACTGTAAAATATATTTGGAGCTAGTACCTCCCCATATATATGTATGGAGTGGAGTTTGCAACTGAAAAGAAACTTTGTGTTCCCAACAAGCTAGGTGAAGGACGGCTTTCACACACACTTATCTCTCAGAACTGAGCATGTGGAGAGACATTCGTTCATCTAGCACAAAGGGAACGGGTGGCAGGAGAAATTTTACTCAGGTTTCTCAGTCTGTTTCCTAGTGCCGGTTTGAAGTTCCTACAGTTTTCACTGTAAAACCGAGTTGCAGCTAGTACCTCCCCATATATATGTATGGAGTGGAGATTGCAACTGAAAAGAAACTTTCTGTTCCCAACAAGTTGGTGAAGGACGGCTTTCACACACACTTATCTCTCAGAACTGAGCATGTGGAGAGACGTTCGTTCATCTAGCACAGAGGGAACGGGTTGCAGGAGAAACTTTTACTCTGGTTTCTCAGTCTGTTTCCTAGTGCCGGTTTGAAGTTCCTGCAGTTTTCACTGTAAAACCGAGTTGCAGCTAGTACCTCCCCATATATATGTATGGAGTGGAGTTTGCAACTGAAAAGTAACTTTGTGTTCCCAACAAGCTAGGTGAAGGACGGCTTTCACACACACTTATCTCTCAGAACTGAGCATGTGGAGAGACGTTCGTTCATCTAGCACAAAGGGAACGGGTTGCAGGAGAAACTTTTACTCTGGTTTCTCAGTCTATTTCCTAGTGCCGGTTTGAAGTTCCTGCAGTTTTCACTGTAAAACAGAGTTGCAGCTAGTACCTCCCCATATATATGTATGGAGTGGAGTTTGCAACTGAAAAGTAACTTTGTGTTCCCAACAAGCTAGGTGAAGGACGGCTTTCACACACACTTATCTCTCAGAACTGAGCATGTGGAGAGACGTTCGTTCATCTAGCACAAAGGGAACGGGTAGCAGGAGAAACTTTTACTCTGGTTTCTCAGTCTGTTTCCTAGTGCCGGTTTGAACTTCCTGCAGTTTTCACTGTAAAACCGAGTTGGAGCTAGTACCTTCCCATATATATATATGGAGTGGAGTTAGCAACAAAAAAGAAACTTTGTGTTCCCAACAAGCTAGGTGAAGGACGGCTTTCACACACACTTATCTCTCAGAACCGAGCATGTGGAGAGACGTTCGTTCATCTAGCACAAAGGGAACGTGTTGCAGGAGAAACTTTTACTCTGGTTTCTCAGTCTGTTTCCTAGTGCCTGTTTGAAGTTCCTGCAGTTTTCACTGTAAAAACGAGTTGCAGCTAGTACCTCCACATATAAATCTATGGAGTGGAATTTGCAACTGAAAAGAAACTTTGTGTTCCCTACAAGCTAGGTGAAGGGCGGCTTTCACACCCACTTATCTCTCAGAACCGAGCATGTGGAGAGACGATCGTTCATCTAGCACAAAGGGAACGGGTTGCAGGAGAAACTTTTACTCTGGTTTCTCAGTCTGTTTCCTAGTGCCGGTTTGAAGTTCCTGCAGTTTTCACTGTAAAACCGAGTTGCAGCTAGTACCTCCCCATATATATGTATGGAGTGGAGTTTGCAACTGAAAAGTAACTTTGTGTTCCCAACAAGCTAGGTGAAGGACGGCTTTCACACACACTTATCTCTCACAACTGAGCATGTGGAGAGACGTTCGTTCATCTAGCACAAAGGGAACGGGTTGCAGGAGAAACTTTTACTCTGGTTTCTCAGTCTATTTCCTAGTGCCGGTTTGAAGTTCCTGCAGTTTTCACTGTAAAACAGAGTTGCAGCTAGTACCTCCCCATATATATATATGGAGTGGAATTTGCAACTGAAAAGTAACTTTGTGTTCCCAACAAGCTAGGTGAAGGACGGCTTTCACACACACTTATCTCTCAGAACTGAGCATGTGGAGAGACGTTCGTTCATCTAGCACAAAGGGAACGGGTAGCAGGAGAAACTTTTACTCTGGTTTCTCAGTCTGTTTCCTAGTGCCGGTTTGAAGTTCCTGCAGTTTTCACTGTAAAACCGAGTTGGAGCTAGTACCTTCCCATATATATATATGGAGTGGAGTTAGCAAAAAAAAGAAACTTTGTGTTCCCAACAAGCTAGGTGAAGGACGGCTTTCACACACACTTATCTCTCAGAACCGAGCATGTGGAGAGACGTTCGTTCATCTAGCACAAAGGGAACGTGTTGCAGGAGAAACTTTTACTCTGGTTTCTCAGTCTGTTTCCTAGTGCCGGTTTGAAGTTCCTGCAGTTTTCACTGTAAAAACGATTTGCAGCTAGTACCTCCACATATATATGTATGGAGTGGAGTTTGCAACTGGAAAGAAACTTTGTGTTCCCTACAAGCTAGGTGAAGGACGGCTTTCACACCCACTTATCTCTCAGAACCGAGCATGTGGAGAGACGATCGTACATCTAGCACAAAGGGAACGGGTTGCAGGAGAAACTTTTACTCTGGTTTCTCAGTCTGTTTCCTAGTGCCGGTTTGAAGTTCCTGCAGTTTTCACTGTAAAACCGAGTTGCAGCTAGTACCTCCCCATATAAATGTATGGAGTGGAGATTGCAACTGAAAAGAAACTTTGTGTTCCCAACAAGCTAGTTGAAGGAAGGCTTTCATACACACTTATCTCTCAGAACTGAGCATGTGGAGAGACGTTCGTTCATCTAGCACAAAGGGAACGGGTTGCAGGAGAAATTTTACTCTGTTTTCTCAGTCTGTTTCCTAGTGCCGCTTTGAAGTTCCTGCAGTTTTCACTGTAAAACCGAGTTGCAGCTAGTACCTCCCCATATATATTTATGGAGTGGAGTTTGCAACTGAAAAGAAACTTTGTGTTCCCAACAAGCTAGGTGAAGGACGGCTTTCACACACACTTATCTCTCAGAACTGAGCATGTGGAGAGACGTTCGTTCATCTAGCACAAAGGGAACGGGTTGCAGGAGAAACTTTTACTCTGGTTTCTCAGTCTGTTTCCTAGTGCCGGTTTGAAGTTCCTGCAGTTTTCACTGTAAAACAGAGTTGCAGCTAGTACCTCCCCATATATATGTATGGAGTGGAGTTTGCAACTGAAAAGTAACTTTGTGTTCCCAACAAGCTAGGTGAAGGACGGCTTTCACACACACTTATCTCTCAGAACTGAGCATGTGGAGAGACGTTCGTTCATCTAGCACAAAGGGAACGGGTTGCAGGAGAAACTTTTACTCTGGTTTCTCAGTCTGTTTCCTAGTGCCGGTTTGAAATTCCTGCAGTTTTCACTGTAAAACCGAGTTGGAGCTAGTACCTCCCCATATATATGTATGGAGTGGAGTTAGCAACTGAAAAGAAACTTTGTGTTCCCAACAAGCTAGGTGAAGGACGGCTTTCACACACACTTATCTCTCAGAACCGAGCATGTGGAGAGACGTTCGTTTATCTAGCACAAAGGGAACGGGTTTCAGGAGAAACTATTACTCTGGTTTCTCAGTCTGTTTCCTAGTGCCGGTTTGAAGTTCCTGCAGTTTTCACTGTAAAACCGAGTTGCAGCTAGTACCTCCCCATATAAATGTATGAAGTGGAGATTGCAACTAAAAAGAATCTTTGTGTTCCCAACAAGCTAGGTGAAGGACGGATTTCACACACACTTATCTCTCAGAACCGAGCATGTGGAGAGACGTTCGTTCATCTAGCACAAAGGGAACGGGTTGCAGGAGAAACTTTTACTCTGGTTTCTCAGTCTGTTTCCTAGTGCCGGTTTGAATTTCCTGCAGTTTTCACTGTAAAACCGAGTTGCAGCTAGTACCTCCCCATATAAATGTATGGAGTGGAGATTGCAACTGAAAAGAATCTTTGTGTTCCCAAAAAGCTAGGTGAAGGACGGCTTTCACACACACTTATCTCTCAGAACTGAGCATGTGGAGAGACGTTCGTTCATCTAGCACAAAGGGAACGGGTTGCAGGAGAAACTTTTACTGTGGTTTCTCAGTCTGTTTCCTAGTGCCGGTTTGAAGTTCCTGCAGTTTTCACTGTAAAACCGAGTTGCAGCTAGTACCTCCCCATATATATGTATGGAGTGGAGTTTACAACTGAAAAGAAACTTTCTGTTCCCAACAAGTTGGTGAAGGACGGCTTTCACACACACTTATCTCTCAGAACTGAGCATGTGGAGAGACGTTCGTTCATCTAGCACAAAGGGAACGGGTTGCAGGAGAAACTTTTACTCTGGTTTATCAGTCTGTTTCCTAGTGCCGGTTTGAAGTTCCTGCAGTTTTCACTGTAAAACCGAGTTGCAGCTAGTACCTCCCCATATATATGTATGGAGTGGAGATTGCAACTGAAAAGAAACTTTGTGTTCCCAACAAGCTAGGTGAAGGACGGCTTTCACACACACTTATCTCTCAGAACTGAGCATGTGGAGAGACGTTCGTTCATCTAGCACAAAGGGAACGGGTTGCAGGAGAAACTTTTACTCTGGTTTCTCAGTCTGTTTCCTAGTGCCGGTTTGAAGTTCCTGCCGTTTTCACTGTAAAACATATTTGGAGCTAGTACCTCCCCATATATATGTATGGAGTGGAGTTTGCAACTGAAAAGATACTTTGTGTTCCCAACAAGCTAGGTGAAGGACGGCTTTCACACACACATATCTCTCAGAACTGAGCATTTGGAGAGACGTTCGTTCATCTAGCACAAAGGGAACGGGTTGCAGGGGAAACTTTTACTCTGTTTTCTCAGTCTGTTTCCTAGTGCCGGTTTGAAGTTCCTGCAGTTTTTACTGTAAAACCGAGTTGCAGCTAGTACCTCCCCATATATATGTATGGAGTGGAGTAGCCACTGAAAAGAATCTTTGTGTTCCAAACAAGCTAATTGAAGGACGGCTTTCAGACACACTTATCTCTCAGAACTGAGCATGTGGAGAGACGTTCGTTCATCTAGCACAAAGGGAACGGGTTGCAGGAGAAACTTTTACTCTGGTTTCTTAGTCTGTTTCCTAGTGCCGTTTTGAAGTTCTTGCAGTTTTCACTGTAAAATATATTTGGAGCTAGTACCTCCCCATATATATGTATGGAGTGGAGTTTGCAACTGAAAAGAAACTTTGTGTTCCCAACAAGCTAGGTGAAGGACGGCTTTCACACACACTTATCTCTCAGAACTGAGCATGTGGAGAGACATTCGTTCATCTAGCACAAAGGGAACGGGTGGCAGGAGAAATTTTACTCAGGTTTCTCAGTCTGTTTCCTAGTGCCGGTTTGAAGTTCCTGCAGTTTTCACTGTAAAACCGAGTTGCAGCTAGTACCTCCCCATATATATGTATGGAGTGGAGATTGCAACTGAAAAGAAACTTTCTGTTCCCAACAAGTTGGTGAAGGACGGCTTTCACACACACTTATCTCTCAGAACTGAGCATGTGGAGAGACGTTCGTTCATCTAGCACAGAGGGAACGGGTTGCAGGAGAAACTTTTACTCTGGTTTCTCAGTCTGTTTCCTAGTGCCGGTTTGAAGTTCCTGCAGTTTTCACTGTAAAACCGAGTTGCAGCCTGTACCTCCCCATATATATGTATGGAGTGGAGTTTGCAACTGAAAAGTAACTTTGTGTTCCCAACAAGCTAGGTGAAGGACGGCTTTCACACACACTTATCTCTCACAACTGAGCATGTGGAGAGACGTTCGTTCATCTAGCACAAAGGGAACGGGTTGCAGGAGAAACTTTTACTCTGGTTTCTCAGTCTATTTCCTAGTGCCGGTTTGAAGTTCCTGCAGTTTTCACTGTAAAACAGAGTTGCAGCTAGTACCTCCCCATATATATGTATGGAGTGGAGTTTGCAACTGAAAAGTAACTTTGTGTTCCCAACAAGCTAGGTGAAGGACGGCTTTCACACACACTTATCTCTCAGAACTGAGCATGTGGAGAGACGTTCGTTCATCTAGCACAAAGGGAACGGGTAGCAGGAGAAACTTTTACTCTGGTTTCTCAGTCTGTTTCCTAGTGCCGGTTTGAATTTCCTGCAGTTTTCACTGTAAAACCGAGTTGGAGCTAGTACCTTCCCATATATATATATGGAGTGGAGTTAGCAACAAAAAAGAAACTTTGTGTTCCCAACAAGCTAGGTGAAGGACGGCTTTCACACACACTTATCTCTCAGAACCGAGCATGTGGAGAGACGTTCGTTCATCTAGCACAAAGGGAACGTGTTGCAGGAGAAACTTTTACTCTGGTTTCTCAGTCTGTTTCCTAGTGCCTGTTTGAAGTTCCTGCAGTTTTCACTGTAAAAACGAGTTGCAGCTAGTACCTCCACATATAAATCTATGGAGTGGAATTTGCAACTGAAAAGAAACTTTGTGTTCCCTACAAGCTAGGTGAAGGACGGCTTTCACACCCACTTATCTCTCAGAACCGAGCATGTGGAGAGACGATCGTTCATCTAGCACAAAGGGAACGGGTTGCAGGAGAAACTTTTACTCTGGTTTCTCAGTCTGTTTCCTAGTGCCGGTTTGAAGTTCCTGCAGTTTTCACTGTAAAACCGAGTTGCAGCTAGTACCTCCCCATATATATGTATGGAGTGGAGTTTGCAACTGAAAAGTAACTTTGTGTTCCCAACAAGCTAGGTGAAGGACGGCTTTCACACACACTTATCTCTCACAACTGAGCATGTGGAGAGACGTTCGTTCATCTAGCACAAATGGAACGGGTTGCAGGAGAAACTTTTACTCTGGTTTCTCAGTCTATTTCCTAGTGCCGGTTTGAAGTTCCTGCAGTTTTCACTGTAAAACAGAGTTGCAGCTAGTACCTCCCCATATATATATATGGAGTGGAGTTTGCAACTGAAAAGTAACTTTGTGTTCCCAACAAGCTAGGTGAAGGACGGCTTTCACACACACTTATCTCTCAGAACTGAGCATGTGGAGAGACGTTCGTTCATCTAGCACAAAGGGAACGGGTAGCAGGAGAAACTTTTACTCTGGTTTCTCAGTCTGTTTCCTAGTGCCGGTTTGAAGTTCCTGCAGTTTTCACTGTAAAACCGAGTTGGAGCTAGTACCTTCCCATATATATATATGGAGTGGAGTTAGCAAAAAAAAGAAACTTTGTGTTCCCAACAAGCTAGGGGAAGGACGGCTTTCACACACACTTATCTCTCAGAACCGAGCATGTGGAGAGACGATCGTACATCTAGCACAAAGGGAACGGGTTGCAGGAGAAACTTTTACTCTGGTTTCTCAGTCTGTTTCCTAGTGCCGGTTTGAAGTTCCTGCAGTTTTCACTGTAAAATCGAGTTGCAGCAAGTACCTCCACATATATATGTATGGAGTGGAGTTTGCAACTGAAAAGAATCTTTGTGTTCCCTACAAGCTAGGTGTAGGACGGCTTTCACACCCACTTATCTCTCAGAACTGAGCATGTGGAGAGACGTTCGTTCATCTAGCACAAAGGGAACGGGTTGCAGGAGAAACTTTTACTCTGGTTTCTCAGTCTGTTTCCTAGTGCCGGTTTGAAGTTCCTGCAGTTTTCACTGTAAAACCGAGTTGCAGCTAGTACATCCCCATATATATGTATGGAGTGGAGTTTACAACTGAAAAGAAACATTCTGTTCCCAACAAGTTGGTGAAGGACGGCTTTCACACACACTTATCTCTCAGAACTGAGCATGTGGAGAGACGTTCGTTCATCTAGCACAAAGGGAACGGGTTGCAGGAGAAACTTTTACTCTGGTTTCTCAGTCTGTTTCCTAGTGCCGGTTTGAAGTTCCTGCAGTTTTCACTGTAAAACCGAGTTGCAGCTAGTACCTCCCCATATATATGTATGGAGTGGAGTTTGCAACTGAAAAGTAACTTTGTGTTCCCAACAAGCTAGGTGAAGGACGGCTTTAACACACACTAATCTCTCAGAACTGAGCATGTGGAGAGACGTTCGTTCATCTAGCACAAAGGGAACGGGTAGCAGGAGAAACTTTTACTCTGGTTTCTCAGTCTGTTTCCTAGTGCCGGTTTGAAGTTCCTGCAGTTTTCACTGTAAAACCGAGTTGCAGCTAGTACCTCCCCATATATATGTATGGAGTGGAGTTTGCAACTGAAAAGTAACTTTGTGTTCCCAACAAGCTAGGTGAAGGACGGCTTTCACACACACTTATCTCTCACAACTGAGCATGTGGAGAGACGTTCGTTCATCTAGCACAAAGGGAACGTGTTGCAGGAGAAACTTTTACTCTGGTTTCTCAGTCTGTTTCCTAGTGCCGGTTTGAAGTTCCTGCAGTTTTCACTGTAAAAACGAGTTGCAGCTAGTACCTCCACATATATATGTATGGAGTGGAGTTTGCAACTGGAAAGAAACTTTGTGTTCCCTACAAGCTAGGTGAAGGACGGCTTTCACACCCACTTATCTCTCAGAACCGAGCATGTGGAGAGACGATCGTTCATCTAGCACAAAGGGAACGGGTTGCAGGAGAAAATTTTACTCTGGTTTCTCAGTCTGTTTCCTAGTGCCGGTTTGAAGTTCCTGCAGTTTTCACTGTAAAATCGAGTTGCAGCAAGTACCTCCACATATATATGTATGGAGTGGAGTTTGCAACTGAAAATAATCTTTGTGTTCCCTACAAGCTAGGTGTAGGACGGCTTTCACACCCACTTATCTCTCAGAACTGAGCATGTGGAGAGACGTTCGTTCATCTAGCACAAAGGGAACGGGTTGCAGGAGAAACTTTTACTCTGGTTTCTCAGTCTGTTTCCTAGTGCCGGTTTGAAGTTCCTGCAGTTTTCACTGTAAAACCAAGTTGCAGCTAGTACCTCCCCATATATATGTATGGAGTGGAGTTTACAACTGAAAAGAAACTTTCTGTTCCCAACAAGTTGGTGAAGGACGGCTTTCACACACACTTATCTCTCAGAACTGAGCATGTGGAGAGACGTTCGTTCATCTAGCACAAAGGGAACGGGTTGCAGGAGAAACTTTTACTCTGGTTTCTCAGTCTGTTTCCTAGTGCCGGTTTGAAGTTCCTGCAGTTTTCACTGTAAAACCGAGTTGCAGCTAGTACCTCCCCATATATATGTATGGAGTGGAGTTTGCAACTGAAAAGTAACTTTGTGTTCCCAACAAGCTAGGTGAAGGACGGCTTTCAAACACACTTATCTCTCAGAACTGAGCATGTGGAGAGACGTTCGTTCATCTAGCACAAAGGGAACGGGTTGCAGGAGAAACTTTTACTCTGGTTTCTCAGTCTGTTTCCTAGTGCCGGTTTGAAGTTCCTGCAGTTTTCACTGTAAAACCGAGTTGCAGCTAGTACCTCCCCATATATATGTATGGAGTGGAGTTAGCAACTGAAAAGAATCTTTGTGTTCCCAACAAGCTAATTGAAGGACGGCTTTCACACACACTTATCTCTCAGAACTGAGCATGTGGAGAGACTTTCGTTCATCTAGCACAAAGGGAACGGGTTGCAGGACAAACTTTTACTCTGGTTTCTCAGTCTGTTTCCTAGTGCCGTTTTGAAGTTCTTGCAGTTTTCACTTTAAAATATATTTGGAGCTTGTACCTCCCCATATATATGTATGGAGTGGAGTTTGCAACTGAAAAGAAACTTTGTGTTCCCAACAAGCTAGGTGAAGGACGGCTTTCACACACACTTATCTCTCAGAACTGAGCATGTGGAGAGACGTTCTTTCATCTAGCACAAAGGGAACGGGTTGCAGGAGAAATTTTACTCTGGTTTCTCAGTCTGTTTCCTAGTGCTGGTTTGAAGTTCCTGCAGTTTTCACTGTAAAACCGAGTTGCATCTAGTACCTACCCATATATATGTATGGAGTGGAGATTGCTACTGAAAAGAAACTTTCTGTTCCCAACAAGCTAGGTGAAGGACGGCTTTCACACCCACTTATCTCTCAGAACCGAGCATGTGGAGAGACGTTCGTTCATCTAGCACAAAGGGAACGGGTTGCAGGAGAAACTTTTACTCTGGTTTCTCAGTCTGTTTCCTAGTGCCGGTTTGAAGTTCCTGCAGTTTTCACTGTAAAAACGAGTTGCAGCTAGTACCTCCACATATATATGTATGGAGTGGAGTTAGCAACTGAAAAGAAACTTTGTGTTCCCTACAAGCTAGGTGAAGTACGGCTTTCACACCCACTTATCTCTCAGAACTGAGCATGTGGAGAGACGTTCGTTCATCTAGCACAAAAGGAACGGTTTGCAGGAGAAACTTTTACTCTGGTTTCTCAGTCTGTTTCCTAGTGCCGGTTTGAAGTTCCTGCAGTTTTCACTGTAAAACCGAGTTGGAGCTAGTATTTCCCCATATATATGTATGGAGTAGGGTTTGCAACTGAAAAGAAACTTTGTGTTCCCAACAAGCTAGGTGAAGGACGGCTTTCACACACACTTATCTCTCAGAACCGAGCATGTGGAGAGACGTTCGTTCATCTAGCACAAAGGGAACGGGTTGCAGGAGAAACTTTTACTCTGGTTTCTCAGTCTGTTTCCTAGTGCCGGTTTGAAGTTCCTGCAGTTTTCACTGTAAAACCGAGTTGGAGCTAGTACCTCCCCATATATATGTATGGAGTGGAGTTAGCAACTTAAAAGAAACTTTGTGTTCCCAACAAGCTAGGTGAAGGACGGCTTTCACACACACTTATCTCTCAGAACCGAGCATGTGGAGAGACGTTCGTTCATCTAGCACAAAGGGAACGGGTTGCAGGAGAAACTTTTACTCTGGTTTCTCAGTCTGTTTCCTAGTGCCGGTTTGAAGTTCCTGCAGTTTTCACTGTAAAACAGATTTGCAGCTAGTACCTCCCCATATAAATGTATGGAGTGGAGTTTGCAACTGAAAAGAAACTTTGTGTTCCCTACAAGCTAGGTGAAGTACGGCTTTCACACACACTTATCTCTCAGAACTGAGCATGTGGAGAGACGTTCGTTCATCTAGTACAAAGGGAACGGGTTGCAGGAGAAACTATTACTCTGGTTTCTCAGTCTGTTTCCTAGTGCCGGTTTGAAGTTCCTGCAGTTTTCACTGTAAAACCGAGTTGCAGCTAGTACCTCCCCATATAAATGTATGGAGTGGAGATTGCAACTGAAAAGAAACTTTGTGTTCCCAACAAGCTAGGTGAAGGACGGCTTTCACACACACTTATCTCTCAGAACTGAGCATGTGGAGAGACGTTCGTTCATCTAGCACAAAGGTAACGGGTTGCAGGAGAAATTTTACTCTGGTTTCTCAGTCTGTTTCCTAGTGCCGGTTTGAAGTTCCTGCAGTTTTCACTGTAAAACCGAGTTGCAGCTAGTACCTCCCCATATAAATGTATGGAGTGGAGTTTGCAACTGAAAAGAAACTTTGTGTTCCCAACAAGCTAGGTGAAGGATGGCTTTCACACACACTTATCTCTCAGAACCGAGCATGTGGAGAGACGTTCGTTCATCTAGCACAAAGGGAACGGGTTGCAGGAGAAACTTTTACTCTGGTTTCTCAGTCTGTTTCCTAGTGCCGGTTTGAAGTTCCTGCAGTTTTCACTGTAAAACCGAGTTGCAGCTAGTACCTCCCCATATAAATGTATGGAGTGGAGATTGCAACTGAAAAGAAACTTTGTGTTCCCAACAAGCTAGGTGAAGGACGGCTTTCACACACACTTATCTCTCAGAACTGAGCATGTGGAGAGACGTTCGTTCAACTAGCACAAAGGGAACGGGTTGCAGGATAAATTTTACTCTGGTTTCTCAGTCTGTTTCCTAGTGCCGGTTTGAAGTTCCTGCAGTTTTCACTGTAAAACCGAGTTGGAGCTAGTATTTCCCCATATATATGTATGGAGTGGGGTTTGCAACTGAAAAGAAACTTTGTGTTCCCAACAAGCTAGGTGAAGGACGGCTTTCACACACACTTATCTCTCAGAACTGAGCATGTGGAGAGACGTTCGTTCATCTAGCACAAAGGGAACGGGTTGCAGGAGAAACTATTACTCTGGTTTCTCAGTCTGTTTCCTAGTGCCGGTTTGAAGTTCCTGCAGTTTTCACTGTAAAACCGAGTTGGAGCTAGTACCTCCCCATATATATGTATGGAGTGGAGTTAGCAACTGAAAAGAAACTTTGTGTTCCCAACAAGCTAGGTGAAGGACGGCTTTCACACACACTTATCTCTCAGAACCGAGCATGTGGAGAGACGTTCGTTCATCTAGCACAAAGGGAACGGGTTGCAGGAGAAACTTTTACTCTGGTTTCTCAGTCTGTTTCCTAGTGCCGGTTTGAAGTTCCTGCAGTTTTCACTGTAAAACCGAGTTGCAGCTAGTACCTCCCCATATAAATGTATGGAGTGGAGTTTGCAACTGAAAAGAAACTTTGTGTTCCCAACAAGCTAGGTGAAGGACGGCTTTCACACACACTTATCTCTCAGAACCGAGCATGTGGAGAGACGTTCGTTCATCTAGCACAAAGGGAACGGGTTGCAGGAGAAACTTTTACTCTGGTTTCTCAGTCTGTTTCCTAGTGCCGGTTTGAAGTTCCTGCAGTTTTCACTGTAAAACCGAGTTGCAGCTAGTACCTCCCCATATAAATGTATGGAGTGGAGATTGCAACTGAAAAGAAACTTTGTGTTCCCAACAAGCTAGGTGAAGGACGGCTTTCACACACACTTATCTCTCAGAACTGAGCATGTGGAGAGACGTTCGTTCATCTAGCACAAAGGGAACGTGTTGCAGGAGAAATTTTACTCTGGTTTCTCAGTCTGTTTCCTAGTGCCGGTTTGAAGTTCCTGCAGTTTTCACTGTAAAACCGAGTTGCAGCTAGTACCTCCCCATATATATGTATGGAGTGGAGTTTGCAACTGAAAAGAAACTTTGTGTTCCCAACAAGTTGGTGAAGGACGGCTTTCACACACACTTATCTCTCAGAACTGAGCATGTGGAGAGACGTTCGTTCATCTAGCACAAAGGGAACGGGTTGCAGGAGAAACTTTTACTCTGGTTTCTCAGTCTGTTTCCTAGTGCCGGTTTGAACTTCCTGCAGTTTTCACTGTAAAACCGAGTTGGAGCTAGTACCTCCCCATATATATGTATGGAGTGGAGTTTGCAACTGAAAAGAAACTTTGTGTTCCCAACAAGCTAGGTGAAGGACGGCTTTCACACACACTTATCTCTCAGAACCGAGCATGTGGAGAGACGTTCGTTCATCTAGCACAAATGGAACGGGTTGCAGGAGAAACTTTTACTCTGGTTTCTCAGTCTGTTTCCTAGTGCCGGTTTGAAGTTCCTGCAGTTTTCACTGTAAAACCGAGTTGCAGCTAGTACCTCCCCATATAAATGTATGGAGTGGAGTTTGCAACTGAAAAGAAACTTTGTGTTCCCTACAAGCTAGGTGAAGGACGGCTTTCACACACACTTATCTCTCAGAACTGAGCATGTGGAGAGACGTTCATTCATCTAGCACAAAGGGAACGGTTTGCAGGAGAAACTTTTACTCTGGTTTCTCAGTCTGTTTCCTAGTGCCGGTTTGAAGTTCCTGCAGTTTTCACTGTAAAACCGAGTTGCAGCTAGTACCTCCCCATATAAATGTATGGAGTGGAGATTGCAACTGAAAAGAAACTTTGTGTTCCCAACAAGCTAGGTGAAGGACGGCTTTCACACACAATTATCTCTCAGAACTGAGCATGTGGAGAGACGTTCGTTCATCTAGCACAAAGGGAACGGGTTGCAGGAGAAATTTTACTCTGGTTTCTCAGTCTGTTTCCTAGTGCCGGTTTGAAGTTCCTGCAGTTTTCACTGTAAAACCGAGTTGCAGCTAGTACCTCCCCATATATATGTATGGAGTGGAGTTTGCAACTGAAAAGAAACTTTCTGTTCCCAACAAGTTGGTGAAGGACGGCTTTCACACACAATTATCTCTCAGAAGTGAGCATGTGGAGAGACGTTCGTTCATCTAGCACAAAGGGAACGGGTTGCAGGAGAAACTTTTACTCTGGTTTCTCAGTCTGTTTCCTAGTGCCGGTTTGAACTTCCTGCAGTTTTCACTGTAAAACCGAGTTGGAGCTAGTACCTCCCCATATATATGTATGGAGTGGAGTTAGCAACTGAAAAGAAACTTTGTGTTCCCAACAAGCTAAGTGAAGGACGGCTTTCACACACACTTATCTCTCAGAACCGAGCATGTGGAGAGACGTTCGTTCATCTAGCACAAAGGGAACGGGTTGCAGGAGAAACTTTTTCTCTGGTTTCTCAGTCTGTTTCCTGGTGCCGGTTTGAAGTTCCTGCAGTTTTCACTGTAAAACCGAGTTGCAGCTAGTACCTCCCCATATAAATGTATGGAGTGGAGTTTGCAACTGAAATAAACTTTGTGTTCCCAACAAGCTAGGTGAAGGACGGCTTTCACACACACTTATCTCTCAGAACTGAGCATGTGGAGAGACGTTCGTTCATCTAGCACAAAGGGAACGGGTTGCAGGAGAAACTTTTACTCTGGTTTCTCAGTCTGTTTCCTAGTGCCGGTTTGAAGTTCCTGCAGTTTTCACTGTAAAACCGAGTTGCAGCTAGTACCTCCCCATATAAATGTATGGAGTGGAGATTGCAACTGAAAAGAAACTTTGTGTTCCCAACAAGCTAGGTGAAGGACGGCTTTCACACACACTTATCTCTCAGAACTGAGCATGTGGAGAGACGTTCGTTCATCTAGCACAAAGGGAACGGGTTGCAGGATAAATTTTACTCTGGTTTCTCAGTCTGTTTCCTAGTGCCGGTTTGAAGTTCCTGCAGATTTCACTGTAAAACCGAGTTGCAGCTAGTACCTCCCCATATATATGTATGGAGGGGAGATTGCAACTGAAAAGAAACTTTGTGTTCCCAACAAGCTAGGTGAAGGACGGCTTTCACACACACTTATCTCTCAGAACTGAGCATGTGGAGAGACGTTCGTTCAACTAGCACAAAGGGAACGGGTTGCAGGATAAATTTTACTCTGGTTTCTCAGTCTGTTTCCTAGTGCCGGTTTGAAGTTCCTGCAGTTTTCACTGTAAAACCGAGTTGGAGCTAGTATTTCCCCATATATATGTATGGAGTGGGGTTTGCAACTGAAAAGAAACTTTGTGTTCCCTACAAGCTAGGTGAAGGACGGCTTTCACACACACTTATCTCTCAGAACTTAGCATGTGGAGAGACGTTCGTTCATCTAGCACAAAGGGAACGGGTTGCAGGAGAAACTATTACTCTGGTTTCTCAGTCTGTTTCCTAGTGCCGGTTTGAAGTTCCTGCAGTTTTCACTGTAAAACCGAGTTGGAGCTAGTACCTCCCCAAATATATGTATGGATTGGAGTTAGCAACTGAAAAGAAACTTTGTGTTCCCAACAAGCTAGGTGAAGGACGGCTTTCACACACACTTATCTCTCAGAACCGAGCATGTGGAGAGACGTTCGTTCATCTAGCACAAAGGGAACGGGTTGCAGGAGAAACTTTTACTCTGGTTTCTCAGTCTGTTTCCTAGTGCCGGTTTGAAGTTCCTGCAGTTTTCACTGTAAAACCGAGTTGTAGCTAGTACCTCCCCATATAAATGTATGGAGTGGAGTTTGCAACTGAAAAGAAACTTTGTGTTCCCTACAAGCTAGGTGAAGGACGGCTTTCACACACACTTATCTCTGAGAACTGAGCATGTGGAGAGACGTTCGTTCATCTAGCACAAAGGGAACGGTTTGCAGGAGAAACTTTTACTCTGGTTTCTCAGTCTGTTTCCTAGTGCCGTTTTGAAGTTCCTGCAGTTTTCACTGTAAAACCGAGTTGCAGCTAGTACCTCCCCATATAAATGTATGGAGTGGAGATTGCAACTGAAAAGAAACTTTGTGTTCCCAACAAGCTAGGTGAAGGACGGCTTTCACACACACTTATCTCTCAGAACTGAGCATGTGGAGAGACGTTCGTTCATCTAGCACAAAGGGAACGGGTTGCAGGAGAAACTTTTACTCTGGTTTCTCAGTCTGTTTCCTAGTGCCGGTTTGAACTTCCTGCAGTTTTCACTGTAAATCCGAGTTGGAGCTAGTACCTCCCCATATATATGTATGGAGTGGAGTTAGCAACTGAAAAGAAACTTTGTGTTCCCAACAAGCTAGGTGAAGGACGGCTTTCACACACACTTATCTCTCAGAACCGAGCATGTGGAGAGACGTTCGTTCATCTAGCACAAATGGAACGGGTTGCAGGAGAAACTTTTACTCTGGTTTCTCAGTCTGTTTCCTAGTGCCGGTTTGAAGTTCCTGCAGTTTTCACTGTAAAACCGAGTTGCAGCTAGTACCTCCCCATATAAATGTATGGAGTGGAGTTTGCAACTGAAAAGAAACTTTGTGTTCCCTACAAGCTAGGTGAAGGACGGCTTTCACACACACTTATCTCTCAGAACTGAGCATGTGGAGAGACGTTCATTCATCTAGCACAAAGGGAACGGGTTGCAGGAGAAACTGTTACTCTGGTTTCTCAGTCTGTTTCCTAGTGCCGGTTTGAAGTTCCTGCAGTTTTCACTGTAAAACCGAGTTGCAGCTAGTACCTCCCCATATAAATGTATGGAGTGGGGATTGCAACTGAAAAGAAACTTTGTGTTCCCAACAAGCTAGGTGAAGGACGGCTTTCACACACAATTATCTCTCAGAACTGAGCATGTGGAGAGACGTTCGTTCATCTAGCACAAAGGGAACGGGTTGCAGGAGAAATTTTACTCTGGTTTCTCAGGCTGTTTCCTAGTGCCGGTTTGAAGTTCCTGCAGTTTTCACTGTAAAACCGAGTTGCAGCTAGTACCTCCCCATATATATGTATGGAGTGGGGTTTGCAACTGAAAAGAAACTTTCTGTTCCCAACAAGTTGGTGAAGGACGGTTTTCACACACACTTATCTCTCAGAAGTGAGCATGTGGAGAGACGTTCGTTCATCTAGCACAAAGGGAACGGGTTGCAGGAGAAACTTTTACTCTGGTTTCTCAGTCTGTTTCCTAGTGCCGGTTTGAACTTCCTGCAGTATTCACTGTAAAACCGAGTTGCAGCTAGTACCTCCCCATATAAATGTATGGAGTGGAGATTGCAACTGAAAAGAAACTTTGTGTTCCCAACAAGCTAGGTGAAGGACGGCTTTCACACACACTTATCTCTCAGAACTGAGCATGTGGAGAGACGTTCGTTCATCTAGCACAAAGGGAACGGGTTGCAGGATAAATTTTACTCTGGTTTCTCAGTCTGTTTCTTAGTGCCGGTTTGAAATTCCTGCAGATTTCACTGTAAAACCGAGTTGCAGCTAGTACCTCCCCATATATATGTATGGAGGGGAGTTAGCAACTGAAAAGAAACTTTGTGTTCCCAACAAGCTAGGTGAAGGACGGCTTTCACACACACTTATCTCTCAGAACTGAGCATGTGGAGAGACGTTCGTTCATCTAGCACAAAGGGAACGGGTTGCAGGAGAAACTTTTACTCTGGTTTCTAAGTCTGTTTCCTAGTGCTGGTTTGAAGTTCCTGCAGTTTTCACTGTAAAACATATTTGGAGCTAGTACCTCCCCATATATATGTATGGAGTGGAGTTTGCAACTGGAAAGTTACTTTGTGTTCCCAACAAGCTAGTTGAAGGACGGCTTTCACACACACTTATCTCTCAGAACCGAGCATTTGGAGAGACGTTCGTTCATCTAGCACAAAGGGAACGGGTTGCAGGGGAAACTTTTACTCTGGTTTCTCAGTCTGTTTCCTAGTGCCGTTTTGAAGTTCCTGCAGTTTTCACTGTAAAACCGAGTTGGAGCTAGTACCTCCCCATATATATGTATGGAGTGGAGTTTGCAACTTAAAAGAAACTTTGTGTTCCCAACAAGCTAGGTGAAGGACGGCTTTCACACACACTTATCTCTCAGAACCGAGCATGTGGAGAGACGTTCGTTCATCTAGCACAAAGGGAACGGGTTGCAGGGGAAACTTTTACTCTGGTTTCTCAGTCTGTTTCCTAGTGCCGGTTTGAAGTTCCTGCAGTTTTCACTGTAAAACCGAGTTGGAGCTAGTACCTCCCCGTATATAAGTATGGAGTGTAGGTTGCAACTGAAAAGAAACTTTGTGTTCCCAACAAGCTAGGTGAAGGACGGCTTTCACACACACTTATCTCTCAGAACTGAGCATGTGGAGAGACGTTCGTTCATCTAGCACAAAGGGAACGTTTTGCAGGGGAAACTTTTACTCTGGTTTCTCAGTATGTTTCCTAGTGCCGGTTTGAAGTTCCTGCAGTTTTCACTGTAAAACCGAGTTGGAGCTAGTACCTCCCCATATATATGTATGGAGTGGAGTTTGCAACTGAAAAGAAACTTTGTGTTCCCAACAAGCTAGTTGAAGGACGGCTTTCACACACACTTATCTCTCAGAACCGAGCATGTGGAGAGACGTTCGTTCATATAGCACAAAGGGAACGGGTTGCAGGGGAAACTTTTACTCTGGTTTCTCAGTCTGTTTCCTAGTGCCGGTTTGAAATTCCTGCAGTTTTCACTGTAAAACCGAGTTGGAGCTAGTACCTCCCCGTATATAAGTATGGAGTGGAGGTTGCAACTGAAAAGAAACTTTGTGTTCCCAACAAGCTAGGTGAAGGGCGGCTTTCACACACACTTATCTCTCAGAACTGAGCATGTGGAGAGACGTTCGTTCATTTAGCACAAAGGGAACGGGTTGCAGGAGAAACTTTTACTCTGGTTTCTCAGTCTGTTTCCTAGTGCCGGTTTGATGTTCCTGCAGTTTTCACTGTAAAACCGAGTTGCAGCTAGTACCTCCCCATATATATGTATGGAGTGGAGTTAGCAACTGAAAAGAAATTTTGTGTTCCCAACAAGCTAGGTGAAGGACGGCTTTCACACACACTTATCTCTCAGAACCGAGCATGTGGAGAGACGTTCGTTCATCTAGCCCAAAAGGAACGGGTTGCAGGAGAAACTTTTACTCTGGTTTCTCAGTCTGTTTCCTAGTGCCGGTTTGAAGTTCCTGCAGTTTTCACTGTAAAACAGAGTTGCAGCTAGTACCTCCCCATATAAATGTATGGAGTGGAGATTGCAACTGAAAAGAATCTTTGTGTTCCCAACAAGCTAGGTGAAGGACGGCATTCACACACACTTATCTCTCAGAACCCAGCATGTGGAGAGACGTTCGTTCATCTAGCACAAAGGGAACGGGTTGCAGGAGAAACTTTTACTCTGGTTTCTCAGTCTGTTTCCTAGTGCCAGTTTGAAGTTCCTGCAGTTTTCACTGTAAAACCGATTTGCAGCTAGTACCTCCCCATATAAATGTATGGAGTGGAGATTGCAACTGAAAAGAATCTTTGTGTTCCCAACAAGCTAGTTGAAGGACGGCTTTCACACACACCTATCTCTCAGAACTGAGCATGTGGAGAGACGTTCGTTCATCTAGCACAAAGGGAACGGGTTGCAGGAGAAACTTTTACTCTGGTTTCTCAGTCTGTTTCCTAGTGCCGGTTTGAAGTTCCTGCAGTTTTCACTGTAAAACCGAGTTGCAGCTAGTACCTCCCCATATATTTGTATGGAGTGGAGTTTGCAACTGAAAATAAACTTTCTGTTCCCAACAAGTTGGTGAAGGACGGCTTTCACACACACTTATCTCTCAGAACTGAGCATGTGGAGAGACGTTCGTTCATCTAGCACAAAGGGAACGGGTTGCAGGAGAAACTTTTACTCTGGTTTCTCAGTCTGTTTCCTAGTGCCGGTTTGAAGTTCCTGCAGTTTTCACTGTAAAACCGAGTTGCAGCTAGTACCTCCCCATATATATGTATGGAGTGGAGTTTGCAACTGAAAAGTAACTTTGTGTTCCCAACAAGCTAGGTGAAGGACGGCTTTCACACACACTTATCTCTCAGAACTGAGCATGTGGAGAGACGTTCGTTCATCTAGCACAAAGGGAACGGGTTGCAGGGGAAACTTTTACTCTGGTTTCTCAGTCTGTTTCCTAGTGCCGGTTTGAAGTTCCTGCAGTTTTCACTGTAAAACCGAGTTGGAGCTAGTACCTCCCCATATATATGTATGGAGTGGAGTTAGCAACTGAAAAGGAACTTTGTGTTCCCAACAAGCTAGGTTAAGGACGGCTTTCACACACACTTATCTCTCAGAACTGAGCATGTGGAGAGACGTTCGTTCATCTAGCACAAAGGGAACGGGTTGCAGTAGAAATTTTACTCTGGTTTCTCAGTCTGTTTCCTAGTGCCGGTTTGAAGTTCCTGCAGTTTTCACTGTAAAACCGAGTTGCAGCTAGTACCTCCCCATATATATGTATGGAGTGGAGTTTGCAACTGAAAGCTAACTTTGTGTTCCCAACAAGCTAGGTGAAGGACTGCTTTCACACACACTTATCTCTCAGAACTGAGCATGTGGAGAGACGTTCGTTCATCTAGCACAAAGGGAACGGGTTGCAGGAAAAACTTTTACTCTGGTTTCTCAGTCTGTTTCCTAGTGCCGGTTTGAAGTTCCTGCAGTTTTCACTGTAAAACATATTTGGAGCTAGTACCTCCCCATATATATGTATGGAGTAGAGTTTGCAACTGAAAAGATACTTTGTGTTCCCAACAAGCTAGGTGAAGGACGGCTTTCACACACACTTATCTCTCAGAACCGAGCATTTGGAGAGACGTTCGTTCATCTAGCACAAATGGAACGGGTTGCAGGGGAAACTTTTACTCTGGTTTCTCAGTCTGTTTCCTAGTGCCGGTTTGAATTTCCTGCAGTTTTCACTGTAAAACCGAGTTGCAGCTAGTACCTCCCCATATATATGTATGGAGTGGAGTTTGCAACTGAAAAGAATCTTTGTGTTCCCAACAAGCTAATTGAAGGACGGCTTTCACACACACTTATCTCTCAGAACTGAGCATGTGGAGAGACGTTCGTTCATCTAGCACAAAGGGAACGGGTTGCAGGAGAAACTTTTACTCTGGTTTCTCAGTCTGTTTCCTAGTGCCGTTTTGAAGTTCCTGCAGTTTTCACTGTAAAACATATTTGGAGCTAGAACCTCCCCATATATATGTATGGAGTGGAGTTTGCAACTGAAAAGAAACTTTGTGTTCCCAACAAGCTAGGTGAAGGACGGCTTTCACACACACTTATCTCTCAGAACCGAGCATGTGGAGAGACGTTCGTTCATCTAGCACAAAGGGAACGTTTTGCAAGGGAAACTTTTACTCTGGTTTCTCAGTCTGTTTCCTAGTGCCGGTTTGAAGTTCCTGCAGTTTTCACTGTAAAACCGAATTGGAGCTAGTACCTCCCCGTATATAAGTATGGAGTGGAGGTTGCAACTGAAAAGAAACTTTGTGTTCCCAACAAGCTAGGTGAAGGACGGCTTTCACACACACTTATCTCTCAGAACTGAGCATGTGGAGAGACTTTCGTTCATTTAGCACAAAGGGAACGGGTTGCAGGAGAAATTTTTACTCTGGTTTCTCAGTCTGTTTCCTAGTGCAGGTTTGAAGTTCCTGCAGTTTTCACTGTAAAACCGAGTTGCAGCTAGTACCTCCCCATATATATGTATGGAGTGGAGTTTGCAACTGAAAAGTAACTTTGTGTTTCGAACAAGCTAGGTGAAGGACGGCTTTCACACACACTTATCTCTCAGAACCGAGCATGTGGAGAGATGTTCGTTCATCTAGCACAAAGGGAACGGGTTGCAGGAGAAACTTTTCTCTGGTTTCTCAGTCTGTTTCCTAGTGCCGGTTTGAAGTTCCTGCAGTTTTCACTGTAAAAACGAGTTGCAGCTAGTACCTCCACATATATATGTATGGAGTGGAGTTTGCAACTGAAAAGAAACTTTGTGTTCCCTACAAGCTAGGTGAAGGACGGCTTTCACACCCACTTATCTCTCAGAAACGAGCATGTGGAGAGACGTTCGTTCATCTAGCACAAAGGGAACGGGTTGCAGGAGAAACTTTTACTCTGGTTTCTCAGTCTGTTTCCTAGTGCCGGTTTGAAGTTCCTGCAGTTTTCACTGTAAAAACGAGTTGCAGCTAGTACCTCCACATATATATGCATGGAGTGGAGTTTGCAACTGAAAAGAAACTTTGTGTTCCCTACAAGCTAGGTGAAGGACGGCTTTCACACCCACTTATCTCTCAGAACTGAGCATGTGGAGAGACTTTCGTTCATCTAGCACAAAAGGAACGGTTTGCAGGAGAAACATTTACTCTGGTTTCTCACTCTGTTTCCTAGTGCCGGTTTGAAGTTCCTGCAGTTTTCACTGTAAATCCGAGTTGGAGCTAGTATTTCCCAATATATATGTATGGAGTGGTGTTTGCAACTGAAAAGAAACTTTGTGTTCCCAACAAGCTAGGTGAAGGACGGCTTTCACACACAATTTTCTCTCAGAACCGAGCATGTGGAGAGACGTTCGTTCATCTAGCACAAAGGGAACGGGTTGCAGGAGAAACTTTTACTCTGGTTTCTCAGTCTGTTTCCTAGTGCCGGTTTGAAGTTCCTGCAGTTTTCACTGTAAAACCGAGTTGGAGTTAGTACCTCCCCATATATATGTATGGAGTGGAGTTTGCAACTGAAAAGAAACTTTGTGTTCCCAACAAGCTAGGTGAAGGACGGCTTACACACACAATTATCTCTCAGAACCGAGCATGTGGAGAGACGTTCGTTCATCTAGCACAAAGGGAACGGGTTGCAGGAGAAACTTTTACTCTGGTTTCTCAGTCTGTTTCCTAGTGCCGGTTTGAAGTTCCTGCAGTTTTCACTGTAAAACCGAGTTGCAGCTAGTACTTCCCCATATAAATGTATGGAGTGGAGTTTGCAACTGAAAAGAAACTTTGTGTTCCCCACAAGCTAGGTAAAGGACGGCTTTCATACACACTTATCTCTCAGAACTGAGCATGTGGAGAGACGTTCGTTCATCTAGCACAAATGGAACGGGTTGCAGGAGAAACTTTTACTCTGGTTTCTCAGTCTGTTTCCTAGTGCCGGTTTGAAGTTCCTGCAGTTTTCACTGTAAAACCGAGTTGCAGCTAGTACCTCCCCATATAAATGTATGGAGTGGAGATTGAAACTGAAAAGAAACTTTGTGTTCCCAACAAGCTAGGTGAAGGACGGCTTTCACACACACTTATCTCTCAGAACTGAGCATGTGGAGAGACGTTCGTTCATCTAGCACAAAGGGAACGGGTTGCAGGAGAAACTTTAACTCTGGTTTCTCAGTCTGTTTCCTAGTGCCGGTTTGAAGTTCCTGCAGTTTTCACTGTAAAACCGAGTTGCAGCTAGTACCTCCCCATATATATGTATGGAGTGGAGTTTGCAACTGAAAAGAAACTTTCTGTTCCCAACAAGTTGGTGAAGGACGGCTTTCACACACACTTATCTCTCAGAACTGAGCACGTGGAGAGACGTTCGTTCATCTAGCACAAAGGGAACGGGTTGCAGGAGAAACTTTTACTCTGGTTTCTCAGTCTGTTTCCTAGTGCCGGTTTGAAGTTCCTGCAGTTTTCACTGTAAAACCGAGTTGCAGCTAGTACCTCCCCATATATATGTATGGAGTGGAGTTTGCAACTGAAAAGTAACTTTGTGTTCCCAACAAGCTAGGTGAAGTACGGCTTTCACACACACTTATCTCTCAGAACTGAGCATGTGGAGAGACGTTCGTTCATCTAGCACAAAGGGAACGGGTTGCAGGAGAAACTTTTACTCTGGTTTCTCAGTCTGTTTCCTAGTGCCGGTTTGAAGTTCCTGCAGTTTTCACTGTAAAACCGAGTTGGAGCTAGTACCTCCCCATATATATGTATGGAGTGGAGTTAGCAACTGAAAAGGAACTTTGTGTTCCCAACAAGCTAGGTGAAGGACGGCTTTCACACACACTTATCTCTCAGAACCGAGCATGTGGAGAGACGTTCGTTCATCTAGCACAAAGGGAACGGGTTGCAGGAGAAACTTTTACTCTGGTTTCTCAGTCTGTTTCCTAGTGCCGGTTTGAAGTTCCTGCAGTTTTCACTGTAAAACCGATTTGCAGCTAGTACCTCCCCATATATATGTATGGAGTGGAGTTTGCAACTGAAAAGAAACTTTGTGTTCCCAACAAGCTAGGTGAAGGACGGCTTTCACACACACTTATCTCTCAGAACCGAGCATGTGGAGAGACGTTCGTTCATCTAGCACAAAGGGAACGGGTTGCAGGAGAAACTTTTACTCTGGTTTCTCAGTCTGTTTCCTAGTGCCGGTTTGAAGTTCCTGCAGTTTTCACTGTAAAACCGAGTTGGAGCTAGTACTTCCCCATATATATGTATGGAGTGGAGTTTGCAACTGAAAAGAAACTTTGTGTTCCCAACAAGCTAGGTGAAGGACGGCTTTCACACACACTTATCTCTCAGAACCGAGCATTTGGAGAGACGTTCGTTCATCTAGCACAAAGTGAACGGGTTGCAGGGGAAACTTTTACTCTGGTTTCTCAGTCTGTTTCCTAGTGCCGGTTTGAAGTTCCTGCAGTTTTCACTGTAAAACCGAGTTGCAGCTAGTACCTCCCCATATATATGTATGGAGTGGAGTTTGCAACTGAAAAGTAACTTTGTGTTCCCAACAAGCTAGGTGAAGGACGGCTTTCACACACACTTATCTCTCAGAACTGAGCATGTGGAGAGACGTTCGTTCATCTAGCACAAAGGGAACGGGTTGCAGGAGAAACTTTTACTCTGGTTTCTCAGTCTGTTTCCTAGTGCCGGTTTGAAGTTCCTGCAGTTTTCACTGTAAAACCGAGTTGCAGCTAGAACCTCCCCATATATATGTATGGAGTGGAATTTGCAACTGAAAAGAAAATTTGTGTTCCCAACAAGCTAGGTGAAGGACGGCTTTCACACGCACTTATCTCTCAGAACCGAGCATGTGGAGAGACGTACGTTCATCAAGCACAAAGGGAACGGGTTGCAGGAGAAACTTTTACTCTGGTTTCTCAGTCTGTTTCCTAGTGCCGGTTTGAAGTTCCTGCAGTTTTCACTGTAAAATCGAGTTGGAGCTAGCACCTCCCCATATATATGTATGGAGTGGAGTTAGCAACTGAAAAGAAACTTTGTGTTCCCAACAAGCTAGGTGAAGGACGGCTTTCACACACACTTATCTCTCAGAACCGAGCATGTGGAGAGACGTTCGTTCATCTAGCACAAAGGGAACGGGTTGCAGGAGAAACTTTTACTCTGGTTTCTCAGTCTGTTTCCTAGTGCCGGTTTGAAGTTCCTGCAGTTTTCACTGTAAAACCGAGTTGCAGCTAGTACCTCCCCATATAAATGTATGGAGTGGAGATTGCAACTGAAAAGAATCTTTGTGTTCCCAACAAGCTAGGTGAAAGACGGCTTTCACACACACTTATCTCTCAGAACTGAGCATGTGGAGAGACGTTCGTTCATCTAGCACAAAGGGAACGGGTTGCAGGAGAAACTTTTACTCTGGTTTCTCAGTCTGTTTCCTAGTGCCGGTTTGAAGTTCCTGCAGTTTTCACTGTAAAACCGAGTTGCAGCTAGTACCTCCCCATATATATGTATGGAGTGGAGTTTGCAACTGAAAAGAAACTTTCTGTTCCCAACAAGTTGGTGAAGGACGGCTTTCACACACACTTATCTCTCAGAACTGAGCATGTGGAGAGACGTTCGTTCATCTAGCACAAAGGGAACGGGTTGCAGGAGAAACTTTTACTCTGGTTTCTCAGTCTGTTTCCTAGTGCTGGTTTGAAGTTCCTGCAGTTTTCACTGTAAAACCGAGTTGGAGCTAGTACCTCCCCATATATATGTATGGAGTGGAGTTAGCAACTGAAAAGAAACTTTGTGTTCCCAACAAGCTAGGTGAAGGACGGCTTTCACACACACATATCTCTCAGAACCGAGCATGTGGAGAGACGTTCGTTCATCTAGCACAAAGGGAACGGGTTGCAGGAGAAACTTTTACTCTGGTTTCTCAGTCTGTTTCCTAGTGCCGGTTTGAAGTTCCTGCAGTTTTCAATGTAAAACCGAGTTGGAGCTAGTACCTCCCCATATATATTTATGAAGTGGAGTTTGCAACTGAAAGAAACATTCTGTTCCCAACAAGTTGTTGAAGGACGGCTTTCACACACACTTATCTCTCAGAACTGAGCATGTGGAGAGACGTTCGTTCATCTAGCACAAAAGGAACGGGTTGCAGGAGAAACTTTTACTCTGGTTTCTCAGTCTGTTTCCTAGTGCCGGTTTGAAGTTCCTGCAGTTTTCACTGTAAAACCGATTTGGAGCTAGTACCTCCCCATATATATGTATGGAGTGGAGTTAGCAACTGAAAAGAAACTTTGTGTTCCCAACAAGCTATGTGAAGGACGGCTTTCACACACACTTATCTCTCAGAACCGAGCATGTGGAGAGACGTTCGTTCATCTAGCACAAAGGGAACGGGTTGCAGGAGAAACTTTTACTCTGGTTTCTCAGTCTGTTTCCTAGTGCCGGTTTGAAGTTCCTGCAGTTTTCAATGTAAAACCGAGTTGGAGCTAGTACCTCCCCATATATATGTATGAAGTGGAGTTTGCAACTGAAAAGAAACTTTGTGTTCCCAACAAGCTAGGTGAAGGACGGCTTTCACACACACTTAACTCTCAGAACTGAGAATGTGGAGAGACGTTCGTTCATCTAGCACAAAGGGAAAGGGTTGCAGGAGAAACTTTTACTCTGGTTTCTCAGTCTGTTTCCTAGTGCCGGTTTGATGTTCCTGCATTTTTCACTGTAAAACCGAGTTGGAGCTAGTACCTCCCCGTATATATGTATGGAGTGGAGTTTGCAACTGAAAAGAAACTATGTGTTCCCAACAAGCTAGGTGAAGGACGGCTTTCACACACACTTATCTCTCAGAACTGAGCATGTGGAGAGACGTTCGTTCATCTAGCACAAAGGGAACGGGTTGCAGGAGAAACTTTTACTCTGGTTTCTCAGTCTGTTTCCTAGTGCCGGTTTGAAGTTCTGCAGTTTTCACTGTAAAACATATTTGGAGATAGTACCTCCCCATATATATGTATGGAGTGGAGTTTGCAACTGAAAAGAAACTTTGTGTTCCCAACAAGTTGGTGAAGGACGGCTTTCACACACACTTATCTCTCAGAACCGAGCATGTGGAGAGACGTTCGTTCATTTAGCACAAATGGAACGGGTTGCAGGAGAAACTTTTACTCTGGTTTCTCAGTCTGTTTCCTAGTGCCGGTTTGAAGTTCCTGCAGTTTTCACTGTAAAACCGAGTTGCAGCTAGTAACTCCCCATATAAATGTATGGAGTGGAGTTTGCAACTGAAAAGAAACTTTGTGTTCCCAACAAGCTAGGTGAAGGACGGCTTTCACACACACTTATCTCTCAGAACTGAGCATGTGGAGAGACGTTCGTTCATCTAGCACAAAGGGAACGGGTTGCAGGAGAAACTTTTACTCTGGTTTCTCAGTCTGTTTCCTAGTGCCGGTTTGAAGTTCCTGCAGTTTTCACTGTAAAACCGAGTTGCAGCTAGTACCTCCTCATATATATGTATGGAGTGGTGATTGCAACTGAAAACAATCTTTGTGTTCCCAACAAGCTAGGTGAAGGACGGCTTTCACACACTATTATCCCTCAGAAATTAGCATGTGGAGAGACGTTCGTTCATCTAGCACAAAGGGAACGGGTTGCAGGAGAAACTTTTACTCTGGATTCCCAGTTTGTTTCCTAGTGCCGGTTTGAAGTTCCTGCAGTTTTCACTGTAAAACCGAGATGGAGCTAGTACCTCCCCATATATATGTATGGAGTGGAGTTTGCAACTGAAAAGAAACTTTGTGTTCCCAACAAGCTAGGTGAAGGACGGCTTTCACACACACTCATCTCTCAGAACCGAGCATGTGGAGAGACGTTCGTTCATCTAGCACAAAAGGAACGGTTTGCAAGAGAAACTTTTACTCTGGTTTCTCAGTCTGTTTCCTAGTGCCGGTTTGAAGTTCTTGCAGTTTTCACTGTAAAACCGAGTTGCAGCTAGTACCTCCCCATATATATGTATGGAGTGGAGTTTGCAACTGAAAAGAAACTTTGTGTTCCCAACAAGCTAGGTGAAGGACGGCTTTCACACACACTTATCTCTCAGAAGTGAGCATGTGGAGAGACGTTCGTTCATCTAGCACAAAGGGAACGGGTTGCAGGAGAAACTTTTACTGTGGTTTCTCAGTCTGTTTCCTAGTGCCGGTTTGAAGTTCCTGCAGTTTTCACTGTAAAACCGAGTTGCAGCAAGTACCTCCCCATATATATGTATGGAGTGGAGTTTGCAACTGAAAAGAAACCTTGTGTTCCCTACAAGCTAGGTGAAGGACGGCTTTCACACCCACTTATCTCTCAGAACCGAGCATGTGGAGAGACGTTCGTTCATCTAGCACAAAAGGAACGGTTTGCAGGAGAAACTTTTACTCTGGTTTCTCAGTCTTTTTCCTAGTGCCGGTTTGAAGTTCCTGCAGTTTTCACTGTAAAACCGAGTTGGAGCTAGTATTTCCCCATATATATGTATGGAGTGGGGTTTGCAACTAAAAAGAAACTTTGTGTTCCCAACAAGCTAGGTGAAGGACGGCTTTCACACACACTTATCTCTCAGAACCGAGCATTTGGAGAGACGTTCGTTCATCTAGCACAAAGGGAACGGGTTGCAGGAGAAACTTTTACTCTGGTTTCTCAGTCTGTTTCCTAGTGCCGGTTTGAAGTTCCTGCAGTTTTCACTGTAAAACCGAGTTGGAGCTAGTACCTACCCATATATATGTATGGAGTGGAGTTAGCAACTGAAAAGAAACTTTGTGTTCCCAACAAGCTAGGTGAAGGACGGCTTTCACACACACTTATCTCTCAGAACCGAGCATGTGGAGAGACGTTCGTTCATCTAGCAAAATGGGAACGGGTTGCAGGAGAAACTTTTACTCTGGTTTCTCAGTCTGTTTCCTAGTGCCTATTTGAAGTTCCTGCAGTTTTCACTGTAAAACCGAGTTGGAGCTAGTACCTCCCCATATATATGTATGGATTGGAGTTTGCAACTGAAAAGAAACTTTGTGTTCCCAACAAGCTAGTTGAAGGACGGCTTTCACACACACTTTTCTCTCAGAACTGAGCATGTGGAGAGACGTTCGTTCATCTAGCACAAAGGGAACGGGTTGCAGGAGAAACTTTTCTCTGGTTTCTCAGTCTTTTTCCTAGTGCCGGTTTGAAGTTCCTGCAGTTTTCACTGTAAAACATATTTGGAGCTAGTACCTCCCCATATATATGTACGGAGTGGAGTTTGCAACTGAAAAGAAACTTTGTGTTCCCAACAAGCTAGGTGAAGTACGGCTTTCACACACACTTATCTCTCAGAACTGAGCATGTGGAGAGACGTTCGTTCATCTAGCACAAAGGGAACGGGTTGCAGGAGAAACTTTTACTCTGGATTCCCAGTCTGTTTCCTAGTGCCGGTTTGAAGTTCCTGCAGTTATCACTGTAAAACCGAGTTGGAGCTAGTACTTCCCATATCTATGTATGGAGTGGAGTTTGCAACTGAAAAGAAACTTTGTGTTCCCAACAAGCTAGGTGAAGGACGGCTTTCACACACACATATCTCTCAGAACCGAGCATGTGGAGAGACGTTCGTTCATCTAGCACAAAGGGAACGGGTTGCAGGAGAAACTTTCACTCTGGTTTCTCAGTCTGTTTCCTAGTGCCGGTTTGAAGTTCCTGCAGTTTTCACTGTAAAACCGAGTTGCAGCTAGTACCTCCCCATATATATGTATGGAGTGGAGTTTGCAACTGAAAAGAAACTTTGTGTTCCCAACAAGCTAGGTGAAGGACGGCTTTCACACACACTTATCTCTCAGAACCGAGCATGCGGAGAGACGTTCGTTCATCTAGCACAAAAGGAACGGGTTGCAGGAGAAACTTTTATTCTGGTTTCTCAGACTGTTTCCTAGTGCCGGTTTGAAGTTCCTGCAGTTTTCACTGTAAAACCGAGTTGCAGCTAGTACCTACCCATATATTTGTATGGAGTGGAGTTTGCAACTGAAAAGAAACTTTGTGTTCCCAACAAGCTAGGTGAAGGACGACTTTCACACACACATATCTCTCAGAACCGAGCATGTGGAGAGACGTTCGTTCATCTAGCACAAAGGGAACGGGTTGCAGGAGAAACTTTTACTCTGGTTTCTCAGTCTGTTTCCTAGTGCCGGTTTGAAGTTCCTGCAGTTTTCACTGTAAAACCGGGTTGGAGCTAGTATTTCCCCATATATATTTATGGAGTGGTGTTTGCAACTGAAAAGAAACTTTGTGTTCCCAACAAGCTAGGTAAAGGACGGCTTTCACACACACTTATCTCTCAGAACCGAGCATGTGGAGAGACGTTCGTTCATCTAGCACAAAGGGAACGGGTTGCAGGAGAAACTTTTACTCTGGTTTCTCAGTCTGTTTCCTAGTGCCGGTTTGAAGTTCCTGCAGTTTTCACTGTAAAACCGAGTTGCAGCTAGTACCTCCCTATATATATGTATGGAGTGGAGTTTGCAACTGAAAAGAAAATTTGTGTTCCCAACAAGCTAGGTGAAGGACGGCTTTCACACACTCTTATCTCTCAGAACCGAGCATGTGGAGAGACGTTCGTTCATCTAGCACAAAGGGAACGGGTTGCAGGAGAAACTTTTACTCTGGTTTCTCAGTCTGTTTCCTAGTGCCGGTTTGAAGTTCCTGCAGTTTTCACTGTAAAACCGAGTTGCAGCTAGTACCTCCCCATATATATGTATGGATTGGAGTTTGCAACTGGAAAGAAACTTTGTGTTCCCAACAAGATAGTTGAAGGACGGCTTTCACACACACTTATCTCTCAGAAGTGAGCATATGGAGAGACGTTCATTCATCTAGCACAAAGGGAACGGGTTGCAGGAGAAATTTTACTCTGGATTCCCAGTCTGTTTCCTAGTGCCGGTTTGAAGTTCCTGCAGTTTTCACTGTAAAACCGAGTTGGAGCTAGTACCTCCCCATATATATGTATGGAGTGGAGTTTGCAACTGAAAAGAAACTTTGTGTTCCCAACAAGCTAGGTGAAGGAAGGCTTTCACACACACTTATCTCTCAGAACCGAGCATGTGGAGAGACGTTCGTTCATCTAGCACAAAGGGAACGGGTTGCATGAGAAAGTTTTACTCTGGTTTCTCAGTCTGTTTCCTAGTGCCGGTTTGAAGTTCCTGCAGTTTTCACTGTAAAACCGAGTTGCAGCTAGTACCTCCACATATATATGTATGGAGTGGAGTTTGCAACTGAAAAGAAACTTTGTTTTCCCAACAAGCTAGGTGAAGGATGGCTTTCACACACACTTATCTCTCAGAACTGAGCATGTGGAGAGACGTTCGTTCATCTAGCACAAAGGGAACGGGTTGCAGGAGAAACTTTTACTGTGGTTTCTCAGTCTGTTTCCTAGTGCCGGTTTGAAGTTCCTGCAGTTTTCACTGTAAAAACGAGTTGCAGCTAGTACCTCCCCATATATATGTATGGAGTGGAGTTTGCAACTGAAAAGAAACTTTGTGTTCCCTACAAGCTAGGTGAAGGACGGCTTTCACACCCACTTATCTCTCAGAACTGAGCATGTGGAGAGACGTTCGTTCATCTAGCACAAAATGAACGGTTTGCAGGGGAAACTTTTACTCTGGTTTCTCAGTCTGTTTCCTAGTGCTGGTTTGAAGTTCCTGCAGTTTTCACTGTAAAACCGAGTTGGAGCTAGTATTTCCTCATATATATGTATGGAGTGGGGTTTGCATCTGAAAAGAAACTTTGTGTTCCCAACAAGCTAGGTAAAGGACGGCTTTCACACACACTTATCTCTCAGAACCGAGCATGTGGAGAGACGTTCGTTCATCTAGCACAAAGGGAACGGGTTGCAGGAGAAACTTTTACTCTGGTTTCTCAGTCTGTTTCCTAGTGCCGGTTTGAAGTTCCTGCAGTTTTCACTGTAAAACCGAGTTGCAGCTAGTACCTCCCTATATATATGTATGGAGTGGAGTTTGCAACTGAAAAGAAACTTTGTGTTCCCAACAAGCTAGGTGAAGGACGGCTTTCACACACTCTTATCTCTCAGAACCGAGCATGTGGAGAGACGTTCGTTCATCTAGCACAAAGGGAACGGGTTGCAGGAGAAACTTTTACTCTGGTTTCTCAGTCTGTTTCCTAGTGCCGGTTTGAAGTTCCTGCAGTTTTCACTGTAAAACCGAGTTGCAGCTAGTACCTCCCCATATATATGTATGGATTGGAGTTTGCAACTGGAAAGAAACTTTGTGTTCCCAACAAGATAGTTGAAGGACGGCTTTCACACACACTTATCTCTCAGAACTGAGCATATGGAGAGACGTTCATTCATCTAGCACAAAGGGAACGGGTTGCAGGAGAAATTTTACTCTGGATTCCCAGTCTGTTTCCTAGTGCCGGTTTGAAGTTCCTGCAGTTTTCACTGTAAAACCGAGTTGGAGCTAGTACCTCCCCATATATATGTATGGAGTGGAGTTTGCAACTGAAAAGAAACTTTGTGTTCCCAACAAGCTAGGTGAAGGAAGGCTTTCACACACACTTATCTCTCAGAACCGAGCATGTGGAGAGACGTTCGTTCATCTAGCACAAAGGGAACGGTTTGCATGAGAAAGTTTTACTCTGGTTTCTCAGTCTGTTTCCTAGTGCCGGTTTGAAGTTCCTGCAGTTTTCACTGTAAAACCGAGTTGCAGCTAGTACCTCCACATATATATGTATGGAGTGGAGTTTGCAACTGAAAAGAAACTTTGTTTTCCCAACAAGCTAGGTGAAGGATGGCTTTCACACACACTTATCTCTCAGAACTGAGCATGTGGAGAGACGTTCGTTCATCTAGCACAAAGGGAACGGGTTGCAGGAGAAACTTTTACTGTGGTTTCTCAGTCTGTTTCCTAGTGCCGGTTTGAAGTTCCTGCAGTTTTCACTGTAAAAACGAGTTGCAGCTAGTACCTCCCCATATATATGTATGGAGTGGAGTTTGCAACTGAAAAGAAACTTTGTGTTCCCTACAAGCTAGGTGAAGGACGGCTTTCACACCCACTTATCTCTCAGAACTGAGCATGTGGAGAGACGTTCGTTCATCTAGCACAAAATGAACGGTTTGCAGGGGAAACTTTTACTCTGGTTTCTCAGTCTGTTTCCTAGTGCTGGTTTGAAGTTCCTGCAGTTTTCACTGTAAAACCGAGTTGGAGCTAGTATTTCCTCATATATATGTATGGAGTGGGGTTTGCAACTGAAAAGAAACTTTGTGTTCCCAACAAGCTAGGTGAAGGAAGGCTTTCACACACACATATCTCTCAGAACCGAGCATGTGGAGAGACGTTCGTTCATCTAGCACAAAGGGAACGGGTTGCAGGAGAAACTTTTACTCTGGTTTCTCAGTCTGTTTCCTAGTGCCGGTTTGAAGTTCCTGCAGTTTTCACTGTAAAACCGAGTTGGAGCTAGTACCTCCCCATATATATGAATGGAGTGGAGTTTGCAACTGAAAAGAAACTTTGTGTTCCCAACAAGCTAGGTGAAGGACGGCTTTCACACACACTTATCTCTCAGAACTGAGCATGTGGAGAGACGTTCGTTCATCTAGCACAAAGAACGGGTTGCAGGAGAAATTTTACTCTGGTTTCTCAGTCTGTTTCCTAGTGCCGGTTTGAAGTTCCTGCAGTTTTCACTGTAAAACCGAGTTGCAGCTAGTACCTCCCCATATAAATGTATGGAGTGGAGATTGCAACTGAAAAGAAACTTTGTGTTCCCAACAAGCTAGGTGAAGGACGGCTTTCACACACACTTATCTCTCAGAACTGAGCATGTGGAGAGACGTTCGTTCATCTAGCACAAAGGGAACGGGTTGCAGGAGAAATTTTACTCTGGTTTCTCAGTCTGTTTCCTAGTGCCGGTTTGAAGTTCCTGCAGTTTTCACTGTAAAACCGAGTTGGAGCTAGTACCTCCCCATATATATGTATGGAGTGGAGTTAGCAACTGAAAAGAAACTTTGTGTTCCCAACAAGCTAGGTGAAGGACGGCTTTCACACACTCTTATCTCTCAGAACTGAGCATGTGGAGAGACGTTCGTTCATCTAGCACAAAGGGAACGGGTTGCAGGAGAAACTTTTACTCTGGTTTCTCAGTCTGTTTCCTAGTGCCGGTTTGAAGTTCCTGCAGTTTTCACTGTAAAACCGAGTTGCAGCTAGTACCTCCCCATATAAATGTATGGAGTGGAGATTGCAACTGAAAAGAAACTTTGTGTTCCCAACAAGCTAGGTGAAGGACGGCTTTCACACACACTTATCTCTCAGAACTGAGCATGTGGAGAGACGTTCGTTCATCTAGCACAAAGGAACGGGTTGCAGGATAAATTTTACTCTGGTTTCTCAGTTTGTTTCCTAGTGCCGGTTTGAAGTTCCTGCAGTTTTCACTGTAAAACAGAGTTGGAGCTAGTATTTCCCCATATATATGTATGGAGTGGAGTTTGCAACTGAAAAGAAACTTTGTGTTCCCAACAAGCTAGGTGAAGGACGGCTTTCACACACATTTATCTCTCAGAACCGAGCATGTGGAGAGACGTTCGTTCATCTAGCACAAAAGGAACGGGTTGCAGGAGAAAGTTTAATTCTGGTTTCTCAGACTGTTTCCTAGTGCCGGTTTGAAGTTCCTGCAGTTTTCACTGTAAAACAGAGTTGGAGCTAGTATTTCCCCATATATATGTATGGAGTGGAGATTGCAACTGAAAAGAAACTTTGTGTTCCCAACAAGCTAGGTGAAGGACGGCTTTCACACACATTTATCTCTCAGAACCGAGCATGTGGAGAGACGTTCGTTCATCTAGCACAAAGGGAACGGGTTGCAGGAGAAACTTTTACTCTGGTTTCTCAGTCTGTTTCCTAGTGCCGGTTTGAAGTTCCTGCAGTTTTCACTGTAAAACCGGGTTGGAGCTAGTATTTCCCCATATATATTTATGGAGTGGTGTTTGCAACTGAAAAGAAACTTTGTGTTCCCAACAAGCTAGGTAAAGGACGGCTTTCACACACACTTATCTCTCAGAACCGAGCATGTGGAGAGACGTTCGTTCATCTAGCACAAAGGGAACGGGTTGCAGGAGAAACTTTTACTCTGGTTTCTCAGTCTGTTTCCTAGTGCCGGTTTGAAGTTCCTGCAGTTTTCACTGTAAAACCGAGTTGCAGCTAGTACCTCCCTATATATATGTATGGAGTGGAGTTTGCAACTGAAAAGAAACTTTGTGTTCCCAACAAGCTAGGTGAAGGACGGCTTTCACACACTCTTATCTCTCAGAACCGAGCATGTGGAGAGACGTTCGTTCATCTAGCACAAAGGGAACGGGTTGCAGGGGAAACTTTTACTCTGGTTTCTCAGTCTGTTTCCTAGTGCCGGTTTGAAGTTCCTGCAGTTTTCACTGTAAAACCGAGTTGCAGCTAGTACCTCCCCATATATATGTATGGATTGGAGTTTGCAACTGGAAAGAAACTTTGTGTTCCCAACAAGATAGGTGAAGGACGGCTTTCACACACACTTATCTCTCAGAAGTGAGCATGTGGAGAGACGTTCATTCATCTAGCACAAAGGGAACGGGTTGCAGGAGAAATTTTACTCTGGATTCCCAGTCTGTTTCCTAGTGCCGGTTTGAAGTTCCTGCAGTTTTCACTGTAAAACCGAGTTGGAGCTAGTACCTCCCCATATATATGTATGGAGTGGAGTTTGCAACTGAAAAGAAACTTTGTGTTCCCAACAAGCTAGGTGAAGGAAGGCTTTCACACACACTTATCTCTCAGAACCGAGCATGTGGAGAGACGTTCGTTCATCTAGCACAAAGGGAACGGGTTGCAGGAGAAAGTTTTACTCTGGTTTCTCAGTCTGTTTCCTAGTGCCGGTTTGAAGTTCCTGCAGTTTTCACTGTAAAACCGAGTTGCAGCTAGTACCTCCACATATATATGTATGGAGTGGAGTTTGCAACTGAAAAGAAACTTTGTGTTCCCAACAAGCTAGGTGAAGGATGGCTTTCACACACACTTATCTCTCAGAACTGAGCATGTGGAGAGACGTTCGTTCATCTAGCACAAAGGGAACGGGTTGCAGGAGAAACTTTTACTGTGGTTTCTCAGTCTGTTTCCTAGTGCCGGTTTGAAGTTCCTGCAGTTTTCACTGTAAAAACGAGTTGCAGCTAGTACCTCCCCATATATATGTATGGAGTGGAGTTTGCAACTGAAAAGAAACTTTGTGTTCCCTACAAGCTAGTTGAAGGACGGCTTTCACACCCACTTATCTCTCAGAACTGAGCATGTGGAGAGACGTTCGTTCATCTAGCACAAAATGAACGGTTTGCAGGAGAAAGTTTAATTCTGGTTTCTCAGACTGTTTCCTAGTGCCGGTTTGAAGTTCCTGCAGTTTTCACTGTAAAACAGAGTTGGAGCTAGTATTTCCCCATATATATGTATGGAGTGGAGATTGCAACTGAAAAGAAACTTTGTGTTCCCAACAAGCTAGGTGAAGGACGGCTTTCACACACATTTATCTCTCAGAACCGAGCATGTGGAGAGACGTTCGTTCATCTAGCACAAAGGGAACGGGTTGCAGGAGAAACTTTTACTCTGGTTTCTCAGTCTGTTTCCTAGTGCCGGTTTGAAGTTCCTGCAGTTTTCACTGTAAAACCGGGTTGGAGCTAGTATTTCCCCATATATATTTATGGAGTGGTGTTTGCAACTGAAAAGAAACTTTGTGTTCCCAACAAGCTAGGTAAAGGACGGCTTTCACACACACTTATCTCTCAGAACCGAGCATGTGGAGAGACGTTCGTTCATCTAGCACAAAGGGAACGGGTTGCAGGAGAAACTTTTACTCTGGTTTCTCAGTCTGTTTCCTAGTGCCGGTTTGAAGTTCCTGCAGTTTTCACTGTAAAACCGAGTTGCAGCTAGTACCTCCCTATATATATGTATGGAGTGGAGTTTGCAACTGAAAAGAAACTTTGTGTTCCCAACAAGCTAGGTGAAGGACGGCTTTCACACACTCTTATCTCTCAGAACCGAGCATGTGGAGAGACGTTCGTTCATCTAGCACAAAGGGAACGGGTTGCAGGGGAAACTTTTACTCTGGTTTCTCAGTCTGTTTCCTAGTGCCGGTTTGAAGTTCCTGCAGTTTTCACTGTAAAACCGAGTTGCAGCTAGTACCTCCCCATATATATGTATGGATTGGAGTTTGCAACTGGAAAGAAACTTTGTGTTCCCAACAAGATAGGTGAAGGACGGCTTTCACACACACTTATCTCTCAGAAGTGAGCATGTGGAGAGACGTTCATTCATCTAGCACAAAGGGAACGGGTTGCAGGAGAAATTTTACTCTGGATTCCCAGTCTGTTTCCTAGTGCCGGTTTGAAGTTCCTGCAGTTTTCACTGTAAAACCGAGTTGGAGCTAGTACCTCCCCATATATATGTATGGAGTGGAGTTTGCAACTGAAAAGAAACTTTGTGTTCCCAACAAGCTAGGTGAAGGAAGGCTTTCACACACACTTATCTCTCAGAACCGAGCATGTGGAGAGACGTTCGTTCATCTAGCACAAAGGGAACGGGTTGCAGGAGAAAGTTTTACTCTGGTTTCTCAGTCTGTTTCCTAGTGCCGGTTTGAAGTTCCTGCAGTTTTCACTGTAAAACCGAGTTGCAGCTAGTACCTCCACATATATATGTATGGAGTGGAGTTTGCAACTGAAAAGAAACTTTGTGTTCCCAACAAGCTAGGTGAAGGATGGCTTTCACACACACTTATCTCTCAGAACTGAGCATGTGGAGAGACGTTCGTTCATCTAGCACAAAGGGAACGGGTTGCAGGAGAAACTTTTACTGTGGTTTCTCAGTCTGTTTCCTAGTGCCGGTTTGAAGTTCCTGCAGTTTTCACTGTAAAAACGAGTTGCAGCTAGTACCTCCCCATATATATGTATGGAGTGGAGTTTGCAACTGAAAAGAAACTTTGTGTTCCCTACAAGCTAGTTGAAGGACGGCTTTCACACCCACTTATCTCTCAGAACTGAGCATGTGGAGAGACGTTCGTTCATCTAGCACAAAATGAACGGTTTGCAGGGGAAACTTTTACTCTGGTTTCTCAGTCTGTTTCCTAGTGCTGGTTTGAAGTTCCTGCAGTTTTCACTGTAAAACCGAGTTGGAGCTAGTATTTCCTCATATATATGTATGGAGTGGGGTTTGCAACTGAAAAGAAACTTTGTGTTCCCAACAAGCTAGGTGAAGGAAGGCTTTCACACACACATATCTCTCAGAACCGAGCATGTGGAGAGACGTTCGTTCATCTAGCACAAAGGGAACGGGTTGCAGGAGAAACTTTTACTCTGGTTTCTCAGTCTGTTTCCTAGTGCCGGTTTGAAGTTCCTGCAGTTTTCACTGTAAAACCGAGTTGGAGCTAGTACCTCCCCATATATATGAATGGAGTGGAGTTTGCAACTGAAAAGAAACTTTGTGTTCCCAACAAGCTAGGTGAAGGACGGCTTTCACACACACTTATCTCTCAGAACTGAGCATGTGGAGAGACGTTCGTTCATCTAGCACAAAGGGAACGGGTTGCAGGAGAAATTTTACTCTGGTTTCTCAGTCTGTTTCCTAGTGCCGGTTTGAAGTTCCTGCAGTTTTCACTGTAAAACCGAGTTGCAGCTAGTACCTCCCCATATAAATGTATGGAGTGGAGATTGCAACTGAAAAGAAACTTTGTGTTCCCAACAAGCTAGGTGAAGGACGGCTTTCACACACACTTATCTCTCAGAACTGAGCATGTGGAGAGACGTTCGTTCATCTAGCACAAAGGGAACGGGTTGCAGGAGAAATTTTACTCTGGTTTCTCAGTCTGTTTCCTAGTGCCGGTTTGAAGTTCCTGCAGTTTTCACTGTAAAACCGAGTTGGAGCTAGTACCTCCCCATATATATGTATGGAGTGGAGTTAGCAACTGAAAAGAAACTTTGTGTTCCCAACAAGCTAGGTGAAGGACGGCTTTCACACACTCTTATCTCTCAGAACTGAGCATGTGGAGAGACGTTCGTTCATCTAGCACAAAGGGAACGGGTTGCAGGAGAAACTTTTACTCTGGTTTCTCAGTCTGTTTCCTAGTGCCGGTTTGAAGTTCCTGCAGTTTTCACTGTAAAACCGAGTTGCAGCTAGTACCTCCCCATATAAATGTATGGAGTGGAGATTGCAACTGAAAAGAAACTTTGTGTTCCCAACAAGCTAGGTGAAGGACGGCTTTCACACACACTTATCTCTCAGAACTTAGCATGTGGAGAGACGTTCGTTCATCTAGCACAAAGGAACGGGTTGCAGGATAAATTTTACTCTGGTTTCTCTGTTTGTTTCCTAGTGCCGGTTTGAAGTTCCTGCAGTTTTCACTGTAAAACCGAGTTGGAGCTAGTATTTCCCCATATATATGTATGGAGTGGAGTTTGCAACTGAAAAGAAACTTTGTGTTCCCAACAAGCTAGGTGAAGGACGGCTTTCACACACACTTATCTCTCAGAACCGAGCATGTGGAGAGACGTTCGTTCATCTAGCACAAAGGGAACGGGTTGCAGGAGAAATTTTACTCTGGTTTCTCACTCTGTTTCCTAGTGCCGGTTTGAAGTTCCTGCAGTTTTCACTGTAAAACCGAGTTGGAGCTAGTACCTCCCCATATATATGTATGGAGTGGTGTTAGCAACTGAAAAGAAACTTTGTGTTCCCAACAAGCTAGTTGAAGGACGGCTTTCACACACTCTTATCTCTCAGAACTGAGCATGTGGAGAGACGTTCGTTCATCTAGCACAAAGGGAACGGGTTGCAGGAGAAACTTTTACTCTGGTTTCTCAGTCTGTTTCCTAGTGCCGGTTTGAAGTTCCTGCAGTTTTCACTGTAAAACCGAGTTGCAGCTAGTACCTCCCCATATAAATGTATGGAGTGGAGATTGCAACTGAAAAGAAACTTTGTGTTCCCAACAAGCTAGGTGAAGGACGGCTTTCACACACACTTATCTCTCAGAACTGAGCATGTGGAGAGACGTTCGTTCATCTAGCACAAAGGAACGGGTTGCAGGATAAATTTTACTCTGGTTTCTCAGTTTGTTTCCTAGTGCCGGTTTGAAGTTCCTGCAGTTTTCACTGTAAAACCGAGTTGGAGCTAGTATTTCCCCATATATATGTATGGAGTGGAGTTTGCAACTGAAAAGAAACTTTGTGTTCCCAACAAGCTAGGTGAAGGACGGCTTTCACACACACTTATCTCTCAGAACCGAGCATGTGGAGAGACGTTCGTTCATCTAGCACAAAGGGAACGGGTTGCAGGTGAAACTTTTACTCTGGTTTCTCACTCTGTTTCCTACTGCCGGTTTGAAGTTCCTGCAGTTTTCACTGTAAAACCGAGTTGGAGCTAGTACCTCCCCATATATATGTATGGAGTGGAGTTTGCAACTGAAAAGAAACTTTGTGTTCCCAACAAGCTAGGTGAAGGACGGCTTTCACACACACTTATCTCTCAGAACCGAGCATGTGGAGAGACGTTCGTTCATCTAGCACAAAGGGAACGGGTTGCAGGAGAAACTTTTACTCTGGTTTCTCAGTCTGTTTCCTAGTGCCGGTTTGAAGTTCCTGCAGTTTTCACTGTAAAACCGAGTTGCAGCTAGTACCTCCCCATATAAATGTATGGGGTGGAGTTTGCAACTGAAAAGAAACTTTGTTTTCCCAACAAGCTAGGTGAAGGACGGCTTTCACACACACTTATCTCTCAGAACTGAGCATGTGGAGAGACGTTCGTTCATCTAGCACAAAGTAAACGGGTTGCAGGAGAAAATTTTACTCTGGTATCTCAGTCTGTTTCCTAGTGCCGTTTTGAAGTTCCTGCAGTTTTCACTGTAAAACCGAGTTGCAGCTAGTACCTCCCCATATATATGTATGGAGTGGAGTTTGCAAATGAAAAGAAACTTTGTGTTCCCAACAAGCTAGTTGAAGGACGGCTTTCACACACACTTATCTCTCAGAACCAAGCATGTGGAGAGACGTTCGTTCATCTAGCACAAAGGGAACGGGTTGCAGGGGAAACTTTTACTCTGGTTTCTCAGTCTGTTTCCTAGTGCCGGTTTGAAGTTCCTGCAGTTTTCACTGTAAAACCGAGTTGGAGCTAGTACCTCCCCGTATATAAGTATGGAGTGGAGGTTGCAACTGAAAAGAAACTTTGTGTTCCCAACAAGCTAGGTGAAGGACGGCTTTCACACACACTTATCTCTCAGAACTGAGCATGTGGAGAGAAGTTCGTTCATTTAGCACAAAGGGAACGGGTTGCAGGAAAAACTTTTACTCTGGTTTCTCAGTCTGTTTCCTAGTGCCGGTTTGAAGTTCCTGCAGTTTTCACTGTAAAACCGAGTTGCAGCTAGTACCTCCCCATATAAATGTATGGAGTGGAGTTTGCAACTGAAAAGAAACTTTGTGTTCCCAACAAGCTATGTGAAGGACGGCTTTCACACACACTTATCTCTCAGAACTAAGCATGTGGAGAGACGTTCGTTCATCTAGCACAAAGGGAACGTTTTGCAGGGGAAACTTTTACTCTGGTTTCTCAGTCTGTTTCCTAGTGCCGGTTTGAAGTTCCTGCAGTTTTCACTGTAAAACCGAGTTGCAGCTAGTACCTCCCCATATATATGTATGGAGTTGAGTTTGCAACTGAAAAGAAACTTTGTGTTCCCAACAAGCTAGGTGAAGGACGGCTTTCACACACATTATCTCTCAGAACCGAGCATGTGGAGAGATGTTCGTTCATCTAGCACAAAGGGAACGGGTTGCAGGAGAAACTTTTACTCTGGTTTCTCAGTCTGTTTCCTAGTGCCGGTTTGAAGTTCCTGCAGTTTTCACTGTAAAAACGAGTTGCAGCTAGTACCTCCACATATATATGTATGGAGTGGAGTTTGCAACTGAAAAGAAACTTTGTGTACCCTACAAGCTAGGTGAAGGACGGCTTTCACACCCACTTATCTCTCAGAACCGAGCATGTGGAGAGACGTTCGTTCATCTAGCACAAAGGGAACGGGTTGCAGGAGAAACTTTTACTCTGGTTTCTCAGTCTGTTTCCTAGTGCCGGTTTGAAGTTCCTGCAGTTTTCACTGTAAAAACGAGTTGCAGCTAGTACCTCCACATATATATGTATGGAGTGGAGTTTGCAACTGAAAAGAAACTTTGTGTTCCCTACAAGCTAGGTGAAGAACGGCTTTCACAACCACTTATCTCTCAGAACTGAGCATGTGGAGAGACGTTCGTTTATCTAGCACAAAAGGAACGGTTTGCAGGAGAAACTTTTACTCTGCTTTCTCAGTCTGTTTCCTAGTGCCGGTTTGAAGTTCCTGCAGTTTTCACTGTAAAACCGAGTTGGAGCTAGTATTTCCCCATATATATGTATGGAGTGGGGTTTGCAACTGAAAAGAAACTTTGTTTTCCCAACAAGCTAGGTGAAGAACGGCTTTCACACACACTTATCTCTCAGAACCGAGCATGTGGAGAGACGTTCGTTCATCTAGCACAAAGGGAACGGGTTGCAGGAGAAACTTTTACTCTGGTTTCTCAGTCTGTTTCCTAGTGCCGGTTTGAAGTTCCTGCAGTTTTCACTGTAAAACCGAGTTGGAGCTAGTACCTCCCGATATATATGTATGGAGTGGAGTTTGCAACTGAAAAGAAACTTTGTGTTCCCAACAAGCTAGGTGAAGGACGGCTTTCACACACACTTATCTCTCAGAACCGAGCATGTGGAGAGACGTTCGTTCATCTAGCACAAAGGGAACGGGTTGCAGGGGAAACTTTTACTCTGGTTTCTCAGTCTGTTTCCTAGAGCCGGTTTGAAGTTCCTGCAGTTTTCACTGTAAAACCGAGTTGCAGCTAGTACCTCCCCATATAAATGTATGGAGTGGAGTTTGCAACTGAAAAGAAACTTTGTGTACCCAACAAGATAGGTGAAGGTCGGCTTTCACACACACTTATCTCTCAGAACTGAGCATGTGGAGAGACGTTCGTTCATCTAGCACAAAGGGAACGGGTTGCAGGAGAAACTTTTACTCTGGTTTCTCAGTCTGTTTCCTAGTGCCGGTTTGAAGTTCCTGCAGTTTTCACTGTAAAACCGAGTTGCAGCTAGTACCTCGCAATATAAATGTATGGAGTGGAGATTGCAACTGAAAAGAAACTTTGTGTTCCCAAGAAGCTAGTTGAAGGCGGCTTTCACACACACTTATCCCTCAGAAATGAGCATGTGGAGAGACGTTCGTTCATCTAGCACAAAGGGAACGAGTTGCAGGAGAAACTTTTACTCTGGTTTCTCAGTCTGTTTCCTAGTGCCGGTTTCAAGTTCCTGCAGTTTTCACTGTAAAACCGAGTTGCAGCTAGTACTTCCCCATATATATGTATGGAGTGGAGTTTGCAACTGAAAAGTAACTTTGTGTTCCCAACAAGCTAGGTGAAGGACGGCTTTCACACACACTTATCTCTCAGAACTGAGCATGTGGAGAGACGTTCGTTCATCTAGCACAAAGGGAACGGGTTGCAGGAGAAACTTTTACTCTGGTTTCTCAGTCTGTTTCCTAGTGCCGGTTTGAAGTTCCTGCAGTTTTCACTGTAAAACCGAGTTGGAGCTAGTACCTCCCCATATATATGTATGGAGTGGAGTTAGCAACTGAAAAGAAACTTTGTGTTCCATAAAAGCTAGGTGAAGGACGGCTTTCACACACACTTATCTCTCAGAACCGAGCATGTGGAGAGACGTTCGTTCATCTAGCACAAAGGGAACGGGTTGCAGGAGAAACTTTTACTCTGGTTTCTCAGTCTGTTTCCTAGTGCCAGTTTGAAGTTCCTGCAGTTTTCACTGTAAAACCGAGTTGCAGCTAGTACCTCCCCATATAAATGTATGGAGTGGAGATTGCAACTGAAAAGTATCTTTGTGTTCCCAAAAGCTAGGTGAAGGACGGCTTTCACACACACTTATCTCTCAGAACTGAGCATGTGGAGAGACGTTCGTTCATCTAGCACAAAGGGAACGGATTGCAGGAGAAACTTTTACTCTGGTTTCTCAGTCTGTTTCCTAGTGCCGGTTTGAAGTTCCTGCAGTTTTCACTGTATAACCGATTTGCAGCTAGTACCTCCCCATATAAATGTATGGAGTGGAGATTGCAACTGAAAAGAATCTTTGTGTTCCCAACAAGCTAGGTGAAGGACGGCTTTCACACACACTTATCTCTCAGAACTGAGCATGTGGAGAGACGTTCGTTCATCTAGCACAAAGGGAACGGGTTGCAGGAGAAACTTTTACTCTGGTTTCTCAGTCTGTTTCCTAGTGCCGGTTTGAAGTTCCTGCAGTTTTCACTGTAAAACCGAGTTGCAGCTAGTACCTCGCAATATAAATGTAAGGAGTGGAGATTGCAACTGAAAAGAAACTTTGTGTTCCCAAGAAGCTAGTTGAAGGCGGCTTTCACACACACTTATCCCTCAGAAATGAGCATGTGGAGAGACGTTCGTTCATCTAGCACAAAGGGAACGGGTTGCAGGAGAAACTTTTACTCTGGTTTCTCAGTCTGTTTCCTAGTGCCGGTTTCAAGTTCCTGCAGTTTTCACTGTAAAACCGAGTTGCAGCTAGTACTTCCCCATATATATGTATGGAGTGGAGTTTGCAACTGAAAAGTAACTTTGTGTTCCCAACAAGCTAGGTGAAGGACGGCTTTCACACACACTTATCTCTCAGAACTGAGCATGTGGAGAGACGTTCGTTCATCTAGCACAAAGGGAACGGGTTGCAGGAGAAACTTTTACTCTGGTTTCTCAGTCTGTTTCCTAGTGCCGGTTTGAAGTTCCTGCAGTTTTCACTGTAAAACCGAGTTGGAGCTAGTACCTCCCCATATATATGTATGGAGTGGAGTTAGCAACTGAAAAGAAACTTTGTGTTCCATAAAAGCTAGGTGAAGGACGGCTTTCACACACACTTATCTCTCAGAACCGAACATGTGGAGAGACGTTCGTTCATCTAGCACAAAGGGAACGGGTTGCAGGAGAAACTTTTACTCTGGTTTCTCAGTCTGTTTCCTAGTGCCAGTTTGAAGTTCCTGCAGTTTTCACTGTAAAACCGAGTTGCAGCTAGTACCTCCCCATATAAATTTATGGAGTGGAGATTGCAACTGAAAAGTATCTTTGTGTTCCCAACAAGCTAGGTGAAGGACGGCTTTCACACACACTTATCTCTCAGAACTGAGCATGTGGAGAGACGTTCGTTCATCTAGCACAAAGGGAACGGATTGCAGGAGAAACTTTTACTCTGGTTTCTCAGTCTGTTTCCTAGTGCCGGTTTGAAGTTCCTGCAGTTTTCACTGTATAACCGATTTGCAGCTAGTACCTCCCCATATAAATGTATGGAGTGGAGATTGCAACTGAAAAGAATCTTTGTGTTCCCAACAAGCTAGGTGAAGGACGGCTTTCACACACACTTATCTCTCAGAACTGAGCATGTGGAGAGACGTTCGTTCATCTAGCACAAAGGGAACGGGTTTCAGGAGAAACTTTTACTCTGGTTTCTCAGTCTGTTTCCTAGTGCCGGTTTGAAGTTCCTGCAGTTTTCACTGTAAAACCGAGTTGCAGCTAGTACCTCCCCATATATATGTATGGAGTGGAGTTTACAACTGAAAAGAAACTTTCTGTTCCCAACAAGTTGGTGAAGGACGGCTTTCACACAAATTTATCTCTCAGAACTGAGCATGTCGAGAGACATTCGTTCATCTAGCACAAAGGGAACGGGTTGCAGGAGAAACTTTTACTCTGGTTTCTCAGTCTGTTTCCTAGTGCCGTTTTGAAGTTCCTGCAGTTTTCACTGTAAAACCGAGTTGCAGCTAGTACTTCCCCATATATATGTATGGAGTGGAGTTTGCAAATGAAAAGAAACTTTGTGTTCCCAACAAGCTAGTTGAAGGACGGCTTTCACACACACTTATCTCTCAGAACCAAGCATGTGGAGAGACGTTCATTCATCTAGCACAAAGGGAACGGGTTGCAGGGGAAACTTTTACTCTGGTTTCTCAGTCTGTTTCCTAGTGCCGGTTTGAAGTTCCTGCAGTTTTCACTGTAAAACCGAGTTGGAGCTAGTACCTCCCCGTATATAAGTATGGAGTGGAGGTTGCAACTGAAAAGAAACTTTGTGTTCCCAACAAGCTAGGTGAAGGACGGCTTTCACACACACTTATCTCTCAGAACTGAGCATGTGGAGAGAAGTTCGTTCATTTAGCACAAAGGGAACGGGTTGCAGGAAAAACTTTTACTCTGGTTTCTCAGTCTGTTTCCTAGTGCCGGTTTGAAGTTCCTGCAGTTTTCACTGTAAAACCGAGTTGCAGCTAGTACCTCCCCATATAAATGTATGGAGTGGAGTTTGCAACTGAAAAGAAACTTTGTGTTCCCAACAAGCTATGTGAAGGACGGCTTTCACACACACTTATCTCTCAGAACTAAGCATGTGGAGAGACGTTCGTTCATCTAGCACAAAGGGAACGTTTTGCAGGGGAAACTTTTACTCTGGTTTCTCAGTCTGTTTCCTAGTGCCGGTTTGAAGTTCCTGCAGTTTTCACTGTAAAACCGAGTTGCAGCTAGTACCTCCCCATATATATGTATGGAGTTGAGTTTGCAACTGAAAAGAAACTTTGTGTTCCCAACAAGCTAGGTGAAGGACGGCTTTCACACACATTATCTCTCAGAACCGAGCATGTGGAGAGATGTTCGTTCATCTAGCACAAAGGGAACGGGTTGCAGGAGAAACTTTTACTCTGGTTTCTCAGTCTGTTTCCTAGTGCCGGTTTGAAGTTCCTGCAGTTTTCACTGTAAAAACGAGTTGCAGCTAGTACCTCCACATATATATGTATGGAGTGGGGTTTGCAACTGAAAAGAAACTTTTTGTACCCTACAAGCTAGGTGAAGGACGGCTTTCACACCCACTTATCTCTCAGAACCGAGCATGTGGAGAGACGTTCGTTCATCTAGCACAAAGGGAACGGGTTGCAGGAGAAATTTTTACTCTGGTTTCTCAGTCTGTTTCCTAGTGCCGGTTTGAAGTTCCTGCAGTTTTCACTGTAAAAACGAGTTGCAGCTAGTACCTCCACATATATATGTATGGAGTGGAGTTTGCAACTGAAAAGAAACTTTGTGTTCCCTACAAGCTAGGTGAAGAACGGCTTTCACAACCACTTATCTCTCAGAACTGAGCATGTGGAGAGACGTTCGTTTATCTAGCACAAAAGGAACGGTTTGCAGGAGAAACTTTTACTCTGCTTTCTCAGTCTGTTTCCTAGTGCCGGTTTGAAGTTCCTGCAGTTTTCACTGTAAAACCGAGTTGGAGCTAGTATTTCCCCATATATATGTATGGAGTGGGGTTTGCAACTGAAAAGAAACTTTGTTTTCCCAACAAGCTAGGTGAAGAACGGCTTTCACACACACTTATCTCTCAGAACCGAGCATGTGGAGAGACGTTCGTTCATCTAGCACAAAGGGAACGGGTTGCAGGAGAAACTTTTACTCTGGTTTCTCAGTCTGTTTCCTAGTGCCGGTTTGAAGTTCCTGCAGTTTTCACTGTAAAACCGAGTTGGAGCTAGTACCTCCCGATATATATGTATGGAGTGGAGTTTGCAACTGAAAAGAAACTTTGTGTTCCCAACAAGCTAGGTGAAGGACGGCTTTCACACACACTTATCTCTCAGAACCGAGCATGTGGAGAGACGTTCGTTCATCTAGCACAAAGGGAACGGGTTGCAGGGGAAACTTTTACTCTGGTTTCTCAGTCTGTTTCCTAGAGCCGGTTTGAAGTTCCTGCAGTTTTCACTGTAAAACCGAGTTGCAGCTAGTACCTCCCCATATAAATGTATGGAGTGGAGTTTGCAACTGAAAAGAAACTTTGTGTACCCAACAAGATAGGTGAAGGTCGGCTTTCACACACACTTATCTCTCAGAACTGAGCATGTGGAGAGACGTTCGTTCATCTATCACAAAGGGAACGGGTTGCAGGAGAAACTTTTACTCTGGTTTCTCAGTCTGTTTCCTAGTGCCGGTTTGAAGTTCCTGCAGTTTTCACTGTAAAACCGAGTTGCAGCTAGTACCTCGCAATATAAATGTATGGAGTGGAGATTGCAACTGAAAAGAAACTTTGTGTTCCCAAGAAGCTAGTTGAAGGCGGCTTTCACACACACTTATCCCTCAGAAATGAGCATGTGGAGAGACGTTCGTTCATCTAGCACAAAGGGAACGGGTTGCAGGAGAAACTTTTACTCTGGTTTCTCAGTCTGTTTCCTAGTGCCGGTTTCAAGTTCCTGCAGTTTTCACTGTAAAACCGAGTTGCAGCTAGTACTTCCCCATATATATGTATGGAGTGGAGTTTGCAACTGAAAAGTAACTTTGTGTTCCCAACAAGCTAGGTGAAGGACGGCTTTCACACACACTTATCTCTCAGAACTGAGCATGTGGAGAGACGTTCGTTCATCTAGCACAAAGGGAACGGGTTGCAGGAGAAACTTTTACTCTGGTTTCTCAGGCTGTTTCCTAGTGCCGGTTTGAAGTTCCTGCAGTTTTCACTGTAAAACCGAGTTGGAGCTAGTACCTCCCCATATATATGTATGGAGTGGAGTTAGCAACTGAAAAGAAACTTTGTGTTCCATAAAAGCTAGGTGAAGGACGGCTTTCACACACACTTATCTCTCAGAACCGAGCATGTGGAGAGACGTTCGTTCATCTAGCACAAAGGGAACGGGTTGCAGGAGAAACTTTTACTCTGGTTTCTCAGTCTGTTTCCTAGTGCCAGTTTGAAGTTCCTGCAGTTTTCACTGTAAAACCGAGTTGCAGCTAGTACCTCCCCATATAAATGTATGGAGTGGAGATTGCAACTGAAAAGTATCTTTGTGTTCCCAACAAGCTAGGTGAAGGACGGCTTTCACACACACTTATCTCTCAGAACTGAGCATGTGGAGAGACGTTCGTTCATCTAGCACAAAGGGAACGGATTGCAGGAGAAACTTTTACTCTGGTTTCTCAGTCTGTTTCCTAGTGCCGGTTTGAAGTTCCTGCAGTTTTCACTGTATAACCGATTTGCAGCTAGTACCTCCCCATATAAATGTATGGAGTGGAGATTGCAACTGAAAAGAATCTTTGTGTTCCCAACAAGCTAGGTGAAGGACGGCTTTCACACACACTTATCTCTCAGAACTGAGCATGTGGAGAGACGTTCGTTCATCTAGCACAAAGGGAACGGGTTGCAGGAGAAACTTTTACTCTGGTTTCTCAGTCTGTTTCCTAGTGCCGGTTTGAAGTTCCTGCAGTTTTCACTGTAAAACCGAGTTGCAGCTAGTACCTCCCCATATATATGTATGGAGTGGAGTTTACAACTGAAAAGAAACTTTCTGTTCCCAACAAGTTGGTGAAGGACGGCTTTCACACAAACTTATCTCTCAGAACTGAGCATGTCGAGAGACGTTCGTTCATCTAGCACAAAGGGAACGGGTTGCAGGAGAAACTTTTACTCTGGTTTCTCAGTCTGTTTCCTAGTGCCGGTTTGAAGTTCCTGCAGTTTTCACTGTAAAAACGAGTTGCAGCTAGTACCTCCACATATATATGTATGGAGTGGAGTTTGCAACTGAAAAGAAACTTTGTGTACCCTACAAGCTAGGTGAAGGACGGCTTTCACACCCACTTATCTCTCAGAACCGAGCATGTGGAGAGACGTTCGTTCATCTAGCACAAAGGGAACGGGTTGCAGGAGAAACTTTTACTCTGATTTCTCAGTCTGTTTCCTAGTGCCGGTTTGAAGTTCCTGCAGTTTTCACTGTAAAACCGAGTTGCAGCTAGTACCTCCACATATATATGTATGGAGTGGAGTTTGCAACTGAAAAGAAACTTTGTGTTCCCTACAAGCTAGGTGAAGTACGGCTTTCACAACCACTTATCTCTCAGAACTGAGCATGTGGAGAGACGTTCGTTCATCTAGCACAAAAGGAACGGTTTGCAGGAGAAACTTTTACTCTGCTTTCTCAGTCTGTTTCCTAGTGCCGGTTTGAAGTTCCTGCAGTTTTCACTGTAAAACCGAGTTGGAGCTAGTATTTCCCCATATATATGTATGGAGTGGGGTTTGCAACTGAAAAGAAACTTTGTGTTCCCAACAAGCTAGGTGAAGAACGGCTTTCACACACACTTATCTCTCAGAACCGAGCATGTGGAGAGACGTTCGTTCATCTAGCACAAAGGGAACGTGTTGCAGGAGAAACTTTTACTCTGGTTTCTCAGTCTGTTTCCTAGTGCCGGTTTGAAGTTCCTGCAGTTTTCACTGTAAAACCGAGTTGGAGCTTGTACCTCCCCATATATATGTATGGAGTGGAGTTTGCAACTGAAAAGAAACTTTGTGTTCCCAACAAGCTAGGTGAAGGACGGCTTTCACACACTCTTATCTCTCAGAACCGAGCATGTGGAGAGACGTTCGTTCATCTAGCACAAAGGGAACGGGTTGCAGGGGAAACTTTTACTCTGGTTTCTCAGTCTGTTTCCTAGAGCCGGTTTGAAGTTCCTGCAGATTTCACTGTAAAACCGAGTTGCAGCTAGTACCTCCCCATATAAATGTATGGAGTGGAGTTTGCAACTGAAAAGAAACTTTGTGTTCCCAACAAGCTAGGTGAAGTTCGGCTTTCACACACACTTATCTCTCAGAACTGAGCATGTGGAGAGACGTTCGTTCATCTAGCACAAATGGAACGGGTTGCAGGAGAAACTTTTACTCTGGTTTCTCAGTCTGTTTCCTAGTGCCGGTTTGAAGTTCCTGCAGTTTTCACTGTAAAACCGAGTTGCAGCTACTACCTCCCCATATAAATGTATGGAGTGGAGATTGCAACTGAAAAGAATCTTTGTGTTCCCAACAAGCTAGGTGAAGGACGGCTTTCACACACACTTATCTCTCAGAACTGAGCATGTGGAGAGACGTTCGTTCATCTAGCACAAAGGGAACGGGTTGCAGGAGAAACTTTTACTCTGGTTTCTCAGTCTGTTTCCTAGTGCCGGTTTGAAGTTCCTGCAGTTTTCACTGTAAAACCGAGTTGCAGCTAGTACCTCCCCATATATATGTATGGAGTGGAGTTTACAACTGAAAAGAAACTTTCTGTTCCCAACAAGTTGGTGAAAGACGGCTTTCACACAAAATTATCTCTCAGAACTGAGCATGTCGAGAGACGTTCGTTCATCTAGCACAAAGGGAACGGGTTGCAGGAGAAACTTTTACTCTGGTTTCTCAGTCTGTTTCCTAGTGCCGGTTTGAAGTTCCTGCAGTTTTCACTGTAAAAACGAGTTGCAGCTAGTACCTCCACATATATATGTATGGAGTGGAGTTTGCAACTGAAAAGAAACTTTGTGTACCCTACAAGCTAGGTGAAGGACGGCTTTCACACCCACTTATCTCTCAGAACCGAGCATGTGGAGAGACGTTCGTTCATCTAGCACAAAGGGAACGGGTTGCAGGAGAAACTTTTACTCTGGTTTCTCAGTCTGTTTCCTAGTGCCGGTTTGAAGTTCCTGCAGTTTTCACTGTAAAAACGAGTTGCAGCTAGTAGCTCCACATATATATGTATGGAGTGGAGTTTGCAACTGAAAAGAAACTTTGTGTTCCCTACAAGCTAGGTGAAGTACGGCTTTCACAACCACTTATCTCTCAGAACTGAGCATGTGGAGAGACGTTCGTTCATCTAGCACAAAAGGAACGGTTTGCAGGAGAAACTTTTACTCTGCTTTCTCAGTCTGTTTCCTAGTGCCGGTTTGAAGTTCCTGCAGTTTTCACTGTAAAACCGAGTTGGAGCTAGTATTTCCCCATATATATGTATGGAGTGGGGTTTGCAACTGAAAAGAAACTTTGTGTTCCCAACAAGCTAGGTGAAGAACGGCTTTCACACACACTTATCTCTCAGAACCGAGCATGTGGAGAGACGTTCGTTCATCTAGCACAAAGGGAACGTGTTGCAGGAGAAACTTTTACTCTGGTTTCTCAGTCTGTTTCCTAGTGCCGGTTTGAAGTTCCTGCAGTTTTCACTGTAAAACCGAGTTGGAGCTTGTACCTCCCCATATATATGTATGGAGTGGAGTTTGCAACTGAAAAGAAACTTTGTGTTCCCAACAAGCTAGGTGAAGGACGGCTTTCACACACACTTATCTCTCAGAACCGAGCATGTGGAGAAACGTTCGTTCATCTAGCACAAAGGGAACGGGTTGCAGGGGAAACTTTTACTCTGGTTTCTCAGTCTGTTTCCTAGAGCCGGTTTGAAGTTCCTGCAGATTTCACTGTAAAACCGAGTTGCAGCTAGTACCTCCCCATATAAATGTATGGAGTGGAGTTTGCAACTGAAAAGAAACTTTTTGTTCCCAACAAGCTAGGTGAAGTTCGGCTTTCACACACACTTATCTCTCAGAACTGAGCATGTGGAGAGACGTTCGTTCATCTAGCACAAATGGAACGGGTTGCAGGAGAAACTTTTACTCTGGTTTCTCAGTCTGTTTCCTAGTGCCGGTTTGAAGTTCCTGCAGTTTTCACTGTAAAACCGAGTTGCAGCTAGTACCTCCCCATATAAATGTATGGAGTGGAGATTGCAACTGAAAAGAAACTTTGTGTTCAAAACAAGCTAGTTGAAGGACGGCTTTCACACACACTTATCTCTCAGAACTGAGCATGTGGAGAGACGTTCGTTCATCTAGCACAAAGGGAACGGGTTGCAGGAGAAATTTTACTCTGGTTTCTCAGTCTGTTTCCTAGTGCCGGTTTGAACTTCCTGCAGTTTTCACTGTAAAACCGAGTTGCAGCTAGTACCTCGCCATATATATGTATGGAGTGGAGTTTGCAACTGAAAAGAAACTTTCTGTTCCCAACAAGCTAGGTGAAGTACGGCTTTCACACACACTTATCTCTCAGAACTGAGCATGTGGAGAGACGTTCGTTCATCTAGCACAAAGGGAACGGGTTGCAGGAGAAACTTTTACTCTGGTTTCTCAGTCTGTTTCCTAGTGCCGGTTTGAAGTTCCAGCAGTTTTCACTGTAAAACCGAGTTGCAGCTAGTACCTCCCCATATATATGTATGGAGTGGAGTTTGCAACTGAAAAGTAACTTTGTGTTCCCAACAAGCTAGGTGAAGGACGGCTTTCACACACACTAATCTCTTCAGAACTGAGCATGTGGAGAGACGTTCGTTCATCTATCACAAAGGGAACGGGTTGCAGGAGAAACTTTTACTCTGGTTTCTCAGTCTGTTTCCTAGTGCCGGTTTGAAGTTCCTGCAGTTTTCACTGTAAAACCGAGTTGGAGCTAGTACCTCCCCATATATATGTATGGAGTGGAGTTAGCAACTGAAAAGAAACTTTGTGTTCCCAACATGCTAGGTGAAGGACGGCTTTCACACACACTTATCTCTCAGAACCGAGCATGTGGATAGACGTTCGTTCATCTAGCACAAAGGGAACGGGTTTCTGGAGAAACTTTTACTCTGGTTTCTCAGTCTGTTTCCTAGTGCCGGTTTGAAGTTCCTGCAGTTTTCACTGTAAAACCGAGTTGCAGCTAGTACCTCCCCATATATATGTATGGAGTGGAGTTTGCAACTGAAAAGAAACTTTGTGTTCCCAACAAGCTAGGTGAAGGACGGCTTTCACACACACTTATCTCTCAGAACTGAGCATGTGGAGAGACGTTCGTTCATCTAGCACAAAGGGAACGGGTTGCAGGAGAAACTTTTACTCTGGTTTCTCAGTCTGTTTCCTATTCCGGTTTGAAGTTCCTGCAGTTTTCACTGTAAAACATATTTGGAGCTAGTACCTCCCCATATATATGTATGGAGTGAAGTTTGCAACTGAAAAGATACTTTGTGTTCCCAACAAGCTAGGTGAAGGACGGCTTTCACACACACTTATCTCTCAGAACCGAGCATTTGGAGAGACGTTCGTTCATCTAGCAAAAAGGGAACGGGTTGCAGGGGAAACTTTTACTCTGGTTTCTCAGTCTGTTTCCTAGTGCCGGTTTGAAGTTCCTGCAGTTTTCACTGTAAAACCGAGTTGCAGCTAGTACCTCCCCATATATATGTATGGAGTGGAGTTAGCAACTGAAAAGAATCTTTGTGTTCCCAACAAGCTAATTGAAGGACGGCTTTCACACACACTTATCTCTCAGAACTGAGCATGTGGAGAGACGTTCGTTCATCTAGCACAAATGGAACGGGTTGCAGGAGAAACTTTTACTCTGGTTTCTCAGTCTGTTTCCTAGTGCCGTTTTGAAGTTCTTGCAGTTTTCACTGTAAAATATATTTGGAGCTAGTACCTCCCCATATATATGTATGGAGTGGAGTTTGCAACTGAAAAGAAACTTTGTGTTCCCAACAAGCTAGGTGAAGGACGGCTTTCACACACACTTATCTCTCAGAACTGAGCATGTGGAGAGACGTTCGTTCATCTAGCACAAAGGGAACGGGTTGCAGGAGAAACTTTTACTCTGGTTTCCCAGTCTGTTTCCTAGTGCCGGTTTGAAGTTCCTGCAGTTTTCACTGTAAAACATATTTGGAGCTAGTACCTCCCCATATATATGTATGGAGTGGAGTTTGCAACTGAAAAGATACTTTGTGTTCCCAACAAGCTAGGTGAAGAACGGCTTTCACACACACTTATCTCTCAGAACCGAGCATTTGGAGAGACGTTCGTTCATCTAGCACAAAGGGAACGGGTTGCAGGGGAAACTTTTACTCTGGTTTCTCAGTCTGTTTCCTAGTGCCGGTTTGAAGTTCCTGCAGTTTTCACTGTAAAACCGAGTTGGAGCTAGTACCTCCCCATATATATGTATGGAGTGGAGTTTGCAACTGAAAAGAAACTTTGTGTTCCCAACAAGCTAGTTGAAGGACGGCTTTCACACACACTTATCTCTCAGAACCGAGCATGTGGAGAGACGTTCGTTCATCTAGCACAAAGGGAACGGGCTGCAGGGGAAACTTTTACTCTGGTTTCTCAGTCTGTTTCCTAGTGCCGGTTTGAAGTTCCTGCAGTTTTCACTGTAAAACCGAGTTGCAGCTAGTACCTCCCCATATATATGTATGGAGTGGAGTTTGCAACTGAAAAGAAACTTTGTGTTCCCAACAAGCTAGGTGAAGGACGGCTTTCACACACACTTATCTCTCAGAACTGAGCATGTGGAGAGACGTTCGTTCATCTAGCACAAAGGGAACGGGTTGCAGGAGAAACTTTTACTCTGGTTTCTCAGTCTGTTTCCTATTCCGGTTTGAAGTTCCTGCAGTTTTCACTGTAAAACATATTTGGAGCTAGTACCTCCCCATATATATGTATGGAGTGAAGTTTGCAACTGAAAAGATACTTTGTGTTCCCAACAAGCTAGGTGAAGGACGGCTTTCACACACACTTATCTCTCAGAACCGAGCATTTGGAGAGACGTTCGTTCATCTAGCAAAAAGGGAACGGGTTGCAGGGGAAACTTTTACTCTGGTTTCTCAGTCTGTTTCCTAGTGCCGGTTTGAAGTTCCTGCAGTTTTCACTGTAAAACCGAGTTGCAGCTAGTACCTCCCCATATATATGTATGGAGTGGAGTTAGCAACTGAAAAGAATCTTTGTGTTCCCAACAAGCTAATTGAAGGACGGCTTTCACACACACTTATCTCTCAGAACTGAGCATGTGGAGAGACGTTCGTTCATCTAGCACAAATGGAACGGGTTGCAGGAGAAACTTTTACTCTGGTTTCTCAGTCTGTTTCCTAGTGCCGTTTTGAAGTTCTTGCAGTTTTCACTGTAAAATATATTTGGAGCTAGTACCTCCCCATATATATGTATGGAGTGGAGTTTGCAACTGAAAAGAAACTTTGTGTTCCCAACAAGCTAGGTGAAGGACGGCTTTCACACACACTTATCTCTCAGAACTGAGCATGTGGAGAGACGTTCGTTCATCTAGCACAAAGGGAACGGGTTGCAGGAGAAACTTTTACTCTGGTTTCCCAGTCTGTTTCCTAGTGCCGGTTTGAAGTTCCTGCAGTTTTCACTGTAAAACATATTTGGAGCTAGTACCTCCCCATATATATGTATGGAGTGGAGTTTGCAACTGAAAAGATACTTTGTGTTCCCAACAAGCTAGGTGAAGAACGGCTTTCACACACACTTATCTCTCAGAACCGAGCATTTGGAGAGACGTTCGTTCATCTAGCACAAAGGGAACGGGTTGCAGGGGAAACTTTTACTCTGGTTTCTCAGTCTGTTTCCTAGTGCCGGTTTGAAGTTCCTGCAGTTTTCACTGTAAAACCGAGTTGGAGCTAGTACCTCCCCATATATATGTATGGAGTGGAGTTTGCAACTGAAAAGAAACTTTGTGTTCCCAACAAGCTAGTTGAAGGACGGCTTTCACACACACTTATCTCTCAGAACCGAGCATGTGGAGAGACGTTCGTTCATCTAGCACAAAGGGAACGGGCTGCAGGGGAAACTTTTACTCTGGTTTCTCAGTCTGTTTCCTAGTGCCGGTTTGAAGTTCCTGCAGTTTTCACTGTAAAACCGAGTTGGAGCTAGTACCTCCCCGTATATAAGTATGGAGTGGAGGTTTCAACTGAAAAGAAACTTTGTGTTCCCAACAAGCTAGGTGAAGGACGGCTTTCACACACACTTATCTCTCAGAACTGAGCATGTGGAGAGACGTTCGTTCATCTAGCACAAAGGGAACCTTTTGCAGGGGAAACTTTTACTCTGGTTTCTCAGTCTGTTTCCTAGTGCCGGTTTGAAGTTCCTGCAGTTTTCACTGTAAAACATATTTGGAGCTAGTACCCCATATATATGTATGGAGTGGAGTTTGCAACTGAAAAGATACTTTGTGTTCCCAACAAGCTAGGTGAAGGACGGCTTTCACACACATTTATCTCTCAGAACCGAGCATTTGGAGAGACGTTCGTTCATCTAGCACAAAGGGAATGGGTTGCAGGGGAAACTTTTACTCTGGTTTCTCAGTCTGTTTCCTAGTGCCGGTTTGAAGTTCCTGCAGTTTTCACTGTAAAACCGAGTTGCAGCTAGTACCTCCCCATATAAATGTATGGAGTGGAGATTGCAACTGAAAAGAAACTTTTTGTTCCCAACAAGCTAGGTGAAGGACGGCTTTCACACACACTTATCTCTCAGAACTGAGCATGTGGAGAGACGTTCGTTCATCTAGCACAAAGGGAACGGGTTGCAGGATAAATTTTACTCTGGTTTCTCAGTCTGTTTCCTAGTGCCGGTTTGAATTTCCTGCAGTTTTCACTGTAAAACCGAGTTGCAGCTAGTACCTCCCCATATATATGTATGGAGTGGAGTTTGCAACTGAAAAGAAACTTTATGTTCCCAACAAGTTGGTGAAGGACGGCTTTCACACACATTTATCTCTCAGAACTGAGCATGTGGAGACACGTTCGTTCATCTAGCACAAAGGGAACGGGTTGCAGGAGAAACTTTTACTCTGGTTTCTCAGTCTGTTTCCTAGTGCCGCTTTGAAGTTCCTGCAGTTTTCACTGTAAAACCGAGTTGCAGCTAGTACCTCCCCATATATATGTATGGAGTGGAGTTTGCAACTGAAAAGTAACTTTGTGTTCCCAACAAGCTAGGTGAAGGACGGCTTTCACACACACTTATCTCTCAGAACTGAGCATGTGGAGAGACGTTCGTTCATCTAGCACAAAGGGAACGGATTGCAGGAGAAACTTTTACTCTGGTTTCTCAGTCTGTTTCCTAGTGCCGGTTTGAAGTTCCTGCAGTTTTCACTGTAAAACATATTTGGAGCTAGTACCTCCCCATATATATGTATGGAGTGGAGTTTGCAACTGAAAAGAAACTTTATGTTCCCAACAAGTTGGTGAAGGACGGCTTTCACACACACTTATCTCTCAGAACTGAGCATGTGGAGACACGTTCGTTCATCTAGCACAAAGGGAACGGGTTGCAGGAGAAACTTTTACTCTGGTTTCTCAGTCTGTTTCCTAGTGCCGCTTTGAAGTTCCTGCAGTTTTCACTGTAAAACCGAGTTGCAGCTTGTACCTCCCCTTATATATGTATGGAGTGGAGTTTGCAACTGAAAAGTAACTTTGTGTTCCCAACAAGCTAGGTGAAGGACGGCTTTCACACACACTTATCTCTCAGAACTGAGCATGTGGAGAGACGTTCGTTCATCTAGCACAAAGGGAACGGGTTGCAGGAGAAACTTTTACTCTGGTTTCCCAGTCTGTTTCCTAGTGCCGGTTTGAAGTTCCTGCAGTTTTCACTGTAAAACATATTTGGAGCTAGTACCTCCCCATATATATGTATGGAGTGGAGTTTGCAACTGAAAAGATACTTTGTGTTCCCAACAAGCTAGGTGAAGGAGGGCTTTCACACCCACTTATCTCTCAGAACCGAGCATTTGGAGAGACGTTCGTTCATCTAGCACAAAGGGAACGGGTTGCAGGGGAAACTTTTACTCTGGTTTCTCAGTCTGTTTCCTAGTGCCGGTTTGAAGTTCCTGCAGTTTTCACTGTAAAACCGAGTTGGAGCTAGTACCTCCCCATATATATGTATGGAGTGGAGTTTGCAACTGAAAAGAAACTTTGTGTTCCCAACAAGCTAGTTGAAGGACGGCTTTCACACACACTTATCTTTCAGAACCGAGCATGTGGAGAGACGTTCGTTCATCTAGCACAAAGGGAACGGGCTGCAGGGGAAACTTTTACTCTGGTTTCTCAGTCTGTTTCCTAGTGCCGGTTTGAAGTTCCTGCAGTTTTCACTGTAAAACCGAGTTGGAGCTAGTACCTCCCCGTATATAAGTATGGAGTGGAGGTTTCAACTGAAAAGAAACTTTGTGTTCCCAACAAGCTAGGTGAAGGACGGCTTTCACACACACTTATCTCTCAGAACTGAGCATGTGGAGAGACGTTCGTTCATCTAGCACAAAGGGAACGTTTTGCAGGGGAAACTTTTACTCTGGTTTCTCAGTCTGTTTCCTAGTGCCGGTTTGAAGTTCCTGCAGTTTTCACTGTAAAACCGAGTTGGAGCTAGTACCTCCCCATATATATGTATGGAGTGGAGTTTGCAACTGAAAAGAAACTTTGTGTTCCCAACAAGCTAGTTGAAGGACGGCTTTCACACACACTTATCTCTCAGAACTGAGCATGTGGAGAGACGTTCGTTCATCTAGCACAAAGGGAACGGGTTGCAGGAGAAACATTTACTCTGGTTTCCCAGTCTGTTTCCTAGTGCCGGTTTGAAGTTCCTGCAGTTTTCACTGTAAAACTTATTTGGAGATAGTACCTCCCCATATATATGTATGGAGTGGAGTTTGCAACTGAAAAGATACTTTGTGTTCCCAACAAGCTAGGTGAAGAACGGCTTTCACACACACTTATCTCTCAGAACCGAGCATTTGGAGAGACGTTCGTTCATCTAGCACAAAGGGAACGGGTTGCAGGGGAAACTTTTACTCTGGTTTCTCAGTCTGTTTCCTAGTGCCGGTTTGAAGTTCCTGCAGTTTTCACTGTAAAACCGAGTTGGAGCTAGTACTTCCCCATATATATGTATGGAGTGGGGTTTGCAACTGAAAAGAAACTTTGTGTTCCCAACAAGCTAGTTGAAGGACGGCTTTCACACACACTTATCTCTCAGAACCGAGCATGTGGAGAGACGTTCGTTCATCTAGCACAAAGGGAACGGGTTGCAGGAGAAACTTTTACTCTGGTTTCTCAGTCTGTTTCCTAGTGCCGGTTTGAAGTTCCTGCAGTTTTCACTGTAAAACCGAGTTGGAGCTAGAACCTCCCCGTATATAAGTATGGAATATAGGTTTCAACTGAAAAGAAACTTTGTGTTCCCAACAAGCTAGGTGAAGGACGGCTTTCACACACACTTATCTCTCAGAACTGAGCATGTGGAGAGACGTTCGTTCATCTAGCACAAAGGGAACGTTTTGCAGGGGAAACTTTTACTCTGGTTTCTCAGTCTGTTTCCTAGTGCCGGTTTGAAGTTCCTGCAGTTTTCACTGTAAAACCGAGTTGGAGCTAGTACCTCCCCATATATATGTATGGAGTGGTGTTTGCAACTGAAAAGAAACTTTGTGTTCCCAACAAGCTAGTTGAAGGACGGCTTTCACACACACTTATCTCTCAGAACCGAGCATGTGGAGAGACGTTCGTTCATCTAGCACAAAGGGAACGGGTTGCAGGGGAAATTTTACTCTGGTTTCTCAGTCTTTTTCCTAGTGCCGGTTTGAATTTCCTGCAGTTTTCACTGTAAAACCGAGTTGGAGCTAGTACCTCCCCGTATATAAGTATGGAGTGGAGGTTGCAACTGAAAAGAAACTTTGTGTTCCCAACAAGCTAGGTGAAGGACGGCTTTCACACACACTTATCTCTCAGAACTGAGCATGTGGAGAGACGTTCGTTCATTTAGCACAAAGGAACGGGTTGCAGGAGAAACTTTTACTCTGGTTTCTCAGTCTGTTTCCTAGTGCCGGTTTGAAGTTCCTGCAGTTTTCACTGTAAAACCGAGTTGCAGCTAGTACCTCCCCATATAAATGAATGGAGTGGAGTTTGCAACTGAAAAGAAACTTTGTGTTCCCAACAAGCTAGGTGAAGGACGGCTTTCACACACACTTTTCTCACAGATCTGAGCATGTGGAGAGACGTTCGTTCATCTAGCACAAAGGGAACGGGTTGCAGGAGAAACTTTTACTCTGGTTTCTCAGACTGTTTCCTAGTGCCGGTTTGAAGTTCCTGCAGTTTTCACTGTAAAACCGAGTTGCAGCTTGTACCTCCCCATATATATGTATGGAGTGGAGTTTGCAACTGAAAAGAAACTTTCTGTTCCCAACAAGTTGGTGAAGGACGGCTTTCACACATACTTATCTCTCAGAAATGAGCATGTGGAGAGACGTTCGTTCATCTAGCACAAAGGGAACGGGTTGCAGGAGAAACTTTTACTCTGGTTTCTCAGTCTGTTTCCTAGTGCCGGTTTGAAGTTCCTGCAGTTTTCACTGTAAAACCGAGTTGCAGCTAGTACCTCCCCATATATATGTATGGATTGGAGTTTGCAACTGAAAAGTAACTTTGTGTTCCAAACAAGCAAGGTGAAGGACGGCTTTCACACACACTTATCTCTCAGAACTGAGCATGTGGAGAGACTTTCGTTCATCTAGCACAAAAGGAACGGGTTGCAGGAGAAACTTTTGCTCTGGTTTCTCAGTCTGTTTCCTAGTGCCGGTTTGAAGTTCCTGCAGTTTTCACTGTAAAACCGAGTTGGAGCTAGTACCTCCCCATATATATGTATGGAGTGGAGTTAGCAACTGAAAAGAAACTTTGTGTTCCCAACAAGCTAGGTGAAGGACGGCTTTCACACACACTTATCTCTCAGAACCGAGCATGTGGAGAGACGTTCGTTCATCTAGCACAAAGGGAACGGGTTGCAGGAGAAACTTTTACTCTGGTTTCTCAGTCTGTTTCCTAGTGCCGGTTTGAAGTTCCTGCAGTTTTCACTGTAAAATCGAGTTGGAGCTATTACCTCCCCATATATATGTATGGAGTGGAGTTAGCAACTGAAAAGAAACTTTGTGTTCCCAACAAGCTAGGTGAAGGACGGCTTTCACACACACTTATCTCTCAGAACCGAGCATGTGGAGAGACGTTCGTTCATCTAGCACAAAGGGAACGGGTTGCAGGAGAAACTTTTACTCTGGTTTCTCAGTCTGTTTCCTAGTGCCGGTTTGAATTTCCTGCAGTTTTCACTGTAAAACTGAGTTGCAGCTAGTACCTCCCCATATAAATGTATGGAGTGGACATTGCAACTGAAAAGAATCTTTGTGTTCCCAACAAGCTAGGTGAAGGACGGCATTCACACACACTTATCTCTCAGAACCGAGCATGTGGAGAGACGTTCGTTCATCTAGCACAAAGGGAACGGGTTGCAGGAGAAACTTTTACTCTGGTTTCTCAGTCTGTTTCCTAGTGCCAGTTTGAAGTTCCTGCAGTTTTCACTGTAAAACCGATTTGCAGCTAGTACCTCCCCATATAAATGTATGGAGTGGAGATTGCAACTGAAAAGAATCTTTGTGTTCCCAACAAGCTAAGTGAAAGACGGCTTTCACACACACTTATCTCTCAGAACTGAGCATGTGGAGAGACGTTCGTTCATCTAGCACAAAGGGAACGGGTTGCAGGAGAAACTTTTACTCTGGTTTCTCAGTCTGTTTCCTAGTGCCGGTTTGAAGTTCCTGCAGTTTTCACTGTAAAACCGAGTTGCAGCTAGTACCTCCCCATATATATGTATGGAGTGGAGTTTGCAACTGAAAAGAAACTTTCTGTTCCCATCAAGTTGGTGAAGGAAGGCTTTCACACACACTTATCTCTCAGAACTGAGCATGTGGAGAGACGTTCGTTCATCTAGCACAAAGGGAACGGGTTGCAGGAGAAACTTTTACTCTGGTTTCTCAGTCTGTTTCCTAGTGCCGGTTTGAAGTTCCTGCAGTTTTCACTGTAAAACCGAGTTGGAGCTAGTACCTCCCCATATATATGTATGGAGTGGAGTTTGCAACTGAAAAGTAACTTTGTGTTCCCAACAAGCTAGGTGAAGGACGGCTTTCACACACACTTATCTCTCAGAACCGAGCATGTGAAGAGACGTTCGTTCGTCTAGCACAAAGGGAACGGGTTGCAGGAGAAACTTTTACTCTGATTTCTCAGTCTGTTTCCTAGTGCCGGTTTGAAGTTCCTGCAGTTTTCACTGTAAAACCGAGTTGGAGTTAGTACCTCCCCATATATATGTATGGAGTGGAGTTTGCAACTGAAAAGAAACTTTGTGTTCCCAACAAGCTAGGTGAAGGACGGCTTTAACACACACTTATTTCTCAGAACCGAGCATGTGGAGAGACGTTCGTTCATCTAGCACAAAGGGAACGGGTTGCAGGAGAAACTTTTACTCTGGTTTCTCAGTCTGTTTCCTAGTGCCGGTTTGAAGTTCCTGCAGTTTTCACTGTAAAACCGAGTTGCACGTAGTACCTCCCCATATAAATGTATGGAGTGGAGTTTGCAACTGAAAAGAAACTTTGTGTTCCCAACAAGCTAGGTGAAGGACGGCTTTCACACACACTTAACTCTCAGAACTGAGCATGTTTAGAGACGTTCTTTCATCTAGCACAAAGGGAACGGGTTGCAGGAGAAACTTTTACTCTGGTTTCTCAGTCTGTTTCCTAGTGCCGGTTTGAAGTTCCTGCAGTTTTCACTGTAAAACCGAGTTGCAGCTAGTACCTCCCCATATAAATATATGGAGTGGAGATTGCAACTGAAAAGAAACTTTGTGTTCCCAACAAGCTAGGTGAAGGACGGCTTTCACACACACTTATCTCTCAGAACTGAGCATGTGGAGAGACGTTCGTTCATCTAGCACAAAGGGAACGGGTTGCAGGAGAAACTTTTACTCTGGTTTCTCAGTCTGTTTCCTAGTGCCGCTTTGAAGTTCCTGCAGTTTTCACTGTAAAACCGAGTTGCAGCTAGTACCTCCCCATATATATGTATGGAGTGGAGTTTGCAACTGAAAAGAAACTTTCTGTTCCCAACAAGTTGGTGAAGGACGGCTTTCACACACACTTATCTCTCAGAACTGAGCATGTGGAGAGACGTTCGTTCATCTAGCACAAAGGGAACGGGTTGCAGGAGAAACTTTTACTCTGGTTTCTCAGTCTGTTTCCTAGTGCCGGTTTGAAGTTCCTGCAGGTTTCACTGTAAAACCGAGTTGCAGCTAGTACCTCCCCATATATATGTATGGAGTGGAGTTTGCAACTGAAAAGTAACTTTGTGTTCCCAACAAGCTAGGTGAAGGACGGCTTTCACACACTCTTATCTCTCAGAACTGAGCATGTGGAGAGACGTTCGTTCATCTAGCACAAAGGGAACGGGTTGCAGGAGAAACTTTTACTCTGGTTTCTCAGTCTGTTTCCTAGTGCCGGTTTGAAGTTCCTGCAGTTTTCACTGTAAAAACGAGTTGCAGCTAGTACCTCCCCATATATATGTATGGAGAGGAGTTAGCAACTGAAAAGAATCTTTGTGTTCCCAACAAGCTAGGTGAAGGACGGCTTTCACACACACTTATCTCTCAGAACCGAGCATGTGGAGAGACGTTCGTTCATCTAGCACAAAGGTAACGGGTTGCAGGAGAAACTTTTACTCTGGTTTCTCAGTCTGTTTCCTAGTGCCGGTTTGAAGTTCCTGCAGTTTTCACTGTAAAACCGAGTTGGAGCTAGTACCTCCCCATATATATGTATGGAGTGGAGTTAGCAAGTGAAAAGAAACTTTGTGTTCCCAACAAGCTAGGTGAAGGACGGCTTTCACACACACTTATCTCTCAGAACCGAGCATGTGGAGAGACGTTCGTTCATCTAGCACAAAGGGAACGGGTTGCAGGAGAAACTTTTACTCTGGTTTCTCAGTCTGTTTCCTAGTGCCGGTTTGAAGTTCCTGCAGTTTTCACTGTAAAACCGAGTTGCAGCTAGTACCTCCCCATATAAATCTATGGAGTGGAGATTGCAAATGAAAAGAATCTTTGTGTTCCCAACAAGCTAGGTGAAGGACGGCATTCACACACACTTATCTCTCAGAACCGAGCATGTGGAGAGACGTTCGTTCATCTAGCACAAAGGGAACGGGTTGCAGGAGAAACTTTTACTCTGGTTTCTCAGTCTGTTTCCTAGTGCCAGTTTGAAGTTCCTGCAGTTTTCACTGTAAAACCGAGTTGCAGCTAGTACCTCCCCATATAAATGTATGGAGTGGAGATTGCAACTGAAAAGTATCTTTGTGTTCCCAACAAGCTAGGTGAAGGACGGCTTTCACACAAACTTATCTCTCAGAACTGAGCATGTGGAGAGACGTTCGTTCATCTAGCACAAAGGGAACGGGTTGCAGGAGAAACTTTTACTCTGGTTTCTCAGTCTGTTTCCTAGTGCCGGTTTGAAGTTCCTGCAGTTTTCACTGTAAAACCGAGTTGCAGCTAGTACCTCCCCATATATATGTATGGAGTGGAGTTTGCAACTGAAAAGAAACTTTCTGTTCCCAACAAGTTGGTGAAGGACGGCTTTCACACACACTTATCTCTCAGAACTGAGCATGTGGAGAGACGTTCGTTCATCTAGCACAAAGGGAACGCGTTGCAGGAGAAACTTTTACTCTGGTTTCTCAGTCTGTTTCCTAGTGCCGGTTTGAAGTTCCTGCAGTTTTCACTGTAAAACCGAGTTGCAGCTAGTACCTCCCCATATATATGTATGGAGTGGAGTTTGCAACTTAAAAGTAACTTTGTGTTCCCAACAAGCTAGGTGAAAGACGGCTTTCACACACACTTATCTCTCAGAACTGAGCATGTGGAGAGACGTTCGTTCATCTAGCACAAAGGGAACGGGTTGCAGGAGAAACTTTTACTCTGGTTTCTCAGTCTGTTTCCTAGTGCCGGTTTGAAGTTCCTGCAGTTTTCACTGTAAAACCGAGTTGGAGCTAGTACCTCCCCATATATATGTATGGAGTGGAGTTAGCAACTTAAAAGGAACTTTGTGTTCCCAACAAGCTAGGTGAAGGACGGCTTTCACACACACTTATCTCTCAGAACTGAGCATGTGGAGAGACGTTCGTTCATCTAGCACAAAGGGAATGGGTTGCAGGAGAAATTTTACTCTGGTTTCTCAGTCTGTTTCCTAGTGCCGGTTTGAAGTTCCTGCAGTTTTCACTGTAAAACCGAGTTGCAGCTAGAACCTCCCCATATATATGTATGGAGTGGAGTTTGCAACTGAAAAGTAACTTTGTGTTCCCAACAAGCTAGGTGAAGGACGGCTTTCACACACACTTATCTCTCAGAACTGAGCATGTGGAGAGACGTTCGTTCATCTAGCACAAAGGGAACGGGTTGCAGGAGAAACTTTTACTCTGGTTTCTCAGTCTGTTTCCTAGTGCCGGTTTGAAGTTCCTGCAGTTTTCACTGTAAAACATATTTGGAGCTAGTACCTCCCCATATATATGTATGGAGTGGAGTTTGCAACTGAAAAGATACTTTGTGTTCCCAACAAGCTAGGTGAAGGACGGCTTTCACACCCACTTATCTCTCAGAACCGAGCATTTGGAGAGACGTTCGTTCATCTAGCACAAAGGGAACGGGTTTCAGGGGAAACTTTTATTCTGGTTTCTCAGTCTGTTTCCTAGTGCCGGTTTGAAGTTCCTGCAGTTTTCACTGTAAAACCGAGTTGCAGCTAGTACCTCCCCATATATATGTATGGAGTGGAGTTTGCAACTGAAAAGAATCTTTGTGTTCCCAACAAGCTAATTGAAGGACGGCTTTCACACAAACTTATCTCTCAGAACTGAGCATGTGGGGAGACGTTCGTTCATCTAGCACAAATGGAACGGGTTGCAGGAGAAACTTTTACTCTGGTTTCTCAGTCTGTTTCCTAGTGCCGCTTTGAAGTTCCTGCAGTTTTCACTGTAAAACCGAGTTGCAGCTAGTACCTCCCCATATATATGTATGGAGTGGAGTTTGCAACTGAAAAGAAACTTTCTGTTCCCAACAAGTTGGTGAAGGACGGCTTTCACACACACTTATCTCTCAGAACTGAGCATGTGGAGAGACGTTCGTTCATCTAGCACAAAGGGAACGGGTTGCAGGAGAAACTTTTACTCTGGTTTCTCAGTCTGTTTCCTAGTGCCGGTTTGAAGTTCCTGCAGGTTTCACTGTAAAACCGAGTTGCAGCTAGTACCTCCCCATATATATGTATGGAGTGGAGTTTGCAACTGAAAAGTAACTTTGTGTTCCCAACAAGCTAGGTGAAGGACGGCTTTCACACACTCTTATCTCTCAGAACTGAGCATGTGGAGAGACGTTCGTTCATCTAGCACAAAGGGAACGGGTTGCAGGAGAAACTTTTACTCTGGTTTCTCAGTCTGTTTCCTAGTGCCGGTTTGAAGTTCCTGCAGTTTTCACTGTAAAAACGAGTTGCAGCTAGTACCTCCCCATATATATGTATGGAGAGGAGTTAGCAACTGAAAAGAATCTTTGTGTTCCCAACAAGCTAGGTGAAGGACGGCTTTCACACACACTTATCTCTCAGAACCGAGCATGTGGAGAGACGTTCGTTCATCTAGCACAAAGGTAACGGGTTGCAGGAGAAACTTTTACTCTGGTTTCTCAGTCTGTTTCCTAGTGCCGGTTTGAAGTTCCTGCAGTTTTCACTGTAAAACCGAGTTGGAGCTAGTACCTCCCCATATATATGTATGGAGTGGAGTTAGCAAGTGAAAAGAAACTTTGTGTTCCCAACAAGCTAGGTGAAGGACGGCTTTCACACACACTTATCTCTCAGAACCGAGCATGTGGAGAGACGTTCGTTCATCTAGCACAAAGGGAACGGGTTGCAGGAGAAACTTTTACTCTGGTTTCTCAGTCTGTTTCCTAGTGCCGGTTTGAAGTTCCTGCAGTTTTCACTGTAAAACCGAGTTGCAGCTAGTACCTCCCCATATAAATCTATGGAGTGGAGATTGCAAATGAAAAGAATCTTTGTGTTCCCAACAAGCTAGGTGAAGGACGGCATTCACACACACTTATCTCTCAGAACCGAGCATGTGGAGAGACGTTCGTTCATCTAGCACAAAGGGAACGGGTTGCAGGAGAAACTTTTACTCTGGTTTCTCAGTCTGTTTCCTAGTGCCAGTTTGAAGTTCCTGCAGTTTTCACTGTAAAACCGAGTTGCAGCTAGTACCTCCCCATATAAATGTATGGAGTGGAGATTGCAACTGAAAAGTATCTTTGTGTTCCCAACAAGCTAGGTGAAGGACGGCTTTCACACAAACTTATCTCTCAGAACTGAGCATGTGGAGAGACGTTCGTTCATCTAGCACAAAGGGAACGGGTTGCAGGAGAAACTTTTACTCTGGTTTCTCAGTCTGTTTCCTAGTGCCGGTTTGAAGTTCCTGCAGTTTTCACTGTAAAACCGAGTTGCAGCTAGTACCTCCCCATATATATGTATGGAGTGGAGTTTGCAACTGAAAAGAAACTTTCTGTTCCCAACAAGTTGGTGAAGGACGGCTTTCACACACACTTATCTCTCAGAACTGAGCATGTGGAGAGACGTTCGTTCATCTAGCACAAAGGGAACGCGTTGCAGGAGAAACTTTTACTCTGGTTTCTCAGTCTGTTTCCTAGTGCCGGTTTGAAGTTCCTGCAGTTTTCACTGTAAAACCGAGTTGCAGCTAGTACCTCCCCATATATATGTATGGAGTGGAGTTTGCAACTTAAAAGTAACTTTGTGTTCCCAACAAGCTAGGTGAAAGACGGCTTTCACACACACTTATCTCTCAGAACTGAGCATGTGGAGAGACGTTCGTTCATCTAGCACAAAGGGAACGGGTTGCAGGAGAAACTTTTACTCTGGTTTCTCAGTCTGTTTCCTAGTGCCGGTTTGAAGTTCCTGCAGTTTTCACTGTAAAACCGAGTTGGAGCTAGTACCTCCCCATATATATGTATGGAGTGGAGTTAGCAACTTAAAAGGAACTTTGTGTTCCCAACAAGCTAGGTGAAGGACGGCTTTCACACACACTTATCTCTCAGAACCGAGCATGTGGAGAGACGTTCGTTCATCTAGCACAAAGGTAACGGGTTGCAGGAGAAACTTTTACTCTGGTTTCTCAGTCTGTTTCCTAGTGCCGGTTTGAAGTTCCTGCAGTTTTCACTGTAAAACCGAGTTGGAGCTAGTACCTCCCCATATATATGTATGGAGTGGAGTTAGCAAGTGAAAAGAAACTTTGTGTTCCCAACAAGCTAGGTGAAGGACGGCTTTCACACACACTTATCTCTCAGAACCGAGCATGTGGAGAGACGTTCGTTCATCTAGCACAAAGGGAACGGGTTGCAGGAGAAACTTTTACTCTGGTTTCTCAGTCTGTTTCCTAGTGCCGGTTTGAAGTTCCTGCAGTTTTCACTGTAAAACCGAGTTGCAGCTAGTACCTCCCCATATAAATCTATGGAGTGGAGATTGCAAATGAAAAGAATCTTTGTGTTCCCAACAAGCTAGGTGAAGGACGGCATTCACACACACTTATCTCTCAGAACCGAGCATGTGGAGAGACGTTCGTTCATCTAGCACAAAGGGAACGGGTTGCAGGAGAAACTTTTACTCTGGTTTCTCAGTCTGTTTCCTAGTGCCAGTTTGAAGTTCCTGCAGTTTTCACTGTAAAACCGAGTTGCAGCTAGTACCTCCCCATATAAATGTATGGAGTGGAGATTGCAACTGAAAAGTATCTTTGTGTTCCCAACAAGCTAGGTGAAGGACGGCTTTCACACAAACTTATCTCTCAGAACTGAGCATGTGGAGAGACGTTCGTTCATCTAGCACAAAGGGAACGGGTTGCAGGAGAAACTTTTACTCTGGTTTCTCAGTCTGTTTCCTAGTGCCGGTTTGAAGTTCCTGCAGTTTTCACTGTAAAACCGAGTTGCAGCTAGTACCTCCCCATATATATGTATGGAGTGGAGTTTGCAACTGAAAAGAAACTTTCTGTTCCCAACAAGTTGGTGAAGGACGGCTTTCACACACACTTATCTCTCAGAACTGAGCATGTGGAGAGACGTTCGTTCATCTAGCACAAAGGGAACGCGTTGCAGGAGAAACTTTTACTCTGGTTTCTCAGTCTGTTTCCTAGTGCCGGTTTGAAGTTCCTGCAGTTTTCACTGTAAAACCGAGTTGCAGCTAGTACCTCCCCATATATATGTATGGAGTGGAGTTTGCAACTTAAAAGTAACTTTGTGTTCCCAACAAGCTAGGTGAAAGACGGCTTTCACACACACTTATCTCTCAGAACTGAGCATGTGGAGAGACGTTCGTTCATCTAGCACAAAGGGAACGGGTTGCAGGAGAAACTTTTACTCTGGTTTCTCAGTCTGTTTCCTAGTGCCGGTTTGAAGTTCCTGCAGTTTTCACTGTAAAACCGAGTTGGAGCTAGTACCTCCCCATATATATGTATGGAGTGGAGTTAGCAACTTAAAAGGAACTTTGTGTTCCCAACAAGCTAGGTGAAGGACGGCTTTCACACACACTTATCTCTCAGAACTGAGCATGTGGAGAGACGTTCGTTCATCTAGCACAAAGGGAATGGGTTGCAGGAGAAATTTTACTCTGGTTTCTCAGTCTGTTTCCTAGTGCCGGTTTGAAGTTCCTGCAGTTTTCACTGTAAAACCGAGTTGCAGCTAGAACCTCCCCATATATATGTATGGAGTGGAGTTTGCAACTGAAAAGTAACTTTGTGTTCCCAACAAGCTAGGTGAAGGACGGCTTTCACACACACTTATCTCTCAGAACTGAGCATGTGGAGAGACGTTCGTTCATCTAGCACAAAGGGAACGGGTTGCAGGAGAAACTTTTACTCTGGTTTCTCAGTCTGTTTCCTAGTGCCGGTTTGAAGTTCCTGCAGTTTTCACTGTAAAACATATTTGGAGCTAGTACCTCCCCATATATATGTATGGAGTGGAGTTTGCAACTGAAAAGATACTTTGTGTTCCCAACAAGCTAGGTGAAGGACGGCTTTCACACCCACTTATCTCTCAGAACCGAGCATTTGGAGAGACGTTCGTTCATCTAGCACAAAGGGAACGGGTTTCAGGGGAAACTTTTATTCTGGTTTCTCAGTCTGTTTCCTAGTGCCGGTTTGAAGTTCCTGCAGTTTTCACTGTAAAACCGAGTTGCAGCTAGTACCTCCCCATATATATGTATGGAGTGGAGTTTGCAACTGAAAAGAATCTTTGTGTTCCCAACAAGCTAATTGAAGGACGGCTTTCACACAAACTTATCTCTCAGAACTGAGCATGTGGGGAGACGTTCGTTCATCTAGCACAAATGGAACGGGTTGCAGGAGAAACTTTTACTCTGGTTTCTCAGTCTGTTTCCTAGTGCCGTTTTGAAGTTCCTGCAGTTTTCACTGTAAAACATATTTGGAGCTAGAACCTCCCCATATATATGTATGGAGTGGAGTTTGCAACTGAAAAGAAACTTTGTGTTCCCAACAAGCTAGGTGAAGGACGGCTTTCACACACACTTATCTCTCAGAACCGAGCATGTGGAGAGACGTTCGTTCATCTAGCACAAAGGGAACGTTTTGCAGGGGAAACTTTTACTCTGGATTCTCAGTCTGTTTCCTAGTGCCGGTTTGAAGTTCCTGCAGTTTTCACTGTAAAACCGAGTTGGAGCTAGTACCTCCCCATATATATGTATGGAGTGGAGTTTGCAACTGAAAAGAAACTTTGTGTTCCCAACAAGCTAGGTGAAGGACGGCTTTCACACACACTTATCTCTCAGAACCGAGCATGTGGAGAGACGTTCTTTCATCTAGCACAAAGGGAACGGGTTGCAGGGGAAACTTTTACTCTGGTTTCTCAGTCTGTTTCCTAGTGCCGGTTTGAAGTTCCTGCAGTTTTCACTGTAAAACCGAGTTGGAGCTAGTACCTCCCCGTATATAAGTATGGAGTGGAGGTTGCAACTGAAAAGAAACTTTGTGTTCCCAACAAGCTAGGTGAAGGACGGCTTTCACACACACTTATCTCTCAGAACTGAGCATGTGGAGAGACGTTCGTTCATTTAGCACAAAGGGAACGGGTTGCAGGAGAAACTTTTACTCTGGTTTCTCAGTCTGTTTCCTAGTGCCGGTTTGAAGTTCCTGCAGTTTTCACTGTAAAACCGAGTTGCAGCTAGTACCTCCCCATATAAATGTATGGATTGGAGTTTGCAACTGAAAAGAAACTTTGTGTTCCCAACAAGCTAGGTGAAGGACGGCTTTCACACACACTTATCTCTCAGAACTGAGCATGTGGAGAGACGTTCGTTCATCTAGCACAAAGGGAACGGGTTGCAGGAGAAAATTTACTCTGGTTTCTCAGTCTGTTTCCTAGTGCCGGTTTGAAGTTCCTGCAGTTTTCACTGTGAAACATATTTGGAGCTAGTACCTCCCCATATATATGTATGGAGTGGAGTTTGCAACTGAAAAGATACTTTGTGTTCCCAACAAGCTAGGTGAAGGAGGGCTTTCACACCCACTTATCTCTCAGAACCGAGCATTTGGAGAGACGTTCGTTCATCTAGCACAAAGGGAACGGGTTTCAGGGGAAACTTTTATTCTGGTTTCTCAGTCTGTTTCCTAGTGCCGGTTTGAAGTTCCTGCAGTTTTCACTGTAAAACCGAGTTGCAGCTAGTACCTCCCCATATATATGTATGGAGTGGAGTTTGCAACTGAAAAGAATCTTTGTGTTCCCAACAAGCTAATTGAAGGACGGCTTTCACACAAACTTATCTCTCAGAACTGAGCATGTGGGGAGACGTTCGTTCATCTAGCACAAAGGGAACGGGTTGCAGGAGAAACTTTTACTCTGGTTTCTCAGTCTGTTTCCTAGTGCCGTTTTGAAGTTCCTGCAGTTTTCACTGTAAAACATATTTGGAGCTAGAACCTCCCCATATATATGTATGGAGTGGAGTTTGCAACTGAAAAGAAACTTTGTGTTCCCAACAAGCTAGGTGAAGGACGGCTTTCACACACACTTATCTCTCAGAACCGAGCATGTGGAGAGACGTTCGTTCATCTAGCACAAAGGGAACGTTTTGCAGGGGAAACTTTTACTCTGGATTCTCAGTCTGTTTCCTAGTGCCGGTTTGAAGTTCCTGCAGTTTTCACTGTAAAACCGAGTTGGAGCTAGTACCTCCCCATATATATGTATGGAGTGGAGTTTGCAACTGAAAAGAAACTTTGTGTTCCCAACAAGCTAGGTGAAGGACGGCTTTCACACACACTTATCTCTCAGAACCGAGCATGTGGAGAGACGTTCGTTCATCTAGCACAAAGGGAACGGGTTGCAGGGGAAACTTTTACTCTGGTTTCTCAGTCTGTTTCCTAGTGCCGGTTTGAAGTTCCTGCAGTTTTCACTGTAAAACCGAGTTGGAGCTAGTACCTCCCCGTATATAAGTATGGAGTGGAGGTTGCAACTGAAAAGAAACTTTGTGTTCCCAACAAGCTAGGTGAAGGACGGCTTTCACACACACTTATCTCTCAGAACTGAGCATGTGGAGAGACGTTCGTTCATTTAGCACAAAGGGAACGGGTTGCAGGAGAAACTTTTACTCTGGTTTCTCAGTCTGTTTCCTAGTGCCGGTTTGAAGTTCCTGCAGTTTTCACTGTAAAACCGAGTTGCAGCTAGTACCTCCCCATATAAATGTATGGATTGGAGTTTGCAACTGAAAAGAAACTTTGTGTTCCCAACAAGCTAGGTGAAGGACGGCTTTCACACACACTTATCTCTCAGAACTGAGCATGTGGAGAGACGTTCGTTCATCTAGCACAAAGGGAACGGGTTGCAGGAGAAACTTTTACTCTGGTTTCTCAGTCTGTTTCCTAGTGCCGGTTTGAAGTTCCTGCAGTTTTCACTGTAAAACATATTTGGAGCTAGTACCTCCACATATATATGTATGGAGTGGAGTTTGCAACTGAAAAGATACTTTGTGTTCCCAACAAGCTAGGTGAAGGACGGCTTTCACACCCACTTATCTCTCAGAACCGAGCATTTGGAGAGACGTTCGTTCATCTAGCACAAAGGGAACGGGTTTCAGGGGAAACTTTTATTCTGGTTTCTCAGTCTGTTTCCTAGTGCCGGTTTGAAGTTCCTGCAGTTTTCACTGTAAAACCGAGTTGCAGCTAGTACCTCCCCATATATATGTATGGAGTGGAGTTTGCAACTGAAAAGAATCTTTGTGTTCCCAACAAGCTAATTGAAGGACGGCTTTCACACAAACTTATCTCTCAGAACTGAGCATGTGGGGAGACGTTCGTTCATCTAGCACAAAGGGAACGGGTTGCAGGAGAAACTTTTACTCTGGTTTCTCAGTCTTTTTCCTAGTGCCGTTTTGAAGTTCCTGCAGTTTTCACTGTAAAACATATTTGGAGCTAGAACCTCCCCATATATATGTATGGAGTGGAGTTTGCAACTGAAAAGAAACTTTGTTTTCCCAACAAGCTAGGTGAAGGACGGCTTTCAAACACACTTATCTCTCAGAACCGAGCATGTGGAGAGACGTTCGTTCATCTAGCACAAAGGGAACGTTTTGCAGGGGAAACTTTTACTCTGGATTCTCAGTCTGTTTCCTAGTGCCGGTTTGAAGTTCCTGCAGTTTTCACTGTAAAACCGAGTTGGAGCTAGTACCTCCCCATATATATGTATGGAGTGGAGATTGCAACTGAAAAGAAACTTTGTGTTCCCAACAAGCTAGGTGAAGGACGGCTTTCACACACACTTATCTCTCAGAACCGAGCATTTGGAGAGACGTTCGTTCATCTAGCACAAAGGGAACGGGTTTCAGGGGAAACTTTTATTCTGGTTTCTCAGTCTGTTTCCTAGTGCCGGTTTGAAGTTCCTGCAGTTTTCACTGTAAAACCGAGTTGCAGCTAGTACTTCCCCATATATATGTATGGAGTGGAGTTTGCCACTGAAAAGAATCTTTGTGTTCCCAACAAGCTAATTGAAGGACGGCTTTCACACAAACTTATCTCTCAGAACTGAGCATGTGGGGAGACGTTCGTTCATCTAGCACAAAGGGAACGGGTTGCAGGAGAAACTTTTACTCTGGTTTCTCAGTCTGTTTCCTACTGCCGTTTTGAAGTTCCTGCAGTTTTCACTGTAAAACATATTTGGAGCTAGAACCTCCCCATATATATGTATGGAGTGGAGTTTGCAACTGAAAAGAAACTTTGTGTTCCCAACAAGCTAGGTGAAGGACGGCTTTCACACACACTTATCTCTCAGAACCGAGCATGTGGAGAGACGTTCGTTCATCTAGCACAAAGGGAACGTTTTGCAGGGGAAACTTTTACTCTGGATTCTCAGTCTGTTTCCTAGTGCCGGTTTGAAGTTCCTGCAGTTTTCACTGTAAAACCGAGTTGGAGCTAGTACCTCCCCATATATATGTATGGAGTGGAGTTTGCAACTGAAAAGGAACTTTGTGTTCCCAACAAGCTAGGTGAAGGACGGCTTTCACACACACATATCTCTCAGAACTGAGCATGTGGAGAGACGTTCGTTCATTTAGCACAAAGGGAACGGGTTGCAGTAGAAACTTTTACTCTGGTTTCTCAGTCTGTTTCCTAGTGCCGGTTTGAAGTTCCTGCAGTTTTCACTGTAAAACCGAGTTGCAGCTAGTACCTCCCCATATAAATGTATGGATTGGAGTTTGCAACTGAAAAGAAACTTTGTGTTCCCAACAAGCTAGGTGAAGGACGGCTTTCACACACACTTATCTCTCAGAACTGAGCATGTGGAGAGACGTTCGTTCCTCTAGCACAAAGGGAACGGGTTGCAGGAGAAACTTTTACTCTGGTTTCTCAGTCTGTTTCCTAGTGCCGGTTTGAAGTTCCTGCAGTTTTCACTGTAAAACCGAGTTGCAGCTAGTACCTCCTCATATATATGTATGGAGTGGTGTTTGCAACTGAAAAGTAACTTTGTGTTTCCAACAAGCTAGGTGAAGGACGGCTTTCACACACACTTATCTCTCAGAACCGAGCATGTGGAGAGATGTTCGTTCATCTAGCACAAAGGGAACGGGTTGCAGGAGAAACTTTTACTCTGGTTTCTCAGTCTGTTTCCTAGTGCCGGTTTGAAGTTCCTGCAGTTTTCACTGTAAAAACGAGTTGCAGCTAGTACCTCCACATATATATGTATGGAGTGGAGTTTGCAAATGAAAAGAAACTTTGTGTTCCCTACAAGCTAGGTGAAGGAAGGCTTTCACACCCACTTATCTCTCACAACCGAGCATGTGGAGAGACGTTCGTTCATCTAGCACAAAGGGAACGGGTTGCAGGAGAAACTTTTACTCTGGTTTCTCAGTCTGTTTCCTAGTGCCGGTTTGAAGTTCCTGCAGTTTTCACTGTAAAAACGAGTTGCAGCTAACACCTCCACATATATATGTATGGAGTGGAGTTTGCAACTGAAAAGAAACTTTGTGTTCCATACAAGCTAGGTGAAGGACGGCTTTCATACCCACTTATCTCTCAGAACTGAGCATGTGGAGAGACGTTCGTTCATCTAGCACAAAAGGAACGGTTTGCAGGAGAAACATTTACTCTGGTTTCTCAGTCTGTTTCCTAGTGCCGGTTTGAAGTTCCTGCAGTTTTCACTGTAAAACAGAGTTGGAGCTAGTATTTCCCCATATATATGTATGGAGTGGGGTTTGCAACTGAAAAGAAACTTTGTGTTCCCAACAAGCTAGGTGAAGGACGGCTTTCACACACACTTATCTCTCAGAACCGAGCATGTGAAGAGACTTTCTTTCATCTAGCACAAAGGGAACGGGTTGCAGGAGAAACTTTTTCTCTGGTTTCTCAGTCTGTTTCCTAGTGCCGGTTTGAAGTTTCTGCATTTTTCACTGTAAAACCGAGTTGGAGTTAGTACCTCCCCATATATATGTATGGAGTGGAGTTTGCAACTGAAAAGAAACTTTGTGTTCCCAACAAGCTAGGTGAAGGACGGCTTTCACACACACTTATCTCTCAGAACCGAGCATGTGGAGAGACGTTCGTTCATCTAGCACAAAGGGAACGGGTTGCAGGAGAAACTTTTACTCTGGTTTCTCAGTCTGTTTCCTAGTGCCGGTTTGAAGTTCCTGCAGTTTTCACTGTAAAACCGAGTTGCAGCTAGTACCTCCCCATATAAATGTATGGAGTGGAGTTTGCAACTGAAAAGAAACTTTGTGTTCCCAACAAGCTAGGTGAAGGACGGCTTTCACACACACTTATCTCTCAGAACCGAGCATTTGGAGAGACGTTCGTTCATCTAGCACAAAGGGAACGGGTTGCAGGGGAAACTTTTATTCTGGTTTCTCAGTCTGTTTCCTAGTGCCGGTTTGAAGTTCCTGCAGTTTTCACTGTAAAACCGAGTTGCAGCTAGTACCTCCCCATATATATGTATGGAGTGGAGTTTGCAACTGAAAAGAATCTTTGTGTTCCCAACAAGCTAATTGAAGGACGGCTTTCACACAAACTTATCTCTCAGAACTGAGCATGTGGGGAGACGTTCGTTCATCTAGCACAAAGGGAACGGGTTGCAGGAGAAACTTTTACTCTGGTTTCTCAGTCTGTTTCCTAGTGCCGTTTTGAAGTTCCTGCAGTTTTCACTGTAAAACATATTTGGAGCTAGAACCTCCCCATATATATGTATGTAGTGGAGTATGCAACTGAAAAGAAACTTTGTGTTCCCAACAAGCTAGGTGAAGGACGGCTTTCACACACACTTATCTCTCAGAACCGAGCATGTGGAGAGACGTTCGTTCATCTAGCACAAAGGGAACGTTTTGCAGGGGAAACTTTTACTCTGGATTCTCAGTCTGTTTCCTAGTGCCGGTTTGAAGTTCCTGCAGTTTTCACTGTAAAACCGAGTTGGAGCTAGTACCTCCCCATATATATGTATGGAGTGGAGTTTGCAACTGAAAAGAAACTTTGTGTTCCTAACAAGCTAGGTGAAGGACGGCTTTCACACACACTTATCTCTCAGAACCGAGCATGTGGAGAGACGTTCGTTCATCTAGCACAAAGGGAACGGGTTGCAGGAGAAACTTTTACTCTTGTTTCTCAGTCTGTTTCCTAGTGCCGGTTTGAAGTTCCTGCAGTTTTCACTGTAAAACCGAGTTGGAGCTAGTACCTCCCCGAATATAAGTATGGAGTGGAGGTTGCAACTGAAAAGAAACTTTGTGTTCCCAACAAGCTAGGTGAAGGACGGCTTTCACACACACTTATCTCTCAGAACTGAGCATGTGGAGAGACGTTCGTTCATTTAGCACAAATGGAACGGGTTGCAGGAGAAACTTTTACTCTGGGTTCTCAGTCTGTTTCCTAGTGCCGGTTTGAAGTTCCTGCAGTTTTCACTGTAAAACCGAGTTGCAGCTAGTACCTCCCCATATAAATGTATGGATTGGAGTTTGCAACTGAAAAGAAACTTTGTGTTCCCAACAAGCTAGGTGAAGGACGGCTTTCACACACACTTATCTCTCAGAACTGAGCATGTGGAGAGACGTTCGTTCATCTAGCACAAAGGGAACGGGTTGCAGGAGAAACTTTTACTCTGGTTTCTCAGTCTGTTTCCTAGTGCCGGTTTGAAGTTCCTGCAGTTTTCACTGTAAAACCGAGTTGCAGCTAGTACCTCCCCATATATATGTATGGAGTGGAGTTTGCAACTGAAAAGAAACTTTGTTTTTCCAACAAGCTAGGTGAAGTACGGCTTTCACACACACTTATCTCTCAGAACCGAGCATGTGGAGAGATGTTCGTTCATCTAGCACAAAGGGAACGGGTTGCAGGAGAAACTTTTACTCTGGTTTCTCAGTCTGTTTCCTAGTGCCGGTTTGAAGTTCCTGCAGTTTTCACTGTAAAAACGAGTTGCAACAAGTACCTCCACATATATATGTATGGAGTGGAGTTTGCAAATGAAAAGAAACTTTGTGTTCCCTACAAGCTAGGTGAAGGAAGGCTTTCACACCCACTTATCTCTCAGAACCGAGCATGTGGAGAGACGTTCGTTCATCTAGCACAAAGGGAACGGGTTGCAGGAGAAACTTTTACTCTGGTTTCTCAGTCTGTTTCCTAGTGCCGGTTTGAAGTTCCTGCAGTTTTCACTGTAAAAAAGAGTTGCAGCTAACACCTCCACATATATATGTATGGAGTGGGGTTTGCAACTGAAAAGAAACTTTGTGTTCCATACAAGCTAGGTGAAGGACGGCTTTCACACCCACTTATCTCTCAGAACTGAGCATGTGGAGAGACGTTCGTTCATCTAGCACAAAAGGAACGGTTTGCAGGAGAAACATTTACTCTGGTTTCTCAGTCTGTTTCCTAGTGCCGGTTTGAAGTTCCTGCAGTTTTCACTGTAAAACAGAGTTGGAGCTAGTATTTCCCCATATATATGTATGGAGTGGGGTTTGCAACTGAAAAGAAACTTTGTGTTCCCAACAAGCTAGGTGAAGGACGGCTTTCACACACACTTATCTCTCAGAACCGAGCATGTGAAGAGACGTTCGTTCATCTAGCACAAAGGGAACGGGTTGCAGGAGAAACTTTTACTCTGGTTTCTCAGTCTGTTTCCTAGTGCCGGTTTGAAGTTCCTGCAGTTTTCACTGTAAAACCGAGTTGGAGTTAGTACCTCCCCATATATATGTATGGAGTGGAGTTTGCAACTGAAAAGAAACTTTGTGTTCCCAACAAGCTAGGTGAAGGACGGCTTTCACACACACTTATCTCTCAGAACCGAGCATGTGGAGAGACGTTCGTTCATCTAGCACAAAGGGAACGGGTTGCAGGAGAAACTTTTACTCTGGTTTCTCAGTCTGTTTCCTAGTGCCGGTTTGAAGTTCCTGCAGTTTTCACTGTAAAACCGAGTTGCAGCTAGTACCACCCCATATAAATGTATGGAGTGGAGTTTGCAACTGAAAAGAAACTTTGTGTTCCCAACAAGCTAGGTGAAGGACGGCTTTCACACACACTTATCTCTCAGAACTGAGCATGTGGAGAGACCTTCGTTCATCTAGCACAAAGGGAACGGGTTGCAGGAGAAACTTTTACTCTGGTTTCTCAGTCTGTTTCCTAGTGCCGGTTTGAAGTTCCTGCAGTTTTCACTGTAAAACCGAGTTGCAGCTAGTACCTCCCCATATAAATGTATGGAGTGGAGATTGCAACTGAAAAGAAACTTTGTGTTCCCAACAAGCTAGGTGAAGGACGGCTTTCACACACACTTATCTCTCAGAACTGAGCATGTGGAGAGACGTTCGTTCATCTAGCACAAAGGGAACGGGTTGCAGGAGAAACTTTTACTCTGGTTTCTCAGTCTGTTTCCTAGTGCCGGTTTGAAGTTCCTGCAGTTTTCACTGTAAAACCGAGTTGCAGCTAGTACCTCCCCATATATATGTATGGAGTGGAGTTTGCAACTGAAAAGAAACTTTCAGTTCCCAACAAGTTGGTGAAGGACGGCTTTCACACACACTTATCTCTCAGAAATGAGCATGTGGAGAGACGTTCGTTCATCTAGCACAAAGGGAACGGGTTGCAGGAGAAACGTTTACTCTGGTTTCTCAGTCTGTTTCATAGTGCCGGTTTGAAGTTCCTGCAGTTTTCACTGTAAAACCGAGTTGCAGCTAGTACCTCCCCATATATATGTATGGAGTGGAGTTTGCAACTGAAAAGTAACTTTGTGTTCCCAACAAGCTAGGTGAAGGACGGCTTTCACACACACTTATCTCTCAGAACTGAGCATGTGGAGAGACGTTCGTTCATTTAGCACAAAGGGAACGGTTTGCAGTAGAACTTTTACTCTGGTTTCTCAGTCTGTTCCCTAGTGCCGGTTTGAAGTTCCTGCAGTTTTCACGGTAAAAAAGAGTTGGAGCTAGTACCTCCCCATATATATGTATGGAGTGGAGTTAGCAACTGAAAAGGAACTTTGTGTTCCCAACAAGCTAGGTGAAGGACGGCTTTCACACACACTTATCTCTCAGAACCGAGCATGTGGAGAGACGTTCGTTCATCTAGCACAAAGGGAACGGGTTGCAGGAGAAATTTTTACTCTGGTTTCTCAGTCTGTTTCCTAGTGCCGGTTTGAAGTTCCTGCAGTTTTCACTGTAAAACCGATTTGCAGCTAGTACCTCCCCATATATATGTATGGAGAGGAGTTTGCAACTGAAAAGAAACTTTGTGTTCCCAACAAGCTAGGTGAAGGACGGCTTTCACACACACTTATCTCTCAGAACCGAGCATGTGGAGAGACGTTCGTTCATCTAGCACAAAGGGAACGGGTTGCAGGAGAAACTTTTACTCTGGTTTCTCAGTCTGTTTCCTAGTGCCGGTTTGAAGTTCCTGCAGTTTTCACTGTAAAACCGAGTTGGAGCTAGTACCTCCCCATATATATGTATGGATTGGAGTTTGCAACTGAAAAGAAACTTTGTGTTCCCAACAAGCTAGGTGAAGGACGGCTTTCACACACACTTATCTCTCAGAACCGAGCATTTGGAGAGACGTTCGTTCATCTAGCACAAAGTGAACGGGTTGCAGGGGCAACTTTTACTCTGGTTTCTCAGTCTGTTTCCTAGTGCCGGTTTGAAGTTCCTGCAGTTTTCACTGTAAAACCGAGTTGCAGCTAGTACCTCCCCATATATATGTATGGAGTGGAGTTTGCAACTGAAAAGAATCTTTGTGTTCCCAACAAGCTAATTGAAGGCGGCTTTCACACACACTTATCTCTCAGAACTGAGCATGTGGAGAGACGTTCGTTCATCTAGCACAAAGGGAACGGGTTGCAGGAGAAACTTTTACTCTGGTTTCTCAGTCTGTTTCCTAGTGCCGGTTTGAAGTTCCTGCAGTTTTCACTGTAAAACCGAGTTGCAGCTAGTACCTCCCCATATATATGTATGGAGTGGAGTTTGCAACTGAAAAGAAACTTTCTGTTCCCAACAAGTTGGTGAAGGACGGCTTTCACACACACTTATCTCTCAGAACTGAGCATGTGGAGAGACTTTCGTTCATCTAGCACAAAGGGAACGGGTTGCAGGAGAAACTTTTACTCTGGTTTCTCAGTCTGTTTCCTAGTGCCGGTTTGAAGTTCCTGCAGTTTTCACTGTAAAACCGAGTTGCAGCTAGTACCTCCCCATATATATGTATGGAGTGGAGTTTGCAACTGAAAAGTAACTTTTTGTTCCCAACAAGCTAGGTGAAGGACGGCTTTCACACACACTTAACTCTCAGAACTGAGCATGTGGAGAGACGTTCGTTCATCTAGCACAAAGGGAACGGGTTGCAGGAGAAACTTTTACTCTGGTTTCTCAGTCTGTTTCCTAGTGCCGGTTTGAAGTTCCTGCAGTTTTCACTGTAAAACCGAGTTGCAGCTAGTACCTCCCCATATATATGTATGGAGTGGAGTTTGCAACTGAAAAGAAACTTTGTGTTCCCAACAAGCTAGGTTAAGGACGGCTTTCACACGCACTTATCTCTCAGAACCGAGCATGTGGAGAGACGTACGTTCATCTAGTACACAGGGAACGGGTTGCAGGAGAAACTTTTACTCTGGTTTCTCAGTCTGTTTCCTAGTGCCGGTTTGAAGTTCCTGCAGTTTTCACTATAAAACCGAGTTGGAGCTAGCACCTCCCCATATATATGTATGGAGTGGAGTTAGCAACTGAAAAGAAACTTTGTGTTCCCAACAAGCTAGGTGAAGGACGGCTTTCACACACACTTATCTCTCAGAACCGAGCATGTGGAGAGACGTTCGTTCATCTAGCACAAAGTGAACGGGTTGCAGGAGAAACTTTTACTCTGGTTTCTCAGTCTGTTTCCTAGTGCCGGTTTGAAGTTCCTGCAGTTTTCACTGTAAAACCGAGTTGCAGCTAGTACCTCCCCATATAAATGTATGGAGTGGAGATTGCAACTGAAAAGAATCTTTGTGTTCCCAACAAGCTAGGTGAAAGACGGCTTTCACACACACTTATCTCTCAGAACTGAGCATGTGGAGAGACGTTCGTTCATCTAGCACAAAGGGAACGGTTTGCAGGAGAAACTTTTACTCTGGTTTCTCAGTCTGTTTCCTAGTGCCGGTTTGAAGTTCCTGCAGTTTTCACTGTTTAACCGAGTTGCAGCTAGTACCTCCCCATATATATGTATGGAGTGGAGTTTGCAACTGAAAAGAAACTTTCTGTTCCCAACAAGTTGGTGAAGGACGGCTTTCACACACACTTATCTCTCAGAACTGAGCATGTGGAGAGACGTTCGTTCATCTAGCACAAAGGGAACGGGTTGCAGGAGAAACTTTTCCTCTGGTTTCTCAGTCTGTTTCCTAGTGCTGGTTTGAAGTTCCTGCAGTTTTCACTGTAAAACCGAGTTGGAGCTAGTACCTCCCCATATATATGTATGGAGTGGAGTTTGCAACTGAAAAGTAACTTTGTGTTCCCAACAAGCTAGGTGAAGGACGGCTTTCACACACACTTATCTCTCAGAACTGAGCATGTGGAGAGACGTTCGTTCATCTAGCACAAAGGGAACGGGTTGCAGTAGAAACTTTTACTCTGGTTTCTCAGTCTGTTTCCTAGTGCCGGTTTGAAGTTCCTGCAGTTTTCACTGTAAAACCGAGTTGGAGCTAGTACCTCCCCATATATATGTATGGAGTGGAGTTAGCAACTGAAAAGAAACTTTGTGTTCCCAACAAGCTAGGTGAAGGACGGCTTTCACACACACTTATCTCTCAGAACCGAGCATGTGGAGAGACGTTCGTTCATCTAGCACAAAGGGAACGGGTTGCAGGAGAATCTTTTACTCTGGTTTCTCAGTCTGTTTCCTAGTTCCGGTTTGAAGTTCCTTCAGTTTTCAATGTAAAACCGAGTTGGAGCTAGTACCTCCCCATATATATGTATGAAGTGGAGTTTGCAACTGAAAAGAAACTTTGTGTTCCCAACAAGCTGGGTGAAGGACGGCTTTCACACACACTTAACTCTCAGAACTGAGAATGTGGAAAGACGTTCGTTCATCTAGCACAAAGGGAACGGGTTGCAGGAGAAACTTTTACTCTGGTTTCTCAGTCTGTTTCCTAGTGCCGGTTTGAAGTTCCTGCAGTTTTCACTGTAAAACCGAGTTGGAGCTAGTACCTCCCTGTATATATGTATGGAGTGGAGTTTGCAACTGAAAAGAAACTTTGTGTTCCCAACAAGCTAGGTGAAGGACGGCTTTCACACACACTTATCTCTCAGAACTGAGCATGTGGAGAGACGTTCGTTCATCTAGCACAAATGGAACGGGTTGCAGGAGAAACTTTTACTCTGGTTTCTCAGTCTGTTTCCTAGTGCCGGTTTGAAGTTCCTGCAGTTTTCACTGTAAAACATATTAGGAGCTAGTACATCCCCATATATATGTATGGAGTGGAGTTTGCAACTGAAAAGAAACTTTGTGTTCCCAACAAGCTAGGTGAAGGACGGCTTTCACACACACTTATCTCTCAGAACCGAGCATGTGGAGAGACATTCGTTCATCTAGCACAAAGGGAACGGGTTTCAGGGGAAACTTTTACTCTGGTTTCTCAGTCTGTTTCCTAGTGCCGGTTTGAAGTTCCTGCAGTTTTCACTGTAAAACGGAGTTGGAGCTAGTACCTCCCCGTATATATGTATGGAGTGGAGTTTGCAACTGAAAAGAAACTTTGTGTTCCCAACAAGCTAGGTGAAGGACGGCTTTCACACACACTTATCTCTCAGAACTGAGCATGTGGAGAGACGTTCGTTCATTTAGCACAAAGGGAACGGGTTGCAGGAGAAACTTTTACTCTGGTTTCTCAGTCTGTTTCCTAGTGCCGGTTGGAAGTTCCTGCAGTTTTCACTGTAAAACCGAGTTGCAGCTAGTACCTCCCCATATAAATGTATGGAGTGGAGTTTGCAACTGAAAAGAAACATTGTGTTCCCAACAAGCTAGGTGAAGGACGGCTTTCACACACACTTATCTCTCAGAACTGAGCATGTGGAGAGGCGTTCGTTCATCTAGCACAAAGGGAACGGGTTGCAGGAGAAACTTTTACTCTGGTTTCTCAGTCTGTTTCCTAGTGCCGGTTTGAAGTTCCTGCAGTTTTCACTGTAAAACCGAGTTGCAGCTAGTACCTCCTCATATATATGTATGGAGTGGTGTTTGCAACTGAAAACAAACTTTGTGTTCCCAACAAGCTAGGTGAAGGACGGCTTTCACACACTCTTATCCCTCAGAACTGAGCATGTGGAGAGACGTTCGTTCATCTAGCACAAAGGGAACGGGTTGCAGGAGAAACTTTTACTCTGGTTTCTCAGTCTGTTTCCTAGTGCTGGTTTGAAGTTCCTGCAGTTTTCACTGTAAAACCGAGTTGGAGCTAGTACCTCCCCATATATATGTATGGAGTGGAGTTAGCAACTGAAAAGAAACTTTGTGTTCCCAACAATCTAGGTGAAGGACGGCTTTCACACACAATTATCTCTCAGAACCGAGCATGTGGAGAGACGTTCGTTCATCTAGCACAAAGGGAACGGGTTGCAGGAGAAACTTTTACTCTGGTTTCTCAGTCTGTTTCCTAGTGCCGGTTTGAAGTTCCTGCAGTTTTCACTGTAAAACCGAGTTGGAGCTAGTACCTCCCCGTATATATGTATGGAGTGGAGTTTGCAACTGAAAAGAAACTTTCTGTTCCCAACAAGTTGGTGAAGGACGGCTTTCACACACACTTATCTCTCAGAACTGAGCATGTGGAGAGACGTTCGTTCATCTAGCACAAAAGGAACGGGTTGCAGGAGAAACTTTTACTCTGGTTTCTCAGTCTGTTTCCTAGTGCTGGTTTGAAGTTCCTGCAGTTTTCACTGTAAAACCGAGTTGGAGCTAGTACCTCCCCATATATATGTATGGTGTGGATTTTGCAACTGAAAAGTAACTTTGTGTTCCCAACAAGCTAGGTGAAGGACGGCTTTCACACACACTTATCTCTCAGAACTGAGCATGTGGAGAGACGTTCGTTCATCTAGCACAAAGGGAACGGGTTGCAGGAGAAACTTTTACTCTGGTTTCTCAGTCTGTTTCCTAGTGCCGGATTGAAGTTCCTGCAGTTTTCACTGTAAAATCCAGTTGGAGCTAGTACCTCCCCATATATATGTATGGAGTGGAGTTAGCAACTGAAAAGAAACTTTGTGTTCCCAACAAGCTAGGTGAAGGACGGCTTTCACACACACTTATCTCTCAGAACCGAGCATGTGGAGAGACGTTCGTTCATCTAGCACAAAGGGAACGGGTTGCAGGGGAAACTATTACTCTGGTTTCTCAGTCTGTTTCCTAGTGCCGGTTTGAAGTTCCTTCAATTTTCAATGTAAAACCGAGTTGGAGCTAGTACCTCCCCATATATATGTATGAAGTGGAGTTTGCAACTGAAAAGAAACTTTGTGTTCCCAACAAGCTGGGTGAAGGACGGCTTTCACACACACTTAACTCTCAGAACTGAGAATGTGGAAAGACGTTCGTTCATCTAGCACAAAGGGAACGGGTTGCAGTAGAAACTTTTACTCTGGTTTCTCAGTCTGTTTCCTAGTGCCGGTTTGAAGTTCCTGCAGTTTTCACTGTAAAACCGAGTTGGAGCTAGTACCTCCCCGTATATATGTATGGAGTGGAGTTTGCAACTGAAAAGAAACTTTGTGTTCCCAACAAGCTAGGTGAAGGACGGCTTTCACACACACTTATCTCTCAGAACTGAGCATGTGGAGAGACGTTCGTTCATCTAGCACAAATGGAACGGGTTGCAGGAGAAACTTTTACTCTGGTTTCTCAGTCTGTTTCCTAGTGCCGGTTTGAAGTTCCTGCAGTTTTCACTGTAAAACATATTTGGAGCTAGTACCTCCCCATATATATGTATGGAGTGGGGTTTGCAACTGAAAAGAAACTTTGTGTTCCCAACAAGCTAGGTGAAGGACGGCTTTCACACACACTTATCTCTCAGAACCGAGCATGAGGAGAGACGTTCGTTCATCTAGCACAAAGGGAACGGGTTGCAGGGGAAACTTTTACTCTGGTTTCTCAGTCTGTTTCCTAGTGCCGGTTTGAAGTTCCTGCAGTTTTCACTGTAAAACGGAGTTGGAACTAGTACCTCCCCGTATATATGTATGGAGTGGAGTTTGCAACTGAAAAGAAACTTTGTGTTCCCAACAAGCTAGGTGAAGGACGGCTTTCACACACACTTATCTCTCAGAACTGAGCATGTGGAGAGACGTTCGTTCATTTAGCACAAAGGGAACGGGTTGCAGGAGAAACTTTTACTCTGGTTTCTCAGTCTGTTTCCTAGTGCCGGTTTGAAGTTCCTGCAGTTTTCACTGTAAAACCGAGTTGCAGCTAGTACCTCCCCATATATATGTATGGAGTGGAGTTTGCAACTGAAAAGAAACTTTGTGTTCCCTACAAGCTAGGTGAAGGACGGCTTTCACACACACTTATCTCTCAGAACTGAGCATGTGGAGAGACGTTCGTTCATCTAGCACAAATGGAACGGGTTGCAGGAGAAACTTTTACTCTGGTTTCTCAGTCTGTTTCCTAGTGCCGGTTTGAAGTTCCTGCAGTTTTCACTGTAAAACCGAGTTGGAGCTAGTACCTCCCCATATATATGTATGGAGTGGAGTTTGCAACTGAAAAGAAACTTTGTGTTCCCAACAAGCTAGGTGAAGGACGGCTTTCACACACACTTATCTCTCAGAACCGAGCATGTGGAGAGACGTTCGTTCATCTAGCACAAAGGGAACGGGTTGCAGGGGAAACTTTTACTCTGGTTTCTCAGTCTGTTTACTAGTGCCGGTTTGAAGTTCCTGCCGTTTTCACTGTAAAACCGAGTTGGAGCTAGTACCTCCCCGTATATATGTATGGAGTGGAGTTTGCAACTGAAAAGAAACTTTGTGTTCCCAACAAGCTAGGTGAAGGACGGCTTTCACACACACTTATCTCTCAGAACTGAGCATGTGGAGAGACGTTCGTTCATTTAGCACAAAGGGAACGGGTTGCAGGAGAAACTTTTACTCTGGTTTATCAGTCTGTTTCCTAGTGCCGGTTTGAAGTTCCTGCAGTTTTCACTGTAAAACCGAGTTGCAGCTAGTACCTCCCCATATAAATGTATGGAGTGGAGTTTGCAACTGAAAAGAAACTTTGTGTTCCCAACAAGCTAGGTGAAGGACGGCATTCACACACACTTATCTCTCAGAACTGAGCATGTGGAGAGACGTTCGTTCATCTAGCACAAAGGGAACGGGTTGCAGGAGAATCTTTTACTCTGGTTTCTCAGTCTGTTTCCTAGTGCCGGTTTGAAGTTCCTGCAGTTTTCACTGTAAAACCGAGTTGCAGCTAGTACCTCCTCATATATATGTATGGAGTGGTGTTTGCAACTGAAAACAAACTTTGTGTTCCCAACAAGCTAGGTGAAGGACAGCTTTCACACACTATTATCTCTCAGAACTGAGCATGTGGAGAGACGTTCGTTCATCTAGCACAAAGGGAACGGGTTGCAGGAGAAACTTTTACTCTGGATTCCCAGTTTGTTTCCTAGTGCCGGTTTGAAGTTCCTGCAGTTTTCACTGTAAAACCGAGATGGAGCTAGTACCTCCCCATATATATGTATGGAGTGGAGTTTGCAACTGAAAAGAAACTTTGTGTTCCCAACAAGCTAGGTGAAGGACGGCTTTCACACACACTCATCTCTCAGAACCGAGCATGTGGAGAGACGTTCGTTCATCTAGCACAAAGGGAACGGTTTGCAGGAGAAACTTTTACTCTGGTTTCTCAGTCTGTTTCCTAGTGCCGGTTTGAAGTTCCTGCAGTTTTCACTGTAAAACCGAGTTGCAGCTAGTACCTCCCCATATATATGTAAGGAGTGGAGTTTGCAACTGAAAAGAAACTTTGTGTTCCCAACAAGCTAGGTGAAGGACCGCTTTCACACACACTTATCTCTCAGAAGTGAGCATGTGGAGAGACGTCCGTTCATCTAGCACAAAGGGAACGGGTTGCAGGAGAAACTTTTACTGTGGTTTCTCAGTCTGTTTCCTAGTGCCGGTTTGAAGTTCCTGCAGTTTTCACTGTAAAACCGAGTTGCAGCTAGTACCTCCCCATATATATGTATGGAGTGGAGTTTGCAACTGAAAAGATACTTTGTGTTCCCAACAAGCTAGGTGAAGGACGGCTTTCACACCCACTTATCTCTCAGAACCGAGCATGTGGAGAGACGTTCGTTCATCTAGCACAAAAGGAACGGTTTGCAGGAGAAACTTTTACTCTGGTTTCTCAGTCTTTTTCCTAGTGCCGGTTTGAAGTTCCTGCAGTTTTCACTGTAAAACCGAGTTGGAGCTAGTATTTCCCCATATATATGTATGGAGTGGGGTTTGCAACTGAAAAGAAACTTTGTGTTCACAACAAGCTAGGTGAAGGACGGCTTTCACACACACTTTTCTCTCAGAACCGAGCATGTGGAGAGACGTTCGTTCATCTAGCACAATGGGAACGGGTTTCAGGGGAAACTTTTACTCTGGTTTCTCAGTCTGTTTCCTAGTGCCGGTTTGAAGTTCCTGCAGTTTTCACTGTAAAACCGAGTTGGAGCTAGTACCTCCCCATATATATGTATGGAGTGGAGTTTGCAACTGAAAAGAAACTTTGTGTTCCCAACAAGCTAGGTGAAGGACGGCTTTCACACACTCTTATCTCTCAGAACCGAGCATGTGGAGAGAAGTTCGTTCATCTAGCACAAAGGGAACGGGTTGCAGGAGAAACTTTTACTCTGGTTTCTCAGTCTGTTTCCTAGTGCCGGTTTGAAGTTCCTGCAGTTTTCACTGTAAAACCGAGTTGCAGCTTGTACTTCCCCATATAAATGTATGGAGTGAAGTTTGCAACTGAGAAGAAACTTTGTGTTCCCAACAAGGTAGTTGAAGGACGGCTTTCACACACACTTATCTCTCAGAACTGAGCATGTGGAGACACGTTCGTTCATCTAGCACAAAGGGAACGGGTTGCAGGAGAAACTTTTACTCTGGTTTCTCAGTCTGTTTCCTAGTGCCGGTTTGAAGTTCCTGCAGTTTTCACTGTAAAACCGAGTTGCAGCTTGTACCTCCCCATATAAATGTATGGAGTGGAGTTTGCAACTGAAAAGAAACTTTGTGTTCCCAACAAGCTAGGTGAAGGACGGCTTTCACACACAATTATCTCTCAGAACTGAGCATGTGGAGAGACGTTCGTTCATCTAGCACAAAGGGAACGGGTTGCAGGAGATACTTTTACTCTGGTTTCTCAGTCTGTTTCCTAGTGCCGGTTTTAAGTTCCTGCAGTTTTCACTGTAAAACAGAGTTGCAGCTAGTACCTCCCCATATATATGTATGGAGTGGATTTTGCAACTGAAAAGAAACTTTCTGTTCCAAACAAGTTGGTGTAGGGCGGCTTTCACACACACTTATCTCTCAGAACTGAGCATGTGGAGAGACGTTCGTTCATCTAGCACAAAGGGAACGGGTTGCAGGAGAAAGTTTTACTCTGTTTTCTCAGTCTGTTTCCTAGTGCCGGTTTGAAGTTCCTGCAGTTTTCACTGTAAAACCGAGTTGCAGCTAGTACCTCCCCATATATATGTATGGAGTGGAGTTTGCAACTGAAAAGTAACTTTGTGTTCCCAACAAGCTAGGTGAAGGACGGCTTTCACACACACTTATCTCTCAGAACTGAGCATGTGGAGAGACGTTCGTTCATCTAGCACAAAGGGAACGGGTTGCAGGAAAAACTTTTACTCTGGTTTCTCAGTCTGTTTCCTAGTGCCGGTTTGAAGTTCCTGCAGTTTTCACTGTAAAACCGAGTTGGAGCTAGTACCTACCCATATATATGTATGGAGTGGAGTTAGCAACTGAAAAGAAACTTTGTGTTCCCAACAAGCTAGGTGAAGGACGGCTTTCACACACACTTATCTCTCAGAACCGAGCATGGGAGAGACGTTCGTTCATCTAGCAAAATGGGAACGGGTTGCAGGAGAAACTTTTACTCTGGTTTCTCAGTGTTTTTCCTAGTGCCGGTTTGAAGTTCCTGCAGTTTTCACGGTAAAACCGAGTTGGAGCTAGTACCTCCCCATATATATGTATGGATTGGAGTTTGCAACTGAAAAGAAACTTTGTGTTCCCAACAAGCTAGTTGAAGGACGGCTTTCACACACACTTTTCTCTCAGAACTGAGCATGTGGAGAGACGTTCGTTCATCTAGCACAAAGGGAACGGGTTGCAGGAGAAACTTTTCTCTGGTTTCTCAGTCTGTTTCCTAGTGCCGGTTTGAAGTTCCTGCAGTTTTCACTGTAAAACATATTTGGAGCTAGTACCTCCCCATATATATGTATGGAGTGGAGTTTGCAACTGAAAAGAAACTTTGTGTTCCCAACAAGCTAGGTGAAGGACGGCTTTCACACACACTTATCTCTCAGAACTGAGCATGTGGAGAGACGTTCGTTCATCTAGCACAAAGGGAACGGGTTGCAGGAGAAACTTTTATTCTGGTTTCTCAGTCTGTTTCCTAGTGCCGGTTTGAAGTTCCTGCAGTTTTCACTGTAAAACCGAGTTGGAGCTAGTACCTCCCCATATATATGTATGGAGTGGAGATTGCAACTGAAAAGAAACTTTGTGTTCCCAACAAGCTAGGTGAAGGACGGCTTTCACCCACACTTATCTCTCAGAACTGAGCATGTGGAGAGACGTTCGTTCATCTAGCACAAAGGGAACGGGTTGCAGGAGAAACTTTTACTCTGGTTTCTCAGTCTGTTTCCTAGTACCGGTTTGACGTTCCTGCAGTTTTCACTGTAAAACATATTTGGGGCTAGTACCTCCCCATATATATGTATGGAGTGGAGTTTGCTACTGAAAAGAAACTTTGTGTTCCCTACAAGCTAGGTGAAGGACGGCTTCCACACCCACTTATCTCTCAGAACCGAGCATGTGGAGAGACGTTCGTTCATCTAGCACAAAAGGAACGGGTTGCAGGAGAAACTTTTACTCTGGTTTCTCAGTCTGTTTCCTAGTGCCGGTTTGAAGTTCCTGCAGTTTTCACTGTAAAACAGAGTTGGAGCAAGTACCTCCCCATATATATTTTTGGAGTGGAGTTTGCAACTGAAAAGAAACTTTGTGTTCCCAACAAGCTAGGTGAAGGACGGCTTTCACACACACTTATCTCTCAGAACCGAGCATGTGGAGAGACGTTCGTTCATCTAGCACAAAGGGAACGGGTTGCAGGAGAAACTTTTACTCTGGTTTCTCAGTATGTTTCCTAGTGCCGGTTTGAAGTTCCTGCATTTTTCACTGTAAAACCGTGTTGGAGCTAGTATTTCCCCATATATATTTATGGAGTGGGGTTTGCAACTGAAAAGAAACTTTGTGTTCCCAACAAGCTAGGTAAAGGACGGCTTTCACACACACTTATCTCTCAGAACCGAGCATGTGGAGAGACGTTCGTTCATCTAGCAAAAAGGGAACGGGTTGCAGGAGAAACTTTTACTCTGGTTTCTCAGTCTGTTTCCTAGTGCCGGTTATAAGTTCCTTCAGTTTTCACTGTAAAACAGATTTGCAGCTAGTACCTCCCCATATATATGTATGGAGTGGAGTTTGCAACTGAAAAGAAACTTTGTGTTCCCAACAAGCTAGGTGAAGGACGGCTTTCACACCCACTTATTTCTCAGAACCGAGCATGTGGAGAGACGTTCGTTCATCTAGCACAAAAGGAACGGGTTGCAGGTGAAACTTTTATTCTGGTTTCTCAGTATGTTTCCTAGTGCCGGTTTGAAGTTCCTGCAGTTTTCACTGTAAAACCGAGTTGCAGCTAGTACCTCCCCATATATATGTATGGAGTGGAGTTTGCAACTGAAAAGAAACTTTGTGTTCCCAACAAGCTAGTTGAAGGACGGCTTTCACACACACTTTTCTCTCAGAACTGAGCATGTGGAGAGACGTTCGTTCATCTAGCACAAAGGGAACGGGTTGCAGGAGAAACTTTTCTCTGGTTTCTCAGTCTGTTTCCTAGTGCCGGTTTGAAGTTCCTGCAGTTTTCACTGTAAAACATATTTGGAGCTAGTACCTCCCCATATATATGTGTGGAGTGGAGTTTGCAACTGAAAAGAAACTTTGTGTTCCCAACAAGCTAGGTGAAGGACGGCTTTCACACACACTTATCTCTCAGAACTGAGCATGTGGAGAGACGTTCGTTCATTTAGCACAAAGGGAACGGGTTGCAGGAGAAACTTTTACTCTGGTTTTTCAGTCTGTTTCCTAGTGCCGGTTTGAAGTTCCTGCAGTTTTCACTGTAAAACCGAGTTGGAGCTAGTACCTCCCCATATATATGTATGGAGTGGAGTTTGCAACTGAAAAGAAACTTTGTGTTCCCAACAAGCTAGGTGAAGGACGGCTTTCACCCACACTTATCTCTCAGAACTGAGCATGTGGAGAGACGTTCGTTCATCTAGCACAAAAGGAACGGGTTGCAGGAGAAACTTTTACTCTGGTTTCTCAGTCTGTTTCCTAGTACCGGTTTGACGTTCCTGCAGTTTTCACTGTAAAACATATTTGGGGCTAGTACCTCCCCATATATATGTAAGGAGTGGAGTTTGCTACTGAAAGGAAACTTTGTGTTCCCTACAAGCTAGGTGAAGTACGGCTTCCACACCCACTTATCTCTCAGAACCGAGCATGTGGAGAGACGTTCGTTCATCTAGCACAAAAGGAACGGGTTGCAGGGGAAACTTATACTCTGGTTTCTCAGTCTGTTTCCTAGTGCCGGTTATAAGTTCCTGCAGTTTTCACTGTAAAACCGAGTTGCAGCTAGTACCTCCCCATATATATGTATGGAGTGGAGTTTGCAACTGAAAAGAAACTTTGTGTTCCCAACAAGCTAGGTGAAGGACGGCTTTCACACCCACTTATCTCTCAGAACCGAGCATGTGGAGAGACGTTCGTTCATCTAGCACAAAAGGAACGGGTTGCAGGTGAAACTTTTATTCTGGTTTCTCAGTATGTTTCCTAGTGCCGGTTTGAAGTTCCTGCAGTTTTCACTGTAAAACCGAGTTGCAGCTAGTACCTCCCCATATATATGTATGGAGTGGAGTTTGCAACTGAAAAGAAACTTTGTGTTCCCAACAAGCTAGGTGAAGGACGGCTTTCACACACTCTTATCTCTCAGAACCGAGCATGTGGAGAGACGTTCGTTCATCTAGCACAAAGGGAACGGGTTGCAGGAGAAACTTTTACTCTGGTTTCTCAGTCTGTTTCCTAGTGCCGGTTTGAAGTTCCTGCAGTTTTCACTGTAAAACCGAGTTGCAGCTAGTACCTCCCCATATATATGTATGGAGTGGAGTTTGCAACTGAAAAGAAACTTTGTGTTCCCAACAAGCTAGGTGAAGGACGGCTTTCACACCCACTTATCTCTCAGAACCGAGCATGTGGAGAGACGTTCGTTCATCTAGCACAAAAGGAACGGGTTGCAGGTGAAACTTTTATTCTGGTTTCTCAGTATGTTTCCTAGTGCCGGTTTGAAGTTCCTGCAGTTTTCACTGTAAAACCGAGTTGCAGCTAGTACCTCCCCATATATATGTATGGAGTGGAGTTTGCAACTGAAAAGAAACTTTGTGTTCCCAACAAGCTAGGTGAAGGACGGCTTTCACACACTCTTATCTCTCAGAACCGAGCATGTGGAGAGACGTTCGTTCATCTAGCACAAAGGGAACGGGTTGCAGGAGAAACTTTTACTCTGGTTTCTCAGTCTGTTTCCTAGTGCCGGTTTGAAGTTCCTGCAGTTTTCACTGTAAAACCGAGTTGCAGCTAGTACCTCCCCATATATATGTATGGAGTGGAGTTTGCAACTGGAAAGAAACTTTGTGTTCCCAACAAGCTAGGTGAAGGACGGATTTCACACACACTTATCTCTCAGAAGTGAGCATGTGGAGAGACGTTCATTCATCTAGCACAAAGGGAACGGGTTGCAGGAGAAACTTTTACTCTGGATTCCCAGTCTGTTTCCTAGTGCCGGTTTGAATTTCCTGCAGTTTTCACTGTAAAACCGAGTTGGAGCTAGTACCTCCCCATATATATGTATGGAGTGGAGTTTGCAACTGAAAAGAAACTTTGTGTTCCCAACAAGCTAGGTGAAGGAAGGCTTTCACACACACTTATCTCTCAGAACCGAGCATGTGGAGAGACGTTCGTTCATCTAGCAAAAAGGGAACGGGTTGCAGGAGAAAGTTTTACTCTGGTTTCTCAGTCTGTTTCCTAGTGCCGGTTTGAAGTTCCTGCAGTTTTCACTGTAAAACCGAGTTGGAGCTAGTACCTCCACATATATATGTATGGAGTGGAGTTTGCAACTGAAAAGAATCTTTGTGTTCCCAACAAGCTAGGTGAAGGACGGCTTTCACACCCACTTATCTCTCAGAACCGAGCATGTGGAGAGACGTTCGTTCATCTAGCACAAAAGGAATGATTTGCAGCAGAAACTTCTACTCTGGTTTCTCAGTCTGTTTCCCAGTGCCGTTTTGAAGTACTTGCAGTTTTCACTGTAAAACCGAGTTGCAGCTAGTACCTCCCCATATATATGTATGGAGTGGAGTTTGCAACTGAAAAGAAACTTTGTGTTCCCAACAAGTTAGGTGAAGGACGGCTTTCACACACACTTATCTCTCAGAACTGAGCATGTGGAGAGACGTTCGTTCATCTAGCACAAAGGGAACGGGTTGCAGGGGAAACTTTTACTGTGGTTTCTCAGTCTGTTTCCTACTGCCGGTTTGAAGTTCCTGCAGTTTTCACTGTAAAACCGAGTTGCAGCTAGTACCTCCCCATATATATGTATGGAGTGGAGTTTGCAACTGAAAAGAAACTTTGTGTTCCCAACAAGCTAGGTGAAGGACGGCTTTCACACACACTTATCTCTCAGAACCGAGCATGTGGAGAGACGTTCGTTCATCTAGCACAAAGGGAACGGGTTGCAGCAGAAACTTTTACTCTGGTTTCTCAGTCTGTTTCCTAGTTCCGGTTTGAAGTTCCTGCAGTTTTCACTGTAAAACCGAGTTGCAGCTAGTACCTCCACATATATATGTATGGATTGGAGTTTGCAACTGAAAAATAACTTTGTGTTCCCAACAAGCTAGGTGAAGGACGGCTTTCACACACACTTATCTCTCAGAACTGAGCATGTGGAGAGACGTTCGTTCATCTAGCACAAAGGGAACGGGTTGCAGGAGAAACTTTTACTCTGGTTTCTCAGTCAGTTTCCTAGTGCCGGTTTGAAGTTCCTGCAGTTTTCACTGTAAAACCGAGTTGGAGCTAGTACCTACCCATATATATTTATGGAGTGGAGTTAGCAACTGAAAAGAAACTTTGTGTTCCCAACAAGCTAGGTGAAGGACGGCTTTCACACACACTTATCTCTCAGAACCGAGCATGTGGAGAGACGTTCGTTCATCTAGCAAAATGGGAACGGGTTGCAGGAGAAAATTTTACTCTGGTTTCTCAGTCTGTTTCCTAGTGCCGGTTTGAAGTTCCTGCAGTTTTCACTGTAAACCCGAGTTGGAGCTAGTACCTCCCCATATATATGTATGGATTGGAGTTTGCAACTGAAAAGAAACTTTGTGTTCCCAACAAGCTAGTTGAAGGACGGCTTCCACACACACTTTTCTCTCAGAACTGAGCATGTGGAGAGACGTTCGTTCATCTAGCACAAAGGGAACGGGTTGCAGGAGAAACTTTTACTCTGGTTTCTCAGTCTGTTTCCTAGTGCCGGTTTGAAGTTCCTGCAGTTTTCACTGTAAAACATATTTGGAGCTAGTACCTCCCCATATATATGTATGGAGTGGAGTTTGCAACTGAAAAGAAACTTTGTGTTCCCAACAAGCTAGGTGAAGGACGGCTTTCACACACACTTATCTCTCAGAACTGAGCATGTGGAGAGACGTTCGTTCATCTAGCACAAAGGGAACGGGTTGGAGGAGAAACTTTTACTCTGGTTTCTCAGTCTGTTTCCTAGTGCCGGTTTGAAGTTCCTGCAGTTTTCACTGTAAAACCGAGTTGGAGCTAGTACCTCCCCATATATATGTATGGAGTAGAGTTTGCAACTGAAAAGAAACTTTGTGTTCCCAACAAGCTAGGTGAAGGACGGCTTTAACCCACACTTATCTCTCAGAACTGAGCATGTGGAGAGACGTTCGTTCATCTAGCACAAAGGGAACGGGTTGCAGGAGAAACTTTTACTCTGGTCTCTCAGTCTGTTTCCTAGTGCCGGTTTGACGTTCCTGCAGTTTTCACTGTAAAAGATATTTGGAGCTAGTACCTCCCCATATATATGTATGGAGTGGAGTTTGCAACTGAAAAGAAACTTTGTGTTCCCTACAAGCTAGGTGAAGGACGGCTTTCACACCCACTTATCTCTCAGAACCGAGCATGTGGAGAGACGTTCGTTCATCTAGCACAAAAGGAACGGGTTGCAGGAGAAACTTTTACTCTGGTTTCTCAGTCTGTTTCCTAGTGCCGGTTTGAAGTTCCTGCAGTTTTCACTGTAAAACCGAGTTGCAGGTAGTACCTCCCCATATATATGTATGGAGTGGAGTTTGCAACTGAAAAGAAACTTTGTGTTCCCAACAAGCTAGGTGAAGGTCGGATTTCACACACACTTATCTCTCAGAACCGAGCATGTGGAGAGACGTTCGTTCATCTAGCACAAAGGGAACGGGTTGCAGGAGAAACTTTTACTCTGGTTTCTCAGTCTGTTTCCTAGTGCCGGTTTGAAGTTCCTGCAGTTTTCACTGTAAAACCGAGTTGCAGCTAGTACCTCCACATATATATGTATGGAGTGGAGTTTGCAACTGAAAAGAATCTTTGTGTTCCCAACAAGCTAGGTGAAGGACGGATTTCACACCCACTTATCTCTCAGAACCGAGCATGTGGAGAGACGTTCGTTCATCTAGCACAAAAGGAATGATTTGCAGCAGAAACTTCTACTCTGGTTTCTCAGTCTGTTTCCCAGTGCCGTTTTGAAGTACTTGCAGTTTTCACTGTAAAACCGAGTTGCAGCTAGTACCTCCCCATATATATGTATGGAGTGGAGTTTGCAACTGAAAAGAAACTTTGTGTTCCCAACAAGTTAGGTGAAGGACGGCTTTCACACACACTTATCTCTCAGAACTGAGCATGTGGAGAGACGTTCGTTCATCTAGCACAAAGGGAACGGGTTGCAGGGGAAACTTTTACTGTGGTTTCTCAGTCTGTTTCCTAGTGCCGGTTTGAAGTTCCTGCAGTTTTCACTGTAAAACCGAGTTGCAGCTAGTACCTCCCCATATATATGTATGGAGTGGAGTTTGCAACTGAAAAGAAACTTTGTGTTCCCAACAAGCTAGGTGAAGTACGGCTTTCACACACACTTATCTCTCAGAACCGAGCATGTGGAGAGACGTTCGTTCATCTAGCACAAAGGGAACGGGTTGCAGCAGAAACTTTTACTCTGGTTTCTCAGTCTGTTTCCTAGTTCCGGTTTGAAGTTCCTGCAGTTTTCACTGTAAAACCGAGTTGCAGCTAGTACCTCCACATATATATGTATGGATTGGAGTTTGCAACTGAAAAATAACTTTGTGTTCCCAACAAGCTAGGTGAAGGACGGCTTTCACACACACTTATCTCTCAGAACTGAGCATGTGGAGAGACGTTCGTTCATCTAGCACAAAGGGAACGGGTTGCAGGAGAAACTTTTACTCCTGTTTCTCAGTCAGTTTCCTAGTGCCGGTTTGAAGTTCCTGCAGTTTTCACTGTAAAACCGAGTTGCAGCTAGTACCTACCCATATATATGTATGGAATGGAGTTAGCAACTGAAAAGAAACTTTGTGTTCCCAACAAGCTAGGTGAAGGACGGCTTTCACACACACTTATCTCTCAGAACCGAGCATGTGGAGAGACGTTCGTTCATCTAGCAAAATGGGAACGGGTTGCAGGAGAAAATTTTACTCTGGTTTCTCAGTCTGTTTCCTAGTGCCGGTTTGAAGTTCCTGCAGTTTTCACTGTAAAACCGAGTTGCAGCTAGTACCTCCCCATATATATGTATGGAGTGGAGTTTGCAACTGGAAAGAAACTTTGTGTTCCCAACAAGCTAGGTGAAGGAAGGATTTCACACACACTTATCTCTCAGAAGTGAGCATGTGGAGAGACGTTCATTCATCTAGCACAAAGGGAACGGGTTGCAGGAGAAACTTTTACTCTGGATTCCCAGTCTGTTTCCTAGTGCCGGTTTGAATTTCCTGCAGTTTTCACTGTAAAACCGAGTTGGAGCTAGTACCTCCCCATATATATGTATGGAGTGGAGTTTGCAACTGAAAAGAAACTTTGTGTTCCCAACAAGCTAGGTGAAGGAAGGCTTTCACACACACTTATCTCTCAGAACCGAGCATGTGGAGAGACGTTCGTTCATCTAGCAAAAAGGGAACGGGTTGCAGGAGAAAGTTTTACTCTGGTTTCTCAGTCTGTTTCCTAGTGCCGGTTTGAAGTTCCTGCAGTTTTCACTGTAAAACCGAGTTGGAGCTAGTACCTCCACATATATATGTATGGAGTGGAGTTTGCAACTGAAAAGAATCTTTGTGTTCCCAACAAGCTAGGTGAAGGACGGCTTTCACACCCACTTATCTCTCAGAACCGAGCATGTGGAGAGACGTTCGTTCATCTAGCACAAAATGAATGATTTGCAGCAGAAACTTCTACTCTGGTTTCTCAGTCTGTTTCCCAGTGCCGTTTTGAAGTACTTGCAGTTTTCACTGTAAAACCGAGTTGCAGCTAGTACCTCCCCATATATATGTATGGAGTGGAGTTTGCAACTGAAAAGAAACTTTGTGTTCCCAACAAGTTAGGTGAAGGACGGCTTTCACACACACTTATCTCTCAGAACTGAGCATGTGGAGAGACGTTCGTTCATCTAGCACAAAGGGAACGGGTTGCAGGGGAAACTTTTACTGTGGTTTCTCAGTCTGTTTCCTAGTGCCGGTTTGAAGTTCCTGCAGTTTTCACTGTAAAACCGAGTTGCAGCTAGTACCTCCCCATATATATGTATGGAGTGGAGTTTGCAACTGAAAAGAAACTTTGTGTTCCCAACAAGCTAGGTGAAGGACGGCTTTCACACACACTTATCTCTCAGAACCGAGCATGTGGAGAGACGTTCGTTCATCTAGCACAAAGGGAACGGGTTGCAGCAGAAACTTTTACTCTGGTTTCTCAGTCTGTTTCCTAGTTCCGGTTTGAAGTTCCTGCAGTTTTCACTGTAAAACCGAGTTGCAGCTAGTACCTCCACATATATATGTATGGATTGGAGTTTGCAACTGAAAAATAACTATGTGTTCCCAACAAGCTAGGTGAAGGACGGCTTTCACACACACTTATCTCTCAGAACTGAGCATGTGGAGAGACGTTCGTTCATCTAGCACAAAGGGAACGGGTTGCAGGAGAAACTTTTACTCTGGTTTCTCAGTCAGTTTCCTAGTGCCGGTTTGAAGTTCCTGCAGTTTTCACTGTAAAACCGAGTTGGAGCTAGTACCTACCCATATATATTTATGGAGTGGAGTTAGCAACTGAAAAGAAACTTTGTGTTCCCAACAAGCTAGGTGAAGGACGGCTTTCACACACACTTATCTCTCAGAACCGAGCATGTGGAGAGACGTTCGTTCATCTAGCAAAATGGGAACGGGTTGCAGGAGAAAATTTTACTCTGGTTTCTCAGTCTGTTTCCTAGTGCCGGTTTGAAGTTCCTGCAGTTTTCACTGTAAACCCGAGTTGGAGCTAGTACCTCCCCATATATATGTATGGATTGGAGTTTGCAACTGAAAAGAAACTTTGTGTTCCCAACAAGCTAGTTGAAGGACGGCTTCCACACACACTTTTCTCTCAGAACTGAGCATGTGGAGAGACGTTCGTTCATCTAGCACAAAGGGAACGGGTTGCAGGAGAAACTTTTACTCTGGTTTCTCAGTCTGTTTCCTAGTGCCGGTTTGAAGTTCCTGCAGTTTTCACTGTAAAACATATTTGGAGCTAGTACCTCCCCATATATATGTATGGAGTGGAGTTTGCAACTGAAAAGAAACTTTGTGTTCCCAACAAGCTAGGTGAAGGACGGCTTTCACACACACTTATCTCTCAGAACTGAGCATGTGGAGAGACGTTCGTTCATCTAGCACAAAGGGAACGGGTTGGAGGAGAAACTTTTACTCTGGTTTCTCAGTCTGTTTCCTAGTGCCGGTTTGAAGTTCCTGCAGTTTTCACTGTAAAACCGAGTTGGAGCTAGTACCTCCCCATATATATGTATGGAGTAGAGTTTGCAACTGAAAAGAAACTTTGTGTTCCCAACAAGCTAGGTGAAGGACGGCTTTAACCCACACTTATCTCTCAGAACTGAGCATGTGGAGAGACGTTCGTTCATCTAGCACAAAGGGAACGGGTTGCAGGAGAAACTTTTACTCTGGTCTCTCAGTCTGTTTCCTAGTGCCGGTTTGACGTTCCTGCAGTTTTCACTGTAAAAGATATTTGGAGCTAGTACCTCCCCATATATATGTATGGAGTGGAGTTTGCAACTGAAAAGAAACTTTGTGTTCCCTACAAGCTAGGTGAAGGACGGCTTTCACACCCACTTATCTCTCAGAACCGAGCATGTGGAGAGACGTTCGTTCATCTAGCACAAAAGGAACGGGTTGCAGGAGAAACTTTTACTCTGGTTTCTCAGTCTGTTTCCTAGTGCCGGTTTGAAGTTCCTGCAGTTTTCACTGTAAAACCGAGTTGCAGCTAGTACCTCCCCATATATATGTATGGAGTGGAGTTTGCAACTGAAAAGAAACTTTGTGTTCCCAACAAGCTAGGTGAAGGTCGGATTTCACACACACTTATCTCTCAGAACCGAGCATGTGGAGAGACGTTCGTTCATCTAGCACAAAGGGAACGGGTTGCAGGAGAAACTTTTACTCTGGTTTCTCAGTCTGTTTCCTAGTGCCGGTTTGAAGTTCCTGCAGTTTTCACTGTAAAACCGAGTTGCAGCTAGTACCTCCACATATATATGTATGGAGTGGAGTTTGCAACTGAAAAGAATCTTTGTGTTCCCAACAAGCTAGGTGAAGGACGGATTTCACACCCACTTATCTCTCAGAACCGAGCATGTGGAGAGACGTTCGTTCATCTAGCACAAAAGGAATGATTTGCAGCAGAAACTTCTACTCTGGTTTCTCAGTCTGTTTCCCAGTGCCGTTTTGAAGTACTTGCAGTTTTCACTGTAAAACCGAGTTGCAGCTAGTACCTCCCCATATATATGTATGGAGTGGAGTTTGCAACTGAAAAGAAACTTTGTGTTCCCAACAAGTTAGGTGAAGGACGGCTTTCACACACACTTATCTCTCAGAACTGAGCATGTGGAGAGACGTTCGTTCATCTAGCACAAAGGGAACGGGTTGCAGGGGAAACTTTTACTGTGGTTTCTCAGTCTGTTTCCTAGTGCCGGTTTGAAGTTCCTGCAGTTTTCACTGTAAAACCGAGTTGCAGCTAGTACCTCCCCATATATATGTATGGAGTGGAGTTTGCAACTGAAAAGAAACTTTGTGTTCCCAACAAGCTAGGTGAAGTACGGCTTTCACACACACTTATCTCTCAGAACCGAGCATGTGGAGAGACGTTCGTTCATCTAGCACAAAGGGAACGGGTTGCAGCAGAAACTTTTACTCTGGTTTCTCAGTCTGTTTCCTAGTTCCGGTTTGAAGTTCCTGCAGTTTTCACTGTAAAACCGAGTTGCAGCTAGTACCTCCACATATATATGTATGGATTGGAGTTTGCAACTGAAAAATAACTTTGTGTTCCCAACAAGCTAGGTGAAGGACGGCTTTCACACACACTTATCTCTCAGAACTGAGCATGTGGAGAGACGTTCGTTCATCTAGCACAAAGGGAACGGGTTGCAGGAGAAACGTTTACTCTGGATTCTCAGTCTGTTTCCTAGTGCCGGTTTGAAGTTCCTGCAGTTTTCACTGTAAAACCGAGTTGCAGCTAGTACCTACCCATATATATGTATGGAATGGAGTTAGCAACTGAAAAGAAACTTTGTGTTCCCAACAAGCTAGGTGAAGGACGGCTTTCACACACACTTATCTCTCAGAACCGAGCATGTGGAGAGACGTTCGTTCATCTAGCAAAATGGGAACGGGTTGCAGGAGAAAATTTTACTCTGGTTTCTCAGTCTGTTTCCTAGTGCCGGTTTGAAGTTCCTGCAGTTTTCACTGTAAACCCGAGTTGGAGCTAGTACCTCCCCATATATATGTATGGATTGGAGTTTGCAACTGAAAAGAAACTTTGTGTTCCCAACAAGCTAGTTGAAGGACGGCTTCCACACACACTTTTCTCTCAGAACTGAGCATGTGGAGAGACGTTCGTTCATCTAGCACAAAGGGAACGGGTTGCAGGAGAAACTTTTACTCTGGTTTCTCAGTCTGTTTCCTAGTGCCGGTTTGAAGTTCCTGCAGTTTTCACTGTAAAACATATTTGGAGCTAGTACCTCCCCATATATATGTATGGAGTGGAGTTTGCAACTGAAAAGAAACTTTGTGTTCCCAACAAGCTAGGTGAAGGACGGCTTTCACACACACTTATCTCTCAGAACTGAGCATGTGGAGAGACGTTCGTTCATCTAGCACAAAGGGAACGGTTTGGAGGAGAAACTTTTACTCTGGTCTCTCAGTCTGTTTCCTAGTGCCGGTTTGACGTTCCTGCAGTTTTCACTGTAAAAGATATTTGGAGCTAGTACCTCCCCATATATATGTATGGAGTGGAGTTTGCAACTGAAAAGAAACTTTGTGTTCCCTACAAGCTAGGTGAAGTACGGCTTTCACACCCACTTATCTCTCAGAACCGAGCATGTGGAGAGACGTTCGTTCATCTAGCACAAAAGGAACGGGTTGCAGGAGAAACTTTTACTCTGGTTTCTCAGTCTGTTTCCTAGTGCCGGTTTGAAGTTCCTGCAGTTTTCACTGTAAAACCGAGTTGCAGCTAGTACCTCCCCATATATATGTATGGAGTGGAGTTTGCAACTGAAAAGAAACTTTGTGTTCCCAACAAGCTAGGTGAAGGTCGGATTTCACACACACTTATCTCTCAGAACCGAGCATGTGGAGAGACGTTCGTTCATCTAGCACAAAGGGAACGGGTTGCAGGAGAAACTTTTACTCTGGTTTCTCAGTCTGTTTCCTAGTGCCGGTTTGAAGTTCCTGCAGTTTTCACTGTAAAACCGAGTTGCAGCTAGTACCTCCCCATATATATGTATGGAGTGGAGTTTGCAACTGAAAAGAAACTTTGTGTTCCCAACAAGCTAGGTGAAGGACGGCTTTCACACACACTTATCTCTCAGAACCGAGCATGTGGAGAGACGTTCGTTCATCTAGCACAAAAGGAACGGGTTGCAGGAGAAACTTTTACTCTGGTTTCTCAGTCTGTTTCCTAGTGCCGGTTTGAAGTTCCTGCAGTTTTCACTGTAAACCCGAGTTGCAGCTAGTACCTCCCCATATATATGTATGGAGTGGAGTTTGCAACTGAAAAGAAACTTTGTGTTCCCAACAAGCTAGGTGAAGGACGGCTTTCACACACACTTATCTCTCAGAACCGAGCATGTGGAGAGACGTTCGTTCATCTAGCACAAAAGGAACGGGTTGCAGGAGAAACTTTTACTCTGGTTTCTCAGTCTGTTTCCTAGTGCCGGTTTGAAGTTCCTGCAGTTTTCACTGTAAACCCGAGTTGGAGCTAGTACCTCCCCATATATATGTATGGATTGGAGTTTGCAACTGAAAAGAAACTTTGTGTTCCCAACAAGCTAGTTGAAGGACGGCTTCCACACACACTTTTCTCTCAGAACTGAGCATGTGGAGAGACGTTCGTTCATCTAGCACAAAGGGAACGGGTTGCAGGAGAAACTTTTACTCTGGTTTCTCAGTCTGTTTCCTAGTGCCGGTTTGAAGTTCCTGCAGTTTTCACTGTAAAACATATTTGGAGCTAGTACCTCCCCATATATATGTATGGAGTGGAGTTTGCAACTGAAAAGAAACTTTGTGTTCCCAACAAGCTAGGTGAAGGACGGCTTTCACACACACTTATCTCTCAGAACTGAGCATGTGGAGAGACGTTCGTTCATCTAGCACAAAGGGAACGGGTTGGAGGAGAAACTTTTACTCTGGTTTCTCAGTCTGTTTCCTAGTGCCGGTTTGAAGTTCCTGCAGTTTTCACTGTAAAACCGAGTTGGAGCTAGTACCTCCCCATATATATGTATGGAGTAGAGTTTGCAACTGAAAAGAAACTTTGTGTTCCCAACAAGCTAGGTGAAGGACGGCTTTAACCCACACTTATCTCTCAGAACTGAGCATGTGGAGAGACGTTCGTTCATCTAGCACAAAGGGAACGGGTTGCAGGAGAAACTTTTACTCTGGTCTCTCAGTCTGTTTCCTAGTGCCGGTTTGACGTTCCTGCAGTTTTCACTGTAAAAGATATTTGGAGCTAGTACCTCCCCATATATATGTATGGAGTGGAGTTTGCAACTGAAAAGAAACTTTGTGTTCCCTACAAGCTAGGTGAAGGACGGCTTTCACACCCACTTATCTCTCAGAACCGAGCATGTGGAGAGACGTTCGTTCATCTAGCACAAAAGGAACGGGTTGCAGGAGAAACTTTTACTCTGGTTTCTCAGTCTGTTTCCTAGTGCCGGTTTGAAGTTCCTGCAGTTTTCACTGTAAAACCGAGTTGCAGCTAGTACCTCCCCATATATATGTATGGAGTGGAGTTTGCAACTGAAAAGAAACTTTGTGTTCCCAACAAGCTAGGTGAAGGTCGGATTTCACACACACTTATCTCTCAGAACCGAGCATGTGGAGAGACGTTCGTTCATCTAGCACAAAGGGAACGGGTTGCAGGAGAAACTTTTACTCTGGTTTCTCAGTCTGTTTCCTAGTGCCGGTTTGAAGTTCCTGCAGTTTTCACTGTAAAACCGAGTTGCAGCTAGTACCTCCACATATATATGTATGGAGTGGAGTTTGCAACTGAAAAGAATCTTTGTGTTCCCAACAAGCTAGGTGAAGGACGGATTTCACACCCACTTATCTCTCAGAACCGAGCATGTGGAGAGACGTTCGTTCATCTAGCACAAAAGGAATGATTTGCAGCAGAAACTTCTACTCTGGTTTCTCAGTCTGTTTCCCAGTGCCGTTTTGAAGTACTTGCAGTTTTCACTGTAAAACCGAGTTGCAGCTAGTACCTCCCCATATATATGTATGGAGTGGAGTTTGCAACTGAAAAGAAACTTTGTGTTCCCAACAAGTTAGGTGAAGGACGGCTTTCACACACACTTATCTCTCAGAACTGAGCATGTGGAGAGACGTTCGTTCATCTAGCACAAAGGGAACGGGTTGCAGGGGAAACTTTTACTGTGGTTTCTCAGTCTGTTTCCTAGTGCCGGTTTGAAGTTCCTGCAGTTTTCACTGTAAAACCGAGTTGCAGCTAGTACCTCCCCATATATATGTATGGAGTGGAGTTTGCAACTGAAAAGAAACTTTGTGTTCCCAACAAGCTAGGTGAAGTACGGCTTTCACACACACTTATCTCTCAGAACCGAGCATGTGGAGAGACGTTCGTTCATCTAGCACAAAGGGAACGGGTTGCAGCAGAAACTTTTACTCTGGTTTCTCAGTCTGTTTCCTAGTTCCGGTTTGAAGTTCCTGCAGTTTTCACTGTAAAACCGAGTTGCAGCTAGTACCTCCACATATATATGTATGGATTGGAGTTTGCAACTGAAAAATAACTTTGTGTTCCCAACAAGCTAGGTGAAGGACGGCTTTCACACACACTTATCTCTCAGAACTGAGCATGTGGAGAGACGTTCGTTCATCTAGCACAAAGGGAACGGGTTGCAGGAGAAACTTTTACTCTGGTTTCTCAGTCAGTTTCCTAGTGCCGGTTTGAAGTTCCTGCAGTTTTCACTGTAAAACCGAGTTGCAGCTAGTACCTACCCATATATATGTATGGAATGGAGTTAGCAACTGAAAAGAAACTTTGTGTTCCCAACAAGCTAGGTGAAGGACGGCTTTCACACACACTTATCTCTCAGAACCGAGCATGTGGAGAGACGTTCGTTCATCTAGCAAAATGGGAACGGGTTGCAGGAGAAAATTTTACTCTGGTTTCTCAGTCTGTTTCCTAGTGCCGGTTTGAAGTTCCTGCAGTTTTCACTGTAAACCCGAGTTGGAGCTAGTACCTCCCCATATATATGTATGGATTGGAGTTTGCAACTGAAAAGAAACTTTGTGTTCCCAACAAGCTAGTTGAAGGACGGCTTCCACACACACTTTTCTCTCAGAACTGAGCATGTGGAGAGACGTTCGTTCATCTAGCACAAAGGGAACGGGTTGCAGGAGAAACTTTTACTCTGGTTTCTCAGTCTGTTTCCTAGTGCCGGTTTGAAGTTCCTGCAGTTTTCACTGTAAAACATATTTGGAGCTAGTACCTCCCCATATATATGTATGGAGTGGAGTTTGCAACTGAAAAGAAACTTTGTGTTCCCAACAAGCTAGGTGAAGGACGGCTTTCACACACACTTATCTCTCAGAACTGAGCATGTGGAGAGACGTTCGTTCATCTAGCACAAAGGGAACGGTTTGGAGGAGAAACTTTTACTCTGGTCTCTCAGTCTGTTTCCTAGTGCCGGTTTGACGTTCCTGCAGTTTTCACTGTAAAAGATATTTGGAGCTAGTACCTCCCCATATATATGTATGGAATGGAGTTAGCAACTGAAAAGAAACTTTGTGTTCCCAACAAGCTAGGTGAAGGACGGCTTTCACACACACTTATCTCTCAGAACCGAGCATGTGGAGAGACGTTCGTTCATCTAGCAAAATGGGAACGGGTTGCAGGAGAAAATTTTACTCTGGTTTCTCAGTCTGTTTCCTAGTGCCGGTTTGAAGTTCCTGCAGTTTTCACTGTAAACCCGAGTTGGAGCTAGTACCTCCCCATATATATGTATGGATTGGAGTTTGCAACTGAAAAGAAACTTTGTGTTCCCAACAAGCTAGTTGAAGGACGGCTTCCACACACACTTTTCTCTCAGAACTGAGCATGTGGAGAGACGTTCGTTCATCTAGCACAAAGGGAACGGGTTGCAGGAGAAACTTTTACTCTGGTTTCTCAGTCTGTTTCCTAGTGCCGGTTTGAAGTTCCTGCAGTTTTCACTGTAAAACATATTTGGAGCTAGTACCTCCCCATATATATGTATGGAGTGGAGTTTGCAACTGAAAAGAAACTTTGTGTTCCCAACAAGCTAGGTGAAGGACGGCTTTCACACACACTTATCTCTCAGAACTGAGCATGTGGAGAGACGTTCGTTCATCTAGCACAAAGGGAACGGTTTGGAGGAGAAACTTTTACTCTGGTCTCTCAGTCTGTTTCCTAGTGCCGGTTTGACGTTCCTGCAGTTTTCACTGTAAAAGATATTTGGAGCTAGTACCTCCCCATATATATGTATGGAGTGGAGTTTGCAACTGAAAAGAAACTTTGTGTTCCCTACAAGCTAGGTGAAGTACGGCTTTCACACCCACTTATCTCTCAGAACCGAGCATGTGGAGAGACGTTCGTTCATCTAGCACAAAAGGAACGGGTTGCAGGAGAAACTTTTACTCTGGTTTCTCAGTCTGTTTCCTAGTGCCGGTTTGAAGTTCCTGCAGTTTTCACTGTAAAACCGAGTTGCAGCTAGTACCTCCCCATATATATGTATGGAGTGGAGTTTGCAACTGAAAAGAAACTTTGTGTTCCCAACAAGCTAGGTGAAGGTCGGATTTCACACACACTTATCTCTCAGAACCGAGCATGTGGAGAGACGTTCGTTCATCTAGCACAAAGGGAACGGGTTGCAGGAGAAACTTTTACTCTGGTTTCTCAGTCTGTTTCCTAGTGCCGGTTTGAAGTTCCTGCAGTTTTCACTGTAAAACCGAGTTGCAGCTAGTACCTCCCCATATATATGTATGGAGTGGAGTTTGCAACTGAAAAGAAACTTTGTGTTCCCAACAAGCTAGGTGAAGGACGGCTTTCACACACACTTATCTCTCAGAACCGAGCATGTGGAGAGACGTTCGTTCATCTAGCACAAAAGGAACGGGTTGCAGGAGAAACTTTTACTCTGGTTTCTCAGTCTGTTTCCTAGTGCCGGTTTGAAGTTCCTGCAGTTTTCACTGTAAAACCGAGTTGCAGCTAGTACCTCCCCATATATATGTATGGAGTGGAGTTTGCAACTGAAAAGAAACTTTGTGTTCCCAACAAGCTAGGTGAAGGACGGCTTTCACACACACTTATCTCTCAGAACCGAGCATGTGGAGAGACGTTCGTTCATCTAGCACAAAGGGAACGGGTTGCAGGAGAAACTTTTACTCTGGTTTCTCAGTCTGTTTCCTAGTGCCGGTTTGAAGTTCCTGCAGTTTTCACTGTAAAACCGAGTTGGAGCTAGTATTTCCCCATATATATTTATGGAGTGGGGTTTGCAACTGAAAAGAAACTTTGTGTTCCCAACAAGCTAGGTAAAGGACGGCTTGCACACACACTTATCTCTCAGAACCGAGCATGTGGAGAGACGTTCGTTCATCTAGCACAAAGGGAACGGGTTGCAGGAGAAACTTTTACTCTGGTTTCTCAGTCTGTTTCCTAGAGCCGGTTTGAAGTTCCTGCAGTTTTCACTGTAAAACCGTGTTGCAGCTAGTACCTCCCCATATATATGTATGGAGTGGAGTTTGCAACTGAAAAGAAACTTTGTGTTCCCAACAAGCTAGGTGAAGGACGGCTTTCACACAATCTTATCTCTCAGAACCGAGCATGTGGAGAGACTTTCGTTCATCTAGCACAAAGGGAACGGGTTGCAGGAGAAACTTTTACTCTGGTTTCTCAGTCTGTTTCCTAGTGCCGGTTTGAAGTTCCTGCAGTTTTCACTGTAAAACCGAGTTGCAGCTAGTACATCCACATATATATGTATGGAGTGGAGTTTGCAACTGGAAAGAAACTTTGTGTTCCCAACAAGCAAGTTGAAGGACGGCTTTCACACACACTTATCTCTCAGAAGTGAGTATGTGGAGAGACGTTCGTTCATCTAGCACAAAGGGAACGGGTTGCAGGAGAAACTTTTACTCTGGATTCCCAGTCTGTTTAGTAGTGCCGGTATGAAGTTCCTGCAGTTTTCACTGTAAAACCGAGTTGGAGCTAGTACCTCCCCATATATATGTATGGAGTGGAGTTTGCAACTGAAAAGAAACTTTGTGTTCCCAACAAGCTAGGTGAAGGACGGCTTTCACACACACTTATCTCTCAGAACCGAGCATGTGGAGAGACGTTCGTTCATCTAGCACAAAGGGAATGGTTTGCAGGAGAAACTTTTACTCTGGTTTCTCAGTCTGTTTCCTAGTGCCGGTTTGAAGTTCCTGCAGTTTTCACTGTAAAACCGAGTTGGAGCTCGTATTTCCCCATATATATTTATGGAGTGGGGTTTGCAACTGAAAAGAATCTTTGTGTTCCCAACAAGCTAGGTAAAGGACGGCTTTCACACACACTTATCTCTCAGAACCGAGCATGTGGAGAGACGTTCGTTCATCTAGCACAAAGGGAACGGGTTGCAGGAGAAACTTTTACTCTGGTTTCTCAGTCTGTTTCCTAGTGCCGGTTTGAAGTTCCTGCAGTTTTCACTGGAAAAACGAGTTGCAGCTAGTACCTCCCCATATATATGTATGGAGTGGAGTTTGCAACTGAAAAGAAACTTTGTGTTCCCAACAAGCTAGGTGAAGGACGGCTTTCACTCAATCTTATCTCTCAGAACTGAGCATGTGGAGAGACGTTCGTTCATCTAGCACAAAGGGAACGGGTTGCAGGAGAAACTTTTACTCTGGTTTCTCAGTCTGTTTCCTAGTGCCGGTTTGAAGTTCCTGCAGTTTTCACTGTAAAACCGAGTTGCAGCTAGTACCTCACCATATATATGTATGGAGTGGAGTTTGCAGCTGAAAAGAAACTTTGTGTTCCCAAAAAGCTAGGTGAAGGACGGCTTTCACACCCACTTATCTCTCAGAACCGAGCATGTGGAGAGACGTTCGTTCATCTAGCACAAAAGGAACGGGTTGCAGGAGAAACTTTTACTCTGGTTTCTCAGTCTGTTTCCTAGTGCCGGTTTGAAGTTCCTGCAGTTTTCACTGTAAAACCGAGTTGCAGCTAGTACCTCCCCATATATATGTATGGAGTGGAGTTTGCAACTGAAAAGAAACTTTGTGTTCCCAACAAGCTATGTGAAGGACGGCTTTCACACACACTTATCTCTCAGAACCGAGCATGTGGAGAGACGTTCGTTCATCTAGCACAAAGGGAACGGGTTGCAGGTGAAACTTTTACTCTGGTTTCTCAGTCTGTTTCCTAGTGCCGGTTTGAAGTTCCTGCAGTTTTCACAGTAGAACCGAGTTGGAGCTAGTATTTCCCCATATATATTTATGGAGTGGGGTTTGCAACTGAAAAGAAACTTTGTTTTCCCAACAAGCTAGGTAAAGGACGGCTTGCACACACACTTATCTCTCAGAACCGAGCATGTGGAGAGACGTTCGTTCATCTAGCACAAAGGGAACGGGTTGCAGGAGAAACTTTTACTCTGGTTTCTCAGTCTGTTTCCTAGAGCCGGTTTGAAGTTCCTGCAGTTTTCACTGTAAAACCGTGTTGCAGCTAGTACCTCCCCATATATATGTATGGAGTGGAGTTTGCAACTGAAAAGAAACTTTGTGTTCCCAACAAGCTAGGTGAAGGACGGCTTTCACACAATCTTATCTCTCAGAACCGAGCATGTGGAGAGACTTTCGTTCATCTAGCACAAAGGGAACGGGTTGCAGGAGAAACTTTTACTCTGGTTTCTCAGTCTGTTTCCTAGTGCCGGTTTGAAGTTCCTGCAGTTTTCACTGTAAAACCGAGTTGCAGCTAGTACCTCCCCATATATATGTATGGAGTGGAGTTTGCAACTGGAAAGAAACTTTGTGTTCCCAACAAGCAAGTTGAAGGACGGCTTTCACACACACTTATCTCTCAGAAGTGAGTATGTGGAGAGACGTTCGTTCATCTAGCACAAAGGGAACGGGTTGCAGGAGAAACTTTTACTCTGGATTCCCAGTCTGTTTCGTAGTGCCGGTATGAAGTTCCTGCAGTTTTCACTGTAAAACCGAGTTGGAGCTAGTACCTCCCCATATATATGTATGGAGTGGAGTTTGCAACTGAAAAGAAACTTTGTGTTCCCAACAAGCTAGGTGAAGGACGGCTTTCACACACATTTATCTCTCAGAACCGAGCATGTGGAGAGACGTTCGTTCATCTAGCACAAAGGGAATGGGTTGCAGGAGAAACTTTTACTCTGGTTTCTCATTCTGTTTCCTAGTGCCGGTTTGAAGTTCCTGCAGTTTTCACTGTAAAACCGAGTTGGAGCTCGTATTTCCCCATATATATTTATGGAGTGGGGTTTGCAACTGAAAAGAATCTTTGTGTTCCCAACAAGCTAGGTAAAGGACGGCTTTCACACACACTTATCTCTCAGAACCGAGCATGTGGAGAGACGTTCGTTCATCTATCACAAAGGGAACGGGTTGCAGGAGAAACTTTTACTCTGGTTTCTCAGTCTGTTTCCTAGTGCCGGTTTGAAGTTCCTGCAGTTTTCACTGTAAAACCGAGTTGCAGCTAGTACCTCCACATATATATGTATGGAGTGGAGTTTGCAACTGGAAAGAAACTTTGTGTTCCCAACAAGCTAGGTGAAGGACGGCTTTCACACACACTTATCTCTCAGAAGTGAGCATGTGGAGAGACGTTCGTTCATCTAGCACAAAGGGAACGGGTTGCAGGAGAAACTTTTACTCTGGTTTCTCAGTCTGTTTCCTAGTGCCGGTTTGAAGTTCCTGCAGTTTTCACTGTAAAACCGAGTTGCAGCTAGTACCTCCACATATATATGTATGGAGTGGAGTTTGCAACTGAAAAGAATCTTTGTGTTCCCAACAAGCTAGGTGAAGGACGGCTTTCACACCCACTTATCTCTCAGAACCGAGCATGTGGAGAGACGTTCGTTCATCTAGCACAAAAGGAACGGTTTGCAGCAGAAACTTCTACTCTGGTTTCTCAGTCTGTTTCCTAGTGCCGGTTTGAAGTTCTTGCAGTTTTCACTGTAAAACCGAGTTGCAGCTAGTACCTCCCCATATATATGTATGGAGTGGAGTTTGCAACTGAAAAGAAACTTTGTGTACCCAACAAGCTAGGTGAAGGACGGCTTTCACACACAATTATCTCTCAGAATTGAGCATGTGGAGAGACGTTCGTTCATCTAGCACAATGGGAACGGGTTGCAGGAGAAACTGTTACTGTGGTTTCTCAGTCTGTTTAATAGTGCCGGTTTGAAGTTCCTGCAGTTTTCACTGTAAAACCGAGTTGCAGCTAGTACCTCCCCATATATATGTATGGAGTGGAGTTTGCAAGTGGAAAGAAAATTTGTGTTCCCAACAAGCTAGGTGAAGGACGGCTTTCACACACACTTATCTCTCAGAAGTGAGCATGTGGAGAGACGTTCGTTCATCTAGCACAAAGGGAACGGGTTGCAGGAGAAACTTTTACTCTGGATTCCCAGTCTGTTTCCTAGTGCCGGTTTGAAGTTCCTGCAGTTTTCACTGTAAAACCGAGTTGGAGCTAGTACCTCCCCATATAAATGTATGGAGTGGAGTTTGCAACTGAAAAGAAACTTTGTGTTCCCAACAAGCTAGGTGAAGGACGGCTTTCACACACACTTATCTCTCAGAACCGAGCATGTGGAGAGACGTTCGTTCATCTAGCACAAAGGGAACGTGTTGCAGGAGAAACTTTTACTCTGGTTTCTCAGTCTGTTTCCTAGTGCCGGTTTGAATTTCCTGCAGTTTTCACTGTAAAACGAGTTGCAGCTAGTACCTCCCCATATATATTTATGGATTGGAGATTGCAACTGAAAAGAAACTTTGTGTTCCCAACAAGCTAGGTGAAGGACGGCTTTCACTCAATCTTATCTCTCAGAACTGAGCATGTGGAGAGACGTTCGTTCATCTAGCACAAAGGGAACGGGTTGCAGGAGAAACTTTTACTCTGGTTTCTCAGTCTGTTTCCTAGTGCCGGTTTGAAGTTCCTGCAGTTTTCACTGTAAAACCGAGTTGCAGCTAGTACCTCCACATATATATGTATGGAGTGGAGTTTGCAACTGAAAAGAATCTTTGTGTTCCCAACAAGCTAAGTGAAGGACGGCTTTCACACCCACTTATCTTTCAGAACTGAGCATGTGGAGAGACGTTCGTTCATCTAGCACAAAAGGAAAGGTTTGCAGCAGAAACTTCTACTCTGGTTTCTCAGTCTGTTTCCGAGTGCCGGTTTGAAGTTCTTGCAGTTTTCACTGTAAAACCGAGTTGCAGCTAGTACCTCCCCATATATATGTAAGGAGTGGAGTTGGCAACTGTAAAGAAACTTTGTGTTCCCAACAAGCTAGGTGAAGGACGGCTTTCACACACACTTATCTCTCAGAACTGAGCATGTGGAGAGACGTTCGTTCATCTAGCACAAAGGGAACGGGTTGCAGGAGAAACTTTTACTGTGGTTTCTCAGTCTGTTTCCTAGTGCCGGTTTGAAGTTCCTGCAGTTTTCACTGTAAAACCGAGTTGCAGCTAGTACCTCCCCATATATATGTATGGAGTGGAGTTTGCAACTGAAAAGAAACTTTGTGTTCCCAACACGCTAGGTGAAGGACGGCTTTCACACACACTTATCTCTCAGAACCGAGCATGTGGAGAGACGTTCGTTCATCTAGCACAAAGGGAACGGGTTGCAGGAGAAACTTTTACTCTGGTTTCTCAGTCTGTTTCCTAGTGCCGGTCTGAAGTTCCTGCAGTTTCACTGTAAAACCGAGTTACAGCTAGTACCTCCCCATATAAATGTATGGAGTGGAGTTTGCAACTGAAAAGAAACTTTGTGTTCCCAACAAGCTAGGTGAAGTACGGCTTTCACACACACTTATCTCTCAGAACTGAGCATGTGGAGAGACGTTCGTTCATCTAGCACAAAGGGAACGGGTTGCAGGAGAAACTTTTACTCTGGATTCTCAGTCTGTTTCCTAGTGCCGGTTTGAAGTTCCTGCAGTTTTCACTGTAAAACCGAGTTGCAGCTAGTACCTCCCCATATAAATGTATGGAGTGGAGTTTGCAACTGAAAAGAAACTTTGTGTTCCCAACAAGCTAGGTGAAGGACGGCTTTCACACACACTTATCTCTCAGAACAGAGCATGTGGAGAGACGTTCGTTCATCTAGCACAAAGGGAACGGGTTGCAGGAGAAACTTTTACTCTGGTTTCTCAGTCTTTTTTCTAGTGCCGGTTTGAAGTTCCTGCAGTTTTCACTGTAAAACCGAGTTGCAGCTAGTACCTCCACATATATATGTATGGAGTGGTGTTTGCAACTGAAAAGAAACTTTCTGTTCCCAACAAGTTGGTGAAGGACGGCTTTCACACACACTTATCTCTCAGAACTGAGCATGTGGAGAGACGTTCGTTCATCTAGCACAAAGGGAACGGGTTGCAGGAGAAACTTTTACTCTGGTTTCTCAGTCTGTTTCCTAGTGCCGGTTTGAAGTTCCTGCAGTTTTCACTGTAAAACCGAGTTGCAGCTAGTACCTCCCCACATATATGTATGGAGTGGAGTTTGCAACTGAAAAGTAACTTTGTGTTCCCAACAAGCTAGGTGAATGACGGCTTTCACACCCACTTATCTCTCAGAACTGAGCATGTGGAGAGACGTTCGTTCATCTAGCACAAAGGAACGGGTTGCAGGAGAAACTTTTACTCTGGTTTCTCAGTCTGTTTCCTAGTGCCGGTTTGAAGTTCCTGCAGTTTTCACTGTAAAACCGAGTTGGAGCTAGTATCTGCCCATATATATGTATGGAGTGGAGTTAGCAACTGAAAAGAAACTTTGTGTTCCCAACAAGCTAGTTGAAGGACGGCTTTCACACACACTTATCTTTCAGAACCGAGCATGTGGAGAGACGTTCGTTCATCTAGCACAAAGGGAACGGGTTGTAGGAGAAACTTTTACTCTGGTTTCTCAGTCTGTTTCCTAGTGCCGGTTTGAAGTTCCTGCAGTTTTCACTGTAAAACCGAGTTGCAGCTAGTACCTCCCCATATATATGTATGGAGTGGAGTTTGCAACTGAAAAGAAACTTTGTGTTCCTAACAAGCTAGGTGAAGGACGGCTTTCACACACACTTATCTCTCAGAACTGAGCATGTGAAGAGACGTTCGTTCATCTAGCAAAAAGGGAACGGGTTGCAGGAGAAACTTTTACTCTGGTTTCTCAGTCTGTTTCCTAGTGCCGGTTTGAAGTTCCTGCAGTTTTCACTGTAAAACCGAGTTGCAGCTAGTACCTCCCCATATATATGTATGGAGTGGAGTTTGCAACTGAAAAGAAACTTTCTGTTCCCAACAAGTTGGTGAAGGACAGCTTTCACACACACTTATCTCTCAGAACTGAGCATGTGGAGAGACGTTCGTTCATCTAGCACAAATGGAACGGGATGCAGGAGAATCTTTTACTCTGGTTTCTCAGTCTGTTTCCTAGTGCCGGTTTGAAGTTCCTGCAGTTTTCACTGTAAAACCGAGTTGCAGCCAGTACCTCCCCATATATATGTATGGAATGGAGTTTGCAACAGAAAAGTAACTTTGTGTTCCCAACAAGCTATGTGAAGGACGGCTTTCACACACACTTATCTCTCAGAACTGAGCATGTGGAGAGACGTTCGTTCATCTAGCACAAAGGGAACGGGTTGCAGGAGAATCTTTTACTCTGGTTTCTCAGTCTGTTTCCTAGTGCCGGTTTGAAGTTCCTGCAGTTTTCACTGTAAAACCGAGTTGCAGCTAGTACCTCCCCATATAAATGTATGGAGTGGAGTTTGCAACTGAAAAGAATCTTTGTGTTCCCAACAAGCTAGTTGAAGGACGGCTTTCACACACACTTATCTCTCAGAACTGAGCATGTGGAGAGACGTTCGTTCATCTAGCACAAAGGGAACGGGTTGCAGGAGAAACTTTTACTCTGGTTTCTCAGTCTGTTTCCTAGTGCCGGTTTGAAGTTCCTGCAGTTTTCACTGTAAAACCGAGTTGCAGCTAGTACCTCCCCATATATATGTATGGAGTGGAGTTTGCAACTGAAAAGAAACTTTGTGTTCCCAACAAGCTAGGTGAAGGATGGCTTTCACACACACTTATCTCTCAGAACTGAGCATGTGGAGAGACGTTCGTTCATCTAGCACAAAGGGAACGGGTTGCAGGAGAAACTTTTACTCTGGTTTCTCAGTCTGTTTCCTAGTGCCGCTTTGAAGTTCCTGCAGTTTTCACTGTAAAACCGAGTTGCAGCTAGTACCTCCCCATATAAATGTATGGAGTGGAGTTTGCAACTGAAAAGAAACTTTGTGTTCCCAACAAGCTAGGTGAAGGACGGCTTTCACACACACTTATCTCTCAGAACTGAGCATGTGGAGAGACGTTCGTTCATCTAGCACAAAGGGAACGGGTTGCAGGAGAAACTTTTACTCTGGTTTCTCAGTCTGTTTCCTAGTGCCGGTTTGAAGTTCCTGCAGTTTTCACTGTAAAACCGGGTTGCAGCTAGTACCTCCCCATATATATGTATGGAGTGGTGTTTGCAACTGAAAAGAATATTTCTGTTCCCAACAAGTTGGTGAAGGACGGCTTTCACACACACTTATCTCTCAGAACTGAGCATGTGGAGAGACGTTCGTTCATCTATCACAAAGGGAACGGGTTGCAGGAGAAACTTTTACTCTGGTTTCTCAGTCTGTTTCCTAGTGCCGGTTTGAAGTTCCTGCAGTTTTCACTGTAAAACCGAGTTGCAGCTAGTACCTCACCATATATATGTATGGAGTGGAGTTAGCAACTGAAAAGAAACTTTGTGTTCCCAACAAGCTAGGTGAAGTACGGCTTTCACACACACTTATCTCTCAGAACTGAGCATGTGGAGAGACGTTCGTTCATCTAGCACAAAGGGAACGGGTTGCAGGAGAAACTTTTACTCTGGTTTCTCAGTGTGTTTCCTAGTGCCGGTTTGAAGTTCCTGCAGTTTTCACTGTAAAACCGAGTTGGAGCTAGTACCTCCCCATATATATGTATGGAGTGGAGTTAGCAACTGAAAAGAAACTTTGTGTTCCCAACAAGCTAGGTGAAGGACGGCTTTCACACACACTTATCTCTCAGAACCGAGCATGTGGAGAGACGTTCGTTCATCTAGCACAAAGGGAACGGGTTGCAGGAGAAACTTTTACTCTGGTTTCTCAGTCTGTTTCCTAGTGCCGGTTTGAAGTTCCTGCAGTTTTCACTGTAAAACCGAGTTGCAGCTAGTACCTCCCCATATATATGTATGGAGAGGAGTTTGCAACTGAAAAGAAACTTTGTGTTCCTAACAAGCTAGGTGAAGGACGGCTTTCACACACACTTATCTCTCAGAACTGAGCATGTGGAGAGACGTTCGTTCATCTAGCACAAAGGGAACGGGTTGCAGGAGAAACTTTTACTCTGGTTTCTCAGTCTGTTTCCTAGTGCCGGTTTGAAGTTAATGCAGTTTTCACTGTAAAACCGAGTTGCAGCTAGTACCTCCCCATATATATGTATGGAGTGGAGTTTGCAACTGAAAAGAAGCTTTCTGTTCCCAACAAGTTGGTGAAGGTCGGCTTTCACACACACTTATCTCTCAGAACTGAGCATGTGGAGAGACTTTCGTTCATCTAGCACAAATGGAACGGGTTGCAGGAGAAACTTTTACTCTGGTTTCTCAGTCTGTTTCCTAGTGCCGGTTTGAAGTTCCTGCAGTTTTCACTGTAAAACCGAGTTGCAGCTAGTACCTCCCCATATATATGTATGGAATGGAGTTTGCAACTGAAAAGTAACTTTGTGTTCCCAACAAGCTAGGTGAAGGACGGCTTTCACACACACTTATCTCTCAGAACTGAGCATGTGGAGAGACGTTCGTTCATCTAGCACAAAGGGAACGGGTTGCAGGAGAAACTTTTACTCTGGTTTCTCACTCTGTTTCCTAGTGCCGGTTTGAAGTTCCTGCAGTTTTCACTGTAAAACCGAGTTGCAGCTTGTACCTCCCCATATAAATGTATGGATTGGAGTTTGCAACTGAAAAGAATCTTTGTGTTCCCAACATGCTAGTTGAAGGACGGCTTTCACACACACTTATATCTCAGAACTGAGCATGTGGAGAGACGTTCGTTCATCTAGCACAAAGGGAACGGGTTGCAGGAGAAACTTTTACTCTGGTTTCTCAGGCTGTTTCCTAGTGCCGGTTTGAAGTTCCTGCAGTTTTCACTGTAAATCCGAGTTGCAGCTAGTACTTCCCCATATATATGTATGTAGTGGAGTTTGTAACTGAAAAGAAACTTGGTGTTCCCAACAAGCTAGGTGAAGGACGGCTTTCACACACACTTATCTCTCAGAACTAAGCATGTGGAGAGACGTTCGTTCATCTAGCACAAAGGGAACGGGTTGCAGGAGAAACTTTTACTCTGGTTTCTCAGTCTGTTTCCTAGTGCCGGTTTGAAGTTCCTGCAGTTTTCACTGTAAAACCGAGTTGGAGCTAGTACCTCCCCATATATATGTATGGATTGGAGTTTGCAACTGAAAAGAAACTTTGTGTTCCCAACAAGCTAGGTGAAGGACGGCTTTCACACACACTTATCTCTCAGAACTGAGCATGTGGAGAGACGTTCGTTCATCTAGCACAAAGGGAACGGGTTGCAGGAGAAACTTTTACTCTGGTTTCTCAGTCTGTTTCCTAGTGCCGGTTTGAAGTTCCTGCAGTTTTCACTGTAAAACCGAGTTGCAGCTAGTACCTCCCCATATAAATGTATGGAGTGGAGTTTGCAACTGAAAAGAAACTTTGTGTTCCCAACAAGCTAGGTGAAGGACGGGTTTCACACCCACTTATCTCTCAGAACCGAGCATGTGGAGAGACGTTCGTTCATCTAGCACAAAGGGAACGGGTTGCAGGAGAAACTTTTACTCTGGTTTCTCAGTCTGTTTCCTAGTGCCGGTTTGAAGTTCCTGCAATTTTAACTGTAAAACCGAGTTGGAGCTAGTACCTCCCCATATAAATGTATGGAGTGGAGTTTGCAACTGAAAAGAAACTTTGTGTTCCCAACAAGCTAGGTGAAGGACGGCTTTCACACACACTTATCTCTCAGAACCGAGCATGTGGAGAGACGTTCGTTCATCTAGCACAAAGGGAACGGGTTGCAGGGGAAACTTTTACTCTGGTTTCTCAGTCTGTTTCCTAGTGCCGGTTTGAAGTTAATGCAGTTTTCACTGTAAAACCGAGTTGCAGCTAGTACCTCCCCATATAAATGTATGGAGTGGAGTTTGCAACTGAAAAGAATCTTTGTGTTCCCAACAAGCTAGGTGAAGGACGGCTTTCACACACAGATATCTCTCAGAACAGAGCATGTGGAGAGACGTTCGTTCATCTAGCACAAAGGGAACGGTTTGAGGGAGAAACTTTTACTCTGGATTCTCAGTCTGTTTCCTAGTGCCGGTTTGAAGTTCCTGCAGTTTTCACTGTAAAACCGAGTTGCAGCTAGTACCTCCACATATATATTTATGGAGTGGAGTTTGCAACTGAAAAGAAACTTTGTGTTCCCAACAAGCTAAGTGAAGGACGGCTTTCACACACACTTATCTCTCAGAACTGAGCATGTGGAGAGACGTTCGTTCATCTAGCACAAAGGGAACGGGTTGCAGGAGAAACTTTTACTCTGGTTTCTCAGTCTGTTTCCTAGTGCCGGTTTGAAGTTCCTGCAGTTTTCCCAGTAAAACCGAGTTGCAGCTTGTACCTCCCCATATAAATGTATGGATTGGAGTTTGCAACTGAAAAGAATCTTTGTGTTCCCAACATGCTAGTTGAAGGACGGCTTTCACACACACTTATATCTCAGAACTGAGCATGTGGAGAGACGTTCGTTCATCTAGCACAAAGGGAACGGGTTGCAGGAGAAACTTTTACTCTGGTTTCTCAGGCTGTTTCCTAGTGCCGGTTTGAAGTTCCTGCAGTTTTCACTGTAAATCCGAGTTGCAGCTAGTACTTCCCCATATATATGTATGTAGTGGAGTTTGTAACTGAAAAGAAACTTGGTGTTCCCAACAAGCTAGGTGAAGGACGGCTTTCACACACACTTATCTCTCAGAACTAAGCATGTGGAGAGACGTTCGTTCATCTAGCACAAAGGGAACGGGTTGCAGGAGAAACTTTTACTCTGGTTTCTCAGTCTGTTTCCTAGTGCCGGTTTGAAGTTCCTGCAGTTTTCACTGTAAAACCGAGTTGGAGCTAGTACCTCCCCATATATATGTATGGATTGGAGTTTGCAACTGAAAAGAAACTTTGTGTTCCCAACAAGCTAGGTGAAGGACGGCTTTCACACACACTTATCTCTCAGAACTGAGCATGTGGAGAGACGTTCGTTCATCTAGCACAAAGGGAACGGGTTGCAGGAGAAACTTTTACTCTGGTTTCTCAGTCTGTTTCCTAGTGCCGGTTTGAAGTTCCTGCAGTTTTCACTGTAAAACCGAGTTGCAGCTAGTACCTCCCCATATAAATGTATGGAGTGGAGTTTGCAACTGAAAAGAAACTTTGTGTTCCCAACAAGCTAGGTGAAGGACGGGTTTCACACCCACTTATCTCTCAGAACCGAGCATGTGGAGAGACGTTCGTTCATCTAGCACAAAGGGAACGGGTTGCAGGAGAAACTTTTACTCTGGTTTCTCAGTCTGTTTCCTAGTGCCGGTTTGAAGTTCCTGCAATTTTAACTGTAAAACCGAGTTGGAGCTAGTACCTCCCCATATAAATGTATGGAGTGGAGTTTGCAACTGAAAAGAAACTTTGTGTTCCCAACAAGCTAGGTGAAGGACGGCTTTCACACACACTTATCTCTCAGAACCGAGCATGTGGAGAGACGTTCGTTCATCTAGCACAAAGGGAACGGGTTGCAGGGGAAACTTTTACTCTGGTTTCTCAGTCTGTTTCCTAGTGCCGGTTTGAAGTTAATGCAGTTTTCACTGTAAAACCGAGTTGCAGCTAGTACCTCCCCATATAAATGTATGGAGTGGAGTTTGCAACTGAAAAGAATCTTTGTGTTCCCAACAAGCTAGGTGAAGGACGGCTTTCACACACAGATATCTCTCAGAACAGAGCATGTGGAGAGACGTTCGTTCATCTAGCACAAAGGGAACGGTTTGAGGGAGAAACTTTTACTCTGGATTCTCAGTCTGTTTCCTAGTGCCGGTTTGAAGTTCCTGCAGTTTTCACTGTAAAACCGAGTTGCAGCTAGTACCTCCACATATATATTTATGGAGTGGAGTTTGCAACTGAAAAGAAACTTTGTGTTCCCAACAAGCTAAGTGAAGGACGGCTTTCACACACACTTATCTCTCAGAACTGAGCATGTGGAGAGACGTTCGTTCATCTAGCACAAAGGGAACGGGTTGCAGGAGAAACTTTTACTCTGGTTTCTCAGTCTGTTTCCTAGTGCCGGTTTGAAGTTCCTGCAGTTTTCCCAGTAAAACCGAGTTGCAGCTAGTACCTCCCCATATATATGTATGGAGTGGAGTTTGAAACTGAAAAGAAACTTTGTGTTCCCAACAAGCTAGGTGAAGGACGGCTTTCACACCCACTTATCTCTCAGAACCGAGCATGTGGAGAGATGTTCGTTCATCTAGCACAAAGGGAACGGGTTGCAGGAGAAACTTTTACTCTGGTTTCTCAGTCTGTTTCCTAGTGCCGGTTTGACGTTTCTGCAGTTTTCACTGTAAAACCGAGTTGGAGCAAGTACCTCCCCATATATATGTATGGAGTGGAGTTTGCAACTGGAAAGAAACTTTGTGTTCCCAACAAGCTAGGTGAAGGACGGCTTTCACACACACTTATCTCTCAGAACCGAGCATGTGGAGAGACGTTCGTTCATCTAGCACAAAGGGAACGGGTTGCAGGAGAAACTTTTACTCTGGTTTCTCAGTCTGTTTCCTAGTGCCGATTTAAAGTTCCTGCAGTTTTCACTTTAAAACCGAGTTGCAGCTAGTACCTCTCCATATATATGTATGGAGTGGAGTTTGCAACTGAAAAGAAACTTTGTGTTCCCAACAAGCTAGTTGAAGGACGGCTTTCACACACACTTATCTCTCAGAACTGAGCATGTGGAGAGACGTTCGTTCATCTAGCACAAATGGAACGGGTTGCAGGAGAAACTTTTACTCTGGTTTCTCAGTCTGTTTCCTAGTGCCGGTTTGAAGTTCCTGCAGTTTTCCCAGTAAAATCGAGTTGCAGCTAGTACCTCCCCATATATATGTATGGAGTGGAGTTTGCAACTGAAAAGAAACTTTGTGTTCCCAACAAGCTAGGTGAAGGACGGCTTTCACACCCACTTATCTCTCAGAACCGAGCATGTGGAGAGACGTTCGTTCATCTAGCACAAAGGGAACGGGTTGCAGGAGAAACTTTTACTCTGGTTTCTCAGTCTGTTTCCTAGTGCCGGTTTGAAGTTCCTGCAGTTTTCACTGTAAAACCGAGTTGGAGCTAGTACCTCCCCATATATATGTATGGAGTGGAGTTTGCAACTGGAAAGAAACTTTGTGTTCCCAACAAGCTAGGTGAAGGACGGCTTTCACACACACTTATCTCTCAGAACCGAGCATGTGGAGAGACGTTCGTTCATCTAGCACAAAGGGAACGGGTTGCAGGAGAAACTTTTACTCTGGTTTCTCAGTCTGTTTCCTAGTGCCGGTTTGAAGTTCCTGCAGTTTTCACTGTAAAAACGAGTTGCAGCTAGTACCTCCCCATATATATGTATGGAGTGGAGTTTGCAACTGAAAAGAAACTTTGTGTTCCCAACAAGCTAGGTGAAGGACGGCTTTCACACACACTTATCTCTCAGAACTGAGCATGTGGAGAGACGTTCGTTCATCTAGCACAAAGGGAACGGGTTGCAGGAGAAACTTTTACTCTGGTTTCTCAGTCTGTTTCCTAGTGCCGGTTTGAAGTTCCTGCAGTTTTCACTGTAAAACCGAGTTGCAGCTAGTACCTCCCCATATATATGTATGGAGTGGAGTTTGCAACTGAAAAGAAACTTTGTGTTCCCAACAAGCTAGGTGAAGGACGGCTTTCACACACACTTATCTCTCAGAACCGAGCATGTGGAGAGACGTTCGTTCATCTAGCACAAAGGGAACGGGTTGCAGGAGAAACTTTTACTCTGGTTTCTCAGTCTGTTTCCTAGTGCCGGTTTGAAGTTCCTGCAGTTTTCACTGTAAAACCGCGTTGGAGCTAGTACCTCCCCATATATATGTATGGAGTGGAGTTTGCAACTGAAAAGAAACTTTGTGTTCCCAACCAGCTAGGTGAAGGACGGCTTTCACACACACTTATCTCTCAGAACCGAGCATGTGGAGAGACGTTCGTTCATCTAGCACAAAGGGAACGGTTTGCAGGAGAAACTTTTACTCTGGTTTCTCAGTCTGTTTCCTAGTGCCGGTTTGAAGTTAATGCAGTTTTCACTGTAAAACCGAGTTGCAGCTAGTACCTCCCCATATAAATTTATGGAGTGGAGTTTGCAACTGAAAAGAATCTTTGTGTTCCCAACAAGCTAGGTGAAGGACGGCTTTCACACACACATATCTCTCAGAACAGAGCATGTGGAGAGACGTTCGTTCATCTAGCACAAAGGGAACGGGTTGCAGGAGAAACTTTTACTCTGGATTCTCAGTCTGTTTCCTAGTTCCGGTTTGAAGTTCCTGAAGTTTTCACTGTAAAACCGAGTTGCAGCTAGTACCTCCACATATATATGTATGGAGTGAAGTTTGCAACTGGAAAGAAACTTTGTGTTCCCAACAAGCTAGGTGAAGGACGGCTTTCACACACACTTATCTCTCAGAACCGAGCATGTGGAGAGACGTTCGTTCATCTAGCACAAAGGGAACGGGTTGCAGGAGAAACTTTTACTCTGGTTTCTCAGTCTGTTTCCTAGTGCCGGTTTGAAGTTAATGCAGTTTTCACTGTAAAACCGAGTTGCAGCTAGTACCTCCCCATATAAATGTATGGAGTGGAGTTTGCAACTGAAAAGAATCTTTGTGTTCCCAACAAGCTAGGTGAAGGACGGCTTTCACACACACATATCTCTCAGAACAGAGCATGTGGAGAGACGTTCGTTCATCTAGCACAAAGGGAACGGGTTGCAGGAGAAAATTTTACTCTGGATTCTCAGACTGTTTCCTAGTTCCGGTTTGATGTTCCTGCAGTTTTCACTGTAAAACCGAGTTCCAGCTAGTACCTCCACATATATATGTATGGAGTGAAGTTTGCAACTGAAAAGAAACTTTGTGTTCCCAACAAGCTAGTTGAAGGACGGCTTTCACTCACACTTATCTCTCAGAACTGAGCATGTGGAGAGACGTTCGTTCATCTAGCACAAAGGGAACGGGTAGCAGCAGAATATTTTACTTTGGTTTCTCAGTCTGTTTCCTAGTGCCGGTTTGAAGTTCCTGCACTTTTCACTGTAAAACCGAGTTGGAGCTTGTACCTCCCCATATATATGTATGGAGTGGAGTTTGCAACTGAAAAGAAACTTTGTGTTCCCAACAAGCTAGGTGAAGGACGGCTTTCACACACACTTATCTCTCAGAACCGAGCATGTGGAGGGATGTTCGTTCATCTAGCACAAAGGAAACGGGTTGCAGGAGAAACTTTTACTCTGGTTTCTCAGTCTGTTTCCTAGTGCCGGTTTGAAGTTCCTGCAGTTTTCACTGTAAAACCGAGTTGCAGCTAGTACCTCCCCATATATGTATGGAGTGGAGTTTGCAACTGGAAAGAAACGTTGTGTTCCCAACAAGCTAGGTGAAGGACGGCTTTCACACACACTTATCCCTCAGTACTGAGCATGTGGAGAGACGTTCGTTCATCTAGCACAAAGGGAAAGGGTTGCAGGAGAAACTTTTACTCTGGTTTCTCAGTCTGTTTCCTACTGCCGGTTTGAAGTTCCTGCAGTTTTCACTGTAAAACCGAGTTGGAGCTAGTACCTCCCCATATATATGTATGGAGTGGAGTTTGCAACTGAAAAGAAACTTTGTGTTCCCAACAAGCTAGGTGAAGGACGGCTTTCACACCCACTTATCTCTCAGATCCGAGCATGTGGAGAGACGTTCGTTCATCTAGCACAAAGGGAACGGTTTGCAGGAGAAACTTTTACTCTGGTTTCTCAGTCTGTTTCCTAGTGCCGGTTTGAAGTTCCTGCAGTTTTCACTGTAAAACCGAGTTGCAGCTAGTACCTCCCCATATAAATGTATGGAGTGGAGTTTGCAACTGAAAAGAATCTTTGTGTTCCCAACAAGCTAGGTGAAGGACGGCTTTCACACACACTTATCTCTCAGAACAGAGCATGTGGAGAGACGTTCGTTCATCTAGCACAAAGGGAACGGGTTGCAGGAGAAATTTTTACTCTGCATTCTCAGTCTGTTTCCTAGTGCCGGTTTGAAGTTCCTGCATTTTTCACTGTAAAACCGAGTTGGAGCTAGTACCTCCCCATATATATGTATGGAGTGGAGTTTGCAACTGAAAAGAAACTTTGTGTTCCCAACAAGCTAGTTGAAAGACGGCTTTCACACACACTTATCTCTCAGAACCGAGCATGTGTAGAGACGTTCGTTCATCTACCACAAAGGGAACGGGTTGCAGGAGAAACTTTTACTCTGATTTCTCAGTCTGTTTCCTAGTGCCGGTTTGAAGTTCCTGCAGTTTTCACTGTAAAATATATTTGGAGCTAGTACCTCCCCATATATATGTATGGAGTGGAGTTTGCAACTGAAAAGAAACTTTTTGTTCCCAACAAGCTAGGTGAAGGACGGCTTTCACACACACTTATCTCTCAGAACCGAGCATGTGGAGAGACGTTCGTTCATCTAGCACAAATGGAACGGGTTGCAGGAGAAACATTTACTCTGGTTTCTCAGACTGTTTCATAGTGCCGGTTTGAAGTTCCTGCAGTTTTCACTGTAAAACCGAGTTGGAGCTACTACCTCCCCATATATATGTATGGAGTGGAGTTTGCAACTGAAAAGAAACTTTGTTTTCCCAACAAGCTAGGTGAAGGACGGCTTTCACACACACTTATCTCTCAGAACCGAGCATGTATAGGGACGTTCTTTCATCTAGCACAAAGGGAACGGGTTGCAGGAGAAACTTTTACTCTGGTTTCTCAGTCTTTTTCCTAGTGCCGGTTTGAAGTTCCTGCAGTTTTCACTGTAAAACATATTTGGAGCTAGTATCTCCCCATATATATGTATGCAGTGGAGTTTGCAACTGAAAAGAAACTTTGTGTTCCCAACAAGCTAGGTGAAGGACGGCTTTCACACACACATATCTCTCAGAACTGAGCATGTGGAGAGACGTTCGTTCATCTAGCACAAAGGGAACGGGTTGCAGGAGAAAATTTTACTCTGGTTTCTTAGTCTGTTTCCTAGTGCTTGTTTGAAGTTAATGCAGTTTTCACTGTAAAACCGAGTTGCAGCTAGTACTTCCCCATATAAATGTATGGAGTGGAGTTTGCAACTGAAAAGAATCTTTGTGTTCCCAACAAGCTAGGTGAAGTACGGCTTTCACACACACTTATCTCTCAGAACCGAGCATGTGGAGAGACGTTCGTTCATCTAGCACAAAGGGAACGGTTTGCAGGAGAAACTTTTACTCTGGTTTCTCAGTCTGTTTCCTAGTGCCGGTTTGAAGTTAATGCAGTTTTCACTGTAAAATCGAGTTGCAGCTAGTACCTCCCCATATAAATTTATGGAGTGGAGTTTGCAACTGAAAAGAATCTTTGTGTTCCCAACAAGCTAGGTGAAGGACGGCTTTCACACACACATATCTCTCAGAACAGAGCATGTGGAGAGACGTTCGTTCATCTAGCACAAAGGGAACGGGTTGCAGGAGAAACTTTTACTCTGGATTCTCAGTCTGTTTCCTAGTGCCGGTTTGAAGTTCCTGCAGTTTTCACTGTAAAACCGAGTTGCAGCTAGTACCTCCACATATATATGTATGGAGTGGAGTTTGCAACTGGAAAGAAACTTTGTGTTCCCAACAAGCTAGGTGAAGGACGGCTTTCACACACACTTATCTCTCAGAACTGAGCATGTGGAGAGACGTTCGTTCATCTAGCACAAAGGGAACGGGTTGCAGTAGAAACTTTTACTCTGGTTTCTCAGTCTGTTTCCTAGTGCCGGTTTGAAGTTCCTGCAGTTTTCACTGTAAAACCGAGTTGCAGCTAGTACCTCCCCATATAAATGTATGGAGTGGTGTTTGCAACTGAAAAGAATCTTTGTGTTCCCAACAAGCTAGGTGAAGGACGGCTTTCACACACACATATCTCTCAGAACAGAGCATGTGGAGAGACGTTCGTTCATCTAGCACAAAGGGAACGGGTTGCAGGAGAAAATTTTACTCTGGATTCTCAGTCTGTTTCCTAGTTCCGGTTTGAAGTTCCTGCAGTTTTCACTGTAAAACCGAGTTGCAGCTAGTACCTCCACATATATATGTATGGAGTGAAGTTTGCAACTGGAAAGAAACTTTGTGTTCCCAACAAGCTAGTTGAAGGACGGCTTTCACACACACTTATCTCTCAGAACCGAGCATGTGGAGAGACGTTCGTTCATCTAGCACAAAGGGAACGGGTTGCAGGAGAAACTTTTACTCTGGTTTCTCAGTCTGTTTCCTAGTGCCGGTTTGAAGTTAATGCAGTTTTCACTGTAAAACCGAGTTGCAGCTAGTACCTCCCCATATAAATGTATGGAGTGGAGTTTGCAACTGAAAAGAATCTTTGTGTTCCCAACAAGCTAGGTGAAGGACGGCTTTCACACACACATATCTCTCAGAACAGAGCATGTGGAGAGACGTTCGTTCATCTAGCACAAAGGGAACGGGTTGCAGGAGAAAATTTTACTCTGGATTCTCAGTCTGTTTCCTAGTTCCGGTTTGATGTTCCTGCAGTTTTCACTGTAAAACCGAGTTCCAGCTAGTACCTCCACATATATATGTATGGAGTGAAGTTTGCAACTGAAAAGAAACTTTGTGTTCCCAACAAGCTAGTTGAAGGACGGCTTTCACTCACACTTATCTCTCAGAACTGAACATGTGGAGAGACGTTCGTTCATCTAGCACAAAGGGAACGGGTAGCAGCAGAATATTTTACTTTGGTTTCTCAGTCTGTTTCCTAGTGCCGGTTTGAAGTTCCTGCACTTTTCACTGTAAAACCGAGTTGGAGCTTGTACCTCCCCATATATATGTATGGAGTGGAGTTTGCAACTGAAAAGAAACTTTGTGTTCCCAACAAGCTAGGTGAAGGACGGCTTTCACACACACTTATCTCTCAGAACCGAGCATGTGGAGGGACGTTCGTTCATCTAGCACAAAGGAAACGGGTTGCAGGAGAAACTTTTACTCTGGTTTCTCAGTCTGTTTCCTAGTGCCGGTTTGAAGTTCCTGCAGTTTTCACTGTAAAACCGAGTTGCAGCTAGTACCTCCCCATATATGTATGGAGTGGAGTTTGCAACTGGAAAGAAACTTTGTGTTCCCAACAAGCTAGGTGAAGGACGGCTTTCACACACACTTATCTCTCAGTACTGAGCATGTGGAGAGACGTTCGTTCATCTAGCACAAAGGGAAAGGGTTGCAGGAGAAACTTTTACTCTGGTTTCTCAGTCTGTTTCCTAGTGCCGGTTTGAAGTTCCTGCAGTTTTCACTGTAAAACCGAGTTGGAGCTAGTACCTCCCCATATATATGTATGGAGTGGAGTTTGCAACTGAAAAGAAACTTTGTGTTCCCAACAAGCTAGGTGAAGGACGGCTTTCACACCCACTTATCTCTCAGATCCGAGCATGTGGAGAGACGTTCGTTCATCTAGCACAAAGGGAACGGTTTGCAGGGGAAACTTTTACTCTGGTTTCTCAGTCTGTTTCCTAGTGCCGGTTTGAAGTTCCTGCAGTTTTCACTGTAAAACCGAGTTGCAGCTAGTACCTCCCCATATAAATGTATGGAGTGGAGTTTGCAACTGAAAAGAATCTTTGTGTTCCCAACACGCTAGGTGAAGGACGGCTTTCACACACACTTATCTCTCAGAACAGAGCATGTGGAGAGACGTTCGTTCATCTAGCACAAAGGGAACGGGTTGCAGGAGAAATTTTTACTCTGCATTCTCAGTCTGTTTCCTAGTGCCGGTTTGAAGTTCCTGCATTTTTCACTGTAAAACCGAGTTGGAGCTAGTACCTCCCCATATATATGTATGGAGTGGAGTTTGCAACTGAAAAGAAACTTTGTGTTCCCAACAAGCTAGTTGAAAGACGGCTTTCACACACACTTATCTCTCAGAACCGAGCATGTGTAGAGACGTTCGTTCATCTACCACAAAGGGAACGGGTTGCAGGAGAAACTTTTACTCTGATTTCTCAGTCTGTTTCCTAGTGCCGGTTTGAAGTTCCTGCAGTTTTCACTGTAAAATATATTTGGAGCTAGTACCTCCCCATATATATGTATGGAGTGGAGTTTGCAACTGAAAAGAAACTTTTTGTTCCCAACAAGCTAGGTGAAGGACGGCTTTCACACACACTTATCTCTCAGAACCGAGCATGTGGAGAGACGTTCGTTCATCTAGCACAAATGGAACGGGTTGCAGGAGAAACATTTACTCTGGTTTCTCAGACTGTTTCATAGTGCCGGTTTGAAGTTCCTGCAGTTTTCACTGTAAAACCGAGTTGGAGCTACTACCTCCCCATATATATGTATGGAGTGGAGTTTGCAACTGAAAAGAAACTTTGTTTTCCCAACAAGCTAGGTGAAGGACGGCTTTCACACACACTTATCTCTCAGAACCGAGTATGTATAGGGACGTTCTTTCATCTAGCACAAAGGGAACGGGTTGCAGGAGAAACTTTTACTCTGGTTTCTCAGTCTGTTTCCTAGTGCCGGTTTGAAGTTCCTGCAGTTTTCACTGTAAAACATATTTGGAGCTAGTATCTCCCCATATATATGTATGCAGTGGAGTTTGCAACTGAAAAGAAACTTTGTGTTCCCAGCAAGCTAGGTGAAGGACGGCTTTCACACACACTTATCTCTCAGAACTGAGCATGTGGAGAGACGTTCGTTTATCTAGCACAAAGGGAACGGGTTGCAGGAGAAACTTTTACTCTGGTTTCTCAGTCTGTTTCCTAGTGCCGGTTTGAAGTTCCTGCAGTTTTCACTGTAAAACCGAGTTGCAGCTAGTACCTCCCCATATATATGTATGGAGTGGAGTTTGCAACTGGAAAGAAACTTTGTGTTCCCAACAAGCTAGGTGAAGGATGGCTTTCACACACACTTATCTCTCAGAACTGAGCATGTGGAGAGACGTTCGTTCATCTAGCACAAAGGGAACGGGTTGCAGGAGAAACTTTTACTCTGGTTTCTCAGTCTGTTTCCTAGTGCCGGTTTGAAGTTCCTGCAGTTTTCACTGTAAAACCGAGTTGGAGCTAGTACCTCCCCATATATATGTATGGAGTGGAGTTTGCAACTGAAAAGAAACTTTGTGTTCCCAACAAGCTAGGTGAAGGACGGCTTTCACACACACTTATCTCTCAGAACCGAGCATGTGGAGGGACTTTCGTTCATCTAGCACAAAGGGAACGGTTTGCAGGAGAAATATTTACTCTGGTTTCTCTGGCTGTTTCCTAGTGCCGGATTGAAGTTCCTGCAGTTTTCACTGTAAAACCGTGTTGGAGCTAGAAATTCCCCATATATATATATGGAGTGGTGTTTGCAACTGTAAAGAATCTTTCTTTTCCCATCAATCTAGGTGAAGTACGGCTTTCACACACACTTATCTCTCAGAACAGAGCATGTGTTGAGACGTTCGTTCATCTAGCACAAAGGGAACGGGTTGCAGGAGAAACTTTTTCTCTGGTTTCTCAGTCTGTTTCCTAGTGCCGGTTTGAAGTTCCTGCAGTTTTCACTGTAAAACATATTTGGAGCTAGTACCTCCCCATATATATGTATGGAGTGGTGTTTGAAACTGAAAAGAAACTTTGTATTCCCAACAAGCTAGGTGAAGGACGGCTTTCACACACACTTATCTCTCAGAACCGAGCATGTGAAGAGACGTTCGTTCATCTAGCACAAATGGAACGGGTTGCAGGAGAAACTTTTACTCTGGTTTCTCAGACTGTTTCCTAGTGCCGGTTTGAAGTTCCTGCAGTTTTCACTGAAAAACCGAGTTGCAGCTAGTACCTCCCCATATATATGTATGGAGTGGAGTTTGCAACTGAAAAGAATCTTTGTGTTCCCTACAAGCTATGTGAAGGACGGCTTTCACACACACTTATCTCTCAGAACTGAGCATGTGGAGAGACGTTCGTTCATCTGGCACAAAGGGAACGGTTTGCAGGAGAAACTTTTTCTCTGGTTTCTCAGTCTGTTTCCTAGTGCCGGTTTGAAGTTCCTGCAGTTTTCACTGTAAAACATATTTGGAGCTAGTACCTCCCCATAAATATGTATGAATTGGAGTTTGAAACTGAAAAGAAACTTTGTGTTCCCAACAACCTTGGTGAAGGACGGCTTTCACACACACTTCTCTCTCAGAACTGAGCATGTGGAGAGACGTTCGTTCATCTAGCACAAAGGGAACGGGTTGCAGGAGAAACTTTTTCTCTGGATTCTCAGTCTGTTTCCTAGTGCCAGTTTGAAGTTCCTGCAGTTTTCACTGTAAAACCGAGTTGCAGCTAGTACATCCACATATATATGTATGGAGTGGAGTTTGCAACTGAAAAGAAACTTTCTGTTCCCAACAAGCTAGGTGAAGGACGGCTTTCACACACACTTATCTCTCAGAACCGAGCATGTGGAGAGACGTTCGTTCATCTAGCACAAAAGGAACGGTTTGCAGGAGAAATTTTACTCTGGTTTCTCAGTCTGTTTCCTAGTGCCGGTTTGAAGTTCCTGCAGTTTTCACTGTAAAACCGAGTTGCAGCTAGTACCTCCCCATATATATGTATGGAGTGGAGTTTGCAACTGAAAAGAAACTTTGTGTTCCCAACAAGCTAGGTGAAGGACGGCTTTCACACACACTTATCTCTCAGAACCGAGCATGTGGAGAGACGTTCGTTCATCTAGCACAAAGGGAACGGGTTGCAGGAGAAACTTTTACTCTGGTTTCTCAGTCTGTTTCCTAGTGCCGGTTTGAAGTTCCTGCAGTTTTCACTGTAAAACCGAGTTGCAGCTAGTACCTCCCCATATATATGTATGGAGTGGAGTTAGCAACTGGAAAGAATCTTTGTGTTCCCAACAAGCTAGGTGAAGGACGGCTTTCACACACACTTATCTCTCAGAACTGAGCATGTGGAGAGACGTTCGTTCATCTAGCACAAAGGGAACGGGTTGCAGGAGAAACTTTTACTCTGGATTCCCAGTCTGTTTCCTAGTGCCGGTTTGAAGTTCCTGCAGTTTTCACTGTAAAACCGAGTTGGAGCTAGTACCTCCCCATATATATGTATGGAGTGGAGTTTGCAACTGAAAAGAAACTTTGTGTTCCCAACAAGCTAGGTGAAGGACGGCTTTCACACACACTTATCCCTCAGAACCGAGCATGTGGAGAGACGTTCGTTCATCTAGCACAAAGGGAAAGGGTTGCAGGAGAAAATTTTACTCTGGTTTCTCAGTCTGTTTCCTAGTGCCGGTTTGAAGTTCCTGCAGTTTTCACTGTAAAACCGAGTTGGAGCTAGTATTTCCCCATATATATGTATGGAGTGGGGTTTGCAACTGAAAAGAAACTTTGTGTTCCCAACAAGCTAGGTGAAGGACGGCTTTCACACACACTTATCTCTCAGAACCGAGCATGTGGAGAGACGTTCGTTCATCTAGCACAAAGGGAACGGGTTGCAGGAGAAACTTTTACTCTGGATTCTCAGTCTGTTTCCTAGTGCCGGTTTGAAGTTCCTGCAGTTTTCACTGTAAAACCGAGTTGCAGCTTGTACCTCCACATATATATGTATGGAGTGGAGTTTGCAACTGGAAAGAAACTTTGTGTTCCCAACAAGCTAGGTGAAGGACGGCTTTCACACACACTTATCTCTCAGAACCGAGCATGTGGAGAGACGTTCGTTCATCTAGCACAAAGGGAACGGGTTGCAGGAGAAACTTTTACTCTGGTTTCTCAGTCTGTTTCCTAGTGCCGGTTTGAAGTTCCTGCAGTTTTCACTGTAAAACCGAGTTGCAGCTAGTACCTCCCCATATAAATGTATGGAGTGGAGTTTGCAACTGAAAAGAATCTTTGTGTTCCCAACAAGCTAGGTGAAGGACGGCTTTCACACACACATATCTCTCAGAACAGAGAATGTGGAGAGACGTTCGTTCATCTAGCACAAAGGGAACGGGTTGCAGGAGAAAATTTTACTCTGGATTCTCAGTCTGTTTCCTAGTTCCGGTTTGAAGTTCCTGCAGTTTTCACTGTAAAACCGAGTTGCAGCTAGTACCTCCACATATATATGTATGGAGTGAATTTTGCAACTGGAAAGAAACTTTGTGTTCCCAACAAGCTAGGTGAAGGACGGCTTTCACACACACTTATCTCTCAGAACCGAGCATGTGGAGAGACGTTCGTTCATCTAGCACAAAGGGAACGGGTTGCAGGAGAAACTTTTACTCTGGTTTCTCAGTCTGTTTTCTAGTGCCGGTTTGAAGTTAATGCAGTTTTCACTGTAAAACCGAGTTGCAGTTAGTACCTCCCCATATAAATGTATGGAGTGGAGTTTGCAACTGAAAAGAATCTTTGTGTTCCCAACAAGCTAGGTGAAGGACGGCTTTCAGACTCACATATCTCTCAGAACAGAGCATGTGGAGAGACGTTAGTTCATCTAGCACAAAGGAAACGGGTTGCAGGAGAAAATTTTACTCTGGATTCTCAGTCTGTTTCCTAGTGCCGGTTTGAAGTTCCTGCAGTTTTCACTGTAAAACCGAGTTGCAGCTAGTACATCCACATATATATGTATGGAGTGGAGTTTGCAACTGAAAAGGAACTTTCTGTTCCCAACAAGCTAGGTGAAGGACGGCTTTCACACACACTTATCTCTCAGAACCGAGCATGTGGAGAGATGTTCGTTCATCTAGCACAAAAGGAACGGTTTGCAGGAGAAATTTTACTCTGGTTTCTCAGTCTGTTTCCTAGTGCCGGTTTGAAGTTCCTGCAGTTTTCACTGTAAAACCGAGTTGCAGATAGTACCTCCCCTTATATATGTATGGAGTGGAGTTTGCAACTGAAAAGAAACTTTGTGTTCCCAACAAGCTAGGTGAAGGACGGCTTTCACACACACTTATCTCTCAGAACCGAGCATGTGGAGAGACGTTCGTTCTTCTAGCACAAAGGGAACAGTTTGCAGGAGAAACTTTTATTCTGGTTTCTCAGTCTGTTTCCTAGTGCCGGTTTGAAGTTCCTGCAGTTTTCACTGTAAAACCGAGTTGCAGCTAGTACCTCCCCATATATATGTATGGAGTGGTGTTTGCAACTGAAAAGAAACTTTGTGTTCCCAACAAGCTAGGTGAAGGACGGCTTTCACACACTCTTATCTCTCAGAACCGAGCATGTGGAGAGACGTTCGTTCATCTAGCACAAAGGGAACGGGTTGCAGGAGAAACTTTTACTCTGGTTTCTAAGTCTGTTTCCTAGTGCCGGTTTGAAGTTCCTGCAGTTTTCACTGTAAAACCGAGTTGCAGCTAGTACCTCCCCATATATATGTATGGAGTGGAGTTAGCAACTGGAAAGAAACTTTGTGTTCCCAACAAGCTAGGTGAAGGACGGCTTTCACACACACTTATCTCTCAGAAGTGAGCATGTGGAGAGACGTTCGTTCATCTAGCACAAAGGGAACGGGTTGCAGGAGAAACTTTTACTCTGGATTCCCAGTCTGTTTCCTAGTGCCGGTTTGAAGTTCCTGCAGTTTTCACTGTAAAACCGAGTTGGAGTTAGTACCTCCCCATATATATGTATGGAGTGGAGTTTGCAACTGAAAAGAAACTTTGTGTTCCCAACAAGCTAGGTGAAGGACGGCTTTCACACACACTTATCCCTCAGAACCGAGCATGTGGAGAGACGTTCGTTCATCTAGCACAAAGGGAACGGGCTGCAGGAGAAACTTTTACTCTGGTTTCTCAGTCTGTTTCCTAGTGCCGGTTTGAAATTCCTGCAGTTTTCACTGTAAAACAGAGTTGGAGCTAGTATTTCGCCATATATATGTATGGAGTGGGGTTTGCAACTGAAAAGAAACTTTGTGTTCCCAACAAGCTAGCTGAAGGACGGCTTTCACACACACTTATCTCTCAGAACCGAGCATGTGGAGAGACGTTCGTTCATCTAGCACAAAGGGAACGGGTTGCAGGAGAAACTTTTACTCTGGATTCTCAGTCTGTTTCCTAGTGCCGGTTTGAAGTTCCTGCAGTTTTCACTGTAAAACCGATTTGCAGCTTGTACCTCCACATATATATGTATGGAGTGGAGTTTGCAACTGAAAAGAAACTTTGTGTTCCCAACAAGCTAGGTGAAGGACGGCTTTCACACACACTTATCTCTCAGAACCGAGCATGTGGAGAGACGTTCGTTCATCTAGCACAAAGGGAACGGGTTGGAGGAGAAACTTTTACTCTGGTTTCTCAGTCTGTTTCCTAGTGCCGGTTTGAAGTTCCTGCAGTTTTCACTGTAAAACCGAGTTGCAGCTAGTACCTCCCCATATATATGTATGGAGTGGAGTTTGCAACTGAAAAGAAACTTTGTGTTCCCAACAAGCTAGGTGAAGGAAGGCTTTCACTCTCACTTATCTCTCAGAACCGAGCATGTGGAGAGACGTTCGTTCATCTAGCACAAAGGGAACGGGTTGCAGGAGAAACTTTTACTCTGGTTTCTCAGTCTGTTTCCTAGTGCCGGTTTGAAGTTAATGCAGTTTTCACTGTAAAACGGAGTTGGAGCTAGTACCTCCCCATATATATGTATGGAGTGGAGTTTGCAACTGGAAAGAAACTTTGTGTTCCCAACAAGCTAGGTGAAGGACGGCTTTCACACACACTTATCTCTCAGAACCGAGCATGTGGAGAGACGTTCGTTCATCTAGCACAAAGGGAACGGGTTGCAGGAGAAACTTTTACTCTGGTTTCTCAGTCTGTTTCCTAGTGCCGGTTTGAAGTTAATGCAGTTTTCACTGTAAAACCGAGTTGCAGCTAATACCTCCCCATATAAATGTATGGAGTGGAGTTTGCAAATGAAAAGAATCTTTGTGTTCCCAACAAGCTAGGTGAAGGACGGCTTTCACACACACATATCTCTCAGAACAGAGCATGTGGAGAGACGTTCGTTCATCTAGCACAAAGGGAACGGGTTGCAGGAGAAAATTTTACTCTGGATTCTCAGTCTGTTTCCTAGTGCCGGTTTGAAGTTCCTGCAGTTTTCACTGTAAAACCGAGTTGCAGCTAGTACCTCCACATATATATGTATGGAGTGAAGTTTGCAACTGGAAAGAAACTTTGTGTTCCCAACAAGCTAGGTGAAGGACGGCTTTCACACACACTTATCTCTCAGAACCGAGCATGTGGAGAGACGTTCGTTCATCTAGCACAAAAGGAACGGGTTGCAGGAGAAACTTTTACTCTGGTTTCTCAGTCTGTTTCATAGTGCCGGTTTGAAGTTAATGCAGTTTTCACTGTAAAACCGAGTTGCAGCTAGTACCTCCCCATATAAATGTATGGAGTGGAGTTTGCAACTGAAAAGAAACTTTCTGTTCCCAACAAGTTAGGTGAAGGACGGCTTTCACTCACACATATCTCTCAGAACAGAGCATGTGGAGAGACGTTCGTTCATCTAGCACAAAGGGAACGGGTTGCAGGAGAAAATTTTACTCTGGATTCTCAGTCTGTTTCCTAGTGCCGGTTTGAAGTTCCTGCAGTTTTCACTGTAAAACCGAGTTGCAGCTAGTACATCCACATATATATGTATGGAGTGGAGTTTGCAACTGAAAAGGAACTTTCTGTTCCCAACATGCTAGGTGAAGGACGGCTTTCACACACACTTATCTCTCAGAACCGAGCATGTGGAGAGATGTTCGTTCATCTAGCACAAAAGGAACGGTTTGCAGGAGAAATTTTACTCTGGTTTCTCAGTCTGTTTCCTAGTGCCGGTTTGAAGTTCCTGCAGTTTTCACTGTAAAACCGAGTTGCAGCTAGTACCTCCCCATATATATGTATGGAGTGGAGTTTGCAACTGAAAAGAAACTTTGTGTTCCCAACAAGCTAGGTGAAGGACGGCTTTCACACACACTTATCTCTCAGAACCGAGCATGTGGAGAGACGTTCGTTCTTCTAGCACAAAGGGAACAGGTTGCAGGAGAAACTTTTATTCTGGTTTCTCAGTCTGTTTCCTAGTGCCGGTTTGAAGTTCCTGCAGTTTTCACTGTAAAACCGAGTTGCAGCTAGTACCTCCCCATATATATGTATGGAGTGGAGTTTGCAACTGAAAAGAAACTTTGTGTTCCCAACAAGCTAGGTGAAGGACGGCTTTCACACACTCTTATCTCTCAGAACCGAGCATGTGGAGAGACGTTCGTTCATCTAGCACAAAGGGAACGGGTTGCAGGAGAAACTTTTACTCTGGTTTCTCAGTCTGTTTCCTAGTGCCGGTTTGAAATTCCTGCAGTTTTCACTGTAAAACCGAGTTGGAGCTAGTATTTCCCCATATATATGTATGGAGTGGGGTTTGCAACTGAAAAGAAACTTTGTGTTCCCAACAAGCTAGGTGAAGGACGGCTTTCACACACACTTATCTCTCAGAACCGAGCATGTGGAGAGACGTTCGTTCATCTACCACAAAGGGAACGGGTTGCAGGAGAAACTTTTACTCTGGTTTCTCAGTCTGTTTCCTAGTGCCGGTTTGAAGTTAATGCAGTTTTCACTGTAAAACCGAGTTGCAGCTAATACCTCCCCATATAAATGTATGGAGTGGAGTTTGCAACTGAAAAGAATCTTTGTGTTCCCAACAAGCTAGGTGAAGGACGGCTTTCACACACACATATCTCTCAGAACAGAGCATGTGGAGAGACGTTCGTTCATCTAGCACAAAGGGAACGGGTTGCAGGAGAAAATTTTACTCTGGATTCTCAGTCTGTTTCCTAGTGCCGGTTTGAAGTTCCTGCAGTTTTCACTGTAAAACCGAGTTGCAGCTAGTACCTCCACATATATATGTATGGAGTGGAGTTTGCAACTGAAAAGAAACTTTGTGTTCCCAACAAGCTAGGTGAAGGACGGCTTTCACACACACTTATCTCTCAGAACCGAGCATGTGGAGAGACGTTCGTTCATCTAGCACAAAAGGAACGGGTTGCAGGAGAAACTTTTACTCTGGTTTCTCAGTCTGTTTCCTAGTGCCGGTTTGAAGTTAATGCAGTTTTCACTGTAAAACCGAGTTGCAGCTAGTACCTCCCCATATAAATGTATGGAGTGGAGTTTGCAACTGAAAAGAAACTTTCTGTTCCCAACAAGTTAGGTGAAGGACGGCTTTCACACACACATATCTCTCAGAACAGAGCATGTGGAGAGACGTTCGTTCATCTAGCACAAAGGGAACGGGTTGCAGGAGAAAATTTTACTCTGGATTCTCAGTCTGTTTCCTAGTTCCGGTTTGAAGTTCCTGCAGTTTTCACTGTAAAACCGAGTTCCAGCTAGTACCTCCACATATATATGTATGGAGTGAAGTTTGCAACTGAAAAGAAACTTTGTGTTCCCAACAAGCTATTTGAAGGACGGCTTTCACACACAATTATCTCTCAGAACTGAGCATGTGGAGAGACGTTCTTTCATCTAGCACAAAGGGAACGGGTAGCAGCAGAATATTTTACTTCGGTTTCTCAGTCTGTTTCCTAGTGCCGGTTTGAAGTTCCTGCAGTTTTCACTGTAAAACCGAGTTGGAGCTTGTACCTCCCCATATATATGTATGGAGTGGAGTTTGCAACTGAAAAGAAACTTTGTGTTCCCAACAAGCTAGGTGAAGGACGGCTTTCACACACACTTATCTCTCAGAACCGAGCATGTGGAGGGACGTTCGTTCATCTAGCACAAAGGGAACGGGTTGCAGGAGAAACTTTTACTCTGGATTCTCAGTCTGTTTCCTAGTGCCGGTTTGAAGTTCCTGCAGTTTTCACTGTAAAACCGAGTTGGAGCTAGTACCTCCCCATATATATGTATGGAGTGGAGTTTGCAACTGAAAAGAAACTTTGTGTTCCCAACAAGCTAGTTGAAAGACGGCTTTCACACACACTTATCTCTCAGAACCGAGCATGTGTAGAGACGTTCGTTCACCTAGCACAAAGGGAACGGATTGCAGGAGAAACTTTTACTCTGGTTTCTCAGTCTGTTTCCTAGTGCCGGTTTGAAGTTCCTGCAGTTTTCACTGTAAAACATATTTGGAGCTAGTACCTCCCCATATATATGTATGGAGTGGAGTTTGCAACTGAAAAGAAACTTTTTGTTCCCAACAAGCTAGGTGAAGGACGGCTTTCACACACACTTATCTCTCAGAACCGAGCATGTGGAGAGACGTTCGTTCATCTAGCACAAAGGGAACGGGTTGCAGGAGAAAATTTTACTCTGGATTCTCAGTCTGTTTCCTAGTGCCGGTTTGAAGTTCCTGCAGTTTTCACTGTAAAACCGAGTTGCAGCTAGTACCTCCACATATATATGTATGGAGTGGAGTTTGCAACTGAAAAGAAACTTTGTGTTCCCAACAAGCTAGGTGAAGGACGGCTTTCACACACACTTATCTCTCAGAACCGAGCATGTGGAGAGACGTTCGTTCATCTAGCACAAAAGGAACGGGTTGCAGGAGAAACTTTTACTCTGGTTTCTCAGTCTGTTTCCTAGTGCCGGTTTGAAGTTAATGCAGTTTTCACTGTAAAACCGAGTTGCAGCTAGTACCTCCCAATATAAATGTATGGAGTGGAGTTTGCAACTGAAAAGAAACTTTCTGTTCCCAACAAGTTAGGTGAAGGACGGCTTTCACACACACATATCTCTCAGAACAGAGCATGTGGAGAGACGATCGTTCATCTAGCACAAAGGGAACGGGTTGCAGGAGAAAATTTTACTCTGGATTCTCAGTCTGTTTCCTAGTTCCGGTTTGAAGTTCCTGCAGTTTTCACTGTAAAACCGAGTTCCAGCTAGTACCTCCACATATATATGTATGGAGTGGGGTTTGCAACTGAAAAGAAACTTTGTGTTCCCAACAAGCTATTTGAAGGACGGCTTTCACACACAATTATCTCTCAGAACTGAGCATGTGGAGAGACGTTCTTTCATCTAGCACAAAGGGAACGGGTAGCAGCAGAATATTTTACTTCGGTTTCTCAGTCTGTTTCCTAGTGCCGGTTTGAAGTTCCTGCAGTTTTCACTGTAAAACCGAGTTGGAGCTTGTACCTCCCCATATATATGTATGGAGTGGAGTTTGCAACTGAAAAGAAACTTTGTGTTCCCAACAAGCTAGGTGAAGGACGGCTTTCACACACACTTATCTCTCAGAACCGAGCATGTGGAGGGACGGTCGTTCATCTAGCACAAAGGGAACGGGTTGCAGGAGAAACTTTTACTCTGGATTCTCAGTCTGTTTCCTAGTGCCGGTTTGAAGTTCCTGCAGTTTTCACTGTAAAACCGAGTTGGAGCTAGTACCTCCCCATATATATGTATGGAGTGGAGTTTGCAACTGAAAAGAAACTTTGTGTTCCCAACAAGCTAGTTGAAAGACGGCTTTCACACACACTTATCTCTCAGAACCGAGCATGTGTAGAGACGTTCGTTCACCTAGCACAAAGGGAACGGATTGCAGGAGAAACTTTTACTCTGGTTTCTCAGTCTGTTTCCTAGTGCCGGTTTGAAGTTCCTGCAGTTTTCACTGTAAAACATATTTGGAGCTAGTACCTCCCCATATATATGTATGGAGTGGAGTTTGCAACTGAAAAGAAACTTTTTGTTCCCAACAAGCTAGGTGAAGGACGGCTTTCACACACACTTATCTCTCAGAACCGAGCATGTGGAGAGACGTTCGTTCATCTAGCACAAATGGAACGGGTTGCAGGAGAAACTTTTACTCTGGTTTCTCAGTCTGTTTCCTAGTGCCGGTTTGAAGTTCCTGCAGTTTTCACTGTAAAACCGAGTTGGAGCTTGTACCTCCCCATATATATGTATGGAGTGGAGTTTGCAACTGAAAAGAAACTTTGTGTTCCCAACAAGCTAGGTGAAGGACGGCTTTCACACACACTTATCTCTCAGAACCGAGCATTTATAGGGACGTTCGTTCATCTAGCACAAAGGGAACGGTTTGCAGGAGAAACTTTTACTCTGGTTTCTCAGACTGTTTCCTAGTGCCGGTTTGAAGTTCCTGCAGTTTTCACTGTAAAACATATTTGGAGCTAGTATCTCCCCATATATATGTATGGAGTGGAGTTTGCAACTGAAAAGAAACTTTGTGTTCCCAACAAGCTAGGTGAAGGACGGCTTTCACACACACTTATCTCTCAGAACTGAGCATGTGGAGAGACGTTCGTTCATGTAGCACAAAGGGAACGGGTTGCAGGAGAAACATTTACTCTGTTTTCTCAGTCTGTTTCCTAGTGCCGGTTTGAAGTTCCTGCAGTTTTCACTGTAAAACCGAGTTGGAGCTAGTACCTCCCCATATATATGTATGGAGTGGAGTTTGCAACTGAAAAGAAACTTTGTGTTCCCAACAAGCTAGGTGAAGGACGGCTTTCACACACACTTATCTCTCAGAACCGAGCATGTGGAGAGACGTTCATTCATCTAGCACAAAGGGAACGGGTTGCAGGAGAAACTTTTACTCTGGTTTCTCACTCTGTTTCCTAGTGCTTGTTTGAAGTTAATGCAGTTTTCACTGTAAAACCGAGTTGCAGCTAGTACTTCCCCATATAAATGTATGGAGTGGAGTTTGCAACTGAAAAGAATCTTTGTGTTCCCAACAAGCTAGGTGAAGGACGGCTTTCACACACACATATCTCTCAGAACAGAGCATGTGGAGAGACGTTCGTTCATCTAGCACAAAGGGAACGGGTTGCAGGAGAAAATTTTACTCTGGATTCTCAGTCTGTTTCCTAGTGCCGGTTTGAAGTTCCTGCAGTTTTCACTGTAAAACCGAGTTGCAGCTAGTACCTCCACATATATATGTATGGAGTGGAGTTTGCAACTGAAAAGAAACTTTGTGTTCCCAACAAGCTAGTTGAAGGACGGCTTTCACACACACTTATCTCTCAGAACTGAGCATGTGGAGAGACGTTCGTTCATCTAGCACAAAGGGAACGGGTTGCAGCAGAATATTTTATTTTGGTTTCTCAGTCTGTTTCCTAGTGCCGGTTTGAAGTTCCTGCAGTTTTCACTGTAAAACCGAGTTGCAGCTTGTACCTCCCCATATATATGTATGGAGTGGAGTTTGAAACTGAAAAGAAACTTTGTATTCCCAACAAGCTAGGTGAAGGACGGCTTTCACACACACTTATCGCTCAGAATCGAGCATGTGAAGAGACGTTCGTTCATCTAGCACAAAGGGAAAGGGTTGCAGGAGAAACTTTTACTCTGATTTCTCAGTGTGTTTCCTAGTGCCGGTTTGAAGTTCCTGCAGTTTTCACTGTAAAACATATTTGGAGCTAGTACCTCCCCATATATATGTATGGATTGGAGTTTGAAACTGAAAAGAAACTTTGTGTTCCCAACAACCTTGGTGAAGGACGGCTTTCACACACAATTATCTCTCAGAACTGAGCATGTGGAGAGACGTTCGTTCATCTAGCACAAAGGGAACGGGTTGCAGGAGAAACTTTTACTCCGGATTCTCAGTCTGTTTCCTAGTGCCGGTTTGAAGTTCCTGCAGTTTTCACTGTAAAACCGAGTTGCAGCTAGTACATCCACATATATATGTATGGAGTGGAGTTTGCAACTGAAAAGAAACTTTGTGTTCCCAACAAGCTAGGTGAAGGAAGGCTTTCACACACACTTATCTCTCAGAACCGAGCATGTGGAGAGACGTTCGTTCATCTAGCACAAAAGGAACGGTTTGCAGGAGAAACATTTACTCTGGTTTCTCAGTCTGTTTCCTAGTGCCGGTTTGAAGTTCCTGCAGTTTTCACTGTAAAACCGAGTTGCAGCTAGTACCTCCCCATATATATGTATGGAGTGGAGTTTGCAACTGAAAAGAAACTTTGTGTTCCCAACAAGCTAGGTGAAGGACGGCTTTCACACACACTTATCTCTCAGAACCGAGCATGTGGAGAGACGTTCGTTCATCTAGCACAAATGGAACGGGTTGCAGGAGAAACTTTTACTCTGGTTTCTCAGTCTGTTTCCTAGTGCTTGTTTGAAGTTAATGCAGTTTTCACTGTAAAACCGAGTTGCAGCTAGTACTTCCCCATATAAATGTACGGAGTGGAGTTTGCAACTGAAAAGAATCTTTGTGTTCCCAACAAGCTAGGTGAAGGACGGCTTTCACACACACATATCTCTCAGAACAGAGCATGTGGAGAGACGTTCGTTCATCCAGCACAAAGGGAACGGGTTGCAGGAGAAAATTTTACTCTGGATTCTCAGTCTGTTTCCTAGTGCCGGTTTGAAGTTCCTGCAGTTTTCACTGTAAAACCGAGTTGCAGCTAGTACCTCCACATATATATGTATGGAGTGGAGTTTGCAACTGAAAAGAAACTTTGTGTTCCCAACAAGCTAGTTGAAGGACGGCTTTCACACACACTTATCTCTCAGAACTGAGCATGTGGAGAGACGTTCGTTCATCTAGCACAAAGGGAACGGGTTGAAGCAGAATATTTTATTTTGGTTTCTCATTCTGTTTCCTAGTGCCGGTTTGAAGTTCCTGCAGTTTTCACTGTAAAACCGTGTTGGAGCTTGTACCTCCCCATATATATGTATGGAGTGGAGTTTGCAACTGAAAAGAAACTTTGTGTTCCCAACAAGGTAGGTGAAGGACGGCTTTCACACACACTTATCTCTCAGAACCGAGCATGTGGAGGGACGTTCGTTCATCTAGCACAAAGGGAACGGTTTGCAGGAGAAACATTTACTCTGGTTTCTCAGTCTGTTTCCTAGTGCCGGTTTGAAGTTCCTGCAGTTTTCACTTTAAAACATATTTGGAGCTAGTACCTCCCCATATATATGTATGGAGTGGTGTTTGCAACTGTAAAGAATCTTTCTTTTCCCATCAATCTAGGTGAAGTACGGCTTTCACACACACTTATCTCTCAGAACAGAGCATGTGTAGAGACGTTCGTTCATCTAGCACAAAGGGAACGGGTTGCAGGAGAAATTTTACTCTGATTTCTCAGTCTGTTTCCTAGTGCCGGTTTGAAGTTCCTGCAGTTTTCACTGTAAAATATATTTGGAGCTAGTACCTCCCCATATATATGTATGGAGTGGAGTTTGCAACTGAAAAGAAACTTTGTGTTCCCAACAAGCTAGGTGAAGGACGGCTTTCACACACAATTATCTCTCAGAACTGAGCATGTGGAGAGACGTTCGTTCATCTAGCACAAAGGGAACGGGTTGCAGGAGAAACTTTTACTCTTGTTTCTCAGTCTGTTTCCTAGTGCCGGTTTGAAGTTCCTGCAGTTTTCCCTGTAAAACCGAGTTGCAGCTTGTACCTCCCCATATATATGTATGGAGTGGTGTTTGAAACTGAAAAGAAACTTTGTATTCCCAACAAGCTAGGTGAAGGACGGCTTTCACACACACTTATCGCTCAGAACCGAGCATGTGAAGAGACGTTCGTTCATCTAGCACAAAGGGAACGGGTTGCAGGAGAAACTTTTACTCTGGTTTCTCAGTCTGTTTCCTAGTGCCGGTTTGAAGTTCCTGCAGTTTTCACTGTAAAACCGAGTTGCAGCTAGTACCTCCCCATATATATGTATGGAGTGGAGTTTGCAACTGAAAAGAATCTTTGTGTTCCCTACAAGCTAGTTGAAGGACGGCTTTCACACACACTTATCTCTCAGAACCGAGCATGTGGTGAGACGTTCGTTCATCTAGCACAAAGGGAACGGGTTGCAGGAGAAACTTTTACTCTGGTTTCTCAGTCTGTTTCCTAGTGCTTGTTTGAAGTTAATGCAGTTTTCACTGTAAAACCGAGTTGAAGCTAGTACTTCCCCATATAAATGTATGGAGTGGAGTTTGCAACTGAAAAGAATCTTTGTGTTCCCAACAAGCTAGGTGAAGGACGGCTTTCACACACACATATCTCTCAGAACAGAGCATGTGGAGAGACGTTCGTTCATCTAGCACAAATGGAACGGGTTGCAGGAGAAACTTTTACTCTGGTTTCTCAGTCTGTTTCCTAGTGCCGGTTTGAAGTTCCTGCAGTTTTCACTGTAAAACCGAGTTGGAGCTTGTACCTCCCCATATATATGTATGGAGTGGAGTTTGCAACTGAAAAGAAACTTTGTGTTCCCAACAAGCTAGGTGAAGGACGGCTTTCACACACACTTATCTCTCAGAACCGAGCATGTGGAGAGACGCTCGTTCATCTAGCACAAAGGGAACGGGTTGCAGGAGAAACTTTTACTCTGGTTTCTCAGTCTGTTTCCTAGTGCTTGTTTGAAGTTAATGCAGTTTTCACTGTAAAACCGAGTTGCAGCTAGTACTTCCCCATATAAATGTATGGAGTGGAGTTTGCAACTGAAAAGAATCTTTGTGTTCCCAACAAGCTAGGTGAAGGACGGCTTTCACACACACATATCTCTCAGAACAGAGCATGTGGAGAGACGTTCGTTCATCTAGCACAAAGGGAACGGGTTGCAGGAGAAAATTTTACTCTGGATTCTCAGTCTGTTTCCTAGGGCCGGTTTGAAGTTCCTGCAGTTTTCACTGTAAAACCGAGTTGCAGCTAGTACCTCCACATATATATGTATGGAGTGGAGTTTGCAACTGAAAAGAAACTTTGTGTTCCCAACAAGCTAGTTGAAGGACGGCTTTCACACACACTTATCTCTCAGAACTGAGCATGTGGAGAGACGTTCGTTCATCTAGCACAAAGGGAACGGGTTGCAGCAGAATATTTTATTTTGGTTTCTCAGTCTGTTTCCTAGTGCCGGTTTGAAGTTCCTGCAGTTTTCACTGTAAAACCGTGTTGGAGCTTGTACCTCCCCATATATATGTATGGAGTGGAGTTTGCAACTGAAAAGAAACTTTGTGTTCCCAACAAGGTAGGTGAAGGACGGCTTTCACACACACTTATCTCTCAGAACCGAGCATGTGGAGAGGCGTTCGTTCATCTAGCACAAAGGGAACGGTTTGCAGGAGAAACATTTACTCTGGTTTCTCAGTCTGTTTCCTAGTGCCGGTTTGAAGTTCCTGCAGTTTTCACTGTAAAACATATTTGGAGCTAGTACCTCCCCATATATATGTATGGAGTGGTGTTTGCAACTGTAAAGAATCTTTCTTTTCCCATCAATCTAGGTGAAGTACGGCTTCCACACACAATTATCTCTCAGAACAGAGCATGTGTAGAGACGTTCGTTCATCTAGCACAAAGGGAACGGGTTGCAGGAGAAACTTTTACTCTGATTTCTCAGTCTGTTTCCTAGTGCCGGTTTGAAGTTCCTGCAGTTTTCACTGTAAAACATATTTGGAGCTAGTACCTCCCCATATATATGTATGGAGTGGAGTTTGCAACTGAAAAGAAACTTTGTGTTCCCAACAAGCTAGGTGAAGGACGGCTTTCACACACACTTATCTCTCAGAACTGAGCATGTGGAGAGACGTTCGTTCATCTAGCACAAAGGGAACGGGTTGCAGGAGAAACTTTTACTCTTGTTTCTCAGTCTGTTTCCTAGTGCCGGTTTGAAGTTCCTGCAGTTTTCACTGTAAAACCGAGTTGCAGCTTGTACCTCCCCATATATATGTATGGAGTGGAGTTTGAAACTGAAAAGAAACTTTGTATTCCCAACAAGCTAGGTGAAGGACGGCTTTCACACACACTTATCGCTCAGAATCGAGCATGTGAAGAGACGTTCGTTCATCTAGCACAAAGGGAAAGGGTTGCAGGAGAAACTTTTACTCTGATTTCTCAGTCTGTTTCCTAGTGCCGGTTTGAAGTTCCTGCAGTTTTCACTGTAAAACATATTTGGAGCTAGTACCTCCCCATATATATGTATGGATTGGAGTTTGAAACTGAAAAGAAACTTTGTGTTCCCAACAACCTTGGTGAAGGACGGCTTTCACACACACTTATCTCTCAGAACTGAGCATGTGGAGAGACGTTCGTTCATCTAGCACAAAGGGAACGGGTTGCAGGAGAAACTTTTACTCCGGATTCTCAGTCTGTTTCCTAGTGCCGGTTTGAAGTTCCTGCAGTTTTCACTGTAAAACCGAGTTGCAGCTAATACATCCACATATATATGTATGGAGTGGAGTTTGCAACTGAAAAGAAACTTTGTGTTCCCAACAAGCTAGGTGAAGGACGGCTTTCACACACACTTATCTCTCAGAACCGAGCATGTGGAGAGACGTTCGTTCATCTAGCACAAAAAGGAACGGTTTGCAGGAGAAACATTTACTCTGGTTTCTCAGTCTGTTTCCTAGTGCCGGTTTGAAGTTCCTGCAGTATTCACTGTAAAACCGAGTTGGAGCTAGTACCTCCCCATATATATGTATGGAGTGGAGTTTGCAACTGAAAAGAAACTTTGTGTTCCCAACAAGCTAGGTGAAGGACGGCTTTCACACACACTTATCTCTCAGAACCGAGCATGTGGAGAGACGTTCGTTCATCTAGCACAAAGGGAACGGGTTGCAGGAGAAACTTTTACTCTGGTTTCTCAGTCTGTTTCCTAGAGCTTGTTTGAAGTTAATGCAGTTTTCACTGTAAAACCGAGTTGCAGCTAGTACTTCCCCATATAAATGTATGGAGTGGAGTTTGCAACTGAAAAGAATCTTTGTGTTCCCAACAAGCTAGGTGAAGGACGGCTTTCACACACACATATCTCTCAGAACAGAGCATGTGGAGAGACGTTCGTTCATCCAGCACAAAGGGAACGGGTTGCAGGAGAAAATTTTACTCTGGATTCTCAGTCTGTTTCCTAGTGCCGGTTTGAAGTTCCTGCAGTTTTCACTGTAAAACCGAGTTGCAGCTAGTACCTCCACATATATATGTATGGAGTGGAGTTTGCAACTGAAAAGAAACTTTGTGTTCCCAACAAGCTAGTTGAAGGACGGCTTTCACACACACTTATCTTTCAGAACTGAGCATGTGGAGAGACGTTCGTTCATCTAGCACAAAGGGAACGGGTTGCAGCAGAATATTTTATTTTGGTTTCTCAGTCTGTTTCCTAGTGCCGGTTTGAAGTTCCTGCAGTTTTCACTGTAAAACCGTGTTGGAGCTTGTACCTCCCCATATATATGTATGGAGTGGAGTTTGCAACTGAAAAGAAACTTTGTGTTCCCAACAAGGTAGGTGAAGGACGGCTTTCACACACACTTATCTCTCAGAACCGAGCATGTGGAGAGGCGTTCGTTCATCTAGCACAAAGGGAACGGTTTGCAGGAGAAACATTTACTCTGGTTTCTCAGTCTGTTTCCTAGTGCCGGTTTGAAGTTCCTGCAGTTTTCACTGTAAAACATATTTGGAGCTAGTACCTCCCCATATATATGTATGGAGTGGTGTTTGCAACTGTAAAGAATCTTTCTTTTCCCATCAATCTAGGTGAAGTACGGCTTCCACACACACTTATCTCTCAGAACAGAGCATGTGTAGAGACGTTCGTTCATCTAGCACAAAGGGAAAGGGTTGCAGGAGAAACTTTTACTCTGATTTCTCAGTCTGTTTCCTAGTGCCGGTTTGAAGTTCCTGCAGTTTTCACTGTAAAACATATTTGGAGCTAGTACCTCCCCATATATATGTATGGAGTGGAGTTTGCAACTGAAAAGAAACTTTGTGTTCCCAACAAGCTAGGTGAAGGACGGCTTTCACACACACTTATCTCTCAGAACTGAGCATGTGGAGAGACGTTCGTTCATCTAGCACAAAGGGAACGGGTTGCAGGAGAAACTTTTACTCTTGTTTCTCAGTCTGTTTCCTAGTGCCGGTTTGAAGTTCCTGCAGTTTTCACTGTAAAACCGAGTTGCAGCTTGTACCTCCCCATATATATGTATGGAGTGGAGTTTGAAACTGAAAAGAAACTTTGTATTCCCAACAAGCTAGGTGAAGGACGGCTTTCACACACACTTATCGCTCAGAATCGAGCATGTGAAGAGACGTTCGTTCATCTAGCACAAAGGGAAAGGGTTGCAGGAGAAACTTTTACTCTGATTTCTCAGTCTGTTTCCTAGTGCCGGTTTGAAGTTCCTGCAGTTTTCACTGTAAAACATATTTGGAGCTAGTACCTCCCCATATATATGTATGGATTGGAGTTTGAAACTGAAAAGAAACTTTGTGTTCCCAACAACCTTGGTGAAGGACGGCTTTCACACACACTTATCTCTCAGAACTGAGCATGTGGAGAGACGTTCGTTCATCTAGCACAAAGGGAACGGGTTGCAGGAGAAACTTTTACTCCGGATTCTCAGTCTGTTTCCTAGTGCCGGTTTGAAGTTCCTGCAGTTTTCACTGTAAAACCGAGTTGCAGCTAATACATCCACATATATATGTATGGAGTGGAGTTTGCAACTGAAAAGAAACTTTGTGTTCCCAACAAGCTAGGTGAAGGACGGCTTTCACACACACTTATCTCTCAGAACCGAGCATGTGGAGAGACGTTCGTTCATCTAGCACAAAAAGGAACGGTTTGCAGGAGAAACATTTACTCTGGTTTCTCAGTCTGTTTCCTAGTGCCGGTTTGAAGTTCCTGCAGTATTCACTGTAAAACCGAGTTGCAGCTAGTACCTCCCCATATATATGTATGGATTGGAGTTTGCAACTGAAAAGAAACTTTGTGTTCCCAACAAGCTAGGTGAAGGACGGCTTTCACACACACTTATCTCTCAGAACCGAGCATGTGGAGAGACGTTCGTTCATCTAGCACAAAGGGAACGGGTTGCAGGAGAAACTTTTACTCTGGTTTCTCAGTCTGTTTCCTAGTGCCGGTTTGAAGTTAATGCAGTTTTCACTGTAAAACCGAGTTGCAGCTAGTACTTCCCCATATAAATGTATGGAGTGGAGTTTGCAACTGAAAAGAATCTTTGTGTTCCCAACAAGCTAGGTGAAGGACGGCTTTCACACACACATATCTCTCAGAACAGAGCATGTGGAGAGACGTTCGTTCATCCAGCACAAAGGGAACGGGTTGCAGGAGAAAATTTTACTCTGGATTCTCAGTCTGTTTCCTAGTGCCGGTTTGAAGTTCCTGCAGTTTTCACTGTAAAATCGAGTTGCAGCTAGTACCTCCACATATATATGTATGGAGTGGAGTTTGCAACTGAAAAGAAACTTTGTGTTCCCAACAAGCTAGTTGAAGGACGGCTTTCACACACACTTATCTTTCAGAACTGAGCATGTGGAGAGACGTTCGTTCATCTAGCACAAAGGGAACGGGTTGCAGCAGAATATTTTATTTTGGTTTCTCAGTCTGTTTCCTAGTGCCGGTTTGAAGTTCCTGCAGTTTTCACTGTAAAACCGTGTTGGAGCTTGTACCTCCCCATATATATGTATGGAGTGGAGTTTGCAACTGAAAAGAAACTTTGTGTTCCCAACAAGGTAGGTGAAGGACGGCTTTCACACACACTTATCTCTCAGAACCGAGCATGTGGAGAGGCGTTCGTTCATCTAGCACAAAGGGAACGGTTTGCAGGAGAAACATTTACTCTGGTTTCTCAGTCTGTTTCCTAGTGCCGGTTTGAAGTTCCTGCAGTTTTCACTGTAAAACATATTTGGAGCTAGTACCTCCCCATATATATGTATGGAGTGGTGTTTGCAACTGTAAAGAATCTTTCTTTTCCCATCAATCTAGGTGAAGTACGGCTTCCACACACACTTATCTCTCAGAACAGAGCATGTGTAGAGACGTTCGTTCATCTAGCACAAAGGGAACGGGTTGCAGGAGAAACTTTTACTCTGATTTCTCAGTCTGTTTCCTAGTGCCGGTTTGAAGTTCCTGCAGTTTTCACTGTAAAACATATTTGGAGCTAGTACCTCCCCATATATATGTATGGAGTGGAGTTTGCAACTGAAAAGAAACTTTGTGTTCCCAACAAGCTAGGTGAAGGACGGCTTTCACACACACTTATCTCTCAGAACTGAGCATGTGGAGAGAAGTTCGTTCATCTAGCACAAAGGGAACGGGTTGCAGGAGAAACTTTTACTCTTGTTTCTCAGTCTGTTTCCTAGTGCCGGTTTGAAGTTCCTGCAGTTTTCACTGTAAAACCGAGTTGCAGCTTGTACCTCCCCATATATATGTATGGAGTGGAGTTTGAAACTGAAAAGAAACTTTGTATTCCCAACAAGCTAGGTGAAGGACGGCTTTCACACACACTTATCGCTCAGAATCGAGCATGTGAAGAGACGTTCGTTCATCTAGCACAAAGGGAAAGGGTTGCAGGAGAAACTTTTACTCTGATTTCTCAGTGTGTTTCCTAGTGCCGGTTTGAAGTTCCTGCAGTTTTCACTGTAAAACATATTTGGAGCTAGTACCTCCCCATATATATGTATGGATTGGAGTTTGAAACTGAAAAGAAACTTTGTGTTCCCAACAACCTTGGTGAAGGACGGCTTTCACACACACTTATCTCTCAGAACTGAGCATGTGGAGAGACGTTCGTTCATCTAGCACAAAGGGAACGGGTTGCAGGAGAAACTTTTACTCCAGATTCTCAGTCTGTTTCCTAGTGCCGGTTTGAAGTTCCTGCAGTTTTCACTGTAAACCCGAGTTGCAGCTAATACATCCACATATATATGTATGGAGTGGAGTTTGCAACTGAAAAGAAACTTTGTGTTCCCAACAAGCTAGGTGAAGGACGGCTTTCACACACACTTATCTCTCAGAACCGAGCATGTGGAGAGACGTTCGTTCATCTAGCACAAAAAGGAACGGTTTGCAGGAGAAACATTTACTCTGGTTTCTCAGTCTGTTTCCTAGTGCCGGTTTGAAGTTCCTGCAGTATTCACTGTAAAACCGAGTTGCAGCTAGTACCTCCCCATATATATGTATGGATTGGAGTTTGCAACTGAAAAGAATCTTTGTGTTCCCAACAAGCTAGGTGAAGGACGGCTTTCACACACACATATCTCTCAGAACAGAGCATGTGGAGAGACGTTCGTTCATCCAGCACAAAGGGAAAGGGTTGCAGGAGAAAATTTTACTCTGGATTCTCAGTCTGTTTCCTAGTGCCGGTTTGAAGTTCCTGCAGTTTTCACTGTAAAACCGAGTTGCAGCTAGTACCTCCACATATATATGTATGGAGTGGAGTTTGCAACTGAAAAGAAACTTTGTGTTCCCAACAAGCTAGTTGAAGGACGGCTTTCACACACACTTATCTTTCAGAACTGAGCATGTGGAGAGACGTTCGTTCATCTAGCACAAAGGGAACGGGTTGAAGCAGAATATTTTATTTTGGTTTCTCATTCTGTTTCCTAGTGCCGGTTTGAAGTTCCTGCAGTTTTCACTGTAAAACCGTGTTGGAGCTTGTACCTCCCCATATATATGTATGGAGTGGAGTTTGCAACTGAAAAGAAACTTTGTGTTCCCAACAAGGTAGGTGAAGGACGGCTTTCACACACACTTATCTCTCAGAACCGAGCATGTGGAGGGACGTTCGTTCATCTAGCACAAAGGGAACGGTTTGCAGGAGAAACATTTACTCTGGTTTCTCAGTCTGTTTCCTAGTGCCGGTTTGAAGTTCCTGCAGTTTTCACTTTAAAACATATTTGGAGCTAGTACCTCCCCATATATATGTATGGAGTGGTGTTTGCAACTGTAAAGAATCTTTCTTTTCCCATCAATCTAGGTGAAGTACGGCTTTCACACACACTTATCTCTCAGAACAGAGCATGTGTAGAGACGTTCGTTCATCTAGCACAAAGGGAACGGGTTGCAGGAGAAACTTTTACTCTGATTTCTCAGTCTGTTTCCTAGTGCCGGTTTGAAGTTCCTGCAGTTTTCACTGTAAAACATATTTGGAGCTAGTACCTCCCCATATATATGTATGGAGTGGAGTTTGCAACTGAAAAGAAACTTTGTGTTCCCAACAAGCTAGGTGAAGGACGGCTTTCACACACACTTATCTCTCAGAACTGAGCATGTGGAGAGACGTTCGTTCATCTAGCACAAAGGGAACGGGTTGCAGGAGAAACTTTTACTCTTGTTTCTCAGTCTGTTTCCTAGTGCCGGTTTGAAGTTCCTGCAGTTTTCCCTGTAAAACCGAGTTGCAGCTTGTACCTCCCCATATATATGTATGGATTGGAGTTTGAAACTGAAAAGAAACTTTGTGTTCCCAACAACCTTGGTGAAGGACGGCTTTCACACACAATTATCTCTCAGAACTGAGCATGTGGAGAGACGTTCGTTCATCTAGCACAAAGGGAACGGGTTGCAGGAGAAACTTTTACTCCGGATTCTCAGTCTGTTTCCTAGTGCCGGTTTGAAGTTCCTGCAGTTTTCACTGTAAAACCGAGTTGCAGCTAGTACATCCACATATATATGTATGGAGTGGAGTTTGCAACTGAAAAGAAACTTTGTCTTCCCAACAAGCTAGGTGAAGGACGGCTTTCACACACACTTATCTCTCAGAACCGAGCATGTGGAGAGACGTTCGTTCATCTAGCACAAAAGGAACGGTTTGCAGGAGAAACATTTACTCTGGTTTCTCAGTCTGTTTCCTAGTGCCGGTTTGAAGTTCCTGCAGTTTTCACTGTAAAACAGAGTTGCAGCTAGTAACTCCCCATATATATGTATGGAGTGGAGTTTGCAACTGAAAAGAAACTTTGTGTTCCCAACAAGCTAGGTGAAGAACGGCTTTCACACACACTTATCTCTCAGAACCGAGCATGTGGAGAGACTTTCGTTCATCTAGCACAAAGGGAACGGGTTGCAGGAGAAACATTTACTCTGGTTTCTCATTCTGTTTCCTAGTGCCGGTTTGAAGTTCCTGCAGTTTTCACTGTAAAACCGAGTTGGAGCTAGTATTTCCCCATATATATGTATGGAGTGGGTTTTGCAACTGAAAAGAAACTTTGTGTTCCCAACAAGCTAGGTGAAGGACGGCTTTCACACACACTTATCTCTCAGAACCGAGCATGTGGAGAGACGTTCGTTCATCTAGCACAAAGAGAACGGGTTGCAGGAGAAACTTTTACTCTGGTTTCTCAGTCTGTTTCCTAGTGCCGGTTTGAAGTTCCTGCAGTTTTCACTGTAAAACCAAGTTGCAGCTAGTACCTCCCCATATATATGTATGGAGTGGAGTTTGCAACTGAAAAGAAACTTTGTGTTCCCAACAAGCTAGGTGAAGGACGGCTTTCACACACTCTTATCTCTCAGAACCGAGCATGTGGAGAGACGTTCGTTCATCTAGCACAAAGGGAACGGGTTGCAGGAGAAACTTTTACTCTGGTTTCTCAGTCTGTTTCCTAGTGCCGGTTTGAAGTTCCTGCAGTTTTCACTGTAAAACATATTTGGAGCTAGTACCTCCCCATATATATGTATGGAGTGGAGTTTGCAACTGAAAAGAAACTTTGTGTTCCCAACAAGCTAGGTGAAGGACGGCTTTCACACACACTTATCTCTCAGAACTGAGCATGTGGAGAGACGTTCGTTCATCTAGCACAAAGGGAACGGGTTGCAGGAGAAACTTTTACTCTTGTTTCTCAGTCTGTTTCCTAGTGCCGGTTTGAAGTTCCTGCAGTTTTCACTGTAAAACCGAGTTGCAGCTTGTACCTCCCCATATATATGTATGGAGTGGAGTTTGAAACTGAAAAGAAACTTTGTATTCCCAACAAGCTAGGTGAAGGACGGCTTTCACACACACTTATCGCTCAGAACCGAGCATGTGAAGAGACGTTCGTTCATCTAGCACAAAGGGAACGGGTTGCAGGAGAAACTTTTACTCTGGTTTCTCAGTCTGTTTCCTAGTGCCGGTTTGAATTTCCTGCAGTTTTCACTGTAAAACATATTTGGAGCTAGTACCTCCCCATATATATGTATGGATTGGAGTTTGAAACTGAAAAGAAACTTTGTGTTCCCAACAACCTTGGTGAAGGACGGCTTTCAAACACAATTATCTCTCAGAACTGAGCATTTGGAGAGACGTTCGTTCATCTAGCACAAAGGGAACGGGTTGCAGGAGAAACTTTTACTCCGGATTCTCAGTCTGTTTCCTAGTGCCGGTTTGAAGTTCCTGCAGTTTTCACTGTAAAACCGAGTTGCAGCTAGTACATCCACATATATATGTATGGAGTGGAGTTTGCAACTGAAAAGAAACTTTGTGTTCCCAACAAGCTAGGTGAAGGACGGCTTTCACACACACTTATCTCTCAGAAACGAGCATGTGGAGAGACGTTCGTTCATCTAGCACAAAAGGAACGGTTTGCAGGAGAAACATTTACTCTGGTTTCTCATTCTGTTTCCTAGTGCCGGTTTGAAGTTCCTGCAGTTTTCACTGTAAAACCGAGTTGGAGCTAGTATTTCCCCATATATATGTATGGAGTGGGTTTTGCAACTGAAAAGAAACTTTGTGTTCCCAACAAGCTAGGTGAAGGACGGCTTTCACACACACTTATCTCTCAGAACCGAGCATGTGGAGAGACGTTCGTTCATCTAGCACAAAGAGAACGGGTTGCAGGAGAAACTTTTACTCTGGTTTCTCAGTCTGTTTCCTAGTGCCGGTTTGAAGTTCCTGCAGTTTTCACTGTAAAACCGAGTTGCAGCTAGTACCTCCCCATATATATGTATGGAGTGGAGTTTGCAACTGAAAAGAAACTTTGTGTTCCCAACAAGCTAGGTGAAGGACGGCTTTCACACACTCTTATCTCTCAGAACCGAGCATGTGGAGAGACGTTCGTTCATCTAGCACAAAGGGAACGGGTTGCAGGAGAAACTTTTACTCTGGTTTCTCAGTCTGTTTCCTAGTGCCGGTTTGAAGTTCCTGCAGTTTTCACTGTAAAACATATTTGGAGCTAGTACCTCCCCATATATATGTATGGAGTGGAGTTTGCAACTGAAAAGAAACTTTGTGTTCCCAACAAGCTAGGTGAAGGACGGCTTTCACACACAATTATCTCTCAGAACTGAGCATGTGGAGAGACGTTCGTTCATCTAGCACAAAGGGAACGGGTTGCAGGAGAAACTTTTACTCTGGATTCTCAGTCTGTTTCCTAGTTCCGGTTTGAAGTTCCTGCAGTTTTCACTGTAAAACCGAGTTGCAGCTTGTACATCCACATATATATGTATGGAGTGGAGTTTGCAACTGAAAAGAAACTTTGTGTTCCCAACAAGCTAGGTGAAGGACGGCTTTCACACACACTTATCTCTCAGATCCGAGCATGTGGAGAGACGTTCGTTCATCTAGCACAAAAGGAACGGTTTGCAGGAGAAACTTTTACTCTGGTTTCTCAGTCTGTTTCCTAGTGCCGGTTTGAAGTTCCTGCAGTTTTCACTGTAAAACCGAGTTGCAGCTAGTACCTCCCCATATATATGTATGGAGTGGAGTTTGCAACTGAAAAGAAACTTTGTGTTCCCAACAAGCAAGGTGAAGGACGGCTTTCACACACACTTATCTCTCAGAACCGAGCATGTGGAGAGACATTCGTTCATCTAGCACAAGGGGAACGGGTTGCAGGAGAAACATTTACTCTGGTTTCTCAGTCTGTTTCCTAGTGCCTGTTTGAAGTTCCTGCAGTTTTCACTGTAAAACCGAGTTGGAGCTAGTATTTCCCCATATATATGTATGGAGTGAGGTTTGCAACTGAAAAGAAACTTTGTGTTCCCAACAAGCTAGGTGAAGAACGGCTTTCACACACACTTATCTCTCAGAACCGAGCATGTGGAGAGACGTTCGTTCATCTAGCACAAAGGGAACGGGATGCAGGAGAAACTTTTCCTCTGGTTTCTCAGTCTGTTTCCTAGTGCCGGTTTGAAGTTCCTGCAGTTTTCACTGTAAAACCGATTTGCAGCTAGTACCTCCCCATATATATGTATGGAGTGGAGTTTGCAACTGAAAAGAAACTTTGTGTTCCCAACAAGCTAGGTGAAGGACGGCTTTCACACACTCTTAGCTCTCAGAACCGAGCATGTGGAGAGACGTTCGTTCATCTAGCACAAAGGGAACGGGTTGCAGGGGAAACTTTTACTCTGGTTTCTCAGTCTGTTTCCTAGTGCCGGTTTGAAGTTCCTGCAGTTTTCACTGTAAAACCGAGTTGCAGCTAGTACCTCCCCATATATATGTTTGGAGTGGAGTTAGCAACTGGAAAGAAACTTTGTGTTCCCAACAAGCTAGGTGAAGGACGGCTTTCACACACACTTATCTCTCAGAACTGAGCATGTGGAGAGACGTTCGTTCATCTAGCAAAAAGGGAACGGGTTGCAGGAGAAACTTTTACTCTGGATTCCCAGTCTGTTTCCTAGGGCCGGTTTGAAGTTCCTGCAGTTTTCACTGTAAAACCGAGTTGGAGCTAGTACTTCCCCATATATATGTATGGAGTGGAGTTTGCAACTGAAAAGAAACTTTGTGTTCCCAACAAGCTAGGTGAAGGACGGCTTTCACACACACTTATCCCTCAGAACCGAGCATGTGGAGAGACGTTCGTTCATCTAGCACAAAGGGAACGGGTTGCAGGATAAACTTTTACTCTGGTTTCTCAGTCTCTTTCCTAGTGCCGGTTTGAAGTTCCTGCAGTTTTCACTGTAAAACCGTGTTGGAGCTAGTATTTCCCCATATATATGTATGGAGTGGGGTTTGCAACTGAAAAGAAACTTTGTGTTCCCAACAAGCTAGGTGAAGGACGGCTTTCACACACACTTATCTCTCAAAACCGAGCATGTGGAGAGACGTTCGTTCATCTAGCACAAAGGGAACGGGTTGCAGGAGAAACATTTACTCTGGTTTCTCAGTCTGTTTCCTAGTGCCGGTTTGAAGTTCCTGCAGTTTTCACTGTAAAACCGAGTTGCAGCTAGTACCTCCCCATATATATGTATGGAGTGGAGTTAGCAACTGGAAAGAAACTTTGTGTTCCCAAAAAGCTAGGTGAAGGACGGCTTTCACACACACTTATCTCTCAGAACTGAGCATGTGGAGAGACGTTCGTTCATCTAGCACAAAGGGAACGGTTTGCAGGAGAAACTTTTATTCTGGTTTCTCAGTCTGTTTCCTAGGGCCGGTTTGAAGTTCCTGCAGTTTTCACTGTAAAACCGAGTTGGAGCTAGTACTTCCCCATATATATGTATGGAGTGGGGTTTGCAACTGAAAAGAAACTTTGTGTTCCCAACAAGCTAGGTGAAGGACGGCTTTCACACACACTTATCTCTCAGAACCGAGCATGTGGAGAGACGTTCGTTCATCTAGCACAAAGGGAACGGGTTGCAGGAGAAACTTTTACTCTGGTTTCTCAGTCTGTTTCCTAGTGCCGGTTTGAAGTTCCTGCAGTTTTCACTGTAAAACCGAGTTGCAGCTAGTACCTTCCCATATATATGTTTGGAGTGGAGTTAGCAACTGGAAAGAAACTTTGTGTTCCCAACAAGCTAGGTGAAGGACGGCATTCACACACACTTATCTCTCAGAACTGAGCATGTGGAGAGACGTTCGTTCATCTAGCAAAAAGGGAACGGGTTGCAGGAGAAACTTTTACTCTGGATTCCCAGTCTGTTTCCTAGGGCCGGTTTGAAGTTCCTGCAGTTTTCACTGTAAAACAGAGTTGGAGCTAGTACTTCCCCTTATATATGTATGGAGTGGAGTTTGCAACTGAAAAGAAACTTTGTGTTCCCAACAAGCTAGGTGAAGGACGGCTTTCACACACACTTATCCCTCAGAACCGAGCATGTGGAGAGACGTTCGTTCATCTAGCACAAAGGGAACGGGTTGCAGGATAAACTTTTACTCTGGTTTCTCAGTCTCTTTCCTAGTGCCGGTTTGAAGTTCCTGCAGTTTTCACTGTAAAACCGAGTTGGAGCTAGTATTTCCCCATATATATGTATGGAGTGGGGTTTGCAACTGAAAAGAAACTTTGTGTTCCCAACAAGCTAGGTGAAGGACGGCTTTCACACACACTTATCTCTCAGAACCGAGCATGTGGAGAGACGTTCGTTCATCTAGCACAAAGGGAACGGGTTGCAGGAGAAACTTTTACTCTGGTTTCTCAGTCTGTTTCCTAGTGCCGGTTTGAAGTTCCTGCAGTTTTCACTGAAAAACCGAGTTGCAGGTAGTACCTCCCCATATATATGTATGGAGTGGAGCTAGCAACTGGAAAGAAACTTTGTGTTCCCAAAAAGCTAGGTGAAGGACGGCTTTCACACACACTTATCTCTCAGAACTGAGCATGTGGAGAGACGTTCGTTCATCTAGCACAAAGGGAACGGGTTGCAGGAGAAACTTTTACTCTGGATTCCCAGTCTGTTTCCTAGGGCCGGTTTGAAGTTCCTGCAGATTTCACTGTAAAACCGAGTTGCAGCTAGTACCTCCCCATATATATGTATGGAGTGGAGTTTGCAACTGGAAAGAAATCATGTGTTCCCAACAAGCTAGTTGAAGGACGGCTTTCACACACACTTATCTCTCAGAAGTGAGCATGTGGAGAGACGTTCGTTCATCTAGCACAAAGGGAACGGGTTGCAGGAGAAACTTTTACTCTGGATTCCCAGTCTGTTTCCTAGTGCCGGTTTGAAGTTCCTGCATTTTTCACTGTAAAACCGAGTTGGAGCTAATACCTCCCCATATATATGTATGGAGTGGACTTTGCAACTGAAAAGAAACTTTGTGTTCCCAACAAGCTAGGTGAAGGACGGCTTTCACACACACATATCCCTCAGAACCGAGCATGTGGAGAGACGTTCGTTCATCTAGCACAAAGGGAACGGGTTGCAGGAGAAACTTTTACTCTGGTTTCTCAGTCTGTTTCCTAGTGCCGGTTTGAAGTTCCTGCAGTTTTCTCTGTAAAATCGAGTTGCAGCTAGTACCTCCACATATATATGTATGGTGTGGAGTTTGCAACTGAAAAGAACCTTTGTGTTCCCAACAAGCTAGGTGAAGGACGGCTTTCACACCCACTTATCTCTCAGAACCGAGCATGTGGAGAGACGTTCGTTCATCTAGCACAAAAGGAACGGTTTGCAGGAGAAACTTTTACTCTGGTTTCTCAGTCTGTTTCCTAGTGCCGGTTTGAAGTTCCTGCAGTTTTCACTGTAAAACCGAGTTGCAGCTAGTACCTCCCCATATATATGTATGGAGAGGAGTTTACAACTGAAAAGAAACTTTGTGTTCCCAACAAGCTAGGTGAAGGACGGCTTTCACACACACTTATCTCTCAGAACCGAGCATGTGGAGAGACGTTCGTTCATCTAGCACAAAGGGAACGGGTTGCAGGAGAAACTTTTACTCTGGTTTCTCAGTCTGTTTCCTAGTGCCGGTTTGAAGTTCCTGCAGTTTTCACTGTAAAACCGAGTTGGAGCTAGTATTTCCCCATATATATGTATGGAGTGGGGTTTGCAACTGAAAAGAAACTTTGTGTTCCCAACAAGCTAGGTGAAGGACGGCTTTCACACGCAATTATCTCTCAGAACCGAGCATGTGGAGAGACGTTCGTTCATCTAGCACAAAGGGAACGGGTTGCAGGATAAACATTTACTCTGGTTTCTCAGTCTCTTTCCTAGTGCCGGTTTGAAGTTCCTGCAGTTTTCAGTGTAAAACCGAGTTGGAGCTAGTACCTCCCCATATATATTTATGGATTGGAGTTTGCAACTGAAAAGAAACTTTGTGTTCCCAACAAGCTAGGTGAAGGACGGCTTTCACACACTCTTATCTCTCAGAACCGAGCATGTGGAGAGACGTTCATTCATCTAGCACAAAGGGAACGGGTTGCAGGAGAAACTTTTACTCTGGTTTCTCAGTCTGTTTCCTAGTGCCGGTTTGAAGTTCCTGCAGTTTTCACTTTAAAACCGATTTGCAGCTAGTACTTCCCCATATATATGTATGGAGTGGAGTTTGCAACTGAAAAGAAACTTTGTGTTCCCAACAAGCTAGGTGAAGGACGGCTTTCACTCACATTATCTCTCAGAACTGAGCATGTGGAGAGACGTTCGTTCATCTAGCACAAAGGGAACGTTTTGCAGGAGTAACTTTTACTCTGCTTTCTCAGTCTGTTTCCTAGTGCCGGTTTGAAGTTCCTGCAGTTTTCACTGTAAAACCGAGTTGGAGCTAGTACTTCCCCATATATATGTATGGAGTGGGGTTTGCAACTGAAAAGAAACTTTGTGTTCCCAACAAGCTAGGTGAAGGACGGCTTTCACACACACTTATCTCTCAGAACCGAGCATGTGGAGAGACGTTCGTTCATCTAGCACAAAGGGAACGGGTTGCAGGAGAAACTTTTACTCTGGTTTCTCAGTCTGTTTCCTAGTGCCGGTTTGAATTTCCTGCAGTTTTCACTGTAAAACCGAGTTGCAGCTAGTACCTCCCCATATATATGTATGGAGTGGAGTTTGAAACTGAAAAGAAACTTTGTGTTCCCAACAAGCTAGGTGAAGGACGGCTTTCACACACTCTTATCACTCAGAACCGAGCATGTGTAGAGACGTTCGTTCATCTAGCACAAAGGTAACGGTTTGCAGGAGAAACTTTTACTCTGGTTTCTCAGTCTGTTTCCTAGTGCCGGTTTGAAGTTCCTGCAGATTTCACTGTAAAACCGTGTTGCAGCTAGCACCTCCCCATATATATGTATGGAGTGGAGTTTGCAACTGGAAAGAAATTATGTGTTCCCAACAAGCTAGTTGAAGGACGGCTTTCACACACACTTATCTCTCAGAAGTGAGCATGTGGAGAGACGTTCGTTCATCTAGCACAAAGGGAACGGGTTGCAGGAGAAACTTTTACTCTGGATTCCCAGTCTGTTTCCTAGTGCCGGTTTGAAGTTCCTGCAGTTTTCACTGTAAAACCGAGTTGGAGCTAATACCTCCCCATATATATGTATGGAGTGGAGTTTGCAACTGAAAAGAAACTTTGTGTTCCCAACAAGCTAGGTGAAGGACGGCTTTCACACACACATATCCCTCAGAACCGAGCATGTGGAGAGACGTTCGTTCATCTAGCACAAAGGGATCGGGTTGCAGGAGAAACTTTTACTCTGGTTTCTCAGTCTGTTTCCTAGTGCCGGTTTGAAGTTCCTGCAGTTTTCACTGTAAAATCGAGTTGCAGCTAGTACCTCCACATATATATGTATGGTGTGGAGTTTGCAACTGAAAAGAACCTTTGTGTTCCCAACAAGCTAGGTGAAGGACGGCTTTCACACCCACTTATCTCTCAGAACCGAGCATGTGGAGAGACGTTCGTTCATCTAGCAAAAAAGGAACGGTTTGCAGGAGAAACTTTTACTCTGGTTTCTCAGTCTGTTTCCTAGTGCCGGTTTGAAGTTCCTGCAGTTTTCACTGTAAAACCGATTTGCAGCTAGTACCTCCCCATATATATGTATGGAGTGGAGTTTGCAACTGAAAAGAAACTTTGTGTTCCCAACAAGCTAGGTGAAGGGCGGCATTCACACACACTTATCTCTCAGAACTGAGCATGTGGAGAGACGTTCGTTCATCTAGCACAAAGGGAACGGGTTGCAGGAGAAACTTTTACTGTGTTTTCTCAGTCTGTTTCCTAGTGCCGGTTTGAAGTTCCTGCAGTTTTCACTGTAAAACCGAGTTGGAGCTAGTACCTCCCCATATATATTTATGGAGTGGAGTTTGCAACTGGAAAGAAACTTTGTGTTCCCAACAAGCTAGGTGAAGGACGGCTTTCACACACACTTATCTCTCAGAACCGAGCATGTGTAGAGACGTTCGTTCATCTAGCACAAAGGTAACGGGTTGCAAGAGAAACTTTTACTCTGGTTTCTCAGTCTGTTTCCTAGTGCCGGTTTGAAGTTCCTGCAGTTTTCACTGTAAAACAGAGTTGCAGCTAGTACCTACCCATATATATGTATGGAGTGGGGTTTGCAACTGGAAAGAAACTTTGTGTTCCCAACAAGCTAGTTGAAGGACGGCTTTCACACTCACTTATCTCTCAGAAGTGAGCATGTGGAGAGACGTTCGTTCATCTACCACAAAGGGAACGGGTTGCAGGAGAAACTTTTACTCTGGATTCCCAGTCTGTTTCCTAGTGCCGGTTTGAAGTTCCTGCAGTTTTCACTGTAAAACCGAGTTGGAGCTAATACATCCCTATATATATGTATGGAGTGGTGTTTGCAACTGAATAGAAACTTTGTGTTCCCAACAAGCTAGGTGAAGGACGGCTTTCACACACACATATCCCTCAGAACCGAGCATGTGGAGAGACGTTCGTTCATCTAGCACAAAGGGAACGGGTTGTAGGAGAAACTTTTACTCTGGTTTCTCAGTCTGTTTCCTAGTGCCGGTTTGAAGTTCCTGCAGTTTTCACTGTAAAATCGAGTTGCAGCTAGTACCTCCACATATATATATGTATGGAGTGGAGTTTGCAACTGAAAAGAACCTTTGTGTTCCCAACAAGCTAGGTGAAGGACGGCTTTCACACCCACTTATCTCTCAGAACCGAGCATGTGGAGAGACGTTCGTTCATCTAGCACAAAAGGAACGGTTTGCAGGAGAAACTTTTACTCTGGTTTCTCAGTCTGTTTCCTAGTGCCGGTTTGAAGTTCCTGCAGTTTTCACTGTAAAACCGAGTTGCAGCTAGTACCTCCCCATATATATGTATGGAGAGGAGTTTACAACTGAAAAGAATCTTTGTGTTCCCAACAAGCTAGGTGAAGGACGGCTTTCACACACACTTATCTCTCAGAACCGAGCATGTGGAGAGACGTTCGTTCATCTAGCACAAAGGGAACGGGTTGCAGGAGAAACTTTTACTCTGGTTTCTCAGTCTGTTTCCTAGTGCCGGTTTGAAGTTCCTGCAGTTTTCACTGTAAAACCGAGTTGGAGCTAGTATTTCCCCATATATATGTATGGAGTGGGGTTTGCAACTGAAAAGAAACTTTGTGTTCCCAACAAGCTAGGTGAAGGACGGCTTTCACACGCACTTATCTCTCAGAACCGAGCATGTGGAGAGACGTTTGTTCATCTAGCATAAAGGGAACGGGATGCAGGATAAACTTTTACTATGGTTTCTCAGTCTCTTTCCAAGTGCCGGTTTGAAGTTCCTGCAGTTTTCACTGTAAAACCGAGTTGCAGCTAGTACCTCCCCATATATATGTATGGAGTGGAGTTTGCAACTGGAAAGAAATTATGTGTTCCCAACAAGCTAGTTGAAGGACGGCTTTCACACACACTTATCTCTCAGAAGTGAGCATGTGGAGAGACGTTCGTTCATCTAGCACAAAGGGAACGGGTTGCAGGATAAACTTTTACTCTGGTTTCTCAGTCTCTTTCCTAGTGCCGGTTTGAAGTTCCTGCAGTTTTCACTGTAAAACCGAGTTGGAGCTAGTACCTCCCCATATATATTTATGGATTGGAGTTTGCAACTGAAAAGAAACTTTGTGTTCCCAACAAGCTAGGTGAAGGACGGCTTTCACACACTCTTATATCTCAGAACCGAGCATGTGGAGAGACGTTCATTCATCTAGCACAAAGGGAACGGGTTGCAGGAGAAACTTTTACTCTGGTTTCTCAGTCTGTTTCCTAGTGCCGGTTTGAAGTTCCTGCAGTTTTCACTTTAAATCCGAGTTGCAGCTAGTACTTCCCCATATATATGTATGGAGTGGAGTTTGCAACTGAAAAGAAACTTTGTGTTCCCAACAAGCTAGGTGAAGGACGGCTTTCACACACATTATCTCTCAGAACCGAGCATGTGGAGAGACGTTCGTTCATCTAGCACAAAGGGAACGGGTTGCAGGAGAAACTTTTACTGTGTTTTCTCAGTCTGTTTCCTAGTGCCGGTTTGAAGTTCCTGCAGTTTTCACTGTAAAACCGAGTTGGAGCTAGTACCTCCCCATATATATTTATGGAGTGGAGTTTGCAACTGGAAAGAAACTTTGTGTTCCCAACAAGCTAGGTGAAGGACGGCTTTCACACCCACTTATCTCTCAGAACCGAGCATGTGGAGAGACGTTCGTTCATCTAGCACAAAAGGAACGGTTTGCAGCAGAAACTTCTACTCTGGTTTCTCAGTCTGATTCCTAGTGCCGGTTTGAAGTTCTTGCAGTTTTCACTGTAAAATCGAGTTGCAGCTAGTACCTCCCCATATATATGTATGGAGTGGAGTTTGCAACTGAAAAGAAACTTTGTGTTCCCAACAAGCTAGGTGAAGGGCGGCATTCACACACACTTATCTCTCAGAACTGAGCATGTGGAGAGACGTTCGTTCATCTAGCACAAAGGGAACGGGTTGCAGGAGAAACTTTTACTGTGTTTTCTCAGTCTGTTTCCTAGTGCCGGTTTGAAGTTCCTGCAGTTTTCACTGTAAAACCGAGTTGGAGCTAGTACCTCCCCATATATATTTATGGAGTGGAGTTTGCAACTGGAAAGAAACTTTGTGTTCCCAACAAGCTAGGTGAAGGACGGCTTTCACACACACTTATCTCTCAGAACCGAGCATGTGTAGAGACGTTCGTTCATCTAGCACAAAGGTAACGGGTTGCAGGGGAAACTTTTACTCTGGTTTCTCAGTCTGTTTCCTAGTGCCGGTTTGAAGTTCCTGCAGTTTTCACTGTAAAACCGAGTTGCAGCTAGTACCTCCCCATATATATGTATGGAGTGGAGTTTGCAACTGGAAAGAAACTTTGTGTTCCCAACAAGCTAGTTGAAGGACGGCTTTCACACTCACTTATCTCTCAGAAGTGAGCATGTGGAGAGACGTTCGTTCATCTAGCACAAAGGGAACGGGTTGCAGGAGAAACTTTTACTCTGGATTCCCAGTCTGTTTCCTAGTGCCGGTTTGAAGTTCCTGCAGTTTTCACTTTAAATCCGAGTTGCAGCTAGTACTTCCCCATATATATGTATGGAGTGGAGTTTGCAACTGAAAAGAAACTTTGTGTTCCCAACAAGCTAGGTGAAGGACGGCTTTCACACACATTATCTCTCAGAACCGAGCATGTGGAGAGACGTTCGTTCATCTAGCACAAAGGGAACGGGTTGCAGGAGAAACTTTTACTGTGTTTTCTCAGTCTGTTTCCTAGTGCCGGTTTGAAGTTCCTGCAGTTTTCACTGTAAAACCGAGTTGGAGCTAGTACCTCCCCATATATATTTATGGAGTGGAGTTTGCAACTGGAAAGAAACTTTGTGTTCCCAACAAGCTAGGTGAAGGACGGCTTTCACACCCACTTATCTCTCAGAACCGAGCATGTGGAGAGACGTTCGTTCATCTAGCACAAAAGGAACGGTTTGCAGCAGAAACTTCTACTCTGGTTTCTCAGTCTGATTCCTAGTGCCGGTTTGAAGTTCTTGCAGTTTTCACTGTAAAATCGAGTTGCAGCTAGTACCTCCCCATATATATGTATGGAGTGGAGTTTGCAACTGAAAAGAAACTTTGTGTTCCCAACAAGCTAGGTGAAGGGCGGCATTCACACACACTTATCTCTCAGAACTGAGCATGTGGAGAGACGTTCGTTCATCTAGCACAAAGGGAACGGGTTGCAGGAGAAACTTTTACTGTGTTTTCTCAGTCTGTTTCCTAGTGCCGGTTTGAAGTTCCTGCAGTTTTCACTGTAAAACCGAGTTGGAGCTAGTACCTCCCCATATATATTTATGGAGTGGAGTTTGCAACTGGAAAGAAACTTTGTGTTCCCAACAAGCTAGGTGAAGGACGGCTTTCACACACACTTATCTCTCAGAACCGAGCATGTGTAGAGACGTTCGTTCATCTAGCACAAAGGTAACGGGTTGCAGGGGAAACTTTTACTCTGGTTTCTCAGTCTGTTTCCTAGTGCCGGTTTGAAGTTCCTGCAGTTTTCACTGTAAAACCGAGTTGCAGCTAGTACCTCCCCATATATATGTATGGAGTGGAGTTTGCAACTGGAAAGAAACTTTGTGTTCCCAACAAGCTAGTTGAAGGACGGCTTTCACACTCACTTATCTCTCAGAAGTGAGCATGTGGAGAGACGTTCGTTCATCTAGCACAAAGGGAACGGGTTGCAGGAGAAACTTTTACTCTGGATTCCCAGTCTGTTTCCTAGTGCCGGTTTGAAGTTCCTGCAGTTTTCACTGTAAAACCGAGTTGGAGCTAATACCTCCCTATATATATGTATGGAGTGGAGTTTGCAACTGAATAGAAACTTTGTGTTCCCAACAAGCTAGGTGAAGGACGGCTTTCACACACACATATCCCTCAGAACCGAGCATGTGGAGAGACGTACGTTCATCTAGCACAAAGGGAACGGGTTGCAGGAGAAACTTTTACTCTGGTTTCTCAGTCTGTTTCCTAGTGCCGGTTTGAAGTTCCTGCAGTTTTCACTGTAAAATCGAGTTGCAGCTAGTACCTCCACATATATATGTATGGAGTGGAGTTTGCAACTGAAAAGAACCTTTGTGTTCCCAACAAGCTAGGTGAAGGACGGCTTTCACACCCACTTATCTCTCAGAACCGAGCATGTGGAGAGACGTTCGTTCATCTAGCACAAAAGGAACGGTTTGCAGGAGAAACTTTTACTCTGGTTTCTCAGTCTGTTTCCTAGTGCCGGTTTGAAGTTCCTGCAGTTTTCACTGTAAAACCGAGTTGCAGCTAGTACCTCCCCATATATATGTATGGAGAGGAGTTTACAACTGAAAAGAATCTTTGTGTTCCCAACAAGCTAGGTGAAGGACGGCTTTCACACACACTTATCTCTCAGAACCGAGCATGTGGAGAGACGTTCGTTCATCTAGCACAAAGGGAACGGGTTGCAGGAGAAACTTTTACTCTGGTTTCTCAGTCTGTTTCCTAGTGCCGGTTTGAAGTTCCTGCAGTTTTCACTGTAAAACCGAGTTGGAGCTAGTATTTCCCCATATATATGTATGGAGTGGGGTTTGCAACTGAAAAGAAACTTTGTGTTCCCAACAAGCTAGGTGAAGGACGGCTTTCACACGCACTTATCTCTCAGAACCGAGCATGTGGAGAGACGTTTGTTCATCTAGCATAAAGGGAACGGGTTGCAGGATAAACTTTTACTATGGTTTCTCAGTCTCTTTCCTAGTGCCGGTTTGAAGTTCCTGCAGTTTTCACTGTAAAACCGAGTTGCAGCTAGTACCTCCCCATATATATGTATGGAGTGGAGTTTGCAACTGGAAAGAAATTATGTGTTCCCAACAAGCTAGTTGAAGGACGGCTTTCACACACACTTATCTCTCAGAAGTGAGCATGTGGAGAGACGTTCGTTCATCTAGCACAAAGGGAACGGGTTGCAGGATAAACTTTTACTCTGGTTTCTCAGTCTCTTTCCTAGTGCCGGTTTGAAGTTCCTGCAGTTTTCACTGTAAAACCGAGTTGGAGCTAGTACCTCCCCATATATATTTATGGATTGGAGTTTGCAACTGAAAAGAAACTTTGTGTTCCCAACAAGCTAGGTGAAGGACGGCTTTCACACCCACTTATCTCTCAGAACCGAGCATGTGGAGAGACGTTCGTTCATCTAGCACAAAAGGAACGGTTTGCAGGAGAAACTTTTACTCTGGTTTCTCAGTCTGTTTCCTAGTGCCGGTTTGAAGTTCCTGCAGTTTTCACTGTAAAACCGATTTGCAGCTAGTACCTCCCCATATATATGTATGGAGTGGAGTTTGCAACTGAAAAGAAACTTTGTGTTCCCAACAAGCTAGGTGAAGGGCGGCATTCACACACACTTATCTCTCAGAACTGAGCATGTGGAGAGACGTTCGTTCATCTAGCACAAAGGGAACGGGTTGCAGGAGAAACTTTTACTGTGTTTTCTCAGTCTGTTTCCTAGTGCCGGTTTGAAGTTCCTGCAGTTTTCACTGTAAAACCGAGTTGGAGCTAGTACCTCCCCATATATATTTATGGAGTGGAGTTTGCAACTGGAAAGAAACTTTGTGTTCCCAACAAGCTAGGTGAAGGACGGCTTTCACACACACTTATCTCTCAGAACCGAGCATGTGTAGAGACGTTCGTTCATCTAGCACAAAGGTAACGGGTTGCAAGAGAAACTTTTACTCTGGTTTCTCAGTCTGTTTCCTAGTGCCGGTTTGAAGTTCCTGCAGTTTTCACTGTAAAACAGAGTTGCAGCTAGTACCTACCCATATATATGTATGGAGTGGAGTTTGCAACTGGAAAGAAACTTTGTGTTCCCAACAAGCTAGTTGAAGGACGGCTTTCACACTCACTTATCTCTCAGAAGTGAGCATGTGGAGAGACGTTCGTTCATCTACCACAAAGGGAACGGGTTGCAGGAGAAACTTTTACTCTGGATTCCCAGTCTGTTTCCTAGTGCCGGTTTGAAGTTCCTGCAGTTTTCACTGTAAAACCGAGTTGGAGCTAATACCTCCCTATATATATGTATGGAGTGGTGTTTGCAACTGAATAGAAACTTTGTGTTCCCAACAAGCTAGGTGAAGGACGGCTTTCACACACACATATCCCTCAGAACCGAGCATGTGGAGAGACGTTCGTTCATCTAGCACAAAGGGAACGGGTTGCAGGAGAAACTTTTACTCTGGTTTCTCAGTCTGTTTCCTAGTGCCGGTTTGAAGTTCCTGCAGTTTTCACTGTAAAATCGAGTTGCAGCTAGTACCTCCACATATATATGTATGGAGTGGAGTTTGCAACTGAAAAGAACCTTTGTGTTCCCAACAAGCTAGGTGAAGGACGGCTTTCACACCCACTTATCTCTCAGAACCGAGCATGTGGAGAGACGTTCGTTCATCTAGCACAAAAGGAACGGTTTGCAGGAGAAACTTTTACTCTGGTTTCTCAGTCTGTTTCCTAGTGCCGGTTTGAAGTTCCTGCAGTTTTCACTGTAAAACCGAGTTGCAGCTAGTACCTCCCCATATATATGTATGGAGAGGAGTTTACAACTGAAAAGAATCTTTGTGTTCCCAACAAGCTAGGTGAAGGACGGCTTTCACACACACTTATCTCTCAGAACCGAGCATGTGGAGAGACGTTCGTTCATCTAGCACAAAGGGAACGGGTTGCAGGAGAAACTTTTACTCTGGTTTCTCAGTCTGTTTCCTAGTGCCGGTTTGAAGTTCCTGCAGTTTTCACTGTAAAACCGAGTTGGAGCTAGTATTTCCCCATATATATGTATGGAGTGGGGTTTGCAACTGAAAAGAAACTTTGTGTTCCCAACAAGCTAGGTGAAGGACGGCTTTCACACGCACTTATCTCTCAGAACCGAGCATGTGGAGAGACGTTTGTTCATCTAGCATAAAGGGAACGGGATGCAGGATAAACTTTTACTATGGTTTCTCAGTCTCTTTCCTAGTGCCGGTTTGAAGTTCCTGCAGTTTTCACTGTAAAACCGAGTTGCAGCTAGTACCTCCCCATATATATGTATGGAGTGGAGTTTGCAACTGGAAAGAAATTATGTGTTCCCAACAAGCTAGTTGAAGGACGGCTTTCACACACACTTATCTCTCAGAAGTGAGCATGTGGAGAGACGTTCGTTCATCTAGCACAAAGGGAACGGGTTGCAGGATAAACTTTTACTCTGGTTTCTCAGTCTCTTTCCTAGTGCCGGTTTGAAGTTCCTGCAGTTTTCACTGTAAAACCGAGTTGGAGCTAGTACCTCCCCATATATATTTATGGATTGGAGTTTGCAACTGAAAAGAAACTTTGTGTTCCCAACAAGCTAGGTGAAGGACGGCTTTCACACACTCTTATATCTCAGAACCGAGCATGTGGAGAGACGTTCATTCATCTAGCACAAAGGGAACGGGTTGCAGGAGAAACTTTTACTCTGGTTTCTCAGTCTGTTTCCTAGTGCCGGTTTGAAGTTCCTGCAGTTTTCACTTTAAATCCGAGTTGCAGCTAGTACTTCCCCATATATATGTATGGAGTGGAGTTTGCAACTGAAAAGAAACTTTGTGTTCCCAACAAGCTAGGTGAAGGACGGCTTTCACACACATTATCTCTCAGAACCGAGCATGTGGAGAGACGTTCGTTCATCTAGCACAAAGGGAACGGGTTGCAGGAGAAACTTTTACTGTGTTTTCTCAGTCTGTTTCCTAGTGCCGGTTTGAAGTTCCTGCAGTTTTCACTGTAAAACCGAGTTGGAGCTAGTACCTCCCCATATATATTTATGGAGTGGAGTTTGCAACTGGAAAGAAACTTTGTGTTCCCAACAAGCTAGGTGAAGGACGGCTTTCACACCCACTTATCTCTCAGAACCGAGCATGTGGAGAGACGTTCGTTCATCTAGCACAAAAGGAACGGGTTGCAGCAGAAACTTCTACTCTGGTTTCTCAGTCTGATTCCTAGTGCCGGTTTGAAGTTCTTGCAGTTTTCACTGTAAAATCGAGTTGCAGCTAGTACCTCCCCATATATATGTATGGAGTGGAGTTTGCAACTGAAAAGAAACTTTGTGTTCCCAACAAGCTAGGTGAAGGGCGGCATTCACACACACTTATCTCTCAGAACTGAGCATGTGGAGAGACGTTCGTTCATCTAGCACAAAGGGAATGGGTTGCAGGAGAAACTTTTACTGTGTTTTCTCAGTCTGTTTCCTAGTGCCGGTTTGAAGTTCCTGCAGTTTTCACTGTAAAACCGAGTTGGAGCTAGTACCTCCCCATATATATTTATGGAGTGGAGTTTGCAACTGGAAAGAAACTTTGTGTTCCCAACAAGCTAGGTGAAGGACGGCTTTCACACACACTTATCTCTCAGAACCGAGCATGTGTAGAGACGTTCGTTCATCTAGCACAAAGGTAACGGGTTGCAGGGGAAACTTTTACTCTGGTTTCTCAGTCTGTTTCCTAGTGCCGGTTTGAAGTTCCTGCAGTTTTCACTGTAAAACCGAGTTGCAGCTAGTACCTCCCCATATATATGTATGGAGTGGAGTTTGCAACTGAAAAGAACCTTTGTGTTCCCAACAAGCTAGGTGAAGGACGGCTTTCACACCCACTTATCTCTCAGAACCGAGCATGTGGAGAGACGTTCGTTCATCTAGCACAAAAGGAACGGTTTGCAGGAGAAACTTTTACTCTGGTTTCTCAGTCTGTTTCCTAGTGCCGGTTTGAAGTTCCTGCAGTTTTCACTGTGAAACCGAGTTGCAGCTAGTACCTCCCCATATATATGTATGGAGAGGAGTTTACAACTGAAAAGAATCTTTGTGTTCCCAACAAGCTAGGTGAAGGACGGCTTTCACACACACTTATCTCTCAGAACCGAGCATGTGGAGAGACGTTCGTTCATCTAGCACAAAGGGAACGGGTTGCAGGAGAAACTTTTACTCTGGTTTCTCAGTCTGTTTCCTAGTGCCGGTTTGAAGTTCCTGCAGTTTTCACTGTAAAACCGAGTTGGAGCTAGTATTTCCCCATATATATGTATGGAGTGGGGTTTGCAACTGAAAAGAAACTTTGTGTTCCCAACAAGCTAGGTGAAGGACGGCTTTCACACGCACTTATCTCTCAGAACCGAGCATGTGGAGAGACGTTTGTTCATCTAGCATAAAGGGAACGGGTTGCAGGATAAACTTTTACTATGGTTTCTCAGTCTCTTTCCTAGTGCCGGTTTGAAGTTCCTGCAGTTTTCACTGTAAAACCGAGTTGCAGCTAGTACCTCCCCATATATATGTATGGAGTGGAGTTTGCAACTGGAAAGAAATTATGTGTTCCCAACAAGCTAGTTGAAGGACGGCTTTCACACACACTTATCTCTCAGAAGTGAGCATGTGGAGAGACGTACGTTCATCTAGCACAAAGGGAACGGGTTGCAGGAGAAACTTTTACTTTGGTTTCTCAGTCTGTTTCCTAGTGCCGGTTTGAAGTTCCTGCAGTTTTCACTGTAAAATCGAGTTGCAGCTAGTACCTCCACATATATATGTATGGAGTGGAGTTTGCAACTGAAAAGAACCTTTGTGTTCCCAACAAGCTAGGTGAAGGACGGCTTTCACACCCACTTATCTCTCAGAACCGAGCATGTGGAGAGACGTTCGTTCATCTAGCACAAAAGGAACGGTTTGCAGGAGAAACTTTTACTCTGGTTTCTCAGTCTGTTTCCTAGTGCCGGTTTGAAGTTCCTGCAGTTTTCACTGTAAAACCGAGTTGCAGCTAGTACCTCCCCATATATATGTATGGAGAGGAGTTTACAACTGAAAAGAATCTTTGTGTTCCCAACAAGCTAGGTGAAGGACGGCTTTCACACACACTTATCTCTCAGAACCGAGCATGTGGAGAGACGTTCGTTCATCTAGCACAAAGGGAACGGGTTGCAGGAGAAACTTTTACTCTGGTTTCTCAGTCTGTTTCCTAGTGCCGGTTTGAAGTTCCTGCAGTTTTCACTGTAAAACCGAGTTGGAGCTAGTATTTCCCCATATATATGTATGGAGTGGGGTTTGCAACTGAAAAGAAACTTTGTGTTCCCAACAAGCTAGGTGAAGGACGGCTTTCACACGCACTTATCTCTCAGAACCGAGCATGTGGAGAGACGTTTGTTCATCTAGCATAAAGGGAACGGGTTGCAGGATAAACTTTTACTATGGTTTCTCAGTCTCTTTCCTAGTGCCGGTTTGAAGTTCCTGCAGTTTTCACTGTAAAACCGAGTTGCAGCTAGTACCTCCCCATATATATGTATGGAGTGGAGTTTGCAACTGGAAAGAAATTATGTGTTCCCAACAAGCTAGTTGAAGGACGGCTTTCACACACACTTATCTCTCAGAAGTGAGCATGTGGAGAGACGTTCGTTCATCTAGCACAAAGGGAACGGGTTGCAGGATAAACTTTTACTCTGGTTTCTCAGTCTCTTTCCTAGTGCCGGTTTGAAGTTCCTGCAGTTTTCACTGTAAAACCGAGTTGGAGCTAGTACCTCCCCATATATATTTATGGATTGGAGTTTGCAACTGAAAAGAAACTTTGTGTTCCCAACAAGCTAGGTGAAGGACGACTTTCACACACTCTTATATCTCAGAACCGAGCATGTGGAGAGACGTTCATTCATCTAGCACAAAGGGAACGGGTTGCAGGAGAAACTTCTACTCTGGTTTCTCAGTCTGTTTCCTAGTGCCGGTTTGAAGTTCCTGCAGTTTTCACTTTAAATCCGAGTTGCAGCTAGTACTTCCCCATATATATGTATGGAGTGGAGTTTGCAACTGAAAAGAAACTTTGTGTTCCCAACAAGCTAGGTGAAGGACGGCTTTCACACACATTATCTCTCAGAACCGAGCATGTGGAGAGACGTTCGTTCATCTAGCACAAAGGGAACGGGTTGCTGGAGAAACTTTTACTCTGCTTTCTCAGTCTGTTTCCTAGTGCCGGTTTGAAGTTCCTGCAGTTTTCACTGTAAAACCGAGTTGCAGCTAGTACCTCCACATATATATGTATGGAGTGGAGTTTGCAACTGAAAAGAACCTTAGTGTTCCCAACAAGCTAGGTGAAGGACGGCTTTCACACCCACTTATCTCTCAGAACCGAGCATGTGGAGAGACGTTCGTTCATCTAGCACAAAAGGAACGGTTTGCAGCAGAAACTTCTACTCTGGTTTCTCAGTCTGATTCCTAGTGCCGGTTTGAAGTTCTTGCAGTTTTCACTGTAAAATCGGGTTGCAGCTAGTACCTCCCCATATATATGTATGGAGTGGAGTTTGCAACTGAAAAGAAACTTTGTGTTCCCAACAAGCTAGGTGAAGGGCGGCATTCACACACACTTATCTCTCAGAACTGAGCATGTGGAGAGACGTTCGTTCATCTAGCACAAAGGGAACGGGTTGCAGGAGAAACTTTTACTGTGTTTTCTCAGTCTGTTTCCTAGTGCCGGTTTGAAGTTCCTGCAGTTTTCACTGTAAAACCGAGTTGGAGCTAGTACTTCCCCATATATATTTATGGAGTGGAGTTTGCAACTGGAAAGAATCTTTGTGTTCCCAACAAGCTAGGTGAAGGACGGCTTTCACACACACTTATCTCTCAGAACCGAGCATGTGTAGAGACGTTCGTTCATCTAGCACAAAGGTAACGGGTTGCAGGGAAACTTTTACTCTGGTTTCTCAGTCTGTTTCCTAGTGCCGGTTTGAAATTCCTGCAGTTTTCACTGTAAAACCGAGTTGCAGCTACTACCTCCCCATATATATGTATGGAGTGGAGTTTGCAACTGGAAAGAAACTTTGTGTTCCCAACAAGCTAGTTGAAGTACGGCTTTCACACTCACTTATCTCTCAGAAGTGAGCATGTGGAGGGACGTTCGTTCATCTAGCACAAAGGGAACGGGTTGCAGGAGAAACTTTTACTCTGGATTCCCAGTCTGTTTCCTAGTGCCGGTTTGAAGTTCCTGCAGTTTTCACTGTAAAACCGAGTTGGAGCTAATACCTCCCTATATATATGTATGGAGTGGAGTTTGCAACTGGAAAGAAACTTTGTGTTCCCAACAAGCTAGGTGAAGGACGGCTTTCACACACTATTATCTCTCAGAAACGAGCATGTGGAGAGACGTTCGTTCATCTAGCACAAAGGGAACGGGTTGCAGGTGAAACTTTTACTCTGGTTTCTCAGTCTGTTTCCTAGTGCCGGTTTGAATTTCCTGCAGTTTTCACTGTAAAAACGAGTTGCACCTAGTACCTCCACATATATATGTATGGAGTGGAGTTTGCAACTGAAAAGAAACTTTGTGTTCCCTACAAGCTAGGTGAAGGACGGCTTTCACACCCTCTTATCTCTCAGAACCGAGCATGTGGAGAGACGTTCGTTCATCTAGCACAAAGGGAACGGGTTGCAGGAGAAACTTTTACTCTGGTTTCTCTGTCTCTTTCCTAGTACCGGTTTGAAGTTCCTGCAGTTTTCACAGTAAAACCGAGTTGCAGCTAATACCTCCCCTTATATATGTATGGAGTGGAGTTTGCAACTGAAAAGAAACTTTGTGTTCCCAACAAGCTAGGTGAAGGACGGCTTTCACACACTCTTATCTCTCAGAACCGAGCATGTGGAGAGACGTTCGTTCATCTAGCACAAAGGGAACGGGTTGCAGGAGAAACTTTTACTCTGGTTTCTCAGTCTGTTTCCTAGTGCCGGTTTGAAGTTCCTGCAGTTTTCACTTTAAAACCGAGTTGCAGCTAGTACCTCCCCATATATATGTATGGAGTGGAGTTTGCAACTGGAAAGAAACTTTGTGTTATCAACAAGGTAGGTGAAGAACGGCTTTCACACACACTTATCTCTCAGAACCGAGCATGTGAAGAGAAGTTCGTTCATCTAGCACAAAGGGAACGGGTTGCAGGAGAAACTTTTACTCTGGATTCCCAGTCTGTTTCCTAGTGCCGGTTTGAAGTTCCTGCAGTTTTCACTGTAAAACCGAGTTGGAGCTAGTACCTCCCCATATATATGTATGGAGTGGGGTTTGCAACTGAAAAGAAACTTTGTGTTCCCAACAAGCTAGGTGAAGGACGGCTTTCACACACACTTATCTCTCAGAACCGAGCATGTGGAGAGACGTTCGTTCATCTAGCACAAAGGGAACGGGTTGCAGGATAAACTTTTACTCTGGTTTCTCAGTCTCTTTCCTAGTGCCGGTTTGAAGTTCCTGCAGTTTTCACTGTAAAACCGAGTTGGAGCTAGTACATCTCCATATATATTTATGGATTGGAGTTGCAACTGAAAAGAAACTTTGTGTTCCCAACAAGCTAGGTGAAGGACGGCTTTCACACACTCTTATCTCTCAGAACCGAGCATGTGGAGAGACGTTCATTCATCTAGCACAAAGGGAACGGGTTGCAGGAGAAACTTTTACTCTGGTTTCTCAGTCTGTTTCCTAGTGCCGGTTTGAAGTTCCTGCAGTTTTCACTGTAAAACCGAGTTGCAGCTAGTACCTCCCCATATATATGTATGGAGTGGAGTTTGCAACTGAAAAGAAACTTTGTGTTCCCAACAAGCTAGGTGAAGGGCGGCTTTCACACACACATATCTCTCAGAACCGAGCATGTGGAGAGACGTTCGTTCATCTAGCACAAAGGGAACGGGTTGCAGGAGAAACTTTTACTCTGGTTTCTCAGTCTGTTTCCTAGTGCCGGTTTGAAGTTCCTGCAGTTTTCACTGTAAAAACGAGTTGCAGCTAGTACCTCCACATATATATGTATGGAGTGGAATTTGCAACTTAAAAGAAACTTTGTGTTCCCTACAAGCTAGGTGAAGGACGGCTATCACACCCACTTATCACTCAGAACCGAGCATGTGGAGAGACGTTCGTTCATCTAGCACAAAAGGAACGGTTTACAGGAGAAACTTTTATTCTGGTTTCTCAGTCTGTTTCCTAGTGCCGGTTTGAAGTTCCTGCAGTTTTCACTGTAAAATCGAGTTGGAGCTAGTATTTCCCCATATATATGTATGGAGTGGGGTTTGCAACTGAAAAGAAACTTTGTGTTCCCAACAAGCTAGGTGAAGGACGGCTTTCACACACACTTATCTCTCAGAACCGAGCATGTGGAGAGACGTTCGTTCATCTAGCACAAAGGGAACGGGTTGCAGGAGAAACTTTTACTCTGGTTTCTCAGTCTGTTTCCTAGTGCCGGTTTGAAGTTCCTGCAGTTTTCACTGTAAAACATATTTGGAACTAGTACCTCCCCATATATATGTATGGAGTGGAGTTTACAACTGAAAAGAAACTTTGTGTTCCCAACAAGCTAGGTGAAGTACGGCTTTCACACACACTTATCTCTCAGAACCGAGCATGTGGAGAGACGTTCGTTCATCTAGCACAAAGGGAACGGGTTGCAGGAGAAACTTTTACTCTGGTTTCTCAGTCTGTTTCCTAGTGCCGGTTTGAAGTTCCTGCAGTTTTCACTGTAAAACCGAGTTGCAGCTAGTACCTCCCCATATATATGTATGGAGTGGAGTTTGCAACTGAAAAGAAACTTTGTGTTCCCAACAAGCTAGGTGAAGGGCGGCTTTCACACACACATATCTCTCAGAACCGAGCATGTGGAGAGACGTTCGTTCATCTAGCACAAAGGGAACGGGTTGCAGGAGAAACTTTTACTCTGGTTTCTCAGTCTGTTTCCTAGTGCCGGTTTGAAGTTCCTGCAGTTTTCACTGTAAAAACGAGTTGCAGCTAGTACCTCCACATATATATGTATGGAGTGGAATTTGCAACTTAAAAGAAACTTTGTGTTCCCTACAAGCTAGGTGAAGGACGGCTATCACACCCACTTATCACTCAGAACCGAGCATGTGGAGAGACGTTCGTTCATCTAGCACAAAAGGAACGGTTTACAGGAGAAACTTTTATTCTGGTTTCTCAGTCTGTTTCCTAGTGCCGGTTTGAAGTTCCTGCAGTTTTCACTGTAAAATCGAGTTGGAGCTAGTATTTCCCCATATATATGTATGGAGTGGGGTTTGCAACTGAAAAGAAACTTTGTGTTCCCAACAAGCTAGGTGAAGGACGGCTTTCACACACACTTATCTCTCAGAACCGAGCATGTGGAGAGACGTTCGTTCATCTAGCACAAAGGGAACGGGTTGCAGGAGAAACTTTTACTCTGGTTTCTCAGTCTGTTTCCTAGTGCCGGTTTGAAGTTCCTGCAGTTTTCACTGTAAAACATATTTGGAACTAGTACCTCCCCATATATATGTATGGAGTGGAGTTTACAACTGAAAAGAAACTTTGTGTTCCCAACAAGCTAGGTGAAGTACGGCTTTCACACACACTTATCTCTCAGAACCGAGCATGTGGAGAGACGTTCGTTCATCTAGCACAAAGGGAACGGGTTGCAGGAGAAACTTTTACTCTGGTTTCTCAGTCTGTTTCCTAGTGCCGGTTTGAAGTTCCTGCAGTTTTCACTGTAAAACCGAGTTGGAGCTAGTATTTCCCCATATATATGTATGGAGTGGGGTTTGCAACTGAAAAGAAACTTTGTGTTCCCAACAAGCTAGGTGAAGGACGGCTTTCACACGCACTTATCTCTCAGAACCGAGCATGTGGAGAGACGTTCGTTCATCTAGCACAAAGGGAACGGGTTGCAGGATAAACTTTTACTCTGGTTTCTCAGTCTCTTTCCTAGTGCCGGTTTGAAGTTCCTGCAGTTTTCACTGTAAAACCGAGTTGGAGCTAGTACCTCCCCATATATATTTATGGATTGGAGTTTGCAACTGAAAAGAAACTTTGTGTTCCCAACAAGCTATGTGAAGGACGGCTTTCACACACTCTTATCTCTCAGAACCGAGCATGTGGAGAGACGTTCGTTCATCTAGCACAAAGGGAACGGGTTGCAGGAGAAACTTTTACTCTGGTTTCTCAGTCTGTTTCCTAGTGCCGGTTTGAAGTTCCTGCAGTTTTCACTGTAAAAACGAGTTGCAGCTAGTACCTCCACATATATATGTATGGAGTGGAATTTGCAACTTAAAAGAAACTTTGTGTTCCATACAAGCTAGGTGAAGGACGGCTATCACACCCACTTTTCTCTCAGAACCGAGCATGTGGAGAGACGTTCGTTCATCTAGCACAAAAGGAACGGTTTGCAGGAGAAACTTTTATTCTGGTTTCTCAGTCTGTTTCCTAGTGCCGGTTTGAAGTTCCTGCAGTTTTCACTGTAAAATCGAGTTGGAGCTAGTATTTCCCCATATATATGTATGGAGTGGGGTTTGCAACTGAAAAGAAACTTTGTGTTCCCAACAAGCTAGGTGAAGGACGGCTTTCACACACACTTATCTCTCAGAACCGAGCATGTGGAGAGACGTTCGTTCATCTAGCACAAAGGGAACGGGTTGCAGGAGAAACTTTTACTCTGGTTTCTCAGTCTGTTTCCTAGTGCCGGTTTGAAGTTCCTGCAGTTTTCACTGTAAAACATATTTGGAACTAGTACCTCCCCATATATATGTATGGAGTGGAGTTTACAACTGAAAAGAAACTTTGTGTTCCCAACAAGCTAGGTGAAGGACGGCTTTCACACACACTTATCTCTCAGAACCGAGCATGTGGAGAGACGTTCGTTCATCTAGCACAAAGGGAACGGGTTGCAGGAGAAACTTTTACTCTGGTTTCTCAGTCTGTTTCCTAGTGCCGGTTTGAAGTTCCTGCAGTTTTCACTGTAAAACCGAGTTGCAGCTAGTACCTCCCCATATATATGTATGGAGACGAGTTTACAACTGAAAAGAAACTTTGTGTTCCCAACAAGCTAGGTGAAGGACGGCTTTCACACACACTTATCTCTCAGAACCGAGCATGTGGAGAGACGTTCGTTCATCTAGCACAAAGGGAACGGGTTGCAGGAGAAACTTTTACTCTGGTTTCTCAGTCTGTTTCCTAGTGCCGGTTTGAAGTTCCTGCAGTTTTCACTGTAAAACCGAGTTGGAGCTAGTATTTCCCCATATATATGTATGGAGTGGGGTTTGCAACTGAAAAGAAACTTTGTGTTCCCAACAAGCTAGGTGAAGGACGGCTTTCACACGCACTTATCTCTCAGAACCGAGCATGTGGAGAGACGTTCGTTCATCTAGCACAAAGGGAACGGGTTGCAGGATAAACTTTTACTCTGGTTTCTCAGTCTCTTTCCTAGTGCCGGTTTGAAGTTCCTGCAGTTTTCACTGTAAAACCGAGTTGGAGCTAGTACCTCCCCATATATATTTATGGATTGGAGTTTGCAACTGAAAAGAAACTTTGTGTTCCCAACAAGCTAGGTGAAGGACGGCTTTCACACACTCTTATCTCTCAGAACCGAGCATGTGGAGAGACGTTCATTCATCTAGCACAAAGGGAACGGGTTGCAGGAGAAACTTTTACTCTGGTTTCTCAGTCTGTTTCCTAGTGCCGGTTTGAAGTTCCTGCAGTTTTCACTTTAAAACCGAGTTGCAGCTAGTACCTCCCCATATATATGTATGGAGTGGAGTTTGCAACTGAAAAGAAACTGTGTGTTCCCAACTAGCTAGGTGAAGGACGGCTTTCACACACACTTATCTCTCAGAACCAAGCATGTGGAGAGACGTTCGTTCATCTAGCACAAAGGGAACGGGTTGCAGGAGAAAATTTTACTCTGGTTTCTCAGTCTGTTTCCTAGTGCCGGTTTGAAGTTCCTGCAGTTTTCACTGTAAAACCTAGTTGCAGCTAGTACCTCCACACATATATATGTATGGAGTGGAGTTTGCAACTGAAAAGAACCTTAGTGTTCCCAACAAGCTAGGTGAAGGACGGCTTTCACACCCACTTATCTCTCAGAACCGAGCATGTGGAGAGACTTTCGTTCATCTAGCACAAAAGGAACGGTTTGCAGCAGAAACTTCTACTCTGGTTTCTCAGTCTGATTCCTAGTGCCGGTTTGAAGTTCTTGCAGTTTTCACTGTAAAACCGAGTTGCAGCTAGTACCTCCCCTTATATATATATGGAGTGGAGTTTGCAACTGAAAAGAAACTTTGTGTTCCCAACAAGCTAGGTGAAGGACGGATTTCACACACTCTTATCTCTCAGAACCGAGCATGTGGAGAGACGTTCGTTCATCTAGCACAAAGGGAACGGGTTGCAGGAGAAACTTTTACTCTGGTTTCTCAGTCTGTTTCCTAGTGCCGGTTTGAAGTTCTTGCAGTTTTCACTTTAAAACCGAGTTGAAGCTAGTACATCCCCATATACATGTATGGAGTGGAGTTTGCAACTGGAAAGAAACTTTGTGTTCCCAACAAGCTAGGTGAAGGACGGCTTTCACACACACTTATCTCTCAGAACCGAGCATGTGAAGAGAAGTTCGTTCATCCAGCACAAAGGGAACGGTTTGCAGGAGAAACTTTTACTCTGGATTCCCAGTCTGTTTCCTAGTGCCGGTTTGAAGTTCCTGCAGTTTTCACTGTAAAACCGAGTTGGAGCTAGTACCTCCCCATATATATGTATGGAGTGGGGTTTGCAACTGAAAAGAAACTTTGTGTTCCCAACAAGCTAGGTGAAGGACGGCTTTCACACACACTTATCTCTCAGAACCGAGCATGTGGAGAGACGTTCGTTCATCTAGCACAAAGGGAACGGGTTGCAGGATAAACTTTTACTCTGGTTTCTCAGTCTCTTTCCTAGTGCCGGTTTGAAGTTCCTGCAGTTTTCACTGTAAAACCGAGTTGGAGCTAGTACCTCCCCATATATATTTATGGATTGGAGTTTGCAACTGAAAAGAAACTTTGTGTTCCCAACAAGCTAGGTGAAGGACGGCTTTCACACACTCTTATCTCTCAGAACCGAGCATGTGGAGAGACGTTCATTCATCTAGCACAAAGGGAACGGGTTGCAGGAGAAACTATTACTCTGGTTTCTCAGTCTGTTTCCTAGTGCCGGTTTGAAGTTCCTGCAGTTTTCACTGTAAAACCTAGTTGCAGCTAGTACCTCCCCATATATATGTATGGAGTGGAGTTTGCAACTGAAAAGAACCTTAGTGTTTCCAAAAAGCTAGGTGAAGGACGGCTTTCACACCCACTTATCTCTCAGAATCGAGCATGTGGAGAGACGTTCGTTCATCTAGCACAAAAGGAACGGTTTGCAGCAGAAACTTCTACTCTGGTTTCTCAGTCTGATTCCTAGTGCCGGTTTGAAGTTCTTGCAGTTTTCACTGTAAAATCGAGTTGCAGCTAGTACCTCCCCATATATATGTATGGAGTGGAGTTTGCAACTGAAAAGAAACTTTGTGTTCCCAACAAGCTAGGTGAAGGACGGCTTTCACACACACTTATCTCTCAGAACTGAGCATGTGGAGAGACGTTCGTTCATCTAGCACAAAGGGAACGGGTTGCAGGAGAAACTTTTACTGTGCTTTCTCAGTCTGTTTCCTAGTGCCGGTTTGAAGTTCCTGCAGTTTTCACTGTAAAACCGAGTTGGAGTTAGTACCTCCCCATATATATGTATGGAGTGGAGTTTGCAACTGAAAAGAACCTTTGTGTTCCCTACAAGCTAGGTGAAGGGCGGCATTCACACACACTTATCTCTCAGAACTGAGCATGTGGAGAGACGTTCGTTCATCTAGCACAAAGGGAACGGGTTGCAGGAGAAACTTTTACTGTGGTTTCTCAGTCTGTTTCCTAGTGCCGGTTTGAAGTTCCTGCAGTTTTCACTGTAAAACCGAGTTGGAGCTAGTACCGCCCCATATATATTTATGGAGTGGAGTTTGCAACTGAAAAGAAACTTTGTGTTCGCAACAAGCTAGGTGAAGGACGGCTTTCACACACACTTTTCTCTCAGAACCGAGCATGTGGAGAGACGTTCGTTCATCTAGCACAAAGGGAACGGGTTGCAGGAGAAACTTTTACTCTGGTTTCTCAGTCTGTTTCCTAGTGCCGGTTTGAAGTTCCTGCAGTTTTCACTGTAAAACCGCGTTGCAGCTAGTACCTCCCCTTATATATGTATGGAGTGGAGTTTGCAACTGAAAAGAAACTTTGTGTCCCCAACAAGCTAGGTGAAGGACGGCTTTCACACACTCTTATCTCTCAGAACCGAGCATGTGGAGAGACGTTCGTTCATCTAGCACAAAGGGAACGGGTTGCAGGAGAAACTTTTACTCTGGTTTCTCAGTCTGTTTCCTAGTGCCGGTTTGAAGTTCCTGCAGTTTTCACTTTAAAACCGAGTTGCAGTTAGTACCTCCCCATATATATGTATGGAGTGGAGTTTGCAACTGGAAAGAAACTTTGTGTTCCCAACAAGCTAGGTGAAGGTCGGATTTCACACACACTTATCTCTCAGAACCGAGCATGTGAAGAGAAGTTCGTTCATCTAGCACAAAGGGAACGGGTTGCAGGAGAAACTTTTACTCTGGATTCCCAGTCTGTTTCTTAGTGCCGGTTTGAACTTCCTGCAGTTTTCACTGTAAAACCGAGTTGGAGCTAGTACCTCCCCATATATATGTATGGAGTGGAGTTTGCAACTGAAAAGAAACTTTGTGTTCCCAACAAGCTATGTGAAGGACGGCTTTCACACACACTTATCTCTTAGAACCGAGCATGTGGAGAGACGTTCGTTCATCTAGCACAAAGGGAACGGGTTGCAGGAGAAACTTTTACTCTGGTTTCTCAGTCTGTTTCCTAGTGCCGGTTTGAAGTTCCTGCAGTTTTCACTGTAAAACCGAGTTGGAGCTAGTATTTCCCCATATATATGTATGGAGTGGGGTTTGCAACTAAAAAGAAACTTTGTGTTCCCAACAAGCTAGGTGAAGAACGGCTTTCACACACACTTATCTCTCAGAACCGAGCATGTGGAGAGACGTTCGTTCATCTATCACAAAGGAACGGTTTGCAGGAAAAACTTTTACTCTGGTTTCTCAGTCTGTTTCCTAGTGCCGGTTTGAAGTTCCTGCAGTTTTCACTGTAAAACCGAGTTGCAGCTAGTACCTCCCCATATATATGTATGGAGTGGAGTTTACAACTGAAAAGAAAGTTTGTGTTCCCAACAAGCTAGGTGAAGGACGGCTTTAACACACACATATCTCTCAGAAATGAGCATGTGGAGAGACGTTCGTTCATCTAGCACAAAGGGAACGGGTTGCAGGAGAAGCTTTTACTCTTGTTTCTCAGTCTGTTTCCTAGTGCCGGTTTGAAGTTCCTGCAGTTTTCACTGTAAAACCCAGTTGCAGCTAGTACCTCCCCATATATATGTATGGAGTGGAGTTTGCAACTGAAAAGAAACTTTCTGTTCCCAACAAGTTGGTGAAGGACGGCTTTCACACACACTTATCTCTCAGAACTGAGCATGTGGAGAGACGTTCGTTCATCTAGCACAAAGGGAACGGGTTGCAGGAGAAACTTTTACTCTGGTTTCTCAGTCTGTTTCCTAGTGCCGGTTTGAAGTTCCTGCAGTTTTCACTGTAAAACCGAGTTGCAGCTAGTACCTCCCCTTATAAATGTATGGAGTGGGGTTTGCAACTGAAAAGCAACTTTGTGTTCCCAACAAGCTAGGTGAAGGACGGCTTTCACACACACTTATCTCTCAGAACCGAGCATGTGGAGAGACGTTCGTTCATCTAGCACAAAGGGAACGGGTTGCAGGAGAAACTTTTACTCTGGTTTCTCAGTCTGTTTTCTAGTGCCGGTTTGAAGTTCCTGCAGTTTTCACTGTAAAACCGAGTTGCAGCTAGTACTTCCTCATATAAATGTATGGAGTGGAGTTTGCAACTGAAAAGAAACTTTGTGTTCCCAACAAGCTAGGTGAAGGACGGCTTTCACACACACTTATCTCTCAGAAATGAGCATGTGGAGAGACGTTCGTTCATCTAGCACAAAGGGAACGGGTTGCAGGAGAAACTTTTACTCTGGTTTCTCAGTCTGTTTCCTAGTGCCGGTTTGAAGTTCCTGCAGTTTTCACTGTAAAACCCAGTTGCAGCTTGTACCTCCCCATATATATGTATGGAGTGGAGTTAGCAACTGAAAAGAAACTTTGTGTTCCCAACAAGCTAGTTGAAGGACGGCTTTCACACACACTTATCTCTCAGAACCGAGCATGTGGAGAGACGTTCGTTCATCTAGCACAAAGGGAACGGGTTGCAGGAGAAACTTTTACTCTGGTTTCTCAGTCTTTTTCCTAGTGCCGGTTTGAAGTTCCTGCAGTTTTCACTGTAAAACCGAGTTGCAGCTAGTACCTCCCCATATATATGTATGGAGTGGAGTTTGCAACTGAAAAGAAACTTTGTGTTCCCAACAAGCTAGGTGAAGGACGGCTTTCACACACACTTATCCCTCAGAAATGAGCATGTGGAGAGACGATCGTTCATCTAGCACAAAGGGAACGGGTTGCAGGAGAAACTATTACTCTGGTTTCTCAGTCTGTTTCCTAGTGCCGGTTTGAAGTTCCTGCAGTTTTCACTGTAAAACCCAGTTGCAGCTAGTACCTCCCCATATATATGTATGGAGTGGAGTTTGCAACTGAAAAGAAACTTTCTGTTCCCAACAAGTTGCTGAAGGACGGCTTTCACACACACTTATCTCTCAGAACTGAGCATGTGGAGAGACGTTCGTTCATCTAGCACAAAGGGAACGGGTTGCAGGAGAAACTTTTACTCTGGTTTCTCAGTCTGTTTCCTAGTGCCGGTTTGAAGTTCCTGCAGTTTTCACTGTAAACCGAGTTGGAGCTAGTATTTCCCCATATATATGTATGGAGTGGGGTTTGCAACTAAAAAGAAACTTTGTGTTCCCAACAAGCTAGGTGAAGAACGGCTTTCACACACACTTATCTCTCAGAACCGAGCATGTGGAGAGACGTTCGTTCATCTAGCACAAAGGAACGGTTTGCAGGAAAAACTTTTACTCTGGTTTCTCAGTCTGTTTCCTAGTGCCGGTTTGAAGTTCCTGCAGTTTTCACTGTAAAACCGAGTTGCAGCTAGTACCTCCCCATATATATGTATGGAGTGGAGTTTACAACTGAAAAGAAAGTTTGTGTTCCCAACAAGCTAGGTGAAGGACGGCTTTAACACACACTTATCTCTCAGAAATGAGCATGTGGAGAGACGTTCGTTCATCTAGCACAAAGGGAACGGGTTGCAGGAGAAACTTTTACTCTGGTTTCTCAGTCTGTTTCCTAGTGCCGGTTTGAAGTTCCTGCAGTTTTCACTGTAAAACCCAGTTGCAGCTAGTACCTCCCCATATATATGTATGGAGTGGAGTTTGCAACTGAAAAGAAACTTTCTGTTCCCAACAAGTTGGTGAAGGACGGCTTTCACACACACTTATCTCTCAGAACTGAGCATGTGGAGAGACGTTCGTTCATCTAGCACAAAGGGAACGGGTTGCAGGAGAAACTTTTACTCTGGTTTCTCAGTCTGTTCCCTAGTGCCGGTTTGAAGTTCCTGCAGTTTTCACTGTAAAACCGAGTTGCAGCTAGTACCTCCCCTTATAAATGTATGGAGTGGGGTTTGCAACTGAAAAGCAACTTTGTGTTCCCAACAAGCTAGGTGAAGGACGGCTTTCACACACACTTATCTCTCAGAACCGAGCATGTGGAGAGACTTTCGTTCATCTAGCACAAAGGGAACGGGTTGCAGGAGAAACTTTTACTCTGGTTTCTCAGTCTGTTTCCTAGTGCCGGTTTGATGTTCCTGCAGTTTTCACTTTAAAACCGGGTTGCAGTTAGTACCTCCCCATATATATGTATGGAGTGGAGTTTGCAACTGGAAAGAAACTTTGTGTTCCCAACAAGCTAGGTGAAGTACGGCTTTCACACACACTTATCTCTCAGAACCGAGCATGTGAAGAGAAGTTCGTTCATCTAGCACAAAGGGAACGGGTTGCAGGAGAAATTTTTACTCTGGATTCCCAGTCTGTTTCTTAGTGCCGGTTTGAAGTTCCTGCAGTTTTCACTGTAAAACAGAGTTGGAGCTAGTACCTCCCCATATATCTGTATGGAGTGGAGTTTGCAACTGAAAAGAAACTTTGTGTTCCCAACTAGCTAGGTGAAGGACGGCTTTCACACACACTTATCTCTTAGAACCGAGCATGTGGAGAGACGTTCGTTCATCTAGCACAAAGGGAACGGGTTGCAGGAGAAACTTTTACTCTGGTTTCTCAGTCTGTTTCCTAGTGCCGGTTTGAAGTTCCTGCAGTTTTCACTGTAAAACCGAGTTGCAGCTAGTACCTCCACATATATATGTATGGAGTGGAGTTTGCAACTGAAAAGAACCTTTGTGTTCCCAACAAGCTAGATGAAGGACGGCTTTCACACCCACTTATCTCTCAGAACAGAGCATGTGGAGAGACGTTCGTTCATCTAGCACAAAGGGAACGGGTTGCAGGAGAAACTTTTACTCTGGTTTCTCTGTCTCTTTCCTAGTGCTGGTTTGAAGTTCCTGCAGTTTTCACTGTAAAACAGAGTTGCAGCTAGTACCTCCCCTTATATATGTATGGAGTGGAGTTTGCAACTGAAAAGAAACTTTGTGTTCCCAACAAGCTAGGTGAAGGACGGCTTTCACACACTCTTATCTCTCAGAACCGAGCATGTGGAGAGACGTTCGTTCATCTAGCACAAAGGGAACGGGTTGCAGGTGAAACTATTACTCTGGTTTCTCAGTCTGTTTCCTAGTGCCGGTTTGAAGTTCCTGCAGTTTTCACTGTAAAACCGAGTTGCAGCTAGTACCTCCCCATATAAATGTATGGAGTGGAGTTTGCAACTGAAAAGAAACTTTGTGTTCCCACTAGCTAGGTGAAGGACGGCTTTCACACACACTTTTCTCTCAGAACTGAGCATGTGGAGAGACGTTCGTTCATCTAGCACAAAGGGAACGGGTTGCAGGAGAAACTTTTACTCTGGTTTCTCAGTCTGTTTTCTAGTGCCGTTTGAAGTTCCTGCAGTTTTCACTGTAAAACCGAGTTGCAGCTAGTACTTCCTCATATAAATGTATGGAGTGGAGTTAGCAACTGAAAAGAAACTTTGTGTTCCCAACAAGCTAGGTGAAGGACGGCTTTCACACACTCTTATCTCTCAGAACCGAGCATGTGGAGAGACGTTCGTTCATCTAGCACAAAGGGAACGGGTTGTAGGAGAAACTTTTACTCTGGTTTCTCAGTCTGTTTCCTAGTGCCGGTTTGAAGTTCCTGCAGTTTTCACTGTAAAAACGAGTTGCAGCTAGTACCTCCACATATATATGTATGGAGTGGAGTTTGCAACTGAAAAGAAACTTTGTGTTCCCTACAAGCTAGGTGAAGGACGGCTTTCACACCCACTTAACTCTCAGAACCGAGCATGTGGAGAGACGTTCGTTCATCTAGCACAAAAGGAACGGTTTGCAGGAGAAACTTTTATTCTGGTTTCTCAGTCTGTTTCCTAGTGCCGGTTTGAAGTTCCTGCAGTTTTCACTGTAAAACCGATTTGGAGCTAGTATTTCCCCATATATATGTATGGAGTGGGGTTTGCAACTGAAAAGAAACTTTGTGTTCCCAACAAGCTAGGTGAAGTACGGCTTTCACACACACTTATCTCTCAGAACCGAGCATGTGGAGAGACGTTCGTTCATCTAGCACAAAGGGAACGGGTTGCAGGAGAAACTTTTACTCTGGTTTCTCAGTCTGTTTCCTAGTGCCGGTTTGAAGTTCCTGCAGTTTTCACTGTAAAACATATTTGGAACTAGTACCTACCCATATATATGTATGGAGTGGAGTTTACAACTGAAAAGAAACTTTGTGTTCCCAACAAGCTAGGTGAAGGACGGCTTTCACTCACATTTATCTCTCAGAACCGAGCATGAGGAGAGACGTTCGTTCATCTAGCACAAAGGGAACGGGTTGCAGGAGAAATTTTTACTCTGGTTTCTCAGTCTGTTTCCTAGTGCCGGTTTGAAGTTCCTGCAGTTTTCACTGTAAAACCGAGTTGCAGCTAGTACCTCCCCATATATATGTATGGAGACGAGTTTACAACTGAAAAGTAACTTTGTGTTCCCAACAAGCTAGGTGAAGGACGGCTTTCACACACAATTATCTCTCAGAACCGAGCATGTGGAGAGACGTTCGTTCATCTAGCACAAATGGAACGGGTTGCAGGAGAAACTTTTACTCTGGTTTCTCAGTCTGTTTCCTAGTGCCGGTTTGAAGTTCCTCCAGTTTTCACTGTAAAACCGAGTTGGAGCTAGTATTTCCCCATATATATGTATGGAGAGGGGTTTGCAACTGAAAAGAAACTTTGTGTTCCCAACAAGCTAGGTGAAGGACGGCTTTCACACGCACTTATCTCTCAGAACCGAGCATGTGGAGAGACGTTCGTTCATCTAGCACAAAGGGAACGGGTTGCAGGATAAACTTTTACTCTGGTTTCTCAGTCTCTTTCCTAGTGCCGGTTTGAAGTTCCTGCAGTTTTCACTGTAAAACCGAGTTGGAGCTAGTACCTCCCCATATATATTTATGGATTGGAGTTTGCAACTGAAAAGAAACTTTGTGTTCCCAACAAGCTAGGTGAAGGACGGCTTTCACACACTCTTATCTCTCAGAACTGAGCATGTGGAGAGACGTTCATTCATCTAGCACAAAGGAACGGGTTGCAGGAGAAACTTTTACTCTGGTTTCTCAGTCTGTTTCCTAGTGCCGGTTTGAAGTTCCTGCAGTTTTCACTTTAAAACCGAGTTGCAGCTAGTACCTCCCCATATATATGTATGGAGTGGAGTTTGCAACTGAAAAGAAACTTTGTGTTCCCAACAAGCTAGGTGAAGGACGGCTTTCACACACACTTATCTCTCAGAACCGAGCATGTGGAGAGACGTTCGTTCATCTAGCACAAAGGGAACGGTTTGCAGGAGAAACTTTTACTCTGGTTTCTCAGTCTGTTTCCTAGTGCCGGTTTGAAGTTCCTGCAGTTTTCACTGTAAAACGGAGTTGCAGCTAGTACCTCCACATATATATGTATGGAGTGGAGTTTGCAACTGAAAAGAACCTTAGTGTTCCCAACAAGCTAGGTGAAGGACGGCTTTCACACCCACTTATCTCTCAGAACCGAGCATGTGGGAGACGTTCGTTCATCTAGCACAAAAGGAACGGTTTGCAGCAGAAACTTCTACTCTGGTTTCTCAGTCTGATTCCTAGTGCCGGTTTGAAGTTCTTGAAGTTTTCACTGTAAAATCGAGTTGCAGCTAGTACCTCCCCATATATATGTATGGAGTGGAGTTTGCAACTGAAAAGAAACTTTGTGTTCCCAACAAGCTAGGTGAAGGGCGGCATTCACACACACTTATCTCTCAGAACTGAGTATGTGGAGAGACGTTCGTTCATCTAGCACAAAGGGAACGGGTTGCAGGAGAAACTTTTACTGTGTTTTCTCAGTCTGTTTCCTAGTGCCGTTTTGAAGTTCCTGCAGTTTTCACTGTAAAACCGAGTTGGAGCTAGTACCTCCCCATATATATTTATGGAGTGGAGTTTGCAACTGAAAAGAAACTTTGTGTTCCCAACAAGCTAGGTGAAGGACGGCTTTCACACACTCTTATCTCTCAGAACCGAGCATGTGGAGAGACGTTCGTTCATCTAGCACAAAGGGAACGGGTTGCAGGAGAAACTTTTACTCTGGTTTCTCAGTCTGTTTCCTAGTGCCGGTTTGAAGTTCCTGCAGTTTTCACTTTAAAACCGAGTTGCAGTTAGTACCTCCCCATATATATGTATGGAGTGGAGTTTGCAACTGGAAAGAAACTTTGTGTTCCCAACAAGCTAGGTGAAGGACGGCTTTCACACACACTTATCTCTCAGAACCGAGCATGTGAAGAGAAGTTCGTTCATCTAGCACAATGGGAACGGGTTGCACGAGAAACTTTTACTCTGGATTCCCAGTCTGTTTCTTAGTGCCGGTTTGAAGTTCCTGCAGTTTTCACTGTAAAACCGAGTTGGAGCTAGTACCTCCCCATATATATGTATGGAGTGGAGTTTGCAACTGAAAAGAAACTTTGTGTTCCCAACTAGCTAGGTGAAGGACGGCTTTCACACACACTTATCTCTTAGAACCGAGCATGTGGAGAGACGTTCGTTCATCTAGCACAAAGGGAACGGGTTGCAGGGGAAACTTTTACTCTGGTTTCTCAGTCTGTTTCCTAGTGCCGGTTTGAAGTTCCTGCAGTTTTCACTGTAAAACCGAGTTGCAGCTAGTACCTCCACATATATATGTATGGAGTGGAGTTTGCAACTGAAAAGAACCTTTGTGTTCCCAACAAGCTAGATGAAGGACGGCTTTCACACCCACGTATCTCTCAGAACAGAGCATGTGGAGAGACGTTCGTTCATCTAGCACAAAAGGAACGGTTTGCAGCAGAAACTTCTACTCTTGGTTCTCAGTCTGATTCCTAGTGCCGGTTTGAAGTTCTTGCAGTTTTCACTGTAAAATCGAGTTGCAGCTAGTACCTCCCCATATATATGTATGGAGTGGAGTTTGCAACTGAAAAGAAACTTTGTGTTCCCAACAAGCTAGGTGAAGGGCGGCATTCACACACACTTATCTCTCAGAACTGAGCATGTGGAGAGACGTTCGTTCATCTAGCACAAAGGGAACGGGTTGCAGGAGAAACTTTTACTGTGTTTTCTCAGTCTGTTTCCTAGTGCCGGTTTGAAGTTCCTGCAGTTTTCACTGTAAAACCGAGTTGGAGCTAGTACCTCCCCATATATATTTATGGAGTGGAGTTTGCAACTGAAAAGAAACTTTGTGTTCCCAACAAGCTAGGTGAAGGACGGCTTTCACACACACTTATCTCTCAGAACCGAGCATGTGGAGAGACGTTCGTTCATCTAGCACAAAGGGAACGGGTTGCAGGAGAAACTTTTACTCTGGTTTCTCAGTCTGTTTCCTAGTGCCGGTTTGAAGTTCCTGCAGTTTTCACTGTAAAACGAGTTGCAGCTAGTACCTCCCCATATATATGTATGGAGTGGAGTTTGCAACTGAAAAGAAACTTTTTCTTCCCTACAAGCTAGGTGAAGGACGGCTTTCACACCCACTTATCTCTCAGAACCGAGCATGTGGAGAGACGTTCGTTCATCTAGCACAAAAGGAACGGTTTGCAGGAGAAACTTTTACTCTGGTTTCTCAGTCTGTTTCCTAGTGCCGGTTTGAAGTTCCTGCAAATTTCATTGTAAAACCGAGTTGCAGCTAGTACCTCCCCATATATATGTATGGAGTGGAGTTTGCAACTGAAAAGAAACTTTGTGTTCCCAACAAGCTAGGTGAAGGACGGCTTTCACACACACTTATCTCTCAGAACCGAGCATGTGGAGAGACGTTCGTTCATCTAGCACAAAGGGAACGGGTTGCAGGAGAAACTTTTACTCTGGTTTCTCAGTCTGTTTCCTAGTGCCGGTTTGAAGTTCCTGCAGTTTTCACTGTAAAACCGAGTTGCAGCTAGTACCTCCCCATATAAATGTATGGAGTGGAGTTTGCAACTGAAAAGAAACTTTGTGTTCCCAACAAGCTAGGTGAAGGACGGCTTTCACACACACTTACCTCTCAGAACTGAGCATGTGGAGAGACGTTCGTTCATCTAGCACAAAGGGAACGGGTTGCAGGAGAAACTTTTACTCTGGTTTCTCAGTCTGTTTCCTAGTGCCGGTTTGAAGTTCCTGCAGTTTTCACTGTAAAAACGAGTTGCAGCTAGTACCTCCACATATATATGTATGGAGTTGAGTTTGCAACTGAAAAGAAACTTTGTGTTCCCTACAAGCTAGGTGAAGGACGGCTTTCACACCCACTTATCTCTCAGAACCGAGCATGTGGAGAGACGTTCGTTCATCTAGCACAAAAGGAACGTTTTGCAGGAGAAACTTTTATTCTGGTTTCTCAGTCTGTTTCTTAGTGCCGGTTTGAAGTTCCTGCAGTTTTCACTGTAAAACCGAGTTGGAGCTAGTATTTCCCCATATATATGTACGGAGTGGGGTTTGCAACTGAAAAGAAACTTTGTGTTCCCAACAAGCTAGGTGAAGGACGGCTTTCACACACACTTATCTCTCAGAACCCAGCATGTGGAGAGACGTTCGTTCATCTAGCACAAAGGGAACGGGTTGCAGGAGAAACTTTTACTCTGGTTTCTCTGTCTATTTCCTAGTGCTGGTTTGAAGTTCCTGCAGTTTTCACTGTAAAACAGAGTTGCAGCTAGTACCTCCCCTTATATATGTATGGAGTGGAGTTTGCAACTGAAAAGAAACTTTGTGTTCCCAACAAGCTAGGTGAAGGACGGCTTTCACACACTCTTATCTCTCAGAACCGAGCATGTGGAAAGACGTTCGTTCATCTAGCACAAAGGGAACGGGTTGCAGGAGAAACTTTTACTCTGGTTTCTCAGTCTGTTTCCTAGTGCCGGTTTGAAGTTCCTGCAGTTTTCACTTTAAAACCGAGTTGCAGTTAGTACCTCCCCATATATATGTATGGAGTGGAGTTTGCAACTGGAAAGAAACTTTGTGTTCCCAACAAGCTAGGTGAAGGACGGCTTTCACACACACTTATCTCTCAGAACCGAGCATGTGAAGAGAAGTTCGTTCATCTAGCACAAAGGGAACGGGTTGCAGGAGAAACTTTTACTCTGGATTCCCAGTCTGTTTCTTAGTGCCGGTTTGAAGTTCCTGCAGTTTTCACTGTAAAACCGAGTTGGAGCTAGTACCTCCCCATATATATGTATGGAGTGGAGTTTGCAACTGAAAAGAAACTTTGTGTTCCCAACTAGCTAGGTGAAGGACGGCTTTCACACACACTTTTCTCTTAGAACCGAGCATGTGGAGAGACGTTCGTTCATCTAGCACAAAGGGAACGGGTTGCAGGGGAAACTTTTACTCTGGTTTCTCAGTCTGTTTCCTAGTGCCGGTTTGAAGTTCCTGCAGTTTTCACTGTAAAACCGAGTTGCAGCTAGTACCTCCACATATATATGTATGGAGTGGAGTTTGCAACTGAAAAGAACCTTTGTGTTCCCAACAAGCTAGATGAAGGACGGCTTTCACACCCACGTATCTCTCAGAACAGAGCATGTGGAGAGACGTTCGTTCATCTAGCACAAAAGGAACGGTTTGCAGCAGAAACTACTACTCTTGGTTCTCAGTCTGATTCCTAGTGCCGGTTTGAAGTTCTTGCAGTTTTCACTGTAAAATCGAGTTGCAGCTAGTACCTCCCCATATATATGTATGGAGTGGAGTTTGCAACTGAAAAGAAACTTTGTGTTCCCAACAAGCTAGGTGAAGGGCGGCATTCACACACACTTATCTCTCAGAACTGAGCATGTGGAGAGACGTTCGTTCATCTAGCACAAAGGGAACGGGTTGCAGGAGAAACTTTTACTGTGTTTTCTCAGTCTGTTTCCTAGTGCCGGTTTGAAGTTCCTGCAGTTTTCACTGTAAAACCGAGTTGGAGCTAGTACCTCCCCATATATATTTATGGAGTGGAGTTTGCAACTGAAAAGAAACTTTGTGTTCCCAACAAGCTAGGTGAAGGACGGCTTTCACACACACTTATCTCTCAGAACCGAGCATGTGGAGAGACGTTCGTTCATCTAGCACAAAGGGAACGGGTTGCAGGAGAAACTTTTACTCTGGTTTCTCAGTCTGTTTCCTAGTGCCGGTTTGAAGTTCCTGCAGTTTTCACTGTAAAACGAGTTGCAGCTAGTACCTCCACATATATATGTATGGAGTGGAGTTTGCAACTGAAAAGAAACTTTTTCTTCCCTACAAGCTAGGTGAAGGACGGCTTTCACACCCACTTATCTCTCAGAACCGAGCATGTGGAGAGACGTTCGTTCATCTAGCACAAAAGGAACGGTTTGCAGGAGAAACTTTTACTCTGGTTTCTCAGTCTGTTTCCTAGTGCCGGTTTGAAGTTCCTGCAGTTTTCACTGTAAAACCGAGTTGCAGCTAGTACCTCCCCATATATATGTATGGAGTGGAGTTAGCAACTGAAAAGAAACTTTGTGTTCCCAACAAGCTAGGTGAAGGACGGCTTTCACACACACTTATCTCTCAGAACCGAGCATGTGGAGAGACGTTCGTTCATCTAGCACAAAGGGAACGGGTTGCAGGAGAATCTTTTACTCTGGTTTCTCAGTCTGTTTCCTAGTGCCGGTTTGAAGTTCCTGCAGTTTTCACTGTAAAACCGAGTTGCAGCTAGTACCTCCCCATATATATGTATGGAGTGGAGTTTGCAACTGAAAAGAAACTTTCTGTTCCCAACAAGTTGGTGAAGGACGGCTTTCACACACACTTATCTCTCAGAACTGAGCATGTGGAGAGACGTTCGTTCATCTAGCACAAAGGGAACGGGTTGCAGGAGAAACTTTTACTCTGGTTTCTCAGTCTGTTTCCTAGTGCCGGTTTGAAGTTCCTGCAGTTTTCACTGTAAAACATATTTGGAGCTAGTACCTCCCCATATATATGTATGGAGTGGAGTTTGCAACTGAAAAGAAACTTTGTGTTCCCAACAAGCTAGGTGAAGGACGGCTTTCACACACACTTATCTCTCAGAACTGAGCATGTGGAGAGACGTTCGTTCATCTAGCACAAAGGGAACGGGTTGCAGGAGAAACTTTTACTCTGGTTTCTCAGTCTGTTTCCTAGTGCCGGTTTGAAGTTCCTGCAGTTTTCACTGTAAAACCGAGTTGCAGCTAGTACCTCCCGATATATATGTATGGAGTGGAGTTTGCAACTGAAAAGAAACTTTGTGTTCCCAACAAGCTAGGTGAAGGACGGCTTTCACACCCACTTATCTCTCAGAACCGAGCATGTGGAGAGACGTTCGTTCATGTAGCACAAAGGGAACGGGTTGCAGGAGAAACATTTACTCTGGTTTCTCAGTCTGTTTCCTAGTGCCAGTTTGAAGTTCCTGCAGTTTTCACTGTAAAACCGAGTTGCAGCTAGTACCTCCCCATATATATGTATGGAGTGGAGTTTGCAACTGGAAAGAAACTTTGTGTTCCCAACAAGCTAGGTGAAGGACGGCTTTCACACACACTTATCTCTCAGAACCGAGCATGTGAAGAGAAGTTCGTTCATCTAGCACAAAGGGAACGGGTTGCAGGAGAAACTTTTACTCTGGATTCCCAGTCTGTTTCTTAGTGCCGGTTTGAAGTTCCTGCAGTTTTCACTGTAAAACCGAGTTGGAGCTAGTACCTCCCCATATATATGTATGGAGTGGAGTTTGCAACTGAAAAGAAACTTTGTGTTCCCAACTAGCTAGGTGAAGGACGGCTTTCACACACACTTATCTCTTAGAACCGAGCATGTGGAGAGACGTTCGTTCATCTAGCACAAAGGGAACGGGTTGCAGGGGAAACTTTTACTCTGGTTTCTCAGTCTGTTTCCTAGTGCCGGTTTGAAGTTCCTGCAGTTTTCACTGTAAAACCGAGTTGCAGCTAGTACCTCCACATATATATGTATGGAGTGGAGTTTGCAACTGAAAAGAACCTTTGTGTTCCCAACAAGCTAGATGAAGGACGGCTTTCACACCCACGTATCTCTCAGAACAGAGCATGTGGAGAGACGTTCGTTCATCTAGCACAAAAGGAACGGTTTGCAGCAGAAACTTCTACTCTTGGTTCTCAGTCTGATTCCTAGTGCCGGTTTGAAGTTCTTGCAGTTTTCACTGTAAAATCGAGTTGCAGCTAGTACCTCCCCATATATATGTATGGAGTGGAGTTTGCAACTGAAAAGAAACTTTGTGTTCCCAACAAGCTAGGTGAAGGGCGGCATTCACACACACTTATCTCTCAGAACTGAGCATGTGGAGAGACTTTCGTTCATCTAGCACAAAGGGAACGGGTTGCAGGAGAAACTTTTACTGTGTTTTCTCAGTCTGTTTCCTAGTGCCGGTTTGAAGTTCCTGCAGTTTTCACTGTAAAACCGAGTTGGAGCTAGTACCTCCCCATATATATTTATGGAGTGGAGTTTGCAACTGAAAAGAAACTTTGTGTTCCCAACAAGCTAGGTGAAGGACGGCTTTCACACACACTTATCTCTCAGAACCGAGCATGTGGAGAGACGTTCGTTCATCTAGCACAAAGGGAACGGGTTGCAGGAGAATCTTTTACTCTGGTTTCTCAGTCTGTTTCCTAGTGCCGGTTTGAAGTTCCTGCAGTTTTCACTGTAAAACCGAGTTGCAGCTAGTACCTCCCCATATATATGTATGGAGTGGAGTTTGCAACTGAAAAGAAACTTTCTGTTCCCAACAAGTTGGTGAGGGACGGCTTTCACACACACTTATCTCTCAGAACTGAGCATGTGGAGAGACGTTCGTTCATCTAGCACAAAGGGAACGGGTTGCAGGAGAAACTTTTACTCTGGTTTCTCAGTCTGTTTCCTAGTGCCGGTTTGAAGTTCCTGCAGTTTTCACTGTAAAACCGAGTTGCAGCTAGTACCTCCCGATATATATGTATGGAGTGGAGTTTGCAACTGAAAAGAAACTTTGTGTTCCCAACAAGCTAGGTGAAGGACGGCTTTCACACCCACTTATCTCTCAGAACCGAGCATGTGGAGAGACGTTCGTTCATGTAGCACAAAGGGAACGGGTTGCAGGAGAAACTTTTACTCTGGTTTCTCAGTCTGTTTCCTAGTGCCAGTTTGAAGTTCCTGCAGTTTTCACTGTAAAACCGAGTTGCAGCTAGTACCTCCCCATATATATGTATGGAGTGGAGTTTGCAACTGGAAAGAAACTTTGTGTTCCCAACAAGCTAGGTGAAGGACGGCTTTCACACACACTTATCTCTCAGAACCGAGCATGTGGAGAGACGTTCGTTCATCTAGCACAAAGGGAACGGGTTGCAGGAGAAACTTTTACTCTGGCTTCTCAGTCTGTTTCCTAGTGCCGGTTTGAAGTTAATGCAGTTTTCACTGTAAAACCGAGTTGCAGCTAGTACCTCCCCATATATATGTATGGAGTGGAGTTTGCAACTGAAAAGAAACTTTGTGTTCCCAACAAGCTAGGTGAAGGACGGCTTTCACACACACTTATCTCTCAGAACTGAGCATGTGGAGAGACGTTCGTTCATCTAGCACAAAGGGAACGGGTTGCAGGAGAAACTTTTACTCTGGTTTCTCAGTCTGTTTCCTAGTGCCGGTTTGAAGTTCCTGCAGTTTTCACTGTAAAACATATTTGGAGCTAGTACCTCCCCATATATATGTATGGAGTGGAGTTTGCAACTGAAAAGAAACTTTGTGTTCCCAACAAGCTAGGTGAAGGACGGCTTTCACACACACTTATCTCTCAGAACTGAGCATGTGGAGAGACGTTCGTTCATCTAGCACAAAGGGAACGGGTTGCAGGGGAAACTTTTACTCTGGTTTCTCAGTCTGTTTCCTAGTGCCGGTTTGAAGTTCCTGCAGTTTTCACTGTAAAACATATTTGGAGCTAGTACCTCCCGATATATATGTATGGAGTGGAGTTTGCAACTGAAAAGAAACTTTGTGTTCCCAACAAGCTAAGTGAAGGACGGCTTTCACACACAATTATCTCTCAGAACCGAGCATGTGGAGAGACGTTCGTTCATCTAGCACAAAGGGAACGGGTTGCAGGAGAAACTTTTACTCTGGTTTCACAGTCTGTTTCCTAGTGCCGGTTTGAAGTTAATGCAGTTTTCACTGTAAAACCGAGTTGCAGCTAGTACCTCCCCATATATATGTATGGAGTGGAGTTTGCAACTGGAAAGAAACTTTGTGTTCCCAACAAGCTAGGTGAAGGACGGCTTTCACACACACTTATCTCTCAGAACAGAGCACGTGGAGAGACGTTCGTTCATCTAGCACAAAGAGAACGGGTTGCAGGAGAAACTTTTACTCTTGATTCTCAGTCTGTTTCCTAGTGCCCGTTTGAAGTTCCTGCAGTTTTCACTGTAAAACCGAGTTGCAGCTAGTACCTCCCCATATATATGTATGGAGTGGAGTTTGCAACTGAAAAGAAACTTTGTGTTCCCAACAAGCTAGGTGAAGGACGGCTTTCACACACACTTATCTCTCAGAACTGAGCATGTGGAGAGACGTTCGTTCATCTAGCACAAAGGGAACGGGTTGCAGGAGAAACTTTTACTCTGGTTTCTCAGTCTGTTTCCTAGTGCCGGTTTGAAGTTCCTGCAGTTTTCACTGTAAAACCGAGTTGGAGCTAGTACCTCCCCATATATATGTATGGAGTGGAGTTTGCAACTGAAAAGAAACTTTGTGTTCAAAACAAGCTAGGTGAAGGACGGCTTTCACACACACTTATCTCTCAGAACCGAGCATGTGGAGAGACGTTCGTTCATCTAGCACAAAGGGAACGGGTTGCAGGAGAAACTTTTACTCTGGTTTCTCAGTCTGTTTCCTAGTGCCGGTTTGAAGTTCCTGCAGTTTTCACTGTAAAACCGAGTTGCAGCTTGTACCTCCCCATATATATGTATGGAGTGGAGTTTGCAACTGAAAAGAAACTTTCTGTTCCCAACAAGTTGGTGAGGGACGGCTTTCACACACACTTATCTCTCAGAACTGAGCATGTGGAGAGACGTTCGTTCATCTAGCACAAAGGGAACGGGTTGCAGGAGAAACTTTTACTCTGGTTTCTCAGTCTGTTTCCTAGTGCCGGTTTGAAGTTCCTGCAGTTTTCACTGTAAAACCGAGTTGCAGGTAGTACCTCCGAATATAAATGTATGGAGTGGAGTTTGCAACTGAAAAGAATTTTTGTGTTCCCAACAAGCTAGTTGAAGGACGGCTTTCACACACACTTATCTCTCAGAACTGAGCATGTGGAGAGACGTTCGTTCATCTAGAACAAAGGGAACGGGTTGCAGGAGAAACTTTTACTCTGGTTTCTCAGTCTGTTTCCTAGTGCCGGTTTGAAGTTCCTGCAGTTTTCACTGTAAAACCGAGTTGCAGCTAGTACATCCCCATATATATGTATGGAGTGGAGTTTGCAACTGAAAAGAAACTTTGTGTTCCCAACAAGCTAGGTGAAGGACGGCTTTCACACCCACTTATCTCTCAGAACTGAGCATGTGGAGAGACGTTCGTTCATCTAGCACAAAGGGAACGGGTTGCAGGAGAAACGTTTACTCTGGTTTCTCAGTCTGTTTCCTAGTGCCGGTTTGAAGTTCCTGCAGTTTTCACTGTAAAACCGAGTTGGAGCTAGTACCTCCCCATATATATGTATGGATTGGAGTTTGCAACTGAAAAGAAACTTTGTGTTCCCAACAAGCTAGGTGAAGGACGGCTTTCACACACACTTATCTCTCAGAACTGAGCATGTGAAGAGACGTTCGTTCATCTAGCACAAAGGGAACGGGTTGAAGGAGAAACTTTTACTCTGGTTTCTCAGTCTGTTTCCTAGTGCTGATTTGAAGTTCCTGCAGTTTTCACTGTAAAACATATTTGGAGCTAGTACCTCCCCATATATATGTATGGAGTGGAGTTTGTAACTGAAAAGATAATTTGTGTTCCCAACAAGCTAGGTGAAAGACGGCTTTCACACACTCTTATCTCTCAGAACTGAGCATGTGGAGAGACGTTCGTTCATCTAGCACAAAGGGAACGGGTTGCAGGAGAAACTTTTACTCTGGTTTCTCAGTCTGTTTCCTAGTGCCGGTTTGAAGTTCCTGCAGTTTTCACTATAAAACCGAGTTGGAGCTAGTACCTCCGCATAAATATGTATGGAGTGGAGTTTGCAACTGAAAATAAACTTTGTGTTCCCAACAAGCTAGGTGAAGGAAGGCTTTCACACACACTTATCTCTCAGAAAAGAGCATGTGGAGAGAGGTTCGTTCATCTAGCACAAAGGGAACGGGTTGCAGGGGAAACTTTTACTCTGGTTTCTCAGTGTGTTTCCTAGTGCCGGTTTGAAGTTCCTGCAGTTTTCACTGTAAAACCGAGTTGCAGCTAGTACCTCCCCATATATATGTATGGAGTGGAGTTTGCAACTGAAAAGAAACTTTGTGTTCCCAACAAGCTAAGTGAAGGACGGCTTTCACACACAATTATCTCTCAGAACCGAGCATGTGGAGAGACGTTCGTTCATCTAGCACAAAGGGAACGGGTTGCAGGAGAAACTTTTACTCTGGTTTCACAGTCTGTTTCCTAGTGCCGGTTTGAAGTTAATGCAGTTTTCACTGTAAAACCGAGTTGCAGCTAGTACCTCCCCATATATATGTATGGAGTGGAGTTTGCAACTGGAAAGAAACTTTGTGTTCCCAACAAGCTAGGTGAAGGACGGCTTTCACACACACTTATCTCTCAGAACAGAGCACGTGGAGAGACGTTCGTTCATCTAGCACAAAGAGAACGGGTTGCAGGAGAAACTTTTACTCTTGATTCTCAGTCTGTTTCCTAGTGCCCGTTTGAAGTTCCTGCAGTTTTCACTGTAAAACCGAGTTGCAGCTAGTACCTCCCCATATATATGTATGGAGTGGAGTTTGCAACTGAAAAGAAACTTTGTGTTCCCAACAAGCTAGGTGAAGGACGGCTTTCACACACACTTATCTCTCAGAACTGAGCATGTGGAGAGACGTTCGTTCATCTAGCACAAAGGGAACGGGTTGCAGGAGAAACTTTTACTCTGGTTTCTCAGTCTGTTTCCTAGTGCCGGTTTGAAGTTCCTGCAGTTTTCACTGTAAAACCGAGTTGGAGCTAGTACCTCCCCATATATATGTATGGAGTGGAGTTTGCAACTGAAAAGAAACTTTGTGTTCAAAACAAGCTAGGTGAAGGACGGCTTTCACACACACTTATCTCTCAGAACCGAGCATGTGGAGAGACGTTCGTTCATCTAGCACAAAGGGAACGGGTTGCAGGAGAAACTTTTACTCTGGTTTCTCAGTCTGTTTCCTAGTGCCGGTTTGAAGTTCCTGCAGTTTTCACTGTAAAACCGAGTTGCAGCTTGTACCTCCCCATATATATGTATGGAGTGGAGTTTGCAACTGAAAAGAAACTTTCTGTTCCCAACAAGTTGGTGAGGGACGGCTTTCACACACACTTATCTCTCAGAACTGAGCATGTGGAGAGACGTTCGTTCATCTAGCACAAAGGGAACGGGTTGCAGGAGAAACTTTTACTCTGGTTTCTCAGTCTGTTTCCTAGTGCCGGTTTGAAGTTCCTGCAGTTTTCACTGTAAAACCGAGTTGCAGGTAGTACCTCCGAATATAAATGTATGGAGTGGAGTTTGCAACTGAAAAGAATTTTTGTGTTCCCAACAAGCTAGTTGAAGGACGGCTTTCACACACACTTATCTCTCAGAACTGAGCATGTGGAGAGACGTTCGTTCATCTAGAACAAAGGGAACGGGTTGCAGGAGAAACTTTTACTCTGGTTTCTCAGTCTGTTTCCTAGTGCCGGTTTGAAGTTCCTGCAGTTTTCACTGTAAAACCGAGTTGCAGCTAGTACATCCCCATATATATGTATGGAGTGGAGTTTGCAACTGAAAAGAAACTTTGTGTTCCCAACAAGCTAGGTGAAGGACGGCTTTCACACCCACTTATCTCTCAGAACTGAGCATGTGGAGAGACGTTCGTTCATCTAGCACAAAGGGAACGGGTTGCAGGAGAAACGTTTACTCTGGTTTCTCAGTCTGTTTCCTAGTGCCGGTTTGAAGTTCCTGCAGTTTTCACTGTAAAACCGAGTTGGAGCTAGTACCTCCCCATATATATGTATGGATTGGAGTTTGCAACTGAAAAGAAACTTTGTGTTCCCAACAAGCTAGGTGAAGGACGGCTTTCACACACACTTATCTCTCAGAACTGAGCATGTGAAGAGACGTTCGTTCATCTAGCACAAAGGGAACGGGTTGAAGGAGAAACTTTTACTCTGGTTTCTCAGTCTGTTTCCTAGTGCTGATTTGAAGTTCCTGCAGTTTTCACTGTAAAACATATTTGGAGCTAGTACCTCCCCATATATATGTATGGAGTGGAGTTTGTAACTGAAAAGATAATTTGTGTTCCCAACAAGCTAGGTGAAAGACGGCTTTCACACACTCTTATCTCTCAGAACTGAGCATGTGGAGAGACGTTCGTTCATCTAGCACAAAGGGAACGGGTTGCAGGAGAAACTTTTACTCTGGTTTCTCAGTCTGTTTCCTAGTGCCGGTTTGAAGTTCCTGCAGTTTTCACTATAAAACCGAGTTGGAGCTAGTACCTCCGCATAAATATGTATGGAGTGGAGTTTGCAACTGAAAATAAACTTTGTGTTCCCAACAAGCTAGGTGAAGGAAGGCTTTCACACACACTTATCTCTCAGAAAAGAGCATGTGGAGAGAGGTTCGTTCATCTAGCACAAAGGGAACGGGTTGCAGGAGAAACTTTTACTCTGGTTTCTCAGTCTGTTTCCTAGTGCCGGTTTGAAGTTCCTGCAGTTTTCACTGTAAAACCGAGTTGCAGCTAGTACCTCCACATATATATGTATGGAGTGGAGTTTGCAACTGAAAAGAAACTTTGTGTTCCCAACAAGCTAGGTGAAGGACGGCTTTCACACACACTTATCTCTCAGAACTGAGCATGTGGAGAGACGTTCGTTCATCTAGCACAAAGGGAACGGGTTGCAGGAGAAACGTTTACTCTGGTTTCTCAGTCTGTTTCCTAGTGCCGGTTTGAAGTTCCTGCAGTTTTCACTGTAAAACCGAGTTGCAGCTAGTACCTCCACATATATATGTATGGAGTGGAGTTTGCAACTGAAAAGAAACTTTGTGTTCCCAACAAGCTAGGTGAAGGACGGCTTTCACACACACTTATCTCTCAGAACTGAGCATGTGGAGAGACGTTCGTTCATCTAGCACAAAGGGAACGGGTTGCAGGAGAAACGTTTACTCTGGTTTCTCAGTCTGTTTCCTAGTGCCGGTTTGAAGTTCCTGCAGTTTTCACTGTAAAACCGAGTTGGAGCTAGTACCTCCCCATATATATGTATGGATTGGAGTTTGCAACTGAAAAGAAACTTTGTGTTCCCAACAAGCTAGGTGAAGGACGGCTTTCACACACACTTATCTCTCAGAACTGAGCATGTGAAGAGACGTTCGTTCATCTAGCACAAAGGGAACGGGTTGAAGGAGAAACTTTTACTCTGGTTTCTCAGTCTGTTTCCTAGTGCTGATTTGAAGTTCCTGCAGTTTTCACTGTAAAACATATTTGGAGCTAGTACCTCCCCATATATATGTATGGAGTGGAGTTTGTAACTGAAAAGATAATTTGTGTTCCCAACAAGCTAGGTGAAAGACGGCTTTCACACACTCTTATCTCTCAGAACTGAGCATGTGGAGAGACGTTCGTTCATCTAGCACAAAGGGAACGGGTTGCAGGAGAAACTTTTACTCTGGTTTCTCAGTCTGTTTCCTAGTGCCGGTTTGAAGTTCCTGCAGTTTTCACTATAAAACCGAGTTGGAGCTAGTACCTCCCCATAAATATGTATGGAGTGGAGTTTGCAACTGAAAATAAACTTTGTGTTCCCAACAAGCTAGGTGAAGGAAGGCTTTCACACACACTTATCTCTCAGAAAAGAGCATGTGGAGAGAGGTTCGTTCATCTAGCACAAAGGGAACGGGTTGCAGGAGAAACTTTTACTCTGGTTTCTCAGTCTGTTTCCTAGTGCCGGTTTGAAGTTCCTGCAGTTTTCACTGTAAAACCGAGTTGCAGCTAGTACCTCCACATATATATGTATGGAGTGGAGTTTGCAACTGAAAAGAAACTTTGTGTTCCCAACAAGCTAGGTGAAGGACGGCTTTCACACACACTTATCTCTCAGAACTGAGCATGTGGAGAGACGTTCGTTCATCTAGCACAAAGGGAACTGGTTGCAGGGGAAACTTTTACTCTGGTTTCTCAGTCTGTTTCCTAGTGCCGGTTTGAAGTTCCTGCAGTTTTCACTGTAAAACCGAGTTGCAGCTAGTACCTCCCGATATATATGTATGGAGTGGAGTTTGCAACTGAAAAGAAACTTTGTGTTCCCAACAAGCTAGGTGAAGGACGGCTTTCACACCCACTTATCTCTCAGAACCGAGCATGTGGAGAGACGTTCGTTCATGTAGCACAAAGGGAACGGGTTGCAGGAGAAACTTTTACTCTGGTTTCTCAGTCTGTTTCCTAGTTCCGGTTTGAAGTTCCTGCAGTTTTCACTGTAAAACCGAGTTGCAGCTAGTACCTCCCCATATATATGTATGGAGTGGAGTTTGCAACTGGAAAGAATCTTTGTGTTCCCAACAAGCTAGGTGAAGGACGGCTTTCACACACACTTATCTCTCAGAACCGAGCATGTGAAGAGAAGTTCGTTCATCTAGCACAAAGGGAACGGGTTGCAGGAGAAACTTTTACTCTGGATTCCCAGTCTGTTTCTTAGTGCCGGTTTGAAGTTCCTGCAGTTTTCACTGTAAAACCGAGTTGGAGCTAGTACCTCCCCATATATATGTATGGAGTGGAGTTTGCAACTGAAAAGAAACTTTGTGTTCCCAACTAGCTAGGTGAAGGACGGCTTTCACACACACTTATCTCTTAGAACCGAGCATGTGGAGAGACGTTCGTTCATCTAGCACAAAGGGAACGGGTTGCAGGGGAAACTTTTACTCTGGTTTCTCAGTCTGTTTCCTAGTGCCGGTTTGAAGTTCCTGCAGTTTTCACTGTAAAACCGAGTTGCAGCTAGTACCTCCACATATATATGTATGGAGTGGAGTTTGCAACTGAAAAGAACCTTTGTGTTCCCAACAAGCTAGATGAAGGACGGCTTTCACACCCACGTATCTCTCAGAACAGAGCATGTGGAGAGACGTTCGTTCATCTAGCACAAAAGGAACGGTTTTCAGCAGAAACTTCTACTCTTGGTTCTCAGTCTGATTCCTAGTGCCGGTTTGAAGTTCTTGCAGTTTTCACTGTAAAATCGAGTTGCAGCTAGTACCTCCCCATATATATGTATGGAGTGGAGTTTGCAACTGAAAAGAAACTTTGTGTTCCCAACAAGCTAGGTGAAGGGCGGCATTCACACACACTTATCTCTCAGACTGAGCATGTGGAGAGACGTTCGTTCATCTAGCACAAAGGGAACGGGTTGCAGGAGAAACTTTTACTGTGTTTTCTCAGTCTGTTTCCTAGTGCCGGTTTGAAGTTCCTGCAGTTTTCACTGTAAAACCGAGTTGGAGCTAGTACCTCCCCATATATATTTATGGAGTGGAGTTTGCAACTGAAAAGAAACTTTGTGTTCCCAACAAGCTAGGTGAAGGACGGCTTTCACACACACTTATCTCTCAGAACCGAGCATGTGGAGAGACGTTCGTTCATCTAGCACAAAGGGAACGGGTTGCAGGAGAATCTTTTACTCTGGTTTCTCAGTCTGTTTCCTAGTGCCGGTTTGAAGTTCCTGCAGTTTTCACTGTAAAACCGAGTTGCAGCTAGTACCTCCCCATATATATGTATGGAGTGGAGTTTGCAACTGAAAAGAAACTTTCTGTTCCCAACAAGTTGGTGAGGGACGGCTTTCACACACACTTATCTCTCAGAACTGAGCATGTGGAGAGACGTTCGTTCATCTAGCACAAAGGGAACGGGTTGCAGGAGAAACTTTTACTCTGGTTTCTCAGTCTGTTTCCTAGTGCCGGTTTGAAGTTCCTGCAGTTTTCACTGTAAAACATATTTGGAGCTAGTACCTCCCCATATATATGTATGGAGTGGAGTTTGCAACTGAAAAGAAACTTTGTGTTCCCAACAAGCTAGGTGAAGGACGGCTTTCACACACACTTATCTCTCAGAACTGAGCATGTGGAGAGACGTTCGTTCATCTAGCACAAAGGGAACGGGTTGCAGGAGAAACTTTTACTGTGTTTTCTCAGTCTGTTTCCTAGTGCCGGTTTGAAGTTCCTGCAGTTTTCACTGTAAAACCGAGTTGGAGCTAGTACCTCCCGATATATATGTATGGAGTGGAGTTTGCAACTGAAAATAAACTTTGTGTTCCCAACAAGCTAGGTGAAGGAAGGCTTTCACACACACTTATCTCTCAGAAAAGAGCATGTGGAGAGAGGTTCGTTCATCTAGCACAAAGGGAACGGGTTGCAGGAGAAACTTTTACTCTGGTTTCTCAGTCTGTTTCCTAGTGCCGGTTTGAAGTTCCTGCAGTTTTCACTGTAAAACCGAGTTGCAGCTAGTACCTCCACATATATATGTATGGAGTGGAGTTTGCAACTGAAAAGAAACTTTGTGTTCCCAACAAGCTAGGTGAAGGACGGCTTTCACACACACTTATCTCTCAGAACTGAGCATGTGGAGAGACGTTCGTTCATCTAGCACAAAGGGAACTGGTTGCAGGGGAAACTTTTACTCTGGTTTCTCAGTCTGTTTCCTAGTGCCGGTTTGAAGTTCCTGCAGTTTTCACTGTAAAACCGAGTTGCAGCTAGTACCTCCCGATATATATGTATGGAGTGGAGTTTGCAACTGAAAAGAAACTTTGTGTTCCCAACAAGCTAGGTGAAGGACGGCTTTCACACCCACTTATCTCTCAGAACCGAGCATGTGGAGAGACGTTCGTTCATGTAGCACAAAGGGAACGGGTTGCAGGAGAAACTTTTACTCTGGTTTCTCAGTCTGTTTCCTAGTTCCGGTTTGAAGTTCCTGCAGTTTTCACTGTAAAACCGAGTTGCAGCTAGTACCTCCCCATATATATGTATGGAGTGGAGTTTGCAACTGGAAAGAAACTTTGTGTTCCCAACAAGCTAGGTGAAGGACGGCTTTCACACACACTTATCTCTCAGAACCGAGCATGTGAAGAGAAGTTCGTTCATCTAGCACAAAGGGAACGGGTTGCAGGAGAAACTTTTACTCTGGATTCCCAGTCTGTTTCTTAGTGCCGGTTTGAAGTTCCTGCAGTTTTCACTGTAAAACCGAGTTGGAGCTAGTACCTCCCCATATATATGTATGGAGTGGAGTTTGCAACTGAAAAGAAACTTTGTGTTCCCAACTAGCTAGGTGAAGGACGGCTTTCACACACACTTATCTCTTAGAACCGAGCATGTGGAGAGACGTTCGTTCATCTAGCACAAAGGGAACGGGTTGCAGGGGAAACTTTTACTCTGGTTTCTCAGTCTGTTTCCTAGTGCCGGTTTGAAGTTCCTGCAGTTTTCACTGTAAAACCGAGTTGCAGCTAGTACCTCCACATATATATGTATGGAGTGGAGTTTGCAACTGAAAAGAACCTTTGTGTTCCCAACAAGCTAGATGAAGGACGGCTTTCACACCCACGTATCTCTCAGAACAGAGCATGTGGAGAGACGTTCGTTCATCTAGCACAAAAGGAACGGTTTTCAGCAGAAACTTCTACTCTTGGTTCTCAGTCTGATTCCTAGTGCCGGTTTGAAGTTCTTGCAGTTTTCACTGTAAAATCGAGTTGCAGCTAGTACCTCCCCATATATATGTATGGAGTGGAGTTTGCAACTGAAAAGAAACTTTGTGTTCCCAACAAGCTAGGTGAAGGGCGGCATTCACACACACTTATCTCTCAGAACTGAGCATGTGGAGAGACGTTCGTTCATCTAGCACAAAGGGAACGGGTTGCAGGAGAAACTTTTACTGTGTTTTCTCAGTCTGTTTCCTAGTGCCGGTTTGAAGTTCCTGCAGTTTTCACTGTAAAACCGAGTTGGAGCTAGTACCTCCCCATATATATTTATGGAGTGGAGTTTGCAACTGAAAAGAAACTTTGTGTTCCCAACAAGCTAGGTGAAGGACGGCTTTCACACACACTTATCTCTCAGAACCGAGCATGTGGAGAGACGTTCGTTCATCTAGCACAAAGGGAACGGGTTGCAGGAGAATCTTTTACTCTGGTTTCTCAGTCTGTTTCCTAGTGCCGGTTTGAAGTTCCTGCAGTTTTCACTGTAAAACCGAGTTGCAGCTAGTACCTCCCCATATATATGTATGGAGTGGAGTTTGCAACTGAAAAGAAACTTTCTGTTCCCAACAAGTTGGTGAGGGACGGCTTTCACACACACTTATCTCTCAGAACTGAGCATGTGGAGAGACGTTCGTTCATCTAGCACAAAGGGAACGGGTTGCAGGAGAAACTTTTACTCTGGTTTCTCAGTCTGTTTCCTAGTGCCGGTTTGAAGTTCCTGCAGTTTTCACTGTAAAACATATTTGGAGCTAGTACCTCCCCATATATATGTATGGAGTGGAGTTTGCAACTGAAAAGAAACTTTGTGTTCCCAACAAGCTAGGTGAAGGACGGCTTTCACACACACTTATCTCTCAGAACTGAGCATGTGGAGAGATGTTCGTTCATCTAGCACAAAGGGAACGGGTTGCAGGAGAAACTTTTACTCTGGTTTCTCAGTCTGTTTCCTAGTGCCGGTTTGAAGTTCCTGCAGTTTTCACTGTAAAACCGAGTTGCAGCTAGTACCTCCCGATATATATGTATGGAGTGGAGTTTGCAACTGAAAAGAAACTTTGTGTTCCCAACAAGCTAGGTGAAGGACGGCTTTCACACCCACTTATCTCTCAGAACCGAGCATGTGGAGAGACGTTCGTTCATGTAGCACAAAGGGAACGGGTTGCAGGAGAAACTTTTACTCTGGTTTCTCAGTCTGTTTCCTAGTGCCAGTTTGAAGTTCCTGCAGTTTTCACTGTAAAACCGAGTTGCAGCTAGTACCTCCCCATATATATGTATGGAGTGGAGTTTGCAACTGGAAAGAAACTTTGTGTTCCCAACAAGCTAGGTGAAGGACGGCTTTCACACACACTTATCTCTCAGAACCGAGCATGTGGAGAGACGTTCGTTCATCTAGCACAAAGGGAACGGGTTGCAGGAGAAATTTTTACTCTGGTTTCTCAGTCTGTTTCCTAGTGCCGGTTTGAAGTTAATGCAGTTTTCACTGTAAAACCGAGTTGCAGCTAGTACCTCCCCATATATATGTATGGAGTGGAGTTTGCAACTGAAAAGAAACTTTGTGTTCCCAACAAGCTAGGTGAAGGACGGCTTTCACACACACTTATCTCTCAGAACTGAGCATGTGGAGAGACGTTCGTTCATCTAGCACAAAGGGAACGGGTTGCAGGGGAAACTTTTACTCTGGTTTCTCAGTCTGTTTCCTAGTGCCGGTTTGAAGTTCCTGCAGTTTTCACTGTAAAACATATTTGGAGCTAGTACCTCCCGATATATATGTATGGAGTGGAGTTTGCAACTGAAAAGAAACTTTGTGTTCCCAACAAGCTAGGTGAAGGACGGCTTTCACACCCACTTATCTCTCAGAACCGAGCATGTGGAGAGACGTTCGTTCATCTAGCACAAAGGGAACGGGTTGCAGGGGAAACTTTTACTCTGGTTTCTCTGTGTGTTTCCTAGTGCCGTTTTGAAGTTCCTGCAGTTTTCACTGTAAAACCGAGTTGCAGCTAGTACCTCCCCATATATATGTATGGAGTGGGGTTTGCAACTGAAAAGAAACTTTGTGTTCCCAACAAGCTAGGTGAAGGACGGCTTTCACACACAATTATCTCTCAGAACCGAGCATGTGGAGAGACGTTCGTTCATCTAGCACAAAGGGAACGGGTTGCAGGAGAAACTTTTACTCTGGTTTCTCAGTCTGTTTCCTAGTGCCGGTTTGAAGTTAATGCAGTTTTCACTGTAAAACCGAGTTGCAGCTAGTACCTCCCCATATATATGTATGGAGTGGAGTTTGCAAATGGAAAGAAACTTTGTGTTCCCAACAAGCTAGGTGAAGGACGGCTTTCACACACACTTATCTCTCAGAACAGAGCACGTGGAGAGACGTTCGTTCATCTAGCACAAAGAGAACGGGTTGCAGGAGAAACTTTTACTCTTGATTCTCAGTCTGTTTCCTAGTGCCGGTTTGAAGTTCCTGCAGTTTTCACTGTAAAACCGAGTTGCAGCTAGTACCTCCCCATATATATGTATGGAGTGGAGTTTGCAACTGAAAAGAAACTTTGTGTTCCCAACAAGCTAGGTGAAGGACGGCTTTCACACACACTTATCTCTCAGAACTGAGCATGTGGAGAGACGTTCGTTCATCTAGCACAAAGGGAACGGGTTGCAGGAGAAACTTTTACTCTGGTTTCTCAGTCTGTTTCCTAGTGCCGGTTTGAAGTTCCTGCAGTTTTCACTGTAAAACCGAGTTGGAGCTAGTACCTCCCCATATATATGTATGGAGTGGAGTTTGCAACTGAAAAGAAACTTTGTGTTCAAAACAAGCTAGGTGAAGGACGGCTTTCACACACACTTATCTCTCAGAACCGAGCATGTGGAGAGACGTTCGTTCATCTAGCACAAAGGGAACGGGTTGCAGGAGAAACTTTTACTCTGGTTTCTCAGTCTGTTTCCTAGTGCCGGTTTGAAGTTCCTGCAGTTTTCACTGTAAAACATGTTTGGAGCTAGTACCTCCCCATATAAATGTATGGAGTGGAGTTTGCAACTGAAAAGAAACTTTGTGTTCCCAACAAGCTAGGTGAAGGACGGCTTTCACACACACTTATCTCTCAGAACTGAGCATGTGGAGAGACGTTCGTTCATCTAGCACAAAGGGAACGGGTTGCAGGAGAAACTTTTACTCTGGTTTCTCAGTCTGTTTCCTAGTGCCGGTTTGAAATTCCTGCAGTTTTCACTGTAAAACCGAGTTGCAGCTAGTACCTCCCCATATATATGTATGGAGTGGAGTTTGCAACTGAAAAGAAACTTTGTGTTCCCAACAAGCTAGGTGAAGGACGACTTTCACACCCACATATCTCTCAGAACCGAGCATGTGGAGAGACGTTCGTTCATCTAGCACAAAGGGAACGGGTTGCAGGAGAAACTTTTACTCTGGTTTCTCAGTCTGTTTCCTAGTGCCGGTTTGAAGTTCCTGCAGTTTTCACTGTAAAACCGAGTTGCAGCTAGTACCTCCGAATATAAATGTATGGAGTGGAGTTTGCTACTGAAAAGAATTTTTGTGTTCCCAACAAGCTAGTTGAAGGACGGCTTTCACACACACTTATCTCTCAGAACTGAGCATGTGGAGAGACGTTCGTTCATCTAGAACAAAGGGAACGGGTTGCAGGAGAAACTTTTACTCTGGTTTCTCAGTCTGTTTCCTAGTGCCGGTTTGAAGTTCCTGCAGTTTTCACTGTAAAACCGAGTTGCAGCTAGTACATCCCCATATATATGTATGGAGTGGAGTTTGCAACTGAAAAGAAACTTTGTGTTCCCAACAAGCTAGGTGAAGGACGGCTTTCACACCCACTTATCTCTCAGAACTGAGCATGTGGAGAGACGTTCGTTCATCTAGCACAAAGGGAACGGGTTGCAGGAGAAACGTTTACTCTGGTTTCTCAGTCTGTTTCCTAGTGCCGATTTGAAGTTCCTGCAGTTTTCACTGTAAAACATATTTGGAGCTAGTACCTCCCCATATATATGTATGGAGTGGAGTTTGTAACTGAAAAGATAATTTGTGTTCCCAACAAGCTAGGTGAAGGACGGCTTTCACACACTCTTATCTCTCAGAACTGAGCATGTGGAGAGACGTTCGTTCATCTAGCACAAAGGGAACGGGTTGCAGGAGAAACTTTTACTCTGGTTTCTCAGTCTGTTTCCTAGTGCCGGTTTGAAGTTCCTGCAGTTTTCACTATAAAACCGAGTTGGAGCTAGTACCTCCCCATAAATATGTATGGAGTGGAGTTTGCAACTGAAAATAAACTTTGTGTTCCCAACAAGCTAGGTGAAGGAAGGCTTTCACACACACTTATCTCTCAGAAAAGAGCATGTGGAGAGACGTTCGTTCATCTAGCACAAAGGGAACGGGTTGCAGGAGAAACTTTTACTCTGGTTTCTCAGTCTGTTTCCTAGTGCCGGTTTGAAGTTCCTGCAGTTTTCACTGTAAAACCGAGTTGCAGCTAGTACCTCCACATATATATGTATGGAGTGGAGTTTGCAACTGAAAAGAAACTTTGTGTTCCCAACAAGCTAGGTGAAGGACGGCTTTCACACACACTTATCTCTCAGAACTGAGCATGTGGAGAGACGTTCGTTCATCTAGCACAAAGGGAACTGGTTGCAGGGGAAACTTTTACTCTGGTTTCTCAGTCTGTTTCCTAGTGCCGGTTTGAAGTTCCTGCAGTTTTCACTGTAAAACCGAGTTGCAGCTAGTACCTCCCGATATATATGTATGGAGTGGAGTTTGCAACTGAAAAGAAACTTTGTGTTCCCAACAAGCTAGGTGAAGGACGGCTTTCACACCCACTTATCTCTCAGAACCGAGCATTTGGAGAGACGTTCGTTCATGTAGCACAAAGGGAACGGGTTGCAGGAGAAACTTTTACTCTGGTTTCTCAGTCTGTTTCCTAGTTCCGGTTTGAAGTTCCTGCAGTTTTCACTGTAAAACCGAGTTGCAGCTAGTACCTCCCCATATATATGTATGGAGTGGAGTTTGCAACTGGAAAGAAACTTTGTGTTCCCAACAAGCTAGGTGAAGGACGGCATTCACACACACTTATCTCTCAGAACCGAGCATGTGGAGAGACGTTCGTTCATCTAGCACAAAGGGAACGGGTTGCAGGAGAAACTTTTACTCTGGTTTCTCAGTCTGTTTCCTAGTGCCGGTTTGAAGTTAATGCAGTTTTCACTGTAAAACCGAGTTGCAGCTAGTAACTCCCCATATAAATGTATGGAGTGGAGTTTGCAACTGAAAAGAATCTTTGTGTTCCCAACAAGCTAGGTGAAGGACGGCTTTCACAGACACTTATCTCTCAGAACAGAGCACGTGGAGAGACGTTCATTCATCTAGCACAAAGGGAACGGGTTGCAGGAGAAACTTTTACTCTGGATTCTCAGTCTGTTTCCTAGTGCCGGTTTGAAGTTCCTTCAGTTTTCACTGTAAAACCGAGTTGCAGCTAGTACCTCCACATATATATGTATGGAGTGGAGTTTGCAACTGAAAAGAAACTTTGTGTTCCCAACAAGCTAGGTGAAGGACGGCTTTCACACACACTTATCTCTCAGAACTGAGCATGTGGAGAGACGTTCGTTCGTCTAGCACAAAGGGAACGGGTTGCAGGAGAAACTTTTACTCTGGTTTCTCAGTCTGTTTCCTAGTGCCGGTTTGAAGTTCCTGCAGTTTTCACTGTAAAACCGAGTTGCAGCTAGTACCTCCCCATATATATATATGGAGTGGAGTTTGCAACTGAAAAGAAACTTTGTGTTCCCAACAAGCTAGGTGAAGGACGGCTTTCACACCCACTTATCTCTCAGAACCGAGCATGTGGAGAGACGTTCGTTCATCTAGCACAAAGGGAACGGGTTGCAGGAGAAACTTTTACTCTGGTTTCTCAGTCTGTTTAATAGTGCCGGTTTGAAGTTCCTGCAGTTTTCACTGTAAAACCGAGTTGGAGCTAGTACCTCCCCATATATATGTATGGAGTGGAGTTTGCAACTGAAAAGAAACTTTGTGTTCAAAACAAGCTAGGTGAAGGACGGCTTTCACACACACTTATCTCTCAGAACCGAGCATGTGGAGAGACGTTCGTTCATCTAGCACAAAGGGAACGGGTTGCAGGAGAAACTTTTACTCTGGTTTCTCAGTCTGTTTCCTAGTGCCGGTTTGAAGTTCCTGCACTTTTCACTGTAAAACCGAGTTGCAGCTAGTACCTCCCCATATATGTATGGAGTGGAGTTTGCAACTGGAAAGAAACTTTGTGTTCCCAACAAGCTAGCTGAAGGACGGCTTTCACACACAATTATCTCTCAGAACTGAGCATGTGGAGAGACGTTCGTTCATCTAGCAAAAAGGGAAAGGGTTGCAGGAGAAACTTTTACTCTGGATTCTCAGTCTGTTTCCTAGTGCCGGTTTGAAGTTCCTGCAGTTTTCACTGTAAAACCGAGTTGGAGCTAGTACCTGCCCATATATATGTATGGATTGGAGTTTGCAACTGAAAAGAAACTTTGTGTTCCCAACAAGCTAGGTGAAGGACGGCTTTCACACACACTTATCTCTCAGAACCGAGCATGTGGAGAGACGTTCGTTCATCTAGCATAAAGGGAACGGGTTGCAGGAGAAACTTTTACTCTGGTTTCTCAGTCTGTTTCCTAGTGCTTGTTTGAAGTTAATGCAGTTTTCACTGTAAAACCGAGTTGCAGCTTGTACCTACCCTTATAAATGTATGGAGTGGAGTTTGCAACTGAAAAGAATCTTTGTGTTCCCAACAAGCTAGGTGAAGTACGGCTTTCACACACACATATATCTCAGAACAGAGCATGTGGAGAGACGTTCGTTCATCTAGCACAAAGGGAACGGGTTGCAGGGGAAAATTTTACTCTGGATTCTCAGTCTGTTTCCTAGTGCCGGTTTGAAGTTCCTGCAGTTTTCACTGTAAAACCGAGTTGCAGCTAGTACCTCCACATATATATGTATGGAGTGGAGTTTGCAACTGAAAAGAAACTTTGTGTTCCCAACAAGCTAGTTGAAGGACGGCTTTCACACACACTTATCTCTCAGAACTGAGCATGTGGAGAGACGTTCGTTTATCTAGCAAAAAGGGAACGGGTTGCAGCAGAATATTTCACTTTGGTTTCTCAGTCTGTTTCCTAGTGCCGGTTTGAAGTTCCTGCAGTTTTCACTATAAAACCGAGTTGGAGCTAGTACCTCCCCATAAATATGTATGGAGTGGAGTTTGCAACTGAAAATAAACTTTGTGTTCCCAACAAGCTAGGTGAAGGAAGGCTTTCACACACACTTATCTCTCAGAAAAGAGCATGTGGAGAGACGTTCGTTCATCTAGCACAAAGGGAACGGGTTGCAGGAGAAACTTTTACTCTGGTTTCTCAGTCTGTTTCCTAGTGCCGGTTTGAAGTTCCTGCAGTTTTCACTGTAAAACCGAGTTGCAGCTAGTACCTCCACATATATATGTATGGAGTGGAGTTTGCAACTGAAAAGAAACTTTGTGTTCCCAACAAGCTAGGTGAAGGACGGCTTTCACACACACTTATCTCTCAGAACTGAGCATGTGGAGAGACGTTCGTTCATCTAGCACAAAGGGAACTGGTTGCAGGGGAAACTTTTACTCTGGTTTCTCAGTCTGTTTCCTAGTGCCGGTTTGAAGTTCCTGCAGTTTTCACTGTAAAACCGAGTTGCAGCTAGTACCTCCCGATATATATGTATGGAGTGGAGTTTGCAACTGAAAAGAAACTTTGTGTTCCCAACAAGCTAGGTGAAGGACGGCTTTCACACCCACTTATCTCTCAGAACCGAGCATGTGGAGAGACGTTCGTTCATGTAGCACAAAGGGAACGGGTTGCAGGAGAAACTTTTACTCTGGTTTCTCAGTCTGTTTCCTAGTTCCGGTTTGAAGTTCCTGCAGTTTTCACTGTAAAACCGAGTTGCAGCTAGTACCTCCCCATATATATGTATGGAGTGGAGTTTGCAACTGGAAAGAAACTTTGTGTTCCCAACAAGCTAGGTGAAGGACGGCATTCACACACACTTATCTCTCAGAACCGAGCATGTGGAGAGACGTTCGTTCATCTAGCACAAAGGGAACGGGTTGCAGGAGAAACTTTTACTCTGGATTCTCAGTCTGTTTCCTAGTGCCGGTTTGAAGTTCCTTCAGTTTTCACTGTAAAACCGAGTTGCAGCTAGTACCTCCACATATATATGTATGGAGTGGAGTTTGCAACTGAAAAGAAACTTTGTGTTCCCAACAAGCTAGGTGAAGGACGGCTTTCACACACACTTATCTCTCAGAACTGAGCATGTGGAGAGACGTTCGTTCGTCTAGCACAAAGGGAACGGGTTGCAGGAGAAACTTTTACTCTGGTTTCTCAGTCTGTTTCCTAGTGCCGGTTTGAAGTTCCTGCAGTTTTCACTGTAAAACATGTTTGGAGTTAGTACCTCCCCATATAAATGTATGGAGTGGATTTTGCAACTGAAAAGAAACTTTGTGTTCCCAACAAGCTAGGTGAAGGACGGCTTTCACACACACTTATCTCTCAGAACTGAGCATGTGGAGAGACGTTCGTTCATCTAGCACAAATGGAACGGGTTGCAGGAGAAACTTTTACTCTGGTTTCTCAGTCTGTTTCCTAGTGCCGGTTTGAATTTCCTGCAGTTTTCACTGTAAAACCGAGTTGCAGCTAGTACCTCCCCATATATATGTATGGAGTGGAGTTTGCAACTGAAAAGAAACTTTGTGTTCCCAACAAGCTAGGTGAAGGACGACTTTCACATCCACTTATCTCTCAGAACCGAGCATGTGGAGAGACGTTCGTTCATCTAGCACAAAGGGAACGGGTTGCAGGAGAAACTTTTACTCTGGTTTCTCAGTCTGTTTCCTAGTGCCGGTTTGAAGTTCCTGAAGTTTTCACTGTAAAACCGAGTTGCAGCTAGTACCTCCCCATATATGTATGGGTTGGAGTTTGCAACTGGAAAGAAACTTTGTGTTCCCAACAAGCTAGGTGAAGGAAGGCTTTCACACACACTTATCTCTCAGAACCGAGCATGTGAAGAGAAGTTCGTTCATCTAGCACAAAGGGAACGGGTAGCAGCAGAATATTTTACTCTGGTTTCTCAGTCTGTTTCCTAGTGCCGGTTTGAAGTTCCTGCAGTTTTCACTGTAAAACCGAGTTGCAGCTAGTACCTCCACATATATATGTATGGAGTGGAGTTTGCAACTGAAAAGAAACTTTGTGTTCCAAACAAGCTAGGTGAAGGACGGCTTTCACACACACTTATCTCTCAGAACTGAGCATGTGGAGAGACGTTCGTTCATCTAGCACAAAGGGAACGGGTTGCAGGAGAAACTTTTACTCTGGTTTCTCAGTCTGTTTCCTAGTGCCGGTTTGAAGTTAATGCAGTTTTCACTGTAAAACCGAGTTGCAGCTAGTACCTCCCGATATATATGTATGGAGTGGAGTTTGCAACTGAAAAGAAACTTTGTGTTCCCAACAAGCTAGGTGAAGGACGGCTTTCACACCCACTTACCTCTCAGAACCGAGCATGTGGAGAGACGTTCGTTCATGTAGCACAAAGGGAACGGGTTGCAGGAGAAACTTTTACTCTGGTTTCTCAGTCTGTTTCCTAGTGCCGGTTTGAAGTTCCTGCAGTTTTCCCTGTAAAACCGAGTTGCAGCTTGTACCTCCCCATATATATGTATGGAGTGGAGTTTGCAACTGGAAAGAAACTTTGTGTTCCCAACAAGCTAGGTGAAGGACGGCTTTCACACACACTTATCTCTCAGAACCGAGCATGTGGAGAGACGTTCGTTCATCTAGCACAATGGGAACGGGTTGCAGGAGAAACTTTTACTCTGGTTTCTCAGTCTGTTTCCTAGTGCCGGTTTGAAGTTCCTGCAGTTTTCACTGTAAAACCGAGTTGGAGCTAGTACCTCCCCATATAAATGTATGGAGTGGAGTTTGCAACTGAAAAGAATCTTTGTGTTCCCAACAAGCTAGGTGAAGGACGGCTTTCACACACACTTATCTCTCAGAACAGAGCACGTGGAGAGACGTTCGTTCATCTAGCACAAAGGGAACGGGTTGCAGGAGAAACTTTTACTCTGGTTTCTCAGTCTGTTTCCTAGTGCCGGTTTGAAGTTCCTGCAGTTTTCACTGTAAAACCGTGTTGCAGCTAGTACCTCCACATATATATGTATGGAGTGGAGTTTGCAACTGAAAAGAAACTTTGTGTTCCCAACAAGCTAGGTGAAGGACGGCTTTCACACACACTTATCTCTCAGAACTGAGCATGTGGAGAGACGTTCGTTCATCTAGCACAAAGGGAACGGGTTGCAGGAGAAACTTTTACTCTGGTTTCTCAGTCTGTTTCCTAGTGCCGGTTTGAAGTTCCTGCAGTTTTCACTGTAAAACCGAGTTGCAGCTAGTACCTCCCCATATATATATATGGAGTGGAGTTTGCAACTGAAAAGAAACTTTGTGTTCCCAACAAGCTAGGTGAAGGACGGCTTTCACACCCACTTATCTCTCAGAACCGAGCATGTGGAGAGACGTTCGTTCATCTAGCACAAAGGGAACGGGTTGCAGGAGAAACTTTTACTCTGGTTTCTCAGTCTGTTTCCTAGTGCCGGTATGAAGTTCCTGCAGTTTTCACTGTAAAACCGAGTTGGAGCTAGTACCTCCCCATATATATGTATGGAGTGGAGTTTGCAACTGAGAAGAAACTTTGTGTTCAAAACAATCTAGGTGAAGGACGGCTTTCACACACACTTATCTCTCAGAACCGAGCATGTGGAGAGACGTTCGTTCATCTAGCACAAAGGGAACGGGTTGCAGGAGAAACTTTTACTCTGGTTTCTCAGTCTGTTTCCTAGTGCCGGTTTGAAGTTCCTGCAGTTTTCACTGTAAAACATGTTTGGAGCTAGTACCTCCCCATATAAATGTATGGAGTGGAGTTTGCAACTGAAAAGAAACTTTGTGTTCCCAACAAGCTAGGTGAAGGACGGCTTTCACACACACTTATCTCTCAGAACTGAGCATGTGGAGAGACGTTCGTTCATCTAGCACAAAGGGAACGGGTTGCAGGAGAAACTTTTACTCTGGTTTCTCAGTCTGTTTCCTAGTGCCGGTTTGAAGTTCCTGCAGTTTTCACTGTAAAACCGAGTTGCAGCTAGTACCTCCCCATATATATATATGGAGTGGAGTTTGCAACTGAAAAGAAACTTTGTGTTCCCAACAAGCTAGTTGAAGGACGGCTTTCACACCCACTTATCTCTCAGAACCGAGCATGTGGAGAGACGTTCGTTCATCTAGCACAAAGGGAACGGGTTGCAGGAGAAACTTTTACTCTGGCTTCTCAGTCTGTTTCCTAGTGCCGGTTTGAAGTTCCTGCAGTTTTCACTGTAAAACCGAGTTGGAGCTAGTACCTCCCCATATATATGTATGGAGTGGAGTTTGCTACTGAAAAGAAACTTTGTGTTCAAAACAAGCTAGGTGAAGGACGGCTTTCACACACACTTATCTCTCAGAACCGAGCATGTGGAGAGACGTTCGTTCATCTAGCACAAAGGGAACGGGTTGCAGGAGAAACTTTTACTCTGGTTTCTCAGTCTGTTTCCTAGTGCCGGTTTGAAGTTCCTGCAGTTTTCACTGTAAAACATGTTTGGAGCTAGTACCTACCCATATAAATGTATGGAGTGGAGTTTGCAACTGAAAAGAATCTTTGTGTTCCCAACAAGCTAGGTGAAGGACGGCTTTCACACACACTTATCTCTCAGAACTGAGCATGTGGAGAGACGTTCGTTCATCTAGCACAAAGGGAACGGGTTGCAGGTGAAACTTTTACTCTGGTTTCTCAGTCTGTTTCCTAGTGCCGGTTTGAATTTCCTGCAGTTTTCACTGTAAAAACGAGTTGCAGCTAGTACCTCCCCATATATATGTATGGAGTGGAGTTTGCAACTGAAAAGAAACTTTGTGTTCCCAACAAGCTAGGTGAAGGACGGCTTTCACACCCACTTATCTCTCAGAACCGAGCATGTGGAGAGACGTTCGTTCATCTAGCACAAAGGGAACGGGTTGCATGTGAAACTTTTACTCTGGTTTCTCAGTCTGTTTCCTAGTGCCGGTTTGAAGTTCCTGCAGTTTTCACTGTAAAACCGAGTTGGAGCTAGTACCTCCCCATATATATGTATGGAGTGGAGTTTGCAACTTAAAAGAAACTTTGTGTTCCCAACAAGCTAGGTGAAGGACGGCTTTCACACACACTTATCTCTCAGAACCGAGCATGTGGAGAGACGTTCGTTCATCTAGCATAAATGGAACGGGTTGCAGGAGAAACTTTTACTCTGGATTCTCAGTCTGTTTCCTAGTGCCGGTTTGAAGTTCCTGCAGTTTTCACTGTAAAACCGAGTTGCAGCTAGTACCACCACATATATATGTATGGAGTGGAGTTTGCAACTGAAAAGAAACTTTGTGTTCCCAACAAGCTAGTTGAAGTACGGCTTTCACACACACTTATCTCTCAGAACTGAGCATGTGGAGAGACGTTCGTTTATATAGCACAAAGGGAACGGGTTGCAGCAGAATATTTCACTTTGGTTTCTCAGTCTGTTTCCTAGTGCCGGTTTGAAGTTCCTGCAGTTTTCACTGTAAAACCGAGTTGGAGCTTGTACCTCCCCATATATATGTATGGAGTGGAGTTTGCAACTGAAAAGAAACTTTGTGTTCCCAACAAGGTAGGTGAAGGTCGGCTTTCACACACACTTATCTCTCAGAACCGAGCATGTGGAGGGACGTTCGTTCATCTAGCACAAAGGGAACGGGTTGCAGGAGAAACTTTTACTCTGGTTTCTCAGGCTGTTTCCTAGTGCCGGTTTGAAGTTCCTGCAGTTTTCACTGTAAAACCGAGTTGGAGCTAGTACCTCCCCATATATATGTATGGAGTGGAGTTTGCAACTGAAAAGAAACTTTGTGTTCCCAACAAGCTAGGTGAAGGACGGCTTTCACACCCACTTATCTCTCAGATCCGAGCATGTGGAGAGACGTTCGTTCATCTAGCACAAACGGAACGGTTTGCAGGAGAAACTTTTACTCTGGTTTCTCAGTCTGTTTCCTAGTGCCGGTTTGAAGTTAATGCAGTTTTCACTGTAAAACCGAGTTGCAGCTAGTACCTCCCGATATATATGTATGGAGTGGAGTTTGCAACTGAAAAGAAACTTTGTGTTCCCAACAAGCTAGGTGAAGGACGGCTTTCACACACACTTACCTCTCAGAACCGAGCATGTGGAGAGACGTTCGTTCATGTAGCACAAAGGGAATGGGTTGCAGGAGAAACTTTTACTCTGGTTTCTCAGTCTGTTTCCTAGTGCCGGTTTGAAGTTCCTGCAGTTTTCACTGTAAAACCGAGTTGCAGCTTGTACCTCCCCATATATATGTATGGAGTGGAGTTTGCAACTGGAAAGAAACTTTGTGTTCCCAACAAGCTAGGTGAAGGACGGCTTTCACACACACTTATCTCTCAGAACCGAGCATGTGGAGAGACGTTCGTTCATCTAGCACAATGGGAACGGGTTGCAGGAGAAACTTTTACTCTGGTTTCTCAGTCTGTTTCCTAGTGCCGGTTTGAAGTTAATGCAGTTTTCACTGTAAAACCGAGTTGCAGCTAGTAACTCCCCATATAAATGTATGGAGTGGAGTTTGCAACTGAAAAGAATCTTTGTGTTCCCAACAAGCTAGGTGAAGGACGGCTTTCACACACACTTATCTCTCAGAACAGAGCACGTGGAGAGACGTTCGTTCATCTAGCACAAAGGGAACGGGTTGCAGGAGAAACTTTTACTCTGGTTTCTCAGTCTGTTTCCTAGTGCCGGTTTGAAGTTCCTGCAGTTTTCACTGTAAAACCGAGTTGCAGCTAGTACCTCCACATATATATGTATGGAATGGAGTTTGCAACTGAAAAGAAACTTTGTGTTCCCAACAAGCTAGGTGAAGGACGGCTTTCACACACACTTATCTCTCAGAACTGAGCATGTGGAGAGACGTTCGTTCATCTAGCACAAAGGGAACGGGTTGCAGGAGAAACTTTTACTCTGGTTTCTCAGTCTGTTTCCTAGTGCCGGTTTGAAGTTCCTGCAGTTTTCACTGTAAAACCGAGTTGCAGCTAGTACCTCCCCATATATATATATGGAGTGGAGTTTGCAACTGAAAAGAAACTTTGTGTTCCCAACAAGCTAGGTGAAGGACGGCTTTCACACCCACTTATCTCTCAGAACCGAGCATGTGGAGAGACGTTCGTTCATCTAGCACAAAGGGAACGGTTTGCAGGAGAAACTTTTACTCTGGTTTCTCAGTCTGTTTCCTAGTGCCGGTATGAAGTTCCTGCAGTTTTCACTGTAAAACCGAGTTGGAGCTAGTACCTCCCCATATGTATGTATGCAGTGGAGTTTGCAACTGAAAAGAAACTTTGTGTTCAAAACAAGCTAGGTGAAGGACGGCTTTCACACACACTTATCTCTCAGAACCGAGCATGTGGAGAGACGTTCGTTCATCTAGCACAAAGGGAACGGGTTGCAGGAGAAACTTTTACTCTGGTTTCTCAGTCTGTTTCCTAGTGCCGGTTTGAAGTTCCTGCAGTTTTCACTGTAAAACATGTTTGGAGCTAGTACCTCCCCATATAAATGTATGGAGTGGAGTTTGCAACTGAAAAGAAACTTTGTGTTCCCAACAAGCTAGGTGAAGGACGGCTTTCACACACACTTATCTCTCAGAACTGAGCATGTGGAGAGACGTTCGTTCATCTAGCACAAAGGGAACGGGTTGCAGGAGAAACTTTTACTCTGGTTTCTCAGTCTGTTTCCTAGTGCCGGTTTGAAGTTCCTGCAGTTTTCACTGTAAAACCGAGTTGCAGCTAGTACCTCCCCATATATATATATGGAGTGGAGTTTGCAACTGAAAAGAAACTTTGTGTTCCCAACAAGCTAGGTGAAGGACGGCTTTCACACCCACTTATCTCTCAGATCCGAGCATGTGGAGAGACGTTCGTTCATCTAGCACAAACGGAACGGTTTGCAGGAGAAACTTTTACTCTGGTTTCTCAGTCTGTTTCCTAGTGCCGGTTTGAAGTTAATGCAGTTTTCACTGTAAAACCGAGTTGCAGCTAGTACCTCCCGATATATATGTATGGAGTGGAGTTTGCAACTGAAAAGAAACTTTGTGTTCCCAACAAGCTAGGTGAAGGACGGCTTTCACACCCACTTACCTCTCAGAACCGAGCATGTGGAGAGACGTTCGTTCATGTAGCACAAAGGGAATGGGTTGCAGGAGAAACTTTTACTCTGGTTTCTCAGTCTGTTTCCTAGTGCCGGTTTGAAGTTCCTGCAGTTTTCACTGTAAAACCGAGTTGCAGCTTGTACCTCCCCATATATATGTATGGAGTGGAGTTTGCAACTGGAAAGAAACTTTGTGTTCCCAACAAGCTAGGTGAAGGACGGCTTTCCTACACACTTATCTCTCAGAACCGAGCATGTGGAGAGACGTTCGTTCATCTAGCACAATGGGAACGGGTTGCAGGAGAAACTTTTACTCTGGTTTCTCAGTCTGTTTCCTAGTGCCGGTTTGAAGTTAATGCAGTTTTCACTGTAAAACCGAGTTGCAGCTAGTAACTCCCCATATAAATGTATGGAGTGGAGTTTGCAACTGAAAAGAATCTTTGTGTTCCCAACAAGCTAGGTGAAGGACGGCTTTCACACACACTTATCTCTCAGAACAGAGCACGTGGAGAGACGTTCGTTCATCTAGCACAAAGGGAACGGGTTGCAGGAGAAACTTTTACTCTGGTTTCTCAGTCTGTTTCCTAGTGCCGGTTTGAAGTTCCTGCAGTTTTCACTGTAAAACCGAGTTGCAGCTAGTACCTCCACATATATATGTATGGAATGGAGTTTGCAACTGAAAAGAAACTTTGTGTTCCCAACAAGCTAGGTGAAGGACGGCTTTCACACACACTTATCTCTCAGAACTGAGCATGTGGAGAGACGTTCGTTCATCTAGCACAAAGGGAACGGGTTGCAGGAGAAACTTTTACTCTGGTTTCTCAGTCTGTTTCCTAGTGCCGGTTTGAAGTTCCTGCAGTTTTCACTGTAAAACCGAGTTGCAGCTAGTACCTTCCCATATATATATATGGAGTGGAGTTTGCAACTGAAAAGAAACTTTGTGTTCCCAACAAGCTAGGTGAAGGACGGCTTTCACACCCACTTATCTCTCAGAACCGAGCATGTGGAGAGACGTTCGTTCATCTAGCACAAAGGGAACGGTTTGCAGGAGAAACTTTTACTCTGGTTTCTCAGTCTTTTTCCTAGTGCCGGTATGAAGTTCCTGCAGATTTCACTGTAAAACCGAGTTGGAGCTAGTACCTCCCCATATATATGTATGCAGTGGAGTTTGCAACTGAAAAGAAACTTTGTGTTCAAAACAAGCTAGGTGAAGGACGGCTTTCACACACACTTATCTCTCAGAACCGAGCATGTGGAGAGACGTTCGTTCATCTAGCACAAAGGGAACGGGTTGCAGGAGAAACTTTTACTCTGGTTTCTCAGTCTGTTTCCTAGTGCCGGTTTGAAGTTCCTGCAGTTTTCACTGTAAAACATGTTTGGAGCTAGTACCTCCCCATATAAATGTATGGAGTGGAGTTTGCAACTGAAAAGAATCTTTGTGTTCCCAACAAGCTAGGTGAAGGACGGCTTTCACACCCACTTATCTCTCAGAACCGAGCATGTGGAGAGACGTTCGTTCATCTAGCACAAAGGGAACGGGTTGCAGAAGAAACTTTTACTCTGGTTTCTCAGTCTGTTTCCTAGTGCCGGTTTGAAGTTCCTGCAGTTTTCCCTGTAAAACCGAGTTGGAGCTAGTACCTCCCCATATATATGTATGGAGTGGAGTTTGCTACTGAAAAGAAACTTTGTGTTCAAAACAAGCTAGGTGAAGGACGGCTTTCACACACACTTATCTCTCAGAACCGAGCATGTGGAGAGACGTTCGTTCATCTAGCACAAAGGGAACGGGTTGCAGGAGAAACTTTTACTCTGGTTTCTCAGTCTGTTTCCTAGTGCCGGTTTGAAGTTCCTGCAGTTTTCTCTGTAAAACATGTTTGGAGCTAGTACCTCCCCATATAAATGTATGGAGGGGAGTTTGCAACTGAAAAGAATCTTTGTGTTCCCAACAAGCTAGGTGAAGGACGGCTTTCACACACACTTATCTCTCAGAAATGAGCATGTGGAGAGACGTTCGTTCATCTAGCACAAAGGGAACGGGTTGCAGGTGAAACTTTTACTCTGGTTTCTCAGTCTGTTTCCTAGTGCCGGTTTGAATTTCCTGCAGTTTTCACTGTAAAACCGAGTTGCAGCTAGTACCTCCCCATATATAAGTATGGAGTGGAGTTTGCAACTGAAAAGAAATTTTGTGTTCCCAACAAGCTAGGTGAAGGTCGGCTTTCACACCCACTTATCTCTCAGAACCGAGCATGTGGAGAGACGTTCGTTCATCTAGCACAAAGGGAACGGGTTGCAGGTGAAACTTTTACTCTGGTTTCTCAGTCTGTTTCCTAGTGCCGGTTTGAAGTTCCTGCAGTTTTCACTGTAAAACCGAGTTGGAGCTAGTACCTCCCCATATATATGTATGGAGTGGAGTTTGCAACTGAAAAGAAACTTTGTGTTCCCAACAAGCTAGGTGAAGGACGGCTTTCACACACACTTATCTCTCAGAACCGAGCATGTGGAGAGACGTTAGTTCATCTAGCATAAAGGGAACGGGTTGCAGGAGAAACTTTTACTCTGGTTTCTCAGTCTGTTTCCTAGTGCTTGTTTGAAGTTAATGCAGTTTTCACTGTAAAACCGAGTTGCAGCTTGTACCTACCCATATAAATGTATGGAGTGGAGTTTGCAACTGAAAAGAATCTTTGTGTTCCCAACAAGCTAGGTGAAGAACGGCTTTCACACACACATATCTCTCAGAACAGAGCATGTGGAGAGACGTTCGTTCATCTAGCACAAAGGGAACGGGTTGCAGGAGAAAATTTTACTCTGGATTCTCAGTCTGTTTCCTAGTGCCGGTTTGAAGTTCCTGCAGTTTTCACTGTAAAACCGAGTTGCAGCTAGTACCACCACATATATATGTATGGAGTGGAGTTTGCAACTGAAAAGAAACTTTGTGTTCCCAACAAGCTAGTTGAAGGACGGCTTTCACACACACTTATCTCTCAGAACTGAGCATGTGGAGAGACGTTCGTTTATATAGCACAAAAGGAACGGGTTGCAGCAGAATATTTCACTTTGGTTTCTCAGTCTGTTTCCTAGTGCCGGTTTGAAGTTCCTGCAGTTTTCACTGTAAAACCGAGTTGGAGCTTGTACCTCCCCATATATATGTATGGAGTGGAGTTTGCAACTGAAAAGAAACTTTGTGTTCCCAACAAGGTAGGTGAAGGTCGGCTTTCACACCCACTTATCTCTCAGAACCGAGCATGTGGAGGGACGTTCGTTCATCTAGCACAAAGGGAACGGGTTGCAGGAGAAACTTTTACTCTGGTTTCTCAGGCTGTTTCCTAGTGCCGGTTTGAAGTTCCTGCAGTTTTCACTGTAAAACCGAGTTGGAGCTAGTACCTCCCCATATATATGTATGGAGTGGAGTTTGCAACTGAAAAGAAACTTTGTGTTCCCAACAAGCTAGGTGAAGGACGGCTTTCACACCCACTTATCTCTCAGATCCGAGCATGTGGAGAGACGTTCGTTCATCTAGCACAAACGGAACGGTTTGCAGGAGAAACTTTTACTCTGGTTTCTCAGTCTGTTTCCTAGTGCCGGTTTGAAGTTAATGCAGTTTTCACTGTAAAACCGAGTTGCAGCTAGTACCTCCCCATATAAATGTATGGAGTGGAGTTTGAAACTGAAAAGATTCTTTGTGTTCCCAACAAGCTAGGTGAAGGACGGTTTTCACACACACTTTTCTCTCAGAAAAGAGCATGTGGAGAGACGTTCGTTCATCTAGCACAAAGGGAACGGGTTGCAGGAGAAACTTTTACTCTGGATTCTCAGTCTGTTTCCTAGTGCCGGTTTGAAGTTCCTGCATTTTTCACTGTAAAACCGAGTTGGAGCTAGTACCAACCCATATATATGTATGGAGTGGAGTTTGCAACTGAAAAGAAACTATGTGTTCCCAACAAGCTAGGTGAAGGACCGCTTTCACACACACTTATCTCTCAGAACTGAGCATGTGGAGAGACGTTCGTTCATGTAGCACAAAGGGAACGGGTTGCAGGAGAAACTTTTACTCTGGTTTCTCAGTCTGTTTCCTAGTGCCGGTTTGAATTTCCTGCAGTTTTCACTGTAAAACCGAGTTGCAGCTAGTACCTCCCCATATATATGTATGGAGTGGAGTTTGCAACTGAAAAGAAACTTTGTGTTCCCAACAAGCTAGTTGAAGGACGGCTTTAACACACACTTATCTCTCAGAACCGAGCATGTGGAGAGACGTTCGTTCATCTAGCACAAAGGGAACGGGTTGCAGGAGAAACTTTTACTCTGGTTTCTCAGTCTGTTTCCTATTGCCGGTTTGAAGTTCCTGCAGTTTTCACTGTAAAACCGAGTTGCAGCTAGTACCTCCCCATATATGTATGGAGTGGAGTTTGCAACTGAAAAGAAACTTTCTGTTCCCAACAAGCTAGTTGAAAGACGGCTTTCACACACACTTATCTCTCAGAACCGAGCATGTTGAGAGACGTTCGTTCATCTAGCACAAACGAACGGGTTGCAGGAGAAACTTTTACTCTGATTTCTCAGTCTGTTTCCTAGTGCCGGTTTGAAGTTCCTGCAGTTTTCACTGTAAAACATATTTGGAGCTAGTATCTCCCCATATATATGTATGGAGTGGAGTTTGCAACTGAAAAGAAACTTTGTGTTCCCAACAAGCTAGGTGAAGGACGGCTTTCACACACACTTAACTCTCAGAACCGAGCATGTGTAGAGACGTTCGTTCATCTAGCACAAATGGAACGGGTTGCAGGAGAAACTTTTAATCTGGTATCTCAGTCTGTTTCCTAGTGCCGGTTTGAAGTTCCTGCAGTTTTCACTGTAAAACCGAGTTGGAGCTACTACCTCCGCATATATATGTATGGAGTGGAGTTTGCAACTGAAAATAATCTTTGTGTTCCCAACAAGCTAGGTGAAGGACGGCTTTCACACACACTTATCTCTCAGAACCGAGCATGTGGAGGGACGTTCGTTCATCTAGCACAAAGGGAACGGGTTGCAGGAAAAACTTTTACTCTGGTTTCTCAGTCTGTTTCCTAGTGCTGGTTTGAAGTTCCTGCAGTTTTCACTGTAAAACATATTTGGAGCTAGTACCTCCCCATATATATGTATGGAGTGGAGTTTGCAACTGAAAAGAAACTTTGTGTTCCCAACAAGCTAGGTGAAGGACGGCTTTCACACACACTTATCTCTCAGAACCGAGCATGTGGAGAGACGTTCGTTCATCTAGCACAAAAGGAACGGGTTGCAGGAGAAACTTTTACTCTGGTTTCTCAGTCTGTTTCCTAGTGCTTGTTTGAAGTTAATGCAGTTTTCACTGTAAAACCGAGTTGCAGCTTGTACCTACCCATATAAATGTATGGAGTGGAGTTTGCAACTGAAAAGAATCTTTGTGTTCCCAACAAGCTAGGTGAAGGACGGCTTTCACACACACATATCTCTCAGAACAGAGCATGTGGAGAGACGTTCGTTCATCTAGCACAAAGGGAACGGGTTGCAGGAGAAAATTTTACTCTGGATTCTCAGTCTGTTTCCTAGTGCCGGTTTGAAGTTCCTGCAGTTTTCACTGTAAAACCGAGTTGCAGCCAGTACCACCACATATATATGTATGGAGTGGAGTTTGCAACTGAAAAGAAACTTTGTGTTCCCAACAAGCTAGGTGAAGGACGGCTTTCACACACACTTATCTCTCAGAACTGAGCATGTGGAGAGACGTTCGTTTATCTAGCACAAAGGGAACGGGTTGCAGCAGAATATTTCACTTTGGTTTCTCAGTCTGTTTCCTAGTGCCGGTTTGAAGTTCCTGCAGTTTTCACTGTAAAACCGAGTTGGAGCTTGTACCTCCCCATATATATGTATGGAGTGGAGTTTGCAACTGAAAAGAAACTTTGTGTTCCCAACAAGGTAGGTGAAGGTCGGCTTTCACACACACTTATCTCTCAGAACCGAGCATGTGGAGGGACGTTCGTTCATCTAGCACAAAGGGAACGGGTTGCAGGAGAAACTTTTACTCTGGTTTCTCAGGCTGTTTCCTAGTGCCGGTTTGAAGTTCCTGCAGTTTTCACTATAAAACCGAGTTGGAGCTAGTACCTCCCCATATATATGTATGGAGTGGAGTTTGCAACTGAAAAGAAACTTTGTGTTCCCAACAAGCTAGGTGAAGGACGGCTTTCACACCCACTTATCTCTCAGAACCGAGCATGTGGAGAGACGTTCGTTCATCTAGCACAAACGGAACGGTTTGCAGGAGAAACTTTTACTCTGGTTTCTCAGTCTGTTTCCTAGTGCCGGTTTGAAGTTAATGCAGTTTTCACTGTAAAACCGAGTTGCAGCTAGCACCTCCCCATATAAATGTATGGAGTGGAGTTTGCAACTGAAAAGAATCTTTGTGTTCCCAACAAGCTAGGTGAAGGACGGTTTTCACACACACTTTTCTCTCAGAAAAGAGCATGTGGAGAGACGTTCGTTCATCTAGCACAAAGGGAACGGGTTGCAGGGGAAACTTTTACTCTGGATTCTCAGTCTGTTTCCTAGTGCCGGTTTGAAGTTCCTGCATTTTTCACTGTAAAACCGAGTTGGAGCTAGTACCATCCCATATATATGTATGGAGTGGAGTTTGCAACTGAAAAGAAACTTTCTGTTCCCAACAAGCTAGTTGAAAGACGGCTTTCACACACACTTATCTCTCAGAACCGAGCATGTTGAGAGACGTTCGTTCATCTAGCACAAAGGGAACGGGTTGCAGGAGAAACTTTTACTCTGGTTTCTCAGTCTGTTTCCTAGTGCCGGTTTGAAGTTCCTGCAGTTTTCACTGTAAAACCGAGTTGCAGCTAGTACTTCTTCATATAAATGTATGGAGTGGAGTTTGCAACTGAAAAGAAACTTTGTGTTCCCAACAAGCTAGGTGAAGGACGGCTTTCACACACACTTAACTCTCAGAACTGAGCATGTGGAGAGACGTTCGTTCATCTAGCACAAAGGGAACGGGTTGCAGGAGAAACTTTTACTCTGGTTTCTCAGTCTGTTTCCTAGTGCCGGTTTGAAGTTCCTGCAGTTTTCACTGTAAAACCGAGTTGCAGCTAGTAACTCCCCATATATATGTATGGAGTGGGGTTTGCAACTGAAAAGAAACATTGTGTTCCCAACAAGTTGGTGAAGGACGGCTTTCACACACACTTATCTCTCAGAACTGAGCATGTGGAGAGACGTTCGTTCATCTAGCACAAAGGGAACGGGTTGCAGGAGAAACTTTTACTCTGGTTTCTCAGTCTGTTTCCTAGTGCCGGTTTGAAGTTCCTGCAGTTTTCACTGTAAAACATATTTGGAGCTAGTACCTCCCCATATATATGTATGGAGTGGAGTTTGCAACTGAAAAGTAACTTTGTGTTCCCAACAAGCTATGTGAAGGACGGCTTTCACACACACTTATCTCTCAGAACTGAGCATGTGGAGAGACGTTCGTTCATCTAGCACAAAGGGAACGGGTTGCAGGAGAAACTTTTACTCTGGTTTCTCAGTCTGTTTCCTAGTGCCGGTATGAAGTTCCTGCAGTTTTCACTGTAAAACCGAGTTGCAGCTAGTACCTCCCCATATAATTGTATGGAGTGGAGTTTGCAACTTAAAAGAATCTTTGTGTTCCCAACAAGCTAGGTGAAGGACGGCTTTCACACACACTTATCTCTCAGAACTGAGCATGTGGAGAGACGTTCGTTCATCTAGCACAAAGGGAACGGGTTGCAGGAGAAACTTTTACTCTGGTTTCTCAGTCTGTTTCCTAGTGCCGGTTTGAAGTTCCTGCAGTTTTCACTGTAAAACCGAGTTGCAGCTAGTACCTCCCCATATATATGTATGGAGTGGAGTTTGCAACTGAAAAGAAAATTTGTGTTCCCAACAAGCTAGGTGAAGGACGGCTTTCACACACACTTATCTCTCAGAACTGAGCATGTGGAGAGACGTTCGTTCATCTAGCACAAAGGGAACGGGTTGCAGGAGAAACGTTTACTCTGGATTCTCAGTCTGTTTCCTAGTGCCGGTTTGAAGTTCCTGCAGTTTTCACTGTTAAACCGAGTTGGAGCTAGTACCTCCCCATATATATGTATGGAGTGGAGTTTGCAACTGAAAAGAAACTTTGTGTTCCCAACAAGCTAGGTGAAGGACGGCTTTCACACACACTTATCTCTCAGAACTGAGCATGTGGAGAGACGTTTGTTCATCTAGCACAAAGGGAACGGTTTGCAGGGGAAACTTTTACTCTGGTTTCTCAGTCTGTTTCCTAGTGCCGATTAGAAGTTCCTGCAGTTTTCACTGTAAAACATATTTGGAGCTAGTACCTCCCCATATATATGTATGGAGTGGAGTTTGTAACTGAAAAGATAATCTGTGTTCCCAACAAGCTAGGTGAAGGACGGCTTTCACACACTCTTATCTCTCAGAACTGAGCATGTGGAGAGACGTTCGTTCATCTAGCACAAAGGGAACGGGTTGCAGGGGAAACTTTTACTCTGGTTTCTCAGTTTGTTTCCTAGTGCCGGTTTGAAGTTCCTGCAGTTTTCACTATAAAACCGAGTTGGAGCTAGTACCTCCCCATATATATGTATGGAGTGGAGTTTGCAACTGAAAAGAAACTTTGTGTTCCCAACAAGTTAGGTGAAGGAAGGCTTTCACACACACTTATCTCTCAGAACCGAGCATGTGGAGAGACGTTCGTTCATCTAGCACAAAGGGAACGGGTTGCAGGAGAAACTTTTACTCTGGTTTCTCAGTCTGTTTCCTAGTGCCGGTTTGAAGTTACTGCAGTTTTCACTGTAAAACCGAGTTGCAGCTAGTACCTCCCCATATATATGTATGGAGTGAAGTTTGAAACTGAAAAGAAACTTTGTGTTCCCAACAAGCTAGGTGAAGGACGGCTTTCACACCCACTTATCTCTCAGAACCGAGCATGTGGAGAGACGTTCGTTCATCTAGCACAAAGGGAACGGGTTGCAGGAGGAACTTTTACTCTGGTTTCTCAGTCTGTTTCCTAGTGCCGGTTTGAAGTTCCTGCAGTTTTCACTGTAAAACCGAGTTGCAGCTAGTACCTCCCCATATATATGTATGGAGTGGAGTTTGCAACTGAAAAGTAACTTTGTGTTCCCAACAAGCTAGGTGAAGGACGGCTTTCACACACACTTATGTCTCAGAACTGAGCATGTGGAGAGAAGTTCGTTCATCTAGCACAAAGGGAACGGGTTGCAGGAGAAACTTTTACTCTGGTTTCTCAGTCTGTTTCCTAGTGCCGGTTTGAAGTTCCTGCAGTTTTCACTGTAAAACCGAGTTGCAGGTAGTACCTCCCCATATAAATATATGGAGTGGAGTTTGCAACTGAAAAGAATTTTTGTGTTCCCAACAAGCTAGTTGAAGGACGGCTTTCACACACACTTATCTCTCAGAACTGAGCATGTGGAGAGACGTTCGTTCATCTAGAACAAAGGGAACGGGTTGCAGGAGAAACTTTTACTCTGGTTTCTCAGTCTGTTTCCTAGTGCCGGTTTGAAGTTCCTGCAGTTTTCACTGTAAAACCGAGTTGCAGCTAGTACATCTCCATATATATGTATGGAGTGGAGTTTGCAACTGAAAAGAAACTTTGTGTTCCCAACAAGCTAGGTGAAGGACGGCTTTCACACCCACTTATCTCTCAGAACTGAGCATGTGGAGAGACGTTCGTTCATCTAGCACAAAGGGAACGGTTTGCAGGAGAAACGTTTACTCTGGTTTCTCAGTCTGTTTCCTAGTGCCGGTTTGAAGTTCCTGCAGTTTTCACTGTAAAACCGAGTTGGAGCTAGTACCTCCCCATATATATGTATGGATTGGAGTTTGCAACTGAAAAGAAACTTTGTGTTCCCAACAAGCTAGGTGAAGGACGGCTTTCACACACACTTATCTCTCAGAACTGAGCATGTGGAGAGACGTTCGTTCATCTAGCACAAAGGGAACGGGTTGCAGGAGAAACTTTTACTCTGGTTTCTCAGTCTGTTTCCTAGTGCCGATTTGAAGTTCCTGCAGTTTTCACTGTAAAACATATTTGGAGCTAGTACCTCCCCATATATATGTATGGAGTGGAGTTTGCAACTGAAAAGAAACTTTGTGTTCCCAACAAGCTAGGTGAAGGACGGCTTTCACACCCACTTATCTCTCAGAACCGAGCATGTGGAGAGACGTTCGTTCATGTAGCACAAAGGGAACGGGTTGCAGGAGAAACTTTTACTCTGGTTTCTCAGTCTGTTTCCTAGTGCCGGTTTGAAGTTCCTGCAGTTTTCACTGTAAAACCGAGTTGCAGCTAGTACCTCCCCATATATATGTATGGATTGGAGTTTGCAACTGGAAAGAAACTTTGTGTTCCCAACAAGCTAGGTGAAGGACGGCTTTCACACACACTTATCTCTCAGAACCGAGCATGTGGAGAGACGTTCGTTCATCTAGCACAAAGGGAACGGGTTGCAGGAGAAACTTTTACTCTGGTTTCTCAGTCTGTTTCCTAGTGCCGGTTTGAAGTTAATGCAGTTTTCACTGTAAAACCGAGTTGCAGCTAGTACCTCCCCATATAAATGTATGGAGTGGAGTTTGCAACGGAAAAGAATCTTTGTGTTCCCAACAAGCTAGGTGAAGGACGGCTTTCACACACACTTATCTCTCAGAACAGAGCACGTGGAGAGACGTTCGTTCATCTAGCACAAAGGGAACGGGTTGCAGGAGAAACTTTTACTCTGGATTCTCAGTCTGTTTCCTAGTGCCGGTTTGAAGTTCCTGCAGTTTTCACTGTAAAACCGAGTTGCAGCTAGTACCTCCACATATATATGTATGGAGTGAAGTTTGAAACTGAAAAGAAACTTTGTGTTCCCAACAAGCTAGGTGAAGGACGGCTTTCACACCCACTTATCTCTCAGAACCGAGCATGTGGAGAGACGTTCGTTCATCTAGCACAAAGGGAACGGGTTGCAGGAGGAACTTTTACTCTGGTTTCTCAGTCTGTTTCCTAGTGCCGGTTTGAAGTTCCTGCAGTTTTCACTGTAAAACCGAGTTGCAGCTAGTACCTCCCCATATATATGTATGGAGTGGAGTTTGCAACTGAAAAGTAACTTTGTGTTCCCAACAAGCTAGGTGAAGGACGGCTTTCACACACACTTATGTCTCAGAACTGAGCATGTGGAGAGAAGTTCGTTCATCTAGCACAAAGGGAACGGGTTGCAGGAGAAACTTTTACTCTGGTTTCTCAGTCTGTTTCCTAGTGCCGGTTTGAAGTTCCTGCAGTTTTCACTGTAAAACCGAGTTGCAGGTAGTACCTCCCCATATAAATATATGGAGTGGAGTTTGCAACTGAAAAGAATTTTTGTGTTCCCAACAAGCTAGTTGAAGGACGGCTTTCACACACACTTATCTCTCAGAACTGAGCATGTGGAGAGACGTTCGTTCATCTAGAACAAAGGGAACGGGTTGCAGGAGAAACTTTTACTCTGGTTTCTCAGTCTGTTTCCTAGTGCCGGTTTGAAGTTCCTGCAGTTTTCACTGTAAAACCGAGTTGCAGCTAGTACATCTCCATATATATGTATGGAGTGGAGTTTGCAACTGAAAAGAAACTTTGTGTTCCCAACAAGCTAGGTGAAGGACGGCTTTCACACCCACTTATCTCTCAGAACTGAGCATGTGGAGAGACGTTCGTTCATCTAGCACAAAGGGAACGGTTTGCAGGAGAAACGTTTACTCTGGTTTCTCAGTCTGTTTCCTAGTGCCGGTTTGAAGTTCCTGCAGTTTTCACTGTAAAACCGAGTTGGAGCTAGTACCTCCCCATATATATGTATGGATTGGAGTTTGCAACTGAAAAGAAACTTTGTGTTCCCAACAAGCTAGGTGAAGGACGGCTTTCACACACACTTATCTCTCAGAACTGAGCATGTGGAGAGACGTTCGTTCATCTAGCACAAAGGGAACGGGTTGCAGGAGAAACTTTTACTCTGGTTTCTCAGTCTGTTTCCTAGTGCCGATTTGAAGTTCCTGCAGTTTTCACTGTAAAACATATTTGGAGCTAGTACCTCCCCATATATATGTATGGAGTGGAGTTTGCAACTGAAAAGAAACTTTGTGTTCCCAACAAGCTAGGTGAAGGACGGCTTTCACACCCACTTATCTCTCAGAACCGAGCATGTGGAGAGACGTTCGTTCATGTAGCACAAAGGGAACGGGTTGCAGGAGAAACTTTTACTCTGGTTTCTCAGTCTGTTTCCTAGTGCCGGTTTGAAGTTCCTGCAGTTTTCACTGTAAAACCGAGTTGCAGCTAGTACCTCCCCATATATATGTATGGATTGGAGTTTGCAACTGGAAAGAAACTTTGTGTTCCCAACAAGCTAGGTGAAGGACGGCTTTCACACACACTTATCTCTCAGAACCGAGCATGTGGAGAGACGTTCGTTCATCTAGCACAAAGGGAACGGGTTGCAGGAGAAACTTTTACTCTGGTTTCTCAGTCTGTTTCCTAGTGCCGGTTTGAAGTTAATGCAGTTTTCACTGTAAAACCGAGTTGCAGCTAGTACCTCCCCATATAAATGTATGGAGTGGAGTTTGCAACGGAAAAGAATCTTTGTGTTCCCAACAAGCTAGGTGAAGGACGGCTTTCACACACACTTATCTCTCAGAACAGAGCACGTGGAGAGACGTTCGTTCATCTAGCACAAAGGGAACGGGTTGCAGGAGAAACTTTTACTCTGGATTCTCAGTCTGTTTCCTAGTGCCGGTTTGAAGTTCCTGCAGTTTTCACTGTAAAACCGAGTTGCAGCTAGTACCTCCACATATATATGTATGGAGTGGAGTTTGCAACTGAAAAGAAACTTTGTGTTCCCAACAAGCTAGGTGAAGGACGGCTTTCACACACACTTATCTCTCAGAACTGAGCATGTGGAGAGACGTTCGTTCATCTAGCACAAAGGGAACGGGTTGCAGGAGAAACTTTTACTCTGGTTTCTCACTCTGTTTCCTAGTGCCGGTTTGAAGTTCCTGCAGTTTTCACTGTAAAACCGAGTTGCAGCTAGTACCTCCCCATATATATATATGGAGTGGAGTTTGCAACTGAAAAGAAACTTTGTGTTCCCAACAAGCTAGGTGAAGGACGGCTTTCACACCCACTTATCTCTCAGAACCGAGCATGTGGAGAGACGTTCGTTCATCTAGCACAAAGGGAACGGGTTGCAGGAGAAACTTTTACTCTGGTTTCTCAGTCTGTTTCCTAGTGCCGGTTTGAAGTTCCTGCAGTTTTCACTGTAAAACAGAGTTGGAGCTAGTACCTCCCCATATATATGTATGGAGTGGAGTTTGCAACTGAAAAGAAACTTTGTGTTCAAAACAAGCTAGGTGAAGGACGGCTTTCACACACACTTATCTCTCAGAACCGAGCATGTGGAGAGACGTTCGTTCATCTAGCACAAAGGGAACGGGTTGCAGGAGAAACTTTTACTCTGGTTTCTCAGTCTGTTTCCTAGTGCCGGTTTGAAGTTCCTGCAGTTTTCACTGTAAAACATGTTTGGAGCTAGTACCTCCCCATATAAATGTATGGAGTGGAGTTTGCAACTGAAAAGAAACTTTGTGTTCCCAACAAGCTGGGTGAAGGACGGCTTTCACACACTCTTATCTCTCAGAACTGAGCATGTGGAGAGACGTTCGTTCATCTAGCACAAAGGGAACGTGTTGCAGGAGAAACTTTTACTCTGGTTTCTCAGTCTGTTTCCTAGTGCCGGTTTGAATTTCCTGCAGTTTTCACTGTAAAACCGAGTTGCAGCTAGTACCTCCCCATATATATGTATGGAGTGGAGTTTGCAACTGAAAAGAAACTTTGTGTTCCCAACAAGCTAGGTGAAGGACGACTTTCACACCCACTTATCTCTCAGAACCGAGCATGTGGAGAGACGTTCGTTCATCTAGCACAAAGGGAACGGGTTGCAGGAGAAACTTTTACTCTGGTTTCTCAGTCTGTTTCCTAGTGCCGGTTTGAAGTTCCTGCAGTTTTCACTGTAAAACCGAGTTGCAGCTAGTACCTCCCCATATATATGTATGGAGTGGAGTTTGCAACTGAAAAGTAACTTTGTGTTCCCAACAAGCTAGGTGAAGGACGGCTTTCACACACACTTATGTCTCAGAACTGAGCATGTGGAGAGAAGTTCGTTCATCTAGCACAAAGGGAACGGGTTGCAGGAGAAAATTTTACTCTGGATTCTCAGTCTGTTTCCTAGTGCCGGTTTGAAGTTCCTGCAGTTTTCACTGTAAAACCGTGTTGCAGGTAGTACCTCCCCATATAAATGTATGGAGTGGAGTTTGCAACTGAAAAGAATTTTTGTGTTCCCAACAAGCTAGTTGAAGGACGGCTTTCACACACATTTATCTCTCAGAACTGAGCATGTGGAGAGACGTTCGTTCATCTAGAACAAAGGGAACGGGTTGCAGGAGAACCTTTTACTCTGGTTTCTCAGTCTGTTTCCTAGTGCCGGTTTGAAGTTCATGCAGTTTTCACTGTAAAACCGAGTTGCAGCTAGTACATCCCCATATATATGTATGGAGTGGAGTTTGCAACTGAAAAGAAACTTTGTGTTCCCAACAAGCTAGGTGAAGGACGGCTTTCACACCCACTTATCTCTCAGAACTGAGCATGTGGAGAGACGTTCGTTCATCTAGCACAAAGGGAACGGGTTGCAGGAGAAACGTTTACTCTGGTTTCTCAGTCTGTTTCCTAGTGCCGGTTTGAAGTTCCTGCAGTTTTCACTGTAAAACCGAGTTGGAGCTAGTACCTCCCCATATATATGTATGGATTGGAGTTTGCAACTGAAAAGAAACTTTGTGTTCCCAACAAGCTAGGTGAAGGACGGCTTTCACACACACTTATCTCTCAGAACTGAGCATGTGGAGAGACGTTCGTTCATCTAGCACAAACGGAACGGGTTGCAGGAGAAACTTTTACTCTGGTTTCTCAGTCTGTTTCCTAGTGCCGATTTGAAGTTCCTGCAGTTTTCACTGTAAAAGATATTTGGAGCTAGTACCTCCCCATATATATGTATGGAGTGGAGTTTGTAACTGAAAAGATAATTTGTGTTCCCAACAAGCTAGGTGAAAGACGGCTTTCACACACTCTTATCTCTCAGAACTGAGCATGTGGAGAGACGTTCGTTCATCTAGCACAAAGGGAAAGTGTTGCAGGAGAAACTTTTACTCTGGCTTCTCAGTCTGTTTCCTAGTGCCGGTTTGAAGTTCCTGCAGTTTTCACTATAAAACCGAGTTGGAGCTAGTACCTCCCCATAAATATGTATGGAGTGGAGTTTGCAACTGAAAATAAACTTTGTGTTCCCAACAAGCTAGGTGAAGGAAGGCTTTCACACACACTTATCTCTCAGAACAGAGCATGTGGAGAGACGTTCGTTCATCTAGCACAAAGGGAACGGGTTGCAGGAGAAACTTTTACTCTGGTTTCTCATTCTGTTTCCTAGTGCCGGTTTGAAGTTCCTGCAGTTTTCACTGTAAAACCGAGTTGCAGCTAGTACCTCCACATATATATGTATGGATTGGAGTTGGCAACTGAAAAGAAACTTTGTGTTCCCAACAAGCTAGGTGAAGGACGGCTTTCACACACACTTATCTCTCAGAACTGAGCATGTGGAGAGACGTTCGTTCATCTAGCACAAAGGGAACTGGTTGCAGGGGAAACTTTTACTCTGGTTTCTCAGTCTGTTTCCTAGTGCCGGTTTGAAGTTCCTGCAGTTTTCACTGTAAAACCGAGTTGCAGGTAGTACCTCCCCATATAAATGTATGGAGTGGAGTTTGCAACTGAAAAGAATTTTTGTGTTCCCAACAAGCTAGTTGAAGGACGGCTTTCACACACACGTATCTCTCAGAACTGAGCATGTGGAGAGACGTTCGTTCATCTAGAACAAAGGGAACGGGTTGCAGGAGAACCTTTTACTCTGGTTTCTCAGTCTGTTTCCTAGTGCCGGTTTGAAGTTCCTGCAGTTTTCACTGTAAAACCGAGTTGCAGCTAGTACATCCCCATATATATGTATGGAGTGGAGTTTGCAACTGAAAAGAAACTTTGTGTTCCCAACAAGCTAGGTGAAGGACGGCTTTCACACCCACTTATCTCTCAGAACTGAGCATGTGGAGAGACGTTCGTTCATCTAGCACAAAGGGAACGGGTTGCAGGAGAAACGTTTACTCTGGTTTCTCAGTCTGTTTCCTAGTGCCGGTTTGAAGTTCCTGCAGTTTTCACTGTAAAACCGAGTTGGAGCTAGTACCTCCCCATATATATGTATGGATTGGAGTTTGCAACTGAAAAGAAACTTTGTGTTCCCAACAAGCTAGGTGAAGGACGGCTTTCACACACACTTATCTCTCAGAACTGAGCATGTGGAGAGACGTTCGTTCATCTAGCACAAAGGGAACGGGTTGCAGGAGAAACTTTTACTCTGGTTTCTCAGTCTGTTTCCTAGTGCCGATTTGAAGATCCTGCAGTTTTCACTGTAAAACATATTTGGAGCTAGTACCTCCCCATATATATGTATGGAGTGGAGTTTGTAACTGAAAAGATAATTTGTATTCCCAACAAGCTAGGTGAAAGACGGCTTTCACACACTCTTATCTCTCAGAACTGAGCATGTGGAGAGACGTTCGTTCATCTAGCACAAAGGGAACGTGTTGCAGGAGAAACTTTTTCTCTGGTTTCTCAGTCTGTTTCCTAGTGCCGGTTTGAAGTTCCTGCAGTTTTCACTATAAAACCGAGTTGGAGCTAGTACCTCCCCATAAATATGTATGGAGTGGAGTTTGCAACTGAAAATAAACTTTGTGTTCCCAACAAGCTAGGTGAAGGAAGGCTTTCACACACACTTATCTCTCAGAACAGAGCATGTGGAGAGACGTTCGTTCATCTAGCACAAAGGGAACGGGTTGCAGGAGAAACTTTTACTCTGGTTTCTCAGTCTGTTTCCTAGTGCCGGTTTGAAGTTCCTGCAGTTTTCACTGTAAAACCGAGTTGCAGCTAGTACCTCCACATATATATGTATGGAGTGGAGTTGGCAACTGAAAAGAAACTTTGTGTTCCCAACAAGCTAGGTGAAGGACGGCTTTCACACACACTTATCTCTCAGAACTGAGCATGTGGAGAGACGTTCGTTCATCTAGCACAAAGGGAACTGGTTGCAGGGGAAACTTTTACTCTGGTTTCTCAGTCTGTTTCCTAGTGCCGGTTTGAAGTTCCTGCAGTTTTCACTGTAAAACCGAGTTGCAGCTATTACCTCCCGATATATATGTATGGAGTGGAGTTTGCAACTGAAAAGAAACTTTGTGTTCCCAACAAGCTAGGTGAAGGACGGCTTTCACACCCACTTATCTCTCAGAACCGAGCATGTGGAGAGACGTTCGTTCATGTAGCACAAAGGAAACGGGTTGCAGGAGAAACTTTTACTCTGGTTTCTCAGTCTGTTTCCTAGTGCCGGTTTGAAGTTCCTGCAGTTTTCACTGTAAAATCGAGTTGCAGCTAGTACCTCCCCATATATATGTATGGAGTGGAGTTTGCAACTGGAAAGAAACTTTGTGTTCCCAACAAGCTAGGTGAAGGACGGCTTTCACACACACTTATCTCTCAGAACCGAGCATGTGGAGAGACGTTCGTTCATCTAGCACAAAGGGAACGGGTTGCAGGAGAAACTTTTACTCTGGATTCTCAGTCTGTTTCCTAGTGCCGGTTTGAAGTTCCTGCAGTTTTCACTGTAAAACCGAGTTGCAGCTAGTACCTCCACATATATACGTATGGAGTGGAGTTTGCAACTGAAAAGAAACTTTGTGTTCCCAACAAGCTAGGTGAAGGACGGCTTTCACACACACTTATCTCTCAGAACTGAGCATGTGGAGAGACGTTCGTTCATCTAGCACAAAGGGAACGGGTTGCAGGAGAAACTTTTACTCTGGTTTCTCAGTCTGTTTCCTAGTGCCGGTTTGAAGTTCCTGCAGTTTTCACTGTAAAACCGAGTTGCAGCTAGTACCTCCCCATATATATATATGGAGTGGAGTTTGCAACTGAAAAGAAACTTTGTGTTCCCAACAAGCTAGGTGAAGGACGGCTTTCACACCCACTTATCTCTCAGAACCGAGCATGTGGAGAGACGTTCGTTCATCTAGCACAAAGGGAACGGGTTGCAGGAGAAACTTTTACTCTGGTTTCTCAGTCTGTTTCCTAGTGCCGGTTTGAAGTTCCTGCAGTTTTCACTGTAAAACCGAGTTGGAGCTACTACCTCCCCATATATATGTATGGAGTGGAGTTTGCAACTGAAAAGAAACTTTGTGTTCAAAACAAGCTAGGTGAAGGACGGCTTTCACACACACTTATCTCTCAGAACCGAGCATGTGGAGAGACGTTCGTTCATGTAGCACAAAGGGAACGGGTTGCAGGAGAAACTTTTACTCTGGTTTCTCAGTCTGTTTCCTAGTGCCGGTTTGAAGTTCCTGCAATTTTCACTGTAAAACATGTTTGGAGCTAGTACCTCCTCATATAAATATATGGAGTGGAGTTTGCAACTGAAAAGAAACTTTGTGTTCCCAACAAGCTAGGTGAAGGACGGCTTTCACACACACTTATCTCTCAGAACTGAGCATGTGGAGAGACGTTCGTTCATCTAGAACAAAGGGAACGGGTTGCAGGAGAAACTTTTACTCTGGTTTCTCAGTCTGTTTCCTAGTGCCGGTTTGAATTTCCTGCAGTTTTCACTGTAAAACCGAGTTGCAGCTAGTACCTCCCCATATATATGTATGGAGTGGAGTTTGCAACTGAAAAGAAACTTTGTGTTCCCAACAAGCTAGGTGAAGGACGACTTTCACACCCACTTATCTCTCAGAACCGAGCATGTGGAGAGACGTTCGTTCATCTAGCACAAAGGGAACGGGTTGCAGGAGAAACTTTTACTCTGGTTTCTCAGTCTGTTTCCTAGTGCCGGTTTGAAGTTCCTGCAGTTTTCACTGTAAAACCGAGTTGCAGCTTGTACCTCCCCATATATGTATGGAGTGGAGTTTGCAACTGGAAAGAAACTTTGTGTTCCCAACAAGCTAGCTGAAGGACGGCTTTCACACACAATTATCTCTCAGAACTGAGCATGTGGAGAGACGTTCGTTCATCTAGCACAAAGGGAAAGGGTTGCAGGAGAAACTTTTACTCTGGTTTCTCAGTCTGTTTCCTAGTGCCGGTTTGAAGTTCCTGCAGTTTTCACTGTAAAACCGAGTTGGAGCTAGTACCTGCCCATATATATGTATGGAGTGGAGTTTGCAACTGAAAAGAAACTTTGTGTTCCCAACAAGCTAGGTGAAGGACGGCTTTCACACACACTTATCTCTTAGAACCGAGCATGTGGAGAGACGTTCGTTCATCTAGCATAAAGGGAACGGGTTGCAGGAGAAACTTTTACTCTGGTTTCTCAGTCTGTTTCCTAGTGCTTGTTTGAAGTTAATGCAGTTTTCACTGTAAAACCGAGTTGCAGCTTGTACCTACCCATATAAATGTATGGAGTGGAGTTTGCAACTGAAAAGAATCTTTGTGTTCCCAACAAGCTAGGTGAAGTACGGCTTTCACACACACATATCTCTCAGAACAGAGCATGTGGAGAGACGTTCGTTCATCTAGCACAAAGGGAACGGGTTGCAGGAGAAAATTTTACTCTGGATTCTCAGTCTGTTTCCTAGTGCCGGTTTGAAGTTCCTGCAGTTTTCACTGTAAAACCGAGTTGCAGCTAGTACCTCCACATATATATGTATGGAGTGGAGTTTGCAACTGAAAAGAAACTTTGTGTTCCCAACAAGCTAGTTGAAGGACGGCTTTCACACACACTTATCTCTCAGAACTGAGCATGTGGAGAGACGTTCGTTTATCTAGCACAAAGGGAACGGGTTGCAGCAGAATATTTCACTTTGGTTTCTCAGTCTGTTTCCTAGTGCCGGTTTGAAGTTCCTGCAGTTTTCACTGTAAAACCGAGTTGGAGCTAGTACCTCCCCATATATATGTATGGAGTGGAGTTTGTAACTGAAAAGATAATTTGTGTCCCAACAAGCTAGGTGAAAGACGGCTTTCACACACTCTTATCTCTCAGTACTGAGCATGTGGAGAGACGTTCGTTCATCTAGCACAAAGGGAACGGGTTGCAGGAGAAACTTTTACTCTGGATTCTCAGTCTGTTTCCTAGTGCCGGTTTGAAGTTCCTGCAGTTTTCACTGTAAAACCGAGTTGCAGCTAGTACCTCCCCATATATATATATGGAGTGGAGTTTGCAACTGAAAAGAAACTTTGTGTTCCCAACAAGCTAGGTGAAGGACGGCTTTCACACCCACTTATCTCTCAGAACCGAGCATGTGGAGAGACGTTCGTTCATCTAGCACAAAGGGAACGGGTTGCAGGAGAAACTTTTACTCTGGTTTCTCAGTCTGTTTCCTAGTGCCGGTTTGAAGTTCCTGCAGTTTTCACTGTAAAACCGAGTTGGAGCTACTACCTCCCCATATATATGTATGGAGTGGAGTTTGCAACTGAAAAGAAACTTTGTGTTCAAAACAAGCTAGGTGAAGGACGGCTTTCACACACACTTATCTCTCAGAACCGAGCATGTGGAGAGACGTTCGTTCATGTAGCACAAAGGGAACGGGTTGCAGGAGAAACTTTTACTCTGGTTTCTCAGTCTGTTTCCTAGTGCCGGTTTGAAGTTCCTGCAATTTTCACTGTAAAACATGTTTGGAGCTAGTACCTCCTCATATAAATATATGGAGTGGAGTTTGCAACTGAAAAGAAACTTTGTGTTCCCAACAAGCTAGGTGAAGGACGGCTTTCACACACACTTATCTCTCAGAACTGAGCATGTGGAGAGACGTTCGTTCATCTAGCACAAAGGGAACGGGTTGCAGGAGAAACTTTTACTCTGGTTTCTCAGTCTGTTTCCTAGTGCCGGTTTGAAGTTCCTGCAGTTTTCACTGTAAAACCGAGTTGCAGCTAGTACCTCCCCATATATATATATGGAGTGGAGTTTGCAACTGAAAAGAAACTTTGTGTTCCCAACAAGCTAGGTGAAGGACGGCTTTCACACCCACTTATCTCTCAGAACCGAGCATGTGGAGAGACGTTCGTTCATCTAGCACAAAGGGAACGGGTTGCAGGAGAAACTTTTACTCTGGTTTCTCAGTCTGTTTCCTAGTGCCGGTTTGAAGTTCCTGCAGTTTTCACTGTAAAACCGAGTTGGAGCTACTACCTCCCCATATATATGTATGGAGTGGAGTTTGCAACTGAAAAGAAACTTTGTGTTCAAAACAAGCTAGGTGAAGGACGGCTTTCACACACACTTATCTCTCAGAACCGAGCATGTGGAGAGACGTTCGTTCATGTAGCACAAAGGGAACGGGTTGCAGGAGAAACTTTTACTCTGGTTTCTCAGTCTGTTTCCTAGTGCCGGTTTGAAGTTCCTGCAATTTTCACTGTAAAACATGTTTGGAGCTAGTACCTCCTCATATAAATATATGGAGTGGAGTTTGCAACTGAAAAGAAACTTTGTGTTCCCAACAAGCTAGGTGAAGGACGGCTTTCACACACACTTATCTCTCAGAACTGAGCATGTGGAGAGACGTTCGTTCATCTAGAACAAAGGGAACGGGTTGCAGGAGAAACTTTTACTCTGGTTTCTCAGTCTGTTTCCTAGTGCCGGTTTGAATTTCCTGCAGTTTTCACTGTAAAACCGAGTTGCAGCTAGTACCTCCCCATATATATGTATGGAGTGGAGTTTGCAACTGAAAAGAAACTTTGTGTTCCCAACAAGCTAGGTGAAGGACGACTTTCACACCCACTTATCTCTCAGAACCGAGCATGTGGAGAGACGTTCGTTCATCTAGCACAAAGGGAACGGGTTGCAGGAGAAACTTTTACTCTGGTTTCTCAGTCTGTTTCCTAGTGCCGGTTTGAAGTTCCTGCAGTTTTCACTGTAAAACCGAGTTGCAGCTTGTACCTCCCCATATATGTATGGAGTGGAGTTTGCAACTGGAAAGAAACTTTGTGTTCCCAACAAGCTAGCTGAAGGACGGCTTTCACACACAATTATCTCTCAGAACTGAGCATGTGGAGAGACGTTCGTTCATCTAGCACAAAGGGAAAGGGTTGCAGGAGAAACTTTTACTCTGGTTTCTCAGTCTGTTTCCTAGTGCCGGTTTGAAGTTCCTGCAGTTTTCACTGTAAAACCGAGTTGGAGCTAGTACCTGCCCATATATATGTATGGAGTGGAGTTTGCAACTGAAAAGAAACTTTGTGTTCCCAACAAGCTAGGTGAAGGACGGCTTTCACACACACTTATCTCTTAGAACCGAGCATGTGGAGAGACGTTCGTTCATCTAGCATAAAGGGAACGGGTTGCAGGAGAAACTTTTACTCTGGTTTCTCAGTCTGTTTCCTAGTGCTTGTTTGAAGTTAATGCAGTTTTCACTGTAAAACCGAGTTGCAGCTTGTACCTACCCATATAAATGTATGGAGTGGAGTTTGCAACTGAAAAGAATCTTTGTGTTCCCAACAAGCTAGGTGAAGTACGGCTTTCACACACACATATCTCTCAGAACAGAGCATGTGGAGAGACGTTCGTTCATCTAGCACAAAGGGAACGGGTTGCAGGAGAAAATTTTACTCTGGATTCTCAGTCTGTTTCCTAGTGCCGGTTTGAAGTTCCTGCAGTTTTCACTGTAAAACCGAGTTGCAGCTAGTACCTCCACATATATATGTATGGAGTGGAGTTTGCAACTGAAAAGAAACTTTGTGTTCCCAACAAGCTAGTTGAAGGACGGCTTTCACACACACTTATCTCTCAGAACTGAGCATGTGGAGAGACGTTCGTTTATCTAGCACAAAGGGAACGGGTTGCAGCAGAATATTTCACTTTGGTTTCTCAGTCTGTTTCCTAGTGCCGGTTTGAAGTTCCTGCAGTTTTCACTGTAAAACCGAGTTGGAGCTAGTACCTCCCCATATATATGTATGGAGTGGAGTTTGTAACTGAAAAGATAATTTGTGTCCCAACAAGCTAGGTGAAAGACGGCTTTCACACACTCTTATCTCTCAGTACTGAGCATGTGGAGAGACGTTCGTTCATCTAGCACAAAGGGAACGGGTTGCAGGAGAAACTTTTACTCTGGTTTCTCAGTCTGTTTCCTAGTGCCGGTTTGAAGTTCCTGCAGTTTTCACTATAAAACCGAGTTGGAGCTAGTACCTCCCCATAAATATGTATGGAGTGGAGTTTGCAACTGAAAAGTAACTTTGTGTTCCCAACAAGCTAGGTGAAGGAAGGCTTTCACACACACTTATCTCTCAGAACAGAGCATGTGGAGAGACGTTCGTTCATCTAGCACAAAGGGAACGGGTTGCAGGAGAAACTTTTACTCTGGTTTCTCAGTCTGTTTCCTAGTGCCGGTTTGAAGTTCCTGCAGTTTTCACTGTAAAACCGAGTTGGAGCTAGTACCTCCACATATATATGTATGGAGTGGAGTTTGCAACTGAAAAGAAACTTTGTGTTCCCAACAAGCTAGGTGAAGGACGGCTTTCACACACACTTATCTCTCAGAACTGAGCATGTGGAGAGACGTTCGTTCATCTAGCACAAAGGGAACTGGTTGCAGGAGAAACTTTTACTCTGGTTTCTCAGTCTGTTTCCTAGTGCCGGTTTGAAGTTCCTGCAGTTTTCACTGTAAAACCGAGTTGCAGCTAGTACCTCCCGATATATATGTATGGAGTGGAGTTTGCAACTGAAAAGAAACTTTGTGTTCCCAACAAGCTAGGTGAAGGACGGCTTTCACACCCACTTACCTCTCAGAACCGAGCATGTGGAGAGACGTTCGTTCATGTAGCACAAAGGGAACGGGTTTCAGGAGAAACTTTTACTCTGGTTTCTCAGTCTGTTTCCTAGTGCCGGTTTGAAGTTCCTGCAGTTTTCACTGTAAAACCGAGTTGCAGCTTGTACCTCCCCATATATATGTATGGAGTGGAGTTTGCAACTGGAAAGAAACTTTGTGTTCCCTACAAGCTAGGTGAAGGACGGCTTTCACACACACTTATCTCTCAGAACCGAGCATGTGGAGAGACGTTCGTTCATCTAGCACAATGGGAACGGGTTGCAGGAGAAACTTTTACTCTGGATTCTCAGTCTGTTTCCTAGTGCCGGTTTGAAGTTAATGCAGTTTTCACTGTAAAACCGAGTTGCAGCTAGTAACTCCCCATATAAATGTATGGAGTGGAGTTTGCAACTGAAAAGAATCTTGGTGTTCCCAACAAGCTAGGTGAAGGACGGCTTTAACACACACTTATCTCTCAGAACAGAGCACGTGGAGAGACGTTCGTTCATCTAGCACAAAGGGAACGGGTTGCAGGAGAAACTTTTACTCTGGTTTCTCAGTCTGTTTCCTAGTGCCGGTTTGAAGTTCCTGCAGTTTTCACTGTAAAACCGAGTTGCAGCTAGTACCTCCACATATATATGTATGGAGTGGAGTTTGCAACTGAAAAGAAACTTTGTGTTCCCAACAAGCTAGGTGAAGGACGGCTTTCACACACACTTATCTCTCAGAACTGAGCATGTGGAGAGACGTTCGTTCATCTAGCACAAAGGGAACGGGTTGCAGGAGAAACTTTTACTCTGGTTTCTCAGTCTGTTTCCTAGTGCCGGTTTGAAGTTCCTGCAGTTTTCACTGTAAAACCGAGTTGCAGCTAGTACCTCCCCATATATATATATGGAGTGGAGTTTGCAACTGAAAAGAAACTTTGTGTTCCCAACAAGCTAGGTGAAGGACGGCTTTCACACCCACTTATCTCTCAGAACCGAGCATGTGGAGAGACGTTCGTTCATCTAGCACAAAGGGAACGGGTTGCAGGAGAAAATTTTAATCTGGTTTCTCAGTCTGTTTCCTAGTGCCGGTATGAAGTTCCTGCAGTTTTCACTGTAAAACCGAGTTGGAGCTAGTACCTCCCCATATATATGTATGGAGTGGAGTTTGCAACTGAAAAGAAACTTTGTGTTCAAAACAAGCTAGGTGAAGGACGGCTTTCACACACACTTATCTCTCAGAACCGAGCATGTGGAGAGACGTTCGTTCATCTAGCACAAAGGGAACTGGTTGCAGGGGAAACTTTTACTCTGGTTTCTCAGTCTGTTTCCTAGTGCCGGTTTGAAGTTCCTGCAGTTTTCACTGTAAAACCGAGTTGCAGGTAGTACCTCCCCATATAAATGTATGGAGTGGAGTTTGCAACTGAAAAGAATTTTTGTGTTCCCAACAAGCTAGTTGAAGGACGGCTTTCACACACACTTATCTCTCAGAACTGAGCATGTGGAGAGACGTTCGTTCATCTAGAACAAAGGGATCGGGTTGCAGGAGAAACTTTTACTCTGGTTTCTCAGTCTGTTTCCTAGTGCCGGTTGGAAGTTCCTGCAGTTTTCACTGTAAAACCGAGTTGCAGCTAGTACATCCCCATATATATGTATGGAGTGGAGTTTGCAACTGAAAAGAAACTTTGTGTTCCCAACAAGCTAGGTGAAGGACGGCTTTCACACCCACTTATCTCTCAGAACTGAGCATGTGGAGAGACGTTCGTTCATCTAGCACAAAGGGAACGGGTTGCAGGAGAAACGTTTACTCTGGTTTCTCAGTCTGTTTCCTAGTGCCGGTTTGAAGTTCCTGCAGTTTTCACTGTAAAACCGAGTTGGAGCTAGTACCTCCCCATATATATGTATGGATTGGAGTTTGCAACTGAAAAGAAACTTTGTGTTCCCAACAAGCTAGGTGAAGGACGGCTTTCACACACACTTATCTCTCAGAACTGAGCATGTGGAGAGACGTTCGTTCATCTAGCACAAAGGGAACGGGTTGCAGGAGAAACTTTTACTCTGGTTTCTCAGTCTGTTTCCTAGTGCCGATTTGAAGATCCTGCAGTTTTCACTGTAAAACATATTTGGAGCTAGAACCTCCCCATATATATGTATGGAGTGGAGTTTGTAACTGAAAAGATAATTTGTGTTCCCAACAAGCTAGGTGAAAGACGGCTTTCACACACTCTTATCTCTCAGAACTGAGCATGTGGAGAGACGTTCGTTCATCTAGCACAAAGGGAACGTGTTGCAGGAGAAACTTTTACTCTGGTTTCTCAGTCTGTTTCCTAGTGCCGGTTTGAAGTTCCTGCAGTTTTCACTATAAAACCGAGTTGGAGCTAGTACCTCCCCATAAATATGTATGGAGTGGAGTTTGCAACTGAAAATAAACTTTGTGTTCCCAACAAGCTAGGTGAAGGAAGGCTTTCACACACACTTATCTCTCAGAACAGAGCATGTGGAGAGACGTTCGTTCATCTAGCACAAAGGGAACGGGTTGCAGGAGAAACTTTTACTCTGGTTTCTCAGTCTGTTTCCTAGTGCCGGTTTGAAGTTCCTGCAGTTTTCACTGTAAAACCGAGTTGCAGCTAGTACCTCCACATATATATGTATGGAGTGGAGTTTGCAACTGAAAAGAAACTTTGTGTTCCCAACAAGCTAGGTGAAGGACGGCTTTCACACCCACTTATCTCTCAGAACCGAGCATGTGGAGAGATGTTCGTTCATGTAGCACAAAGGGAACGGGTTGCAGGGGAAACTTTTACTCTGGTTTCTCAGTCTGTTTCCTAGTGCCGGTTTGAAGTTCCTGCAGTTTTCACTGTAAAACCGAGTTGCAGCTAGTACCTCCCCATATATATGTATGGAGTGGAGTTTGTAACTGAAAAGATAATTTGTGTTCCCAACAAGCTAGGTGAAAGACGGCTTTCACACACTCTTATCTCTCAGAACTGAGCATGTGGAGAGACGTTCGTTCATCTAGCACAAAGGGAACGTGTTGCAGGAGAAACTTTTACTCTGGTTTCTCAGTCTGTTTCCTAGTGCCGGTTTGAAGTTCCTGCAGTTTTCACTATAAAACCGAGTTGGAGCTAGTACCTCCCCATAAATATGTATGGAGTGGAGTTTGCAACTGAAAATAAACTTTGTGTTCCCAACAAGCTAGGTGAAGGAAGGCTTTCACACACACTTATCTCTCAGAACAGAGCATGTGGAGAGACGTTCGTTCATCTAGCACAAAGGGAACGGGTTGCAGGAGAAACTTTTACTCTGGTTTCTCAGTCTGTTTCCTAGTGCCGGTTTGAAGTTCCTGCAGTTTTCACTGTAAAACCGAGTTGCAGCTAGTACCTCCACATATATATGTATGGAGTGGAGTTGGCAACTGAAAAGAAACTTTGTGTTCCCAACAAGCTAGGTGAAGGACGGCTTTCACACACACTTATCTCTCAGAACTGAGCATGTGGAGAGACGTTCGTTCATCTAGCACAAAGGGAACTGGTTGCAGGGGAAACTTTTACTCTGGTTTCTCAGTCTGTTTCCTAGTGCCGGTTTGAAGTTCCTGCAGTTTTCACTGTAAAACCGAGTTGCAGCTATTACCTCCCGATATATATGTATGGAGTGGAGTTTGCAACTGAAAAGAAACTTTGTGTTCCCAACAAGCTAGGTGAAGGACGGCTTTCACACACACTTATCTCTCAGAACCGAGCATGTGGAGAGACGTTCGTTCATGTAGCACAAAGGGAACGGGTTGCAGGAGAAACTTTTACTCTGGTTTCTCAGTCTGTTTCCTAGTGCCGGTTTGAAGTTCCTGCAGTTTTCACTGTAAAACCGAGTTGCAGCTAGTACCTCCCCATATATATGTATGGAGTGGAGTTTGCAACTGGAAAGAAACTTTGTGTTCCCAACAAGCTAGGTGAAGGACGGCTTTCACACACACTTATCTCTCAGAACAGAGCATGTGGAGAGACGTTCGTTCATCTAGCACAAAGGGAACGGGTTGCAGGAGAAACTTTTACTCTGTTTTCTCAGTCTGTTTCCTAGTGCCGGTTTGAAGTTAATGCAATTTTCACTGTAAAACCGAGTTGCAGCTAGTAACTCCCCATATAAATTTATGGAGTGGAGTTTGCAACTGAAAAGAATCTTTGTGTTCCCAACAAGCTAGGTGAAGGACGGCTTTCACACACACTTATCTCTCAGAACAGAGCACGTGGAAAGACTTTCGTTCATCTAGCACAAAGGGAACGGGTTGCAGGAGAAACTTTTACTCTGGATTCTCAGTCTGTTTCCTAGTGCCGGTTTGAAGTTCCTGCAGTTTTCACTGTAAAACCGAGTTGCAGCTAGTACCTCCACATATATACGTATGGAGTGGAGTTTGCAACTGAAAAGAAACTTTGTGTTCCCAACAAGCTAGGTGAAGGACGGCTTTCACACACACTTATCTCTCAGAACTGAGCATGTGGAGAGACGTTCGTTCATCTAGCACAAAGGGAACGGGTTGCAGGAGAAACTTTTACTCTGGATTCTCAGTCTGTTTCCTAGTGCCGGTTTGAAGTTCCTGCAGTTTTCACTGTAAAACCGAGTTGCAGCTAGTACCTCCCCATATATATATATGGAGTGGAGTTTGCAACTGAAAAGAAACTTTGTGTTCCCAACAAGCTAGGTGAAGGACTGCTTTCACACCCACTTATCTCTCAGAACCGAGCATGTGGAGAGACGTTCGTTCATCTAGCACAAAGGGAACGGGTTGCAGGAGAAACTTTTACTCTGGTTTCTCAGTCTGTTTCCTAGTGCCGGTTTGAAGTTCCTGCAGTTTTCACTGTAAAACCGAGTTGGAGCTAGTACCTCCCCATATATATGTATGGATTGGAGTTTGCAACTGAAAAGAAACTTTGTGTTCAAAACAAGCTAGGTGAAGGACGGCTTTCACACACACTTATCTCTCAGAACCGAGCATGTGGAGAGACGTTCGTTCATGTAGCACAAAGGGAACGGGTTGCAGGAGAAACTTTTACTCTGGTTTCTCAGTCTGTTTCCTAGTGCCGGTTTGAAGTTCCTGCAGTTTTCACTGTAAAACATGTTTGGAGCTAGTACCTCCTCATATAAATGTATGGAGTGGAGTTTGCAACTGAAAAGAAACTTTGTGTTCCCAACAAGCTAGGTGAAGGACGGCTTTCACACACACTTATCTCTCAGAACTGAGCATGTGGAGAGACGTTCGTTCATCTAGCACAAAGGGAACGGGTTGCATGAGAAACTTTTACTCTGGTTTCTCAGTCTGTTTCCTAGTGCCGGTTTGAATTTCCTGCAGTTTTCACTGTAAAACCGAGTTGCAGCTAGTACCTCCCCATATATATGTATGGAGTGGAGTTTGCAACTGAAAAGAAACTTTGTGTTCCCAACAAGCTAGGTGAAGGACGACTTTCACACCCACTTATCTCTCAGAACCGAGCATGTGGAGAGACGTTCGTTCATCTAGCACAAAGGGAACGGGTTGCAGGAGAAACTTTTACTCTGGTTTCTCAGTCTGTTTCCTAGTGCCGGTTTGAAGTTCCTGCAGTTTTCACTGTAAAACCGAGTTGCAGCTAGTACCTCCCCATATATGTATGGAGTGGAGTTTGCAACTGGAAAGAAACTTTGTGTTCCCAACAAGCTAGCTGAAGGACGGCTTTCACACACAATTATCTCTCAGAACTGAGCATGTGGAGAGACGTTCGTTCATCTAGCACAAAGGGAAAGGGTAGCAGGAGAAACTTTTACTCTGGTTTCTCAGTCTGTTTCCTAGTGCCGGTTTGAAGTTCCTGCAGTTTTCACTGTAAAACCGAGTTGGAGCTAGTACCTGCCCATATATATGTATGGAGTGGAGTTTGCAACTGAAAAGAAACTTTGTGTTCCCAACAAGCTAGGTGAAGGACGACTTTCACACACACTTATCTCTTAGAACCGAGCATGTGGAGAGACGTTCGTTCATCTAGCACAATGGGAACGGGTTGCAGGAGAAACTTTTACTCTGGTTTCTCAGTCTGTTTCCTAGTGCTTGTTTGAAGTTAATGCAGTTTTCACTGTAAAACCGAGTTGCAGCTTGTACCTACCCATATAAATGTATGGAGTGGAGTTTGCAACTGAAAAGAATCTTTGTGTTCCCAACAAGCTAGGTGAAGTACGGCTTTCACACACACATATCTCTCAGAACAGAGCATGTGGAGAGTCGTTCGTTCATCTAGCACAAAGGGAACGGGTTGCAGGAGAAAATTTTACTCTGGATTCTCAGTCTGTTTCCTAGTGCCAGTTTGAAGTTCCTGCAGTTTTCACTGTAAAACCGAGTTGCAGCTAGTACCTCCACATATATATGTATGGAGTGGAGTTTGCAACTGAAAAGAAACTTTGTGTTCCCAACAAGCTAGTTGAAGGACGGCTTTCACACACACTTATCTCTCAGAACTGAGCATGTGGAGAGACGTTCGTTTATCTAGCACAAAGGGAACGGGTTGCAGCAGAATATTTCACTTTGGTTTCTCAGTCTGTTTCCTAGTGCCGGTTTGAAGTTCCTGCAGTTTTCACTGTTAAACATATTTGGAGCTAGTACCTCCCCATATATATGTATGGAGTGGAGTTTGTAACTGAAAAGATAATTTGTGTTCCCAACAAGCTAGGTGAAGGAAGGCTTTCACACACACTTATCTCTCAGAACAGAGCATGTGGAGAGACGTTCGTTCATCTAGCACAAAGGGAACGGGTTGCAGGAGAAACTTTTACTCTGGTTTCTCAGTCTGTTTCCTAGTGCCGGTTTGAAGTTCCTGCAGTTTTCACTGTTAAACCGAGTTGCAGCTAGTACCTCCACATATATATGTATGGAGTGGAGTTTGCAACTGAAAAGAAACTTTGTGTTCCCAACAAGCTAGGTGAAGGACGGCTTTCACACACACTTATCTCTCAGAACTGAGCATGTGGAGAGACGTTCGTTCATCTAGCACAAAGGGAACTGGTTGCAGGAGAAACTTTTACTCTGGTTTCTCAGTCTGTTTCCTAGTGCCGTTTGAAGTTCCTGCAGTTTTCACTGTAAAACCGAGTTGCAGCTAGTACCTCCACATATATATGTATGGAGTGGAGTTTGCAACTGAAAAGAAACTTTGTGTTCCCAACAAGCTAGGTGAAGGACGGCTTTCACACACACTTATCTCTCAGAACTGAGCATGTGGAGAGACGTTCGTTCATCTAGCACAAAGGGAACTGGTTGCAGGAGAAACTTTTACTATGGTTTCTCAGTCTGTTTCCTAGTGCCGGTTTGAAGTTAATGCAGTTTTCACTGTAAAACCGAGTTGCAGCTAGTAACTCCCCATATAAATGTATGGAGTGGAGTTTGCAACTGAAAAGAATCTTTGTGTTCCCAACAAGCTATGTGAAGGACGGCTTTAACACACACTTATCTCTCAGAACAGAGCACGTGGAGAGACGTTCGTTCATCTAGCACAAAGGGAACGGGTTGCAGGAGAAACTTTTACTCTGGTTTCTCATTCTGTTTCCTAGTGCCGGTTTGAAGTTCCTGCAGTTTTCACTGTAAAACCGAGTTGCAGCTAGTACCTCCCCATATATATGTATGGAGTGGAGTTTGCAACTGAAAAGAAACTTTGTGTTCCCAACAAGCTAGGTGAAGGACGGCTTTCACACCCACTTATCTCTCAGAACCGAGCATGTGGAGAGACGTTCGTTCATCTAGCACAAAGGGAACGGGTTGCAGGAGAAAATTTTAATCTGGTTTCTCAGTCTGTTTCCTAGTGCCGGTATGAAGTTCCTGCAGTTTTCACTGTAAAACCGAGTTGGAGCTAGTACCTCCCCATATATATGTATGGAGTGGAGTTTGCAACTGAAAAGAAACTTTGTGTTCAAAACAAGCTAGGTGAAGGACGGCTTTCACACACACTTATCTCTCAGAACCGAGCATGTGGAGAGACGTTCGTTCATCTAGCACAAAGGGAACGGGTTGCAGGAGAAACTTTTACTCTGGTTTCTCAGTCTGTTTCCTAGTGCCGGTTTGAAGTTCCTGCAGTTTTCACTGTAAAACCGAGTTGCAGCTAGTACCTCCCCATATATATGTATGGAGTGGAGTTTGCAACTGAAAAGAAACTTTGTGTTCAAAACAAGCTAGGTGAAGGACGGCTTTCACACACACTTATCTCTCAGAACCGAGCATGTGGAGAGACGTTCGTTCATCTAGCACAAAGGGAACGGGTTGCAGGAGAAACTTTTACTCTGGTTTCTCAGTCTGTTTCCTAGTGCCGGTTTGAAGTTCCTGCAGTTTTCAATGTAAAACATGTTTGGAGCTAGTACCTCCCCATATAAATGTATGGAGTGGAGTTTGCAACTGAAAAGAAACTTTGTGTTCCCAACAAGCTAGGTGAAGGACGGCTTTCACACACACTTATCTCTCAGAACTGAGCATGTGGAGAGACGTTCGTTCATCTAGCACAAAGGGAACGGGTTGCAGGTGAAACTTTTACTCTGGTTTCTCAGTCTGTTTCCTAGTGCCGGTTTGAATTTCCTGCAGTTTTCACTGTAAAACCGAGTTGCAGCTAGTACCTCCCCATATATATGTATGGAGTGGAGTTTGCAACTGAAAAGAAACTTTGTGTTCCCAACAAGCTAGGTGAAGGACGGCTTTCACACCCACATATCTCTCAGAACCGAGCATGTGGAGAGACGTTCGTTCATCTAGCACAAAGGGAACGGGTTGCAGGAGAAACTTTTACTCTGGTTTCTCAGTCTGTTTCCTAGTGCCGGTTTGAAGTTCCTGCAGTTTTCACTGTAAAACCGAGTTGCAGCTTGTACCTCCCCATATATGTATGGAGTGGAATTTGCAACTGGAAAGAAACTTTGTGTTCCCAACAAGCTAGCTGAAGGACGGCTTTCACACACAATTATCTCTCAGAACTGAGCATGTGGAGAGACGTTCGTTCATCTAGCACAAAGGGAAAGGGTTGCAGGAGAAACTTTTACTCTGGTTTCTCAGTCTGTTTCCTAGTGCCGGTTTGAAGTTCCTGCAGTTTTCACTGTAAAACCGAGTTGGAGCTAGTACCTCCCCATATATATGTATGGAGTGGAGTTTGCAACTGAAAAGAAACTTTGTGTTCCCAACAAGATAGGTGAAGGACGGCTTTCACACACACTTATCTCTCAGAACCGAGCATGTGGAGAGACGTTCGTTCATCTAGCATAAAGGGAACGGGTTGCAGGAGAAACTTTTACTCTGGTTTCTCAGTCTGTTTCCTAGTGCTTGTTTGAAGTTAATGCAGTTTTCACTGTAAAACCGAGTTGCAGCTTGTACCTACCCATATAAATGTATGGAGTGGAGTTTGCAACTGAAAAGAATCTTTGTGTTCCCAACAAGCTAGGTGAAGGACGGCTTTCACACACACATATCTCTCAGAACAGAGCATGTGGAGAGACTGTCGTTCATCTAGCACAAAGGGAACGGGTTGCAGGAGAAAATTTTACTCTGGATTCTCAGTCTGTTTCCTAGTGCCGGTTTGAAGTTCCTGCAGTTTTCACTGTAAAACCGAGTTGCAGCTAGTACCACCACATATATATGTATGGAGTGGAGTTTGCAACTGAAAAGAAACTTTGTGTTCCCAACAAGCTAGTTGAAGGACGGCTTTCACACACACTTATCTCTCAGAACTGAGCATGTGGAGAGACGTTCGTTTATCTAGCACAAAGGGAACGGGTTGCAGCAGAATATTTCACTTTGGTTTCTCAGTCTGTTTCCTAGTGCCGGTTTGAAGTTCCTGCAGTTTTCACTGTAAAACCGAGTTGGAGCTTGTACCTCCCCATATATATGTATGGAGTGGAGTTTGCAACTGAAAAGAAACTTTGTGTTCCCAACAAGGTAGGTGAAGGTCGGCTTTCACACACACTTATCTCTCAGAACCGAGCATGTGGAGGGACGTTCGTTCATCTAGCACAAAGGGAACGGGTTGCAGGAGAATCTTTTACTCTGTTTCTCAGGCTGTTTCCTAGTGCCGGTTTGAAGTTCCTGCAGTTTTCACTGTAAAACCGAGTTGGAGCTAGTACCTCCCCATATATATGTATGGAGTGGAGTTTGCAACTGAAAAGAAACTTTGTGTTCCCAACAAGCTAGGTGAAGGACGGCTTTCACACCCACTTATCTCTCAGATCCGAGCATGTGGAGAGACGTTCGTTCATCTAGCACAAACGGAACGGTTTGCAGGAAAACTATTACTCTGGTTTCTCAGTCTGTTTCCTAGTGCCTGTTTGAAGTTAATGCAGTTTTCACTGTAAAACCGAGTTGCAGCTAGTACCTCCCCATATAAATGTATGGAGTGGAGTTTGCAACTGAAAAGAATCTTTGTGTTCCCAACAAGCTAGGTGAAGGACGGTTTTCACACACACTTTTCTCTCAGAAAAGAGCATGTGGAGAGACGTTCGTTCATCTAGCACAAAGGGAACGGGTTGCAGGAGAAACTTTTACTCTGGATTCTCAGTCTGTTTCCTAGTGCCGGTTTGAAGTTCCTGCATTTTTCACTGTAAAACCGAGTTGGAGCTAGTACCACCCCATATATATGTATGGAGTGGAGTTTGCAACTGAAAAGAAACTTTGTGTTCCCAACAAGCTAGGTGAAGGGCGGCTTTCACACACACTTATCTCTCAGAACTGAGCATGTGGAGAGACGTTCGTTCATCTAGCACAAAGGGAACGGGTTGCAGGAGAAACTTTTACTCTGGTTTCTCAGTCTGTTTCCAAGTGCCGGTTTGAATTTCCTGCAGTTTTCACTGTAAAACCGAGTTGCAGCTAGTACCTCCCCATATATATGTATGGAGTGGAGTTTGCAACTGAAAAGAAACTTTGTGTTCCCAACAAGCTAGGTGAAGGACGGCTTTCACACACACTTAACTCTCAGAACCGAGCATGTGGAGAGACGTTCGTTCATCTAGCACAAAGGGAACGTGTTGCAGGTGAAACTTTTACTCTGGTTTCTCAGTCTGTTTCCTAGTGCCGGTTTGAAGTTCCTGCAGTTTTCACTGTAAAACCGAGTTGCAGCTAGTACCTCCCCATATATGTATGGAGTGGAGTTTGCAACTGGAAAGAAACTTTGTGTTCCCAACAAGCTAGCTGAAGGACGGCTTTCACACACAATTATCTCTCAGAACTGAGCATGTGGAGAGACGTTCGTTCATCTAGCACAAAGGGAAAGGGTTGCAGGAGAAACTTTTACTCTGGTTTCTCAGTCTGTTTCCTAGTGCCGGTTTGAAGTTCCTGCAGTTTTCACTGTAAAACCGAGTTGGAGCTAGTACCTCCCCATATATATGTATGGAGTGGAGTTTGCAACTGAATAGAAACTTTGTGTTCCCAACAAGCTAGGTGAAGGACGGCTATCACACACACTTATCTCTCAGAACCGAGCATGTGGAGAGACGTTCGTTCATCTAGCATAAAGGGAACGGGTTGCAGGAGAAACTTTTACTCTGGTTTCTCAGTCTGTTTCCTAGTGCTTGTTTGAAGTTAATGCAGTTTTCACTGTAAAACCGAGTTGCAGCTTGTACCTACCCATATAAATGTATGGAGTGGAGTTTGCAACTGAAAAGAATCTTTGTGTTCCCAACAAGCTAGGTGAAGGACGGCTTTCACACACACATATCTCTCAGAACAGAGCATGTGGAGAGACGTTCGTTTATCTAGCACAAAGGGAACGGGTTGCAGCAGAATATTTCACTTTGGTTTCTCAGTCTGTTTCCTAGTGCCGGTTTGAAGTTCCTGCAGTTTTCACTGTAAAACCGAGTTGGAGCTTGTACCTCCCCATATATATGTATGGAGTGGAGTTTGCAACTGAAAAGAAACTTTGTGTTCCCAACAAGGTAGGTGAAGGTCGGCTTTCACACACACTTATCTCTCAGAACCGAGCATGTGGAGGGACGTTCGTTCATCTAGCACAAAGGGAACGGGTTGCAGGAGAAACTTTTACTCTGGTTTCTCAGGCTGTTTCCTAGTGCCGGTTTGAAGTTCCTGCAGTTTTCACTGTAAAACCGAGTTGCAGCTAGTACCTCCCCATATATATGTATGGAGTGGAGTTTGCAACTGAAAAGAAACTTTGTGTTCCCAACAAGCTAGGTGAAGGACGGCTTTCACACCCACTTATCTCTCAGATCCGAGCATGTGGAGAGACGTTCGTTCATCTAGCACAAACGGAACGGTTTGCAGGAGAAACTATTACTCTGGTTTCTCAGTCTGTTTCCTAGTGCCGGTTTGAAGTTAATGCAGTTTTCACTGTAAAACCGGGTTGCAGCTAGTACCTCCCAATATAAATGTATGGAGTGGAGTTTGCAACTGAAAAGAATCTTTGTGTTCCCAACAAGCTAGGTGAAGGACGGTTTTCACACACACTTTTCTCTCAGAAAAGAGCATGTGGAGAGACGTTCGTTCATCTAGCACAAAGGGAACGGGTTGCAGGAGAAACTTTTACTCTGGATTCTCAGTCTGTTTCCTAGTGCCGGTTTGAAGTTCCTGCATTTTTCACTGTAAAACCGAGTTGGAGCTAGTACCACCCCATATATATGTATGGAGTGGAGTTTGCAACTGAAAAGAAACTTTGTGTTCCCAACAAGCTAGGTGAAGTGCGGCTTTCACACACACTTATCTCTCAGAACTGAGCATGTGGAGAGACGTTCGTTCATCTAGCACAAAGGGAACGGGTTGCAGGGGAAACTTTTACTCTGGTTTCTCAGTCTGTTTCCTAGTGCCGGTTTGAATTTCCTGCAGTTTTCACTGTAAAACCGAGTTGCAGCTAGTACCTCCCCATATATATGTATGGAGTGGAGTTTGCAACTGAAAAGAATCTTTGTGTTCCCAACAAGCTAGGTGAAGGACGGCTTTCACACACACTTATCTCTCAGAACCGAGCATGTGGAGAGACGTTCGTTCATCTAGCACAAAGGGAACGGGTTGCAGGAGAAACTTTTACTCTGGTTTCTCAGTCTGTTTCCTAGTGCCGGTTTTAAGTTCCTGCAGTTTTCACTGTAAAACCGAGTTGCAGCTAGTACCTCCCCATATATGTATGGAGTGGAGTTTGCAACTGGAAAGAAACTTTGTGTTCCCAACAAGCTAGCTGAAGGACGGCTTTCACACACAATTATCTCTCAGAACTGAGCATGTGGAGAGACGTTCGTTCATCTAGCACAAAGGGAAAGGGTTGCAGGAGAAACTTTTACTCTGGTTTCTCAGTCTGTTTCCTAGTGCCGGTTTGAAGTTCCTGCAGTTTTCACTGTAAAACCGAGTTGGAGCTAGTACCTCCCCATACATATGTATGGAGTGGAGTTTGCAACTGAATAGAAACTTTGTGTTCCCAACAAGCTAGGTGAAGGACGGCTTTCACACACACTTATCTCTCAGAACCGAGCATGTGGAGAGACGTTCGTTCATCTAGCATAAAGGGAACGGGTTGCAGGAGAAACTTTTACTCTGGTTTCTCAGTCTGTTTCCTAGTGCTTGTTTGAAGTTAATGCAGTTTTCACTGTAAAACCGAGTTGCAGCTTGTACCTACCCATATAAATGTATGGAGTGGAGTTTGCAACTGAAAAGAATCTTTGTGTTCCCAACAAGCTAGGTGAAGGACGGCTTTCACACACACATATCTCTCAGAACAGAGCATGTGGAGAGACGTTCGTTCATCTAGCACAAAGGGAACGGGTTGCAGGAGAAAATTTTACTCTGGTTTCTCAGTCTGTTTCCTAGTGCCGGTTTGAAGTTCCTGCAGTTTTCACTGTAAAACCGAGTTGCAGCTAGTACCACCACATATATATGTATGGATTGGAGTTGCAACTGAAAAGAAACTTTGTGTTCCCAACAAGCTAGGTGAAGGACGGCTTTCACACACACTTATCTCTCAGAACTGAGCATGTGGAGAGACGTTCGTTTATCTAGCACAAGGGGAACGGGTTGCAGCAGAATATTTCACTTTGGTTTCTCAGTCTGTTTCCTAGTGCCGGTTTGAAGTTCCTGCAGTTTTCACTGTAAAACCGAGTTGGAGCTTGTACCTCCCCATATATATGTATGGAGTGGAGTTTGCAACTGAAAAGAAACTTTGTGTTCCCAACAAGGTAGGTGAAGGTCGGCTTTCACACACACTTATCTCTCAGAACCGAGCATGTGGAGGGACGTTCGTTCATCTAGCACAAAGGGAACGGGTTGCAGGAGAAACTTTTACTCTGGTTTCTCAGGCTGTTTCCTAGTGCCGGTTTGAAGTTCCTGCATTTTTCACTATAAAACCGAGTTGGAGCTAGTACCTCCCCATATATATGTATGGAGTGGAGTTTGCAACTGAAAAGAAACTTTGTGTTCCCAACAAGCTAGGTGAAGGACGGCTTTCACACCCACTTATCTCTCAGATCCGAGCATGTGGAGAGACGTTCGTTCATCTAGCACAAACGGAACGGTTTGCAGGAGAAACTTTTACTCTGGTTTCTCAGTCTGTTTCCTAGTGCCGGTTTGAAGTTAATGCAGTTTTCACTGTAAAACCGAGTTGCAGCTAGCACCTCCCCATATAAATGTATGGAGTGGAGTTTGCAACTGAAAAGAATCTTTGTGTTCCCAACAATCTAGGTGAAGGACGGTTTTCACACACACTTTTCTCTCAGAAAATAGCATGTGGAGAGACGTTCGTTCATCTAGCACAAAGGGAACGGGTTGCAGGAGAAAGTTTTACTCTGGATTCTCAGTCTGTTTCCTAGTGCCGGTTTGAAGTTCCTGCATTTTTCACTGTAAAACCGAGTTGGAGCTAGTACCACCCCATATATATGTATGGAGTGGAGTTTGCAACTGAAAAGAAACTTTCTGTTCCCAACAAGCTAGTTGAAAGACGGCTTTCACACACACTTATCTCTCAGAACCGAGCATGTTGAGAGACGTTCGTTCATCTAGCACAAACGAACGGGTTGCAGGAGAAACTTTTACTCTGATTTCTCAGTCTGTTTCCTAGTGCCGGTTTGAAGTTCCTGCAGTTTTCACTGTAAAACATATTTGGAGCTAGTATCTCCCCATATATATGTATGGAGTGGGGTTTGCAACTGAAAAGAAACTTTGTGTTCCCAACAAGCTAGGTGAAGGACGGCTTTCACACACACTTATCTCTCAGAACCGAGCATGTGTAGAGACGTTCGTTCATCTAGCACAAATGGAACGGGTTGCAGGAGAAACTTTTACTCTGGTTTCTCAGTCTGTTTCCTAGTGCCGGTTTGAAGTTCCTGCAGTTTTCACTGTAAAACCGAGTTGGAGCTACTACCTCCGCATATATATGTATGGAGTGGAGTTTGCAACTGAAAAGAATCTTTGTGTTCCCAACAAGCTAGGTGAAGGACGGCTTTCACACACACTTATCTCTCAGAACCGAGCATGTGGAGGGACGTTCGTTCATCTAGCACAAAGGGAACGGGTTGCAGGAAAAACTTTTACTCTGGTTTCTCAGTCTGTTTCCTAGTGCTGGTTTGAAGTTCCTGCAGTTTTCACTGTAAAACATATTTGGAGCTAGTACCTCCCCATATATATGTATGGAGTGGAGTTTGCAACTGAAAAGAAACTTTGTGTTCCCAACAAGCTAGGTGAAGTACGGCTTTCACACACACTTATCTCTCAGAACCGAGCATGTGGAGAGACGTTCGTTCATCTAGCACAAAGGGAACGGGTTGCAGGAGAAACATTTACTCTGGTTTCTCAGTCTGTTTCCTAGTGCTTGTTTGAAGTTAATGCAGTTTTCACTGTAAAACCGAGTTGCAGCTTGTACCTACCCATATAAATGTATGGAGTGGAGTTTGCAACTGAAAGAATCTTTGTGTTCCCAACAAGCTAGGTGAAGGACGGCTTTCACACACACTTATCTCTCAGAACCGAGCATGTGGAGAGACGTTCGTTCATCTAGCACAAAGGGAACGGGTTGCAGGAGAAACTTTTACTCTGGTTTCTCAGTCTGTTTCCTAGTGCTTGTTTGAAGTTAATGCAGTTTTCACTGTAAAACCGAGTTGCAGCTTGTACCTACCCATATAAATGTATGGAGTGGAGTTTGCAACTGAAAGAATCTTTGTGTTCCCAACAAGCTAGGTGAAGGACGGCTTTCACACACACTTATCTGTCAGAACCGAGCATGTGGAGGGACGTTCGTTCATCTAGCACAAAGGGAACGGGTTGCAGGAGAAACTTTTACTCTGTTTCTCAGGCTGTTTCCTAGTGCCGGTTTGAAGTTCCTGCAGTTTTCACTGTAAAACCGAGTTGGAGCTAGTACCTCCCCATATATATGTATGGAGTGGAGTTTGCAACTGAAAAGAAACTTTGTGTTCCCAACAAGCTAGGTGAAGGACGGCTTTCACACCCACTTATCTCTCAGATCCGAGCATGTGGAGAGACGTTCGTTCATCTAGCACAAACGGAACGGTTTGCAAGAGAAACTATTACTCTGGTTTCTCAGTCTGTTTCCTAGTGCCTGTTTGAAGTTAATGCAGTTTTCACTGTAAAACAGAGTTGCAGCTAGTACCTCCCCATATAAATGTATGGAGTGGAGTTTGCAACTGAAAAGAATCTTTGTGTTCCCAACAAGCTAGGTGAAGGACGGTTTTCACACACACTTTTCTCTCAGAAAAGAGCATGTGGAGAGACGTTCGTTCATCTAGCACAAAGGGAACGGGTTGCAGGAGAAACTTTTACTCTGGATTCTCAGTCTGTTTCCTAGTGCCGGTTTGAAGTTCCTGCAGTTTTCACTGTAAAACCGAGTTGGAGCTTGTACCTCCCCATATATATGTATGGAGTGGAGTTTGCAACTGAAAAGAAACTTTGTGTTCCCAACAAGGTAGGTGAAGGTCGGCTTTCACACACACTTATCTCTCAGAACCGAGCATGTGGAGGGACGTTCGTTCATCTAGCACAAAGGGAACGGGTTGCAGGAGAAACTTTTACTCTGGTTTCTCAGGCTGTTTCCTAGTGCCGGTTTGAAGTTCCTGCAGTTTTCACTGTAAAACCGAGTTGGAGCTAGTACCTCCCCATATATATGTATGGAGTGGAGTTTGCAACTGAAAAGAAACTTTGTGTTCCCAACAAGCTAGGTGAAGGACGGCTTTCACACCCACTTATCTCTCAGATCCGAGCATGTGGAGAGACGTTCGTTCATCTAGCACAAACGGAACGGTTTGCAGAGAAACTATTACTCTGGTTTCTCAGTCTGTTTCCTAGTGCCGGTTTGAAGTTAATGCAGTTTTCACTGTAAAACCGAGTTGCAGCTAGTACCTCCCCATATAAATGTATGGAGTGGAGTTTGCAACTGAAAAGAATCTTTGTGTTCCCAACAAGCTAGGTGAAGGACGGTTTTCACACACACTTTTCTCTCAGAAAAGAGCATGTGGAGAGACGTTCGTTCATCTAGCACAAAGGGAACGGGTTGCAGGAGAAACTTTTACTCTGGATTCTCAGTCTGTTTCCTAGTGCCGGTTTGAAGTTCCTGCATTTTTCACTGTAAAACCGAGTTGGAGCTAGTACCACCCCATATATATGTATGGAGTGGAGTTTGCAACTGAAAAGAAACTTTGTGTTCCCAACAAGCTAGGTGAAGTGCGGCTTTCACACACACTTATCTCTCAGAACTGAGCATGTGGAGAGACGTTCGTTCATCTAGCACAAAGGGAACGGGTTGCAGGGGAAACTTTTACTCTGGTTTCTCAGTCTGTTTCCTAGTGCCGGTTTGAATTTCCTGCAGTTTTCACTGTAAAACCGAGTTGCAGCTAGTACCTCCCCATATATATGTATGGAGTGGAGTTTGCAACTGAAAAGAAACTTTGTGTTCCCAACAAGCTAGGTGAAGGACGGCTTTCACACACACTTATCTCTCAGAACCGAGCATGTGGAGAGACGTTCGTTCATCTAGCACAAAGGGAACGGGTTGCAGGAGAAACTTTTACTCTGGTTTCTCAGTCTGTTTCCTAGTGCCGGTTTGAAGTTCCTGCAGTTTTCACTGTAAAACCGAGTTGCAGCTAGTACCTCCCCATATATGTATGGAGTGGAGTTTGCAACTGGAAAGAAACTTTGTGTTCCCAACAAGCTAGCTGAAGGACGGCTTTCACACACAATTATCTCTCAGAACTGAGCATGTGGAGAGACGTTCGTTCATCTAGCACAAAGGGAAAGGGTTGCAGGAGAAACTTTTACTCTGGTTTCTCAGTCTGTTTCCTAGTGCCGGTTTGAAGTTCCTGCAGTTTTCACTGTAAAACCGAGTTGGAGCTAGTACCTCCCCATACATATGTATGGAGTGGAGTTTGCAACTGAATAGAAACTTTGTGTTCCCAACAAGCTAGGTGAAGGACGGCTTTCACACACACTTATCTCTCAGAACCGAGCATGTGGAGAGACGTTCGTTCATCTAGCATAAAGGGAACGGGTTGCAGGAGAAACTTTTACTCTGGTTTCTCAGTCTGTTTCCTAGTGCTTGTTTGAAGTTAATGCAGTTTTCACTGTAAAACCGAGTTGCAGCTTGTACCTACCCATATAAATGTATGGAGTGGAGTTTGCAACTGAAAAGAATCTTTGTGTTCCCAACAAGCTAGGTGAAGGACGGCTTTCACACACACATATCTCTCAGAACAGAGCATGTGGAGAGACTTTCGTTCATCTAGCACAAAGGGAACGGGTTGCATTAGAAAATTTTACTGGTTTCTCAGTCTGTTTCCTAGTGCCGGTTTGAAGTTCCTGCAGTTTTCACTGTAAAACCGAGTTGCAGCTAGTACCACCACATATATATGTATGGATTGGAGTTGCAACTGAAAAGAAACTTTGTGTTCCCAACAAGCTAGGTGAAGGACGGCTTTCACACACACTTACCTCTCAGAACTGAGCATGTGGAGAGACGTTCGTTTATCTAGCACAAGGGGAACGGGTTGCAGCAGAATATTTCACTTTGGTTTCTCAGTCTGTTTCCTAGTGCCGGTTTGAAGTTCCTGCAGTTTTCACTGTAAAACCGAGTTGGAGCTTGTACCTCCCCATATATATGTATGGAGAGGAGTTTGCAACTGAAAAGAAACTTTGTGTTCCCAACAAGGTAGGTGAAGGTCGGCTTTCACACACACTTATCTCTCAGAACCGAGCATGTGGAGGGACGTTCGTTCATCTAGCACAAAGGGAACGTGTTGCAGGAGAAACTTTTACTCTGGTTTCTCAGGCTGTTTCCTAGTGCCGGTTTGAAGTTCCTGCAGTTTTCACTATAAAACCGAGTTGGAGCTAGTACCTCCCCATATATATGTATGGAGTGGAGTTTGCAACTGAAAAGAAACTTTGTGTTCCCAACAAGCTAGGTGAAGGACGGCTTTCACACCCACTTATCTCTCAGATCCGAGCATGTGGAGAGACGTTCGTTCATCTAGCACAAAGGGAACGGGTTGCAGGAGAAACTTTTACTCTGGATTCTCAGTCTGTTTCCTAGTGCCGGTTTGAAGTTCCTGCATTTTTCACTGTAAAACCGAGTTGGAGCTCGTACCACCCCATATATATGTATGGAGTGGAGTTTGCAACTGAAAAGAAACTTTCTGTTCCCAACAAGCTAGTTGAAAGACGGCTTTCACACACACTTATCTCTCAGAACCGAGCATGTTGAGAGACGTTCGTTCATCTAGCACAAACGAACGGGTTGCAGGAGAAACTTTTACTCTGATTTCTCAGTCTGTTTCCTAGTGCCGGTTTGAAGTTCCTGCAGTTTTCACTGTAAAACATATTTGGAGCTAGTATCTCCCCATATATATGTATGGAGTGGAGTTTGCAACTGAAAAGAAACTTTGTGTTCCCAACAAGCTAGGTGAAGGACGGCTTTCACACACACTTATCTCTCAGAACCGAGCATGTGTAGAGACGTTCGTTCATCTAGCACAAATGGAACGGGTTGCAGGAGAAACTTTTACTCTGGTTTCTCAGTCTGTTTCCTAGTGCCGGTTTGAAGTTCCTGCAGTTTTCACTGTAAAACCGAGTTGGAGCTACTACCTCCGCATATATATGTATGGAGTGGAGTTTGCAACTGAAAAGAATCTTTGTGTTCCCAACAAGCTAGGTGAAGGACGGCTTTCACACACACTTATCTCTCAGAACCGAGCATGTGGAGGGACGTTCGTTCATCTAGCACAAAGGGAACGGGTTGCAGGAAAAACTTTTACTCTCGTTTCTCAGTCTGTTTCCTAGTGCTGGTTTGAAGTTCCTGCAGTTTTCACTGTAAAACATATTTGGAGCTAGTACCTCCCCATATATATGTATGGAGTGGAGTTTGCAACTGAAAAGAAACTTTGTGTTCCCAACAAGCTAGGTGAAGGACGGCTTTCACACACACTTATCTCTCAGAACCGAGCATGTGGAGAGACGTTCGTTCATCTAGCACAAAGGGAACGGGTTGCAGGAGAAACTTTTACTCTGGTTTCTCAGTCTGTTTCCTAGTGCTTGTTTGAAGTTAATGCAGTTTTCACTGTAAAACCGAGTTGCAGCTTGTACCTACCCATATAAATGTATGGAGTGGAGTTTGCAACTGAAAGAATCTTTGTGTTCCCAACAAGCTAGGTGAAGGACGGCTTTCACACACACATATCTCTCAGAACAGAGCATGTGGAGAGACGTTCGTTCATCTAGCACAAAGGGAACTGGTTGCAGGAGAAAATTTTACTCTGGATTCTCAGTCTGTTTCCTAGTGCCGGTTTGAAGTTCCTGCAGTTTTCACTGTAAAACCGAGTTGCAGCCAGTACCACCACATATATATGTATGGAGTGGAGTTTGCAACTGAAAAGAAAATTTGTGTTCCCAACAAGCTAGGTGAAGGACGGCTTTCACACACACTTATCCCTCAGAACTGAGCATGTGGAGAGACGTTCGTTTATCTAGCACAAAGGGAACGGGTTGCAGCAGAATATTTCACTTTGGTTTCTCAGTCTGTTTCCTAGTGCCGGTTTGAAGTTCCTGCAGTTTTCACTGTAAAACCGAGTTGGAGCTTGTACCTCCTCATATATATGTATGGAGTGGAGTTTGCAACTGAAAAGAAACTTTGTGTTCCCAACAAGGTAGGTGAAGGTCGGCTTTCACACACACTTATCTCTCAGAACCGAGCATGTGGAGGGACGTTCGTTCATCTAGCACAAAGGGAACGTGTTGCAGGAGAAACTTTTACTCTGGTTTCTCAGGCTGTTTCCTAGTGCCGGTTTGAATTTCCTGCAGTTTTCACTATAAAACAGAGTTGGAGCTAGTACCTCCCCATATATATGTATGGAGTGGAGTTTGCAACTGAAAAGAAACTTTGTGTTCCCAACAAGCTAGGTGAAGGACGGCTTTCACACCCACTTATCTCTCAGATCCGAGCATGTGGAGAGACGTTCGTTCATCTAGCACAAAGGGAACGTGTTGCAGGAGAAACTTTTACTCTGGTTTCTCAGACTGTTTCCTAGTGCCGGTTTGAAGTTAATGCAGTTTTCACTGTAAAACCGAGTTGCAGCTAGCACCTCCCCATATAAATGTATGGAGTGGAGTTTGCAACTGAAAAGAATCTTTGTGTTCCCAACAATCTAGGTGAAGGACGGTTTCACACACACTTTTCTCTCAGAAAAGAGCATGTGGAGAGACGTTCGTTCATCTAGCACAAAGGGAACGGGTTGCAGGAGAAACTTTTACTCTGGATTCTCAGTCTGTTTCCTAGTGCCGGTTTGAAGTTCCTGCATTTTTCACTGTAAAACCGAGTTGGAGCTAGTACCACCCCATATATATGTATGGAGTGGAGTTTGCAACTGAAAAGAAACTTTCTGTTCCCAACAAGCTAGTTGAAAGACGGCTTTCACACACACTTATCTCTCAGAACCGAGCATGTTGAGAGACGTTCGTTCATCTAGCACAAACGAACGGGTTGCAGGAGAAACTTTTACTCTGATTTCTCAGTCTGTTTCCTAGTGCCGGTTTGAAGTTCCTGCAGTTTTCACTGTAAAACATATTTGGAGCTAGTATCTCCCCATATATATGTATGGAGTGGAGTTTGCAACTGAAAAGAAACTTTGTGTTCCCAACAAGCTAGGTGAAGGACGGCTTTCACACACACTTATCTCTCAGAACCGAGCATGTGGAGGGACGTTCGTTCATCTAGCACAAAGGGAACGGGTTGCAGGAAAAACTTTTACTCTGGTTTCTCAGTCTGTTTCCTAGTGCTGGTTTTAAGTTAATGCAGTTTTCACTGTAAAACCGAGTTGCAGCTTGTACCTACCCATATAAATGTATGGAGTGGAGTTTGCAACTGAAAGAATCTTTGTGTTCCCAACAAGCTAGGTGAAGGACGGCTTTCACACACACATATCTCTCAGAACAGAGCATGTGGAGAGACGTTCGTTCATCTAGCACAAAGGGAACGGGTTGCAGGAGAAAATTTTACTCTGGATTCTCAGTCTGTTTCCTAGTGCCGGTTTGAAGTTCCTGCAGTTTTCACTGTAAAACCGAGTTGCAGCCAGTACCACCACATATATATGTATGGAGTGGAGTTTGCAACTGAAAAGAAACTTTGTGTTCCCAACAAGCTAGGTGAAGGACGGCTTTCACACACACTTATCTCTCAGAACTGAGCATGTGGAGAGACGTTCGTTTATCTAGCACAAAGGGAACGGGTTGCAGCAGAATATTTCACTTTGGTTTCTCAGTCTGTTTCCTAGTGCTGGTTTGAAGTTCCTGCAGTTTTCACTGTAAAACATATTTGGAGCTAGTACCTACCCATATATATGTATGGACTGGAGTTTGCATCTGAAAAGAAACTTTGTGTTCCCAACAAGATAGGTGAAGGACGGCTTTCACACACACTTATCTCTCAGAACCGAGCATGTGGAGAGACGTTCGTTCATCTAGCACAAAGGGAACGGGTTGCAGGAGAAACTTTTACTCTGGTATCTCAGTCTGTATCCTAGTGCTTGTTTGAAGTTCCTGCAGTTTTCACTGTAAAACCGTGTTGCAGCTAGTACTTCCCCATATAAATGTATGGAGAGGAGTTTGCAACTGAAAAGAATCTTTGTGTTCCCAACAAGCTATGTGAAGGACGGCTTTCACACACACATATCTCTCAGAACAGAGCATGTGGAGAGACGTTCGTTCATCTAGCACAAAGGGAACGGGTTGCAGGAGAAAATTTTACTCTGGATTCTCAGTCTGTTTCCTAGTGCCGGTTTGAAGTTCCTGCAGTTTTCACTGTAAAACCGAGTTGCAGCTAGTACCTCCACATGTATATGTATGGAGTGGAGTTTGCAACTGAAAAGAAACTTTGTGTTCCCAACAAGGTAGGTGAAGGACGGCTTTCACACACACATATCTCTCAGAACCGAGAATGTGGAGGGACGTTCGTTCATCTAGCACAAAGGGAACGGGTTGCAGGAGAAACTTTTACTCTGGTTTCTCAGTCTGTTTCCTAGTGCCGGTGTGAAGTTCCTGCAGTTTTCACGTTAAAACCGAGTTGCAGCTAGTACTGCCCCATATATATGTATGGAGTGGAGTTTGCACCTGGAAAGAAACTTTGTGTTCCCAACAAGCTAGGTGAAGGACGGCTTTCACACACACTTATCTCTCAGAACCGAGCATGTGGAGAGAAGTTCGTTCATCTAGCACAAAGGGAACGTGTTGCAGGAGAAACTTTTACTCTGGATTCCCAGTCTGTTTCCTAGTGCCGGTTTGAAGTTCCTGCAGTTTTCACTGTAAAACCGAGTTGGAGCTAGTACCTCCCCATATATATGTATGGATTGGAGTTTGCAACTGAAAAGAAACTTTGTGTTCCCAACAAGCTAGGTGAAGGACGGCTTTCACACCCACTTATCTCTCAGAACCGAGCATGTGGAGAGACGTTCGTTCATCTAGCACAAAATGAACGGTTTGCAGCAGAAACTTCTACTCTGGTTTCTCAGTCTGATTCCTAGTGCCGGTTTGAAGTTCTTGCAGTTTTCACTGTAAAATCGAGTTGCAGCTTGTACCTACCAATATAAATGTATGGAGTGGAGTTTGCAACTGAAAGAATCTTTGTGTTCCCAACAAGCTAGGTGAAGGACGGCTTTCACACACACATATCTCTCAGAACAGAGCATGTGGAGAGACGTTCATTCATCTAGCACAAAGGGAACGGGTTGCAGGAGAAAATTTTACTCTGGATTCTCAGTCTGTTTCCTAGTGCCGGTTTGAAGTTCCTGCAGTTTTCACTGTAAAACCGAGTTGCAGCCAGTACCACCACATATATATGTATGGAGTGGAGTTTGCAACTGAAAAGAAACTTTGTGTTCCCAACAAGCTAGGTGAAGGACGGCTTTCACACACACTTATCTCTCAGAACTGAGCATGTGGAGAGACGTTCGTTTATCTAGCACAAAGGGAACTGGTTGCAGCAGAATATTTCCCTTTGGTTTCTCAGTCTGTTTCCTAGTGCCGGTTTGAAGTTCCTGCAGTTTTCACTGTAAAACCGAGTTGGAGCTTGTACCTCCTCATATATATGTATGGAGTGGAGTTTGCAACTTAAAAGAAACTTTGTGTTCCCAACAAGGTAGGTGAAGGTCGGCTTTCACACACACTTATCTCTCAGAACCGAGCATGTGGAGGGACGTTCGTTCATCTAGCACAAAGGGAACGGGTTGCAGGAGAAACTGTTACTCTGGTTTCTCAGTCTGTTTCCTAGTGCCGGTTTGAAGTTCCTGCAGTTTTCACTATAAAACCGAGTTGGAGCTAGTACCTCCCCATATATATGTATGGAGTGGAGTTTGCAACTGAAAAGAAACTTTGTGTTCCCAACAAGCTAGGTGAAGGACGGCTTTCACACCCACTTATCTCTCAGATCCGAGCATGTGGAGAGACGTTCGTTCATCTAGCACAAACGGAACGGTTTGCAGGAGAAACTTTTACTCTGGTTTCTCAGTCTGTTTCCTAGTGCCGGTTTGAAGTTAATGCAGTTTTCACTGTAAAACCGAGTTGCAGCTAGCACCTCCCCATATAAATGTATGGAGTGGAGTTTGCAACTGAAAAGAATCTTTGTGTTCCCAACAAGCTAGGTGAAGGACGGTTTTCACACACAATTTTCTCTCAGAAAAGAGCATGTGGAGAGACGTTCGTTCATCTAGCACAAAGGGAACGGGTTGCAGGAGAAACTTTTACTCTGGATTCTCATTCTGTTTCCTAGTGCCGGTTTGAAGTTCCTGCATTTTTCACTGTAAAACCGAGTTGGAGCTAGTACCATCCCATATATATGTATGGAGTGGAGTTTGCAACTGAAAAGAAACTTTCTGTTCCCAACAAGCTAGTTGAAAGACGGCTTTCACACACACTTATCTCTCAGAACCGAGCATGTTGAGAGACGTTCGTTCATCTAGCACAAAGGGAACGGGTTGCAGGAGAAACTTTTACTCTGAATTCTCAGTCTGTTTCCTAGTGCCGGTTTGAAGTTCCTGCAGTTTTCACTGTAAAACATATTTGGAGCTAGTATCTCCCCATATATATGTATGGAGTGGAGTTTGCAACTGAAAAGAAACTTTGTGTTCCCAACAAGCTAGGTGAAGGACGGCTTTCACACACACTTAACTCTCAGAACCGAGCATGTGTAGAGACGTTCGTTCATCTAGCACAAATGGAACGGGTTGCAGGAGAAACTTTTAATCTGGTATCTCAGTCTGTTTCCTAGTGCCGGTTTGAATTTCCTGCAGTTTTCACTGTAAAACCGAGTTGGAACTACTACCTCCGCATATATATGTATGGAGTGGAGTTTGCAACTGAAAAGAATCTTTGTGTTCCCAACAAGCTAGGTGAAGGACGGCTTTCACACACACTTATCTCTCAGAACCGAGCATGTGGAGGGACGTTCGTTCATCTAGCACAAAGTGAACGGGTTGCAGGAAAAACTTTTACTCTGGTTTCTCAGTCTGTTTCCTAGTGCTGGTTTGAAGTTCCTGCAGTTTTCACTGTAAAACATATTTGGAGCTAGTACCTACCCATATATATGTATGGAGTGGAGTTTGCAACTGAAAAGAAACTTTGTGTTCCCAACAAGATAGGTGAAGGACGGCTTTCACACACACTTATCTCTCAGAACCGAGCATGTGGAGAGACGTTCGTTCATCTAGCACAAAGGGAACGGGTTGCAGGAGAAACTTTTACTCTGGTTTCTCAGTCTGTATCCTAGTGCTTGTTTGAAGTTCCTGCAGTTTTCACTGTAAAACCGAGTTGCAGCTAGTACTTCCCCATATAATTGTATGGAGAGGAGTTTGCAACTGAAAAGAATCTTTGTGTTCCCAACAAGCTATGTGAAGGACGGCTTTCACACACACATATCTCTCAGAACAGAGCATGTGGAGAGACGTTCGTTCATCTAGCAGAAAGGGAACGGGTTGCAGGAGAAAATTTTACTCTGGATTCTCAGTCTGTTTCCTAGTGCCGGTTTGAAGTTCCTGCAGTTTTCACTGTAAAACCGAGTTGCAGCTAGTACCTCCACATATATATGTATGGAGTGGAGTTTGCAACTGAAAAGAAACTTTGTGTTCCCAACAAGGTAGGTGAAGGACGGCTTTCACACACACATATCTCTCAGAACCGAGAATGTGGAGGGACGTTCGTTCATCTAGCACAAAGGGAACGGGTTGCAGGAGAAACTTTTACTCTGGTTTCTCAGTCTGTTTCCTAGTGCCGGTGTGAAGTTCCTGCAGTTTTCACGTTAAAACCGAGTTGCAGCTAGTACCGCCCCATATATATGTATGGAGTGGAGTTTGCACCTGGAAAGAAACTTTGTGTTCCCAACAAGCTAGGTGAAGGACGGCTTTCACACACACTTATCTCTCAGAACCGAGCATGTGGAGAGAAGTTCGTTCATCTAGCACAAAGGGAACGTGTTGCAGGAGAAACTTTTACTCTGGATTCCCAGTCTGTTTCCTAGTGCCGGTTTGAAGTTCCTGCAGTTTTCACTGTAAAACCGAGTTGGAGCTAGTACCTCCCCATATATATGTATGGATTGGAGTTTGCAACTGAAAAGAAACTTTGTGTTCCCAACAAGCTAGGTGAAGGACGGCTTTCACACCCACTTATCTCTCAGAACCGAGCATGTGGAGAGACGTTCGTTCATCTAGCACAAAATGAACGGTTTGCAGCAGAAACTTCTACTCTGGTTTCTCAGTCTGATTCCTAGTGCCGGTTTGAAGTTCTTGCAGTTTTCACTGTAAAATCGAGTTGCAGCTAGTACCTCCCCATATATATGTATGGAGTGGAGTTTGCAACTGAAAAGAAACTTTGTGTTCCCAACAAGCTAGGTGAAGGGCGGCATTCACACACACTTATCTCTCAGAAATGAGTATGTGGAGAGACGTTCGTTCATCTAGCACAAAGGGAACGGGTTGCAGGAGAAGCTTTTACTCTTGTTTCTCAGTCTGTTTCCTAGTGCCGGTTTGAAGTTCCTGCAGTTTTCACTGTAAAACCGAGTTGCAGCTAGTACCTCCACATATAAATGTATGGAGTGGAGTTTGCAACTGAAAAGAAACTTTGTGTTCCCAACAAGCTAGGTGAAGGACGGCTTTCACACACACTTGTCTCTCACAACTGAGCATGTGGAGAGACGTTCGTTCATCTAGCACAATGGGAACGGGTTGCAGGAGAAACTTTTACTCTGGTTTCTCAGTCTGTTTCCTAGTGCCGGTTTGAAGTTCCTGCAGTTTTCACTGTAAAACCGAGTTGCAGCTAGTACTTCCTCATATAAATGTATGGAGTGGAGTTTGCAACTGAAAAGAAACTTTGTGTTCCCAACAAGCTAGGTGAAGGACGGCTTTCACACACACTTAACTCTCAGAACTGAGCATGTGGAGATACGTTCGTTCATCTAGCACAAACGGAACGGGTTGCAGGAGAAACTTTTACTCTGGCTTCTCAGTCTGTTTCCTAGTGCCGGTTTGAAGTTCCTGCAGTTTTCACTGTAAAACCGAGTTGCAGCTAGTAACTCCCCATATATATGTATGGAGTGGGGTTTGCAACTGAAAAGAAACTTTGTGTTCCCAACAAGTTGGTGAAGGACGGCTTTCACACACACTTATCTCTCAGAACTGAGCATGTGGAGAGACGTTCGTTCATCTAGCACAAAGGGAACGGGTTGCAGGAGAAACTTTTACTCTGGTTTCTCAGTCTGTTTCCTAGTGCCGGTTTGAAGTTCCTGCAGTTTTCACTGTAAAACATATTTGGAGCTAGTACCTCCCCATATATATGTATGGAGTGGAGTTTGCAACTGAAAAGTAACTTTGTGTTCCCAACAAGCTATGTGAAGGACGGCTTTCACACACACTTATCTCTCAGAACTGAGCATGTGGAGAGACGTTCGTTCATCTAGCACAAAGGGAACGGGTTGCAGGAGAAACTTTTACTCTGGTTTCTCAGTCTGTTTCCTAGTGCCGGTTTGAAGTTCCTGCAGTTTTCACTGTAAAACCGAGTTGCAGCTAGTACCTCCCCATATAATTGTATGGAGTGGAGTTTGCAACTTAAAAGAATCTTTGTGTTCCCAACAAGATAGTTGAAGGACGGCTTTCACACACACTTATCTCTCAGAACTGAGCATGTGGAGAGACGTTCGTTCATCTAGCACAAAGGGAACGGGTTGCAGGAGAAACTTTTACTCTGGTTTCTCAGTCTGTTTCCTAGTGCCGGTTTGAAGTTCCTGCAGGTTTCACTGTAAAACCGAGTTGCAGCTAGTACCTCCCCATATATATGTATGGAGTGGAGTTTGCAACTGAAAAGAAACTTTGTGTTCCCAACAAGCTAGGTGAAGGACGGCTTTCACACACACTTATCTCTCAGAACTGAGCATGTGGAGAGACGTTCGTTCATCTAGCACAAAGGGAACGGGTTGCAGGAGAAACGTTTACTCTGGATTCTCAGTCTGTTTCCTAGTGCCGGTTTGAAGTTCCTGCAGTTTTCACTGTAAAACCGAGTTGGAGCTACTACCTCCCCATATATATGTATGGATTGGAGTTTGCAACTGAAAAGAAACTTTGTGTTCCCAACAAGCTAGGTGAAGGACGGCTTTCACACACACTTATCTCTCAGAACTGAGCATGTGGAGAGACGTTTGTTCATCTAGCACAAAGGGAACGGGTTGCAGGAGAAACTTTTACTCTGGTTTCTCAGTCTGTTTCCTAGTGCCGATTTGAAGTTCCTGCAGTTTTCACTGTAAAACATATTTGGAGCTAGTACCTCCCCATATATATGTATGGAGTGGAGTTTGTAACTGAAAAGATAATTTGTGTTCCCAACAAGCTAGGTGAAGGACGGCTTTCACACACTCTTATCTCTCAGAACTGAGCATGTGGAGAGACGTTCGTTCATCTAGCACAAAGGGAACGGGTTGCAGGAGAAACTTTTTCTCTGGTTTCTCAATCTGTTTCCTAGTGCCGGTTTGAAGTTCCTGCAGTTTTCACTATAAAACCGAGTTGGAGCTAGTACTTCCCCATATATATGTATGGAGTGGAGTTTGCAACTGAAAAGAAACTTTGTGTTCCCAACAAGCAAGGTGAAGGAAGGCTTTCACACACACTTATCTCTCAGAACCGAGCATGTGGAGAGACGTTCGTTCATCTAGCACAAAGGGAACGGGTTGCAAGAGAAACTTTTACTCTGGTTTCTCAGTCTGTTTCCTAGTGCCGGTTTGAAGTTCCTGCAGTTTTCACTGTAAAACCGAGTTGCAGCTAGTACCTCCCCATATATATGTATGGAGTGGAGTTTGAAACTGAAAAGAAACTTTGTGTTCCCAACAAGCTAGGTGAAGGACGGCTTTCACACCCACTTATCTCTCAGAACCGAGCATGTGGAGAGACGTTCGTTCATCTAGCACAAAGGGAACGGGTTGCAGGAGGAACTTTTACTCTGGTTTCTCAGTCTGTTTCCTAGTGCCGGTTTGAAGTTCCTGCAGTTTTCACTGTAAAACATATTTGGAGCTAGTACCTCCCCATATATATGTATGGAGTGGAGTTTGTAACTGAAAAGATAATTTGTGTTCCCAACAAGCTAGGTGAAGGACGGCTTTCACACACACTTATCTCTCAGAACTGAGCATGTGGAGAGACGTTCGTTCATCTAGCACAAAGGGAACGGGTTGCAGGAGAAACTTTTACTCTGGATTCTCAGTCTGTTTCCTAGTGCCGGTTTGAAGTTCCTGCAGTTTTCACTGTAAAACCGAGTTGCAGCTAGTACCTCCCCATATATATGTATGGAGTGGAGTTTGCAACTGAAAAGAAACTTTGTGTTCCCAACAAGCTAGGTGAAGGACGGCTTTCACACCCACTTATCTCTCAGAACCGAGCATGTGGAGAGACGTTCGTTCATCTAGCACAAAGGGAACGGGTTGTAGGAGAAACTTTTACTCTGGTTTCTCAGTCTGTTTCCTAGTGCCGGTTTGAAGTTCCTGCAGTTTTCACTGTAAAACCGAGTTGCAGCTAGTACCTCCCCATATATATGTATGGAGTGGAGTTTGCAACTGGAAAGAAACTTTGTGTTCCCAACAAGCTAGGTGAAGGACGGCTTTCACACACACTTATCTCTCAGAACTGAGCATGTGGAGAGACGTTCGTTCATCTAGCACAAAGGGAACGGGTTGCAGGAGAAACTTTTACTCTGGTTTCTCAGTCTGTTTCCTAGTGCCGATTTGAAGTTCCTGCAGTTTTCACTGTAAAACATATTTGGAGCTAGTACCTCCCCATATATATGTATGGAGTGGAGTTTGCAACTGAAAAGAAACTTTGTGTTCCCAACAAGCTAGGTGAAGGACGGCTTTCACACACACTTATCTCTCAGAACTGAGCATGTGGAGAGACGTTCGTTCATCTAGCACAAAGGGAACGGGTTGCAGGAGAAACTTTTACTCTGGTTTCTCAGTCTGTTTCCTAGTGCCGGTTTGAAGTTCCTGCAGTTTTCACTGTAAAACCGAGTTGCAGCTAGTACCTCCCCATATATATGTATGGAGTGGAGTTTGCAACTGAAAAGAAACTTTGTGTTCCCAACAAGCTAGGTGAAGGACGGCTTTCACACACACTTATCTCTCAGAACCGAGCATGTGGAGAGACGTTCGTTCATCTAGCACAAAGGGAACGGGTTGCAGGAGAAACTTTTACTCTGGTTTCTCAGTCTGTTTCCTAGTGCCGGTTTGAAGTTCCTGCAGTTTTCACTGTAAAACCGAGTTGCAGCTAGTACCTCCCCATATATATGTATGGAGTGGAGTTTGCAACTGAAAAGAAACTTTGTGTTCCCAACAAGCTAGGTGAAGGACGGCTTTCACACACACTTATCTCTCAGAACCGAGCATGTGGAGAGACGTTCGTTCATCTAGCACAAAGGGAACGGGTTGCAGGAGAAACTTTTACTCTGGTTTCTCAGTCTGTTTCCTAGTGCCGGTTTGAAGTTCCTGCAGTTTTCACTGTAAAACATATTTGGAGCTAGTACCTCCCCATATAAATGTATGGAGTGGAGTTTGCAACTGAAAAGAAACTTTGTGTTCCCAACAAGCTAGGTGAAGGACGGCTTTCACACACACTTATCTCTCAGAAATGAGCATGTGGAGAGACGTTCGTTCATCTAGCACAAAGGGAACGGGTTGCAGGAGAAACTTTTACTCTGGTTTCTCAGTCTGTTTCCTAGTGCCGGTTTGAAGTTCCTGCAGTTTTCACTGTAAAACCGAGTTGCAGCTAGTACCTCCCCATATATATGTATGGAGTGGAATTTGCAACTGAAAAGAAACTTTGTGTTCCCAACAAGCTAGGTGAAGGACGGCTTTCACACACACTTATCTCTCAGAACCGAGCATGTGGAGAGACGTTCGTTCATCTAGCACAAAGGGAACGGGTTGCAGGAGAAACTTTTACTCTGGTTTCTCAGTCTGTTTCCTAGTGCCGGTTTGAAGTTCCTGCAGTTTTCACTGTAAAACCGAGTGGCAGCTAGTACCTCCCCATATATGTAAGGAATGGAGTTTGCAACTGGAAAGAAACTTTGTGTTCCCAACAAGCTAGGTGAAGGACGGCTTTCACACACACTTATCTCTCAGAACTGAGCATGTGGAGAGATGTTCGTTCATCTAGCACAAATGGAAACGGTTGCAGGAGAAACTTTTACTCTGGTTTCTCAGTCTGTTTCCTAGTGCCGGTTTGAAGTTCCTGCAGTTTTCACTGTAAAACCGAGTTGGAGCTAGTACCTCCCCATATATATGTATGGAGTGGAGTTTGCAACTGAAAAGAAACTTTTTGTTCCCAACAAGCTAGGTGAAGGACGGCTTTCACACACACTTATCTCTCAGAACCGAGCATGTGGAGAGACGTTCGTTCATCTAGCACAAAGGGAACGGGTTGCAGGAGAAACTTTTACTCTGGTTTCTCAGTCTGTTTCCTAGTGCTTGTTTGAAGTTAATGCAGTTTTCACTGTAAAACCGAGTTGCAGCTAGTACCTACCCATATAAATGTAGGGAGTGGAGTTTGCAATTGAAAAGAATCTTTGTGTTCCCAACAAGCTAGGTGAAGGACGGCTTTCACACACACATATCTCTCAGAACAGAGCATGTGGAGAGACGTTCGTTCATCTAGCACAAAGGGAACGGGTTGCAGGAGAAAATTTTACTCTGGATTCTCAGTCTGTTTCCTAGTGCCGGTTTGAAGTTCCTGCAGTTTTCACTGTAAAACCGAGTTGCAGCTAGTACCTCCCCATATAATTGTATGGAGTGGAGTTTGCAACTTAAAAGAATCTTTGTGTTCCCAACAAGCTAGTTGAAGGACGGCTTTCACACACACTTATCTCTCAGAACTGAGCATGTGGAGAGACGTTCGTTCATCTAGCACAAAGGGAACGGGTTGCAGGAGAAATTTTTACTCTGGTTTCTCAGTCTGTTTCCTATTGCCGGTTTGAAGTTCCTGCAGTTTTCACTGTAAAACCGAGTTGCAGCTAGTACCTCCCCATATATATGTATGGAGTGGAGTTTGCAACTGAAAAGAAACTTTGTGTTCCCAACAAGCTAGGTGAAGGACGGCTTTCACACACACTTATCTCTCAGAACTGAGCATGTGGAGAGACTTTCGTTCATCTAGCACAAAGGGAACGGGTTGCAGGAGAAACGTTTACTCTGGTTTCTCAGTCTGTTTCCTAGTGCCGGTTTGAAGTTCCTGCAGTTTTCACTGTAAAACAGAGTTGGAGCTAGTACCTCCCCATATATATGTATGGATTGGAGTTTGCAACTGAAAAGAAACTTTGTGTTCCCAACTAGCTAGGTGAAGGAAGGCTTTCACACACACTTATCTCTCAGAACCGAGCATGTGGAGAGACGTTCGTTCATCTAGCACAAAGGGAACGGGTTGCAGGAGAAACTTTTACTCTGGTTTCTCAGTCTGTTTCCTAGTGCCGGTTTGAAGTTCCTGCAGTTTTCACTGTAAATCATATTTGGAGCTAGTACCTCCCCATATATATGTATGGAGTGGAGTTTGTAACTGAAAAGATTATTTGTGTTCCCAACAAGCTAGGTGAAGGACGGCTTTCACACACACTTATCTCTCAGAACTGAGCATGTGGAGAGACGTTCGTTCATCTAGCACAAAGGGAACGGGTTGGAGGAGAAACTTTTACTCTGGTTTCTCAGTCTGTTTCCTAGTGCCGGTTTGAAGTTCCTGCAGTTTTCACTATAAAACCGAGTTGGAGCTAGTACCTCCCCATATATATGTATGGAGTGGAGTTTGCAACTGAAAAGAAACTTTGTGTTCCCAACAAGCTAGGTGAAGGACGGCTTTCACACACACTTATCTCTCAGAACCGAGCATGTGGAGAGACGTTCGTTCATCTAGCACAAAGGGAACGGGTTGCAGGAGAAATTTTACTCTGGTTTCTCAGTCTGTTTCCTAGTGCCGGTTTGAAGTTCCTGCAGTTTTCACTGTAAAACCGAGTTGCAGCTAGTACCTCCCCATATATATGTATGGAGTGGAGTTTGCAACTGAAAAGAAACTTTGTGTTCCCAACAAGCTAGGTGAAGGACGGCTTTCACACACACTTATCTCTCAGAACCGAGCATGTGGAGAGACGTTCGTTCATCTAGCACAAAGGGAACGGGTTGCAGGAGAAACTTTTACTCTGGTTTCTCAGTCTGTTTCCTAGTGCCGGTTTGAAGTTCCTGCAGTTTTCACTGTAAAACCGAGTGGCAGCTAGTACCTCCCCATATATGTATGGAGTGGAGTTTGCAACTGGAAAGAAACTTTGTGTTCCCAACAAGCTAGGTGAAGGACGGCTTTCACACACACTTATCTCTCAGAACTGAGCATGTGGAGAGATGTTCGTTCATCTAGCACAAAGGGAAAGGGTTGCAGGAGAAACTTTTACTCTGGTTTCTCAGTCTGTTTCCAAGTGCCGGTTTGAAGTTCCTGCAGTTTTCACTGTAAAACCGAGTTGGAGCTAGTACCTCCCCATATATATGTATGGAGTGGAGTTTGCAACTGAAAAGAAACTTTGTGTTCCCAACAAGCTAGGTGAAGTACGGCTTTCACACACACTTATCTCTCAGAACCGAGCATGTGGAGAGACGTTCGTTCATCTAGCACAAAGGGAACGGGTTGCAGGAGAAACTTTTACTCTGGTTTCTCAGTCTGTTTCCTAGTGCTTGTTTGAAGTTAATGCAGTTTTCACTGTAAAACCGAGTTGCAGTTAGTACCTACCCATATAAATGTAGGGAGTGGAGTTTGCAAGTGAAAAGAATCTTTGTGTTCCCAACAAGCTAGGTGAAGGACGGCTTTCACACACACATATCTCTCAGAACAGAGCATGTGGAGAGACGTTCGTTCATCTAGCACAAAGGGAACGGGTTGCAGGAGAAAATTTTACTCTGGATTCTCAGTCTGTTTCCTAGACCGGTTTGAAGTTCCTGCAGTTTCACTGTAAAACCGAGTTGCAGCTAGTACCTCCACATATATATGTATGGAGTGGAGTTTGCAACTGAAAAGAAACTTTGTGTTCCCAACAAGCTAGTTGAAGGACGGCTTTCACACACACTTATCTCTCAGAACTGAGCATGTGGAGAGACGTTCGTTTATCTAGCCCAAAGGGTACGGGTTGCAGCAGAATATTTCACTTCGGTTTCTCAGTCTGTTTCCTAGTGCCGGTTTGAAGTTCCTGCAGTTTTCACTGTAAAACCGAGTTGCAGCTAATACCTCCCCATATAATTGTATGGAGTGGAGTTTGCAACTTAAAAGAATCTTTGTGTTCCCAACAAGCTAGTTGAAGGACGGCTTTAACACACACTTATCTCTCAGAACTGAGCATGTGGAGAGACGTTCGTTCATCTAGCACAAAGGGAACGGGTTGCAGGAGAAACTTTTACTCTGGTTTCTCAGTCTGTTTCCTAGTGCCGGTTTGAAGTTCCTGCAGTTTTCACTGTAAAACCGAGTTGCAGCTAGTACCTCCCCATATATATGTATGGAGTGGAGTTTGCAACTGAAAAGAAACTTTGTGTTCCCAACAAGCTAGGTGAAGGACGGCTTTCACACACACTTATCTCTCAGAACTGAGCATGTGGAGAGACGTTCGTTCATCTAGCACAAAGGGAACGGGTTGCAGGAGAAACGTTTACTCTGGTTTCTCAGTCTGTTTCCTAGTGCCGGTTTGAAGTTCCTGCAGTTTTCACTGTAAAACCGAGTTGGAGCTAGTACCTCCCCATATATATGTATGGATTGGAGTTTGCAACTGAAAAGAAACTTTGTGTTCCCAACAAGCTAGGTGAAGGACGGCTTTCACACACACTTATCTCTCAGAACTGAGCATGTGGAGAGACGTTCGTTCATCTAGCACAAAGGGAAAGGGTTGCAGGAGAAACTTTTACTCTGGTTTCTCAGTCTGTTTCCTAGTGCCGTTTTGAAGTTCCTGCAGTTTTCACTGTACAACATTTTTGGAGCTAGTACCTCCCCTTATATATGTATGGAGTGGAGTTTGCAACTGAAAAGAAACTTTGTGTTCCCAACAAGCTAGGTGAAGGAAGGCTTTCACACACACTTATCTCTCATAACCGAGCATGTGGAGAGACGTTCGTTCATCTAGCACAAAGGGAACGGGTTGCAGGAGAAACTTTTACTCTGGTTTCTCAGTCTGTTTCCTAGTGCCGGTTTGAAGTTCCTGCAGTTTTCACTGTAAAACCGAGTTGCAGCTAGTACCTCCCCATATATATGTATGGAGTGGAGTTTGCAACTGAAAAGAATCTTTGTGTTCCCAACAAGCTAGGTGAAGGCCGGCTTTCACACCCACTTATCTCTCAGAACCGAGCATGTGGAGAGACTTTCGTTCATCTAGCACAAAGGGAACGGGTTGCAGGAGAAACTTTTACTCTGGTTTCTCAGTCTGTTTCCTAGTGCCGGTTTGAAGTTCCTGCAGTTTTCACTGTAAAACATATTTGGAGCTAGTACCTCCCCATATATATGTATGGAGTGGAGTTTGTAACTGAAAAGATAATTTGTGTTCCCAACAAGCTAGGTGAAGGACGGCTTTCACACACACTTATCTCTCAGAACTGAGCATGTGGAGAGACGATCGTTCATCTAGCACAAATGGAACGGGTTGGAGGAGAAACTTTTACTCTGGTTCTCAGTCTGTTTCCTAGTGCCGGTTTGAAGTTCCTGCAGTTTTCACTGTAAAACGTATTTGGAGCTAGTACCTCCCCATATATATGTATGGAGTGGAGTTTGCAACTGAAAAGAAACTTTGTGTTCCCAACAAGCTAGGTGAAGGACGGCTTTCACACACACTTATCTCTCAGAACTGAGCATGTGGAGAGACGTTCGTTCATCTAGCACAAAGGGAACGGGTTGCAGGAGAAACTTTTACTCTGGTTTCTCAGTCTGTTTCCTAGTGCCGGTTTGAAGTTCCTGCAGTTTTCACTGTAAAACCGAGTGGCAGCTAGTACATCCCCATATATGTATGGATTGGAGTTTGCAACTGGAAAGAAACTTTGTGTTCCCAACAAGCTAGGTGAAGGACTGCTTTCACACACACTTATCTCTCAGAACTGAGCATGTGGAGAGATGTTCGTTCATCTAGCACAAAGGGAAAGGGTTGCAGGAGAAACTTTTACTCTGGTTTCTCAGTCTGTTTCCTAGTGCCGGTTTGAAGTTCCTGCAGTTTTCACTGTAAAACCGAGTTGGAGCTAGAACCTCCCCATATATATGTATGGAGTGGAGTTTGCAACTGAAAAGAAACTTTGTGTTCCCAACAAGCTAGGTGAAGGACGGCTTTCACACACACTTATCTCTCAGAACCGAGCATGTGGAGAGACGTTCGTTCATCTAGCACAAAGGGAACGGGTTGCAGGAGAAACTTTTACTCTGGTTTCTCAGTCTGTTTCCTAGTGCCGGTTTGAAGTTCCTGCAGTTTTCACTGTAAAACCGAGTTGGAGCTAGAACCTCCCCATATATATGTATGGAGTGGAGTTTGCAACTGAAAAGAAACTTTGTGTTCCCAACAAGCTAGGTGAAGGACGGCTTTCACACACACTTATCTCTCAGAACCGAGCATGTGGAGAGACGTTCGTTCATCTAGCACAAAGGGAACGGGTTGCAGGAGAAACTTTTACTCTGGTTTCTCAGTCTGTTTCCTAGTGCTTGTTTGAAGTTAATGCAGTTTACACTGTAAAACCGAGTTGCAGCTAGTACCTACCCATATAAATGTAGGGAGTGGAGTTTGCAACTAAAAAGAATCTTTGTGTTCCCAACAAGCTAGGTGAAGGACGGCTTTCACACACACATATCTCTCAGAACAGAGCATGTGGAGAGACGTTCGTTCATCTAGCACAAAGGGAACGGGTTGCAGGAGAAAATTTTACTCTGGATTCTCAGTCTGTTTCCTAGTGCCGGTTTGAAGTTCCTGCAGTTTTCACTGTAAAACCGAGTTGCAGCTAGTACCTCCACATATATATGTATGGAGTGGAGTTTGCAACTGAAAAGAAACTTTGTGTTCCCAACAAGCTAGTTGAAGGACGGCTTTCACACACACTTATCTCTCAGAACTGAGCATGTGGAGAGACGTTCGTTTATCTAGCCCAAAGGGAACGGGTTGCAGCAGAATATTTCACTTCGGTTTCTCAGTCTGTTTCCTAGTGCCGGTTTGAAGTTCCTGCAGTTTCACTGTAAAACCGAGTTGGAGCTTGTACCTCCCCATATATATGTATGGATTGGAGTTTGCAACTGAAAAGAATCTTTGTGTTCCCAACAAGCTAGGTGAAGGACGGCTTTCACACCCACTTATCTCTCAGATCCAAGCATGTGGAGAGACGTTCGTTCATCTAGCACAAACGGAACGGTTTGCAGGAGAAACTTTTACTCTGGTTTCTCAGTCTGTTTCCTAGTGCCGGTTTGAAGTTAATGCAGTTTTCATTGTAAAACCGAGTTGCAGCTAGTACCTCCCCATATAAATGTATGGAATGGAGTTTGCAACTGAAAAGAATCTTTGTGTTCCCAACAAGCTAGGTGAAGGACGGTTTTCACACACACTTATCTCTCAGAACAGAGCTTGTGGAGAGACGTTCGTTCATCTAGCACAAAGGGAACGGGTTGCAGGAGAAACTTTTACTCTGGATTCTCAGTCTGTTTCCTAGTGCAGGTTTGAAGTTCCTGCATTTTTCAATGTAAAACCGAGTTGGAGCTAGTACCACCCCATATATATGTATGGAGTGGAGTTTGCAACTGAAAAGAAACTTTGTGTTCCCAACAAGCTAGTTGAAAGACGGCTTTCACACACACTTATCACTCAGAACCGAGCATGTGGAGAGACGTTCGTTCATCTAGCACAAAGGGAACGGTTTGCAAGAGAAACTTTTACTCTGATTTCTCAGTCTGTTTCCTAGTGCCGGTTTGAAGTTCCTGCAGTTTCACTGTAAAATATATTTGGAGCTAGTACCTCCCCATATATATGTATGGAGTGGAGTTTGCAACTGAAAAGAAACTTTGTGTTCCCAACAAGCTAGGTGAAGGACGGCTTTCACACACACTTATCTCTCAGAACCGAGCATGTGGAGAGACGTTCGTTCATCTAGCACAAAGGGAACGGGTTGCAGGAGAAACTTTTACTCTGGTTTCTCAGTCTGTTTCCTAGTGCTTGTTTGAAGTTAATGCAGTTTTCACTGTAAAACCGAGTTGCAGCTAGTACCTACCCATATAAATGTAGGGAGTGGAGTTTGCAACTGAAAAGAATCTTTGTGTTCCCAAAAAGCTAGGTGAAGGACGGCTTTCACACACACATATCTCTCAGAACAGAGCATGTGGAGAGACGTTCGTTCATCTAGCACAAAGGGAACGGGTTGCAGGAGAAAATTTTACTCTGGATTCTCAGTCTGTTTCCTAGTGCCGGTTTGAAGTTCCTGCAGTTTTCACTGTAAAACCGAGTTGCAGCTAGTACCTCCACATATATATGTATGGAGTGGAGTTTGCAACTGAAAAGAAACTTTGTGTTCCCAACAAGCTAGTTGAAGGACGGCTTTCACACACACTTATCTCTCAGAACTGAGCATGTGGAGAGACGTTCGTTTATCTAGCCCAAATGGAACGGGTTGCAGCAGAATATTTCACTTCGGTTTCTCAGTCTGTTTCCTAGTGCCGGTTTGAAGTTCCTGCAGTTTTCACTGTAAAACCGAGTTGGAGCTTGTACCTCCCCATATATATGTATGGATTGGAGTTTGCAACTGAAAAGAAACTTTGTGTTCCCAACAAGGTATGTGAAGGTCGGCTTTCACACACACTTATCTCTCAGAACCGAGCATGTGGAGGGACGTTCGTTCATCTAGCACAAAGGGAACGGGTTGCAGGAGAAACTTTTACTCTGGTTTCTCAGGCTGTTTCCTAGTGCCGGTTTGTAGTTCCTGCAGTTTTCACTGTAAAACCGAGTTGGAGCTAGTACCTCCCCATATATATGTATGGAGTGGAGTTTGCAACTGAAAAGAAACTTTGTGTTCCCAACAAGCTAGTTGAAGGACGGCTTTCACACCCACTTATCTCTCACATCCAAGCATGTGGAGAGACGTTCGTTCATCTAGCACAAACGGAACGGTTTGCAGGAGAAACTTTTACTCTGGTTTCTCAGTCTGTTTCCTAGTGCCGGTTTGAAGTTCCTGCAGTTTTCACTGTCAAACCGAGTTGGAGCTTGTACCTCCCCATATATATGTATGGAATGGAGTTTGCAACTGAAAAGAAACTTTGTGTTCCCAAAAAGCTAGGTGAAGAACGGCTTTCACACACACTTATCTCTCAGAACTGAGCAAGTGGAGAGACGTTCGTTCATCTAGCACCAAGGGAACGGGTTGCAGGAGACACTTTTTCTCTGCTTTCTCAGTCTGTTTCCTAGTGCCGGTCTGAAGTTCCTGCAGTTTTCACTGTAAAACCGGGTTGGTGCTAGTACCTCCCCATATATATGTATGGAATGGAGTTTGCAACTGAAAAGAAACTTTGTGTTCCCAACAAGCTAGGTGAAGGACGGCTTTCACACACACTTATCTCTCAGAACTGAGCAAGTGGAGAGACTTTCGTTCATCTAGCACCAAGGGAACGGGTTGCAGGAGACACTTTTTCTCTGCTTTCTCAGTCTGTTTCCTAGTGCAGGTTTGAAGTTCCTGCAGTTTTCACTATCAAACCGAGTTGGAGCTAGTACCTCAACATATATATGTATGGAATGGAGTTTGCAACTGAAAAGAAACTTTGTGTTCCCAAAAAGCTAGGTGAAGAACGGCTTTCACACACACTTATCTCTCAGAACTGAGCAAGTGGAGAGACGTTCGTTCATCTAGCACCAAGGGAACGGGTTGCAGGAGACACTATTTCTCTGCTTTCTCAGTCTGTTTCCTAGTGCCGGTTTGAAGTTCCTGCAGTTTTCACTGTAAAACCGAGTTGGAGCTAGTACCTCCACATATATATGTATGGAATGGAGTTTGCTACTGAAAAGAAACTTTGTGTTCCCAACAAGCTAGGTGAAGGACGGCTTTCACACACACTAATCTCTCAGAACTGAGCAAGTGGAGAGACGTTCGTTCATCTAGCACCAAGGGAACGGGTTGCAGGAGACACTTTTTCTCTGCTTTCTCAGTCTGTTTCCTAGTGCCGGTTTGAAGTTCCTGCAGTTTTCAGTGTAAAACCGAGTTGGAGCTAGTACCTCCCCATATATATGTATGGAATGGAGTTTGCAACTGAAAAGAAACTCTGTGTTTCCAAAAAGCTAGTTGAAGGACGGCTTTCAAACACAATTATCTCTGAGAACTGAGCAAGTGGAGAGACTTTCGTTCATCTAGCACCAAGGGAACGGGTTGCAGGAGACACTTTTTCTCTGCTTTCTCAGTCTGTTTCCTAGTGCAGGTTTGAAGTTCCTGCAGTTTTCACTATCAAACCGAGTTGGAGCTAGTACCTCAACATATATATGTATGGAATGGAGTTTGCAACTGAAAAGAAACTTTGTGTTCCCAAAAAGCTAGGTGAAGAACGGCTTTCACACACACTTATCTCTCAGAACTGAGCAAGTGGAGAGACGTTCGTTCATCTAGCACCAAGGGAACGGGTTGCAGGAGACACAATTTCTCTGCTTTCTCAGTCTGTTTCCTAGTGCCGGTTTGAAGTTCCTGCAGTTTTCACTGTAAAACCGAGTTGGAGCTAGTACCTCCACATATATATGTATGGAATGGAGTTTGCTACTGAAAAGAAACTTTGTGTTCCCAACAAGCTAGGTGAAGGACGGCTTTCACACACACTAATCTCTCAGAACTGAGCAAGTGGAGAGACGTTCGTTCATCTAGCACCAAGGGAACGGGTTGCAGGAGACACTTTTTCTCTGCTTTCTCAGTCTGTTTCCTAGTGCCGGTTTGAAGTTCCTGCAGTTTTCAGTGTAAAACCGAGTTGGAGCTAGTACCTCCCCATATATATGTATGGAATGGAGTTTGCAACTGAAAAGAAACTCTGTGTTTCCAACAAGCTAGTTGAAGGACGGCTTTCAAACACAATTATCTCTGAGAACTGAGCAAGTGGAGAGACGTTCGTTCATCTAGCACCAAGGGAACGGGTTGCAGGAGACACTTTTTCTCTGCTTTCTCAGTCTGTTTCCTAGTGCCGGTTTGAAGTTCCTGCAGTTTTCACTGTCAAACCGTGTTGGAACTTGTACCTCCCCATATATATGTATGGAATGGAGTTTGCAACTGAAAAGAAACTTTGTGTTCCCAACAATCTAGGTGAAGGACGGCTTTCACACACAATTATCTCTCAGAACCGAGCATGTGGAGAGACGTTCGTTCATCTAGCACAAAGGGAACGGGTTGCAGGAGAAACTTTTACTCTGGTTTCTCAGTCTGTTTCCTAGTGCCGGTTTGAAGTTCCTGCAGTTTTCACTGTAAAACCGAGTTGGAGCTAGTACCTCCCCGTATATATGTATGGAGTGGAGTTTGCAACTGAAAAGAATCTTTCTGTTCCCAACAAGTTGGTGAAGGACGGCTTTCACACACACTTATCTCTCAGAACTGAGCATGTGGAGAGACGTTCGTTCATCTAGCACAAAAGGAACGGGTTGCAGGAGAAACTTTTACTCTGGTTTCTCAGTCTGTTTCCTAGTGCTGGTTTGAAGTTCCTGCAGTTTTCACTGTAAAACCGAGTTGGAGCTAGTACCTCCCCATATATATGTATGGTGTGGAGTTTGCAACTGAAAAGTAACTTTGTGTTCCCAACAAGCTAGGTGAAGGACGGCTTTCACACACACTTATCTCTCAGAACTGAGCATGTGGAGAGACGTTCGTTCATCTAGCACAAAGGGAACGGGTTGCAGGAGAAACTTTTACTCTGGTTTCTCAGTCTGTTTCCTAGTGCCGGTTTGAAGTTCCTGCAGTTTTCACTGTAAAATCGAGTTGGAGCTAGTACCTCCCCATATATATGTATGGAGTGGAGTTAGCAACTGAAAAGAAACTTTGTGTTCCCAACAAGCTAGGTGAAGGACGGCTTTCACACACACTTATCTCTCAGAACCGAGCATGTGGAGAGACTTTCGTTCATCTAGCACAAAGGGAACGGGTTGCAGGGGAAACTATTACTCTGGTTTCTCAGTCTGTTTCCTAGTGCCGGTTTGAAGTTCCTTCAGTTTTCAATGTAAAACCGAGTTGGAGCTAGTACCTCCCCATATATATGTATGAAGTGGAGTTTGCAACTGAAAAGAAACTTTGTGTTCCCAACAAGCTGGGTGAAGGACGGCTTTCACACACACTTAACTCTCAGAACTGAGAATGTGGAAAGACGTTCGTTCATCTAGCACAAAGGGAACGGGTTGCAGGAGAAACTTTTACTCTGGTTTCTCAGTCTGTTTCCTAGTGCCGGTTTGAAGTTCCTGCAGTTTTCACTGTAAAACCGAGTTGGAGCTAGTACCTCCCCGTATATATGTATGGAGTGGAGTTTGCAACTGAAAAGAAACTTTGTGTTCCCAACAAGCTAGGTGAAGGACGGCTTTCACACACACTAATCTCTCAGAACTGAGCAAGTGGAGAGACGTTCGTTCATCTAGCACCAAGGGAACGGGTTGCAGGAGACACTTTTTCTCTGCTTTCTCAGTCTGTTTCCTAGTGCCGGTTTGAAGTTCCTGCAGTTTTCAGTGTAAAACCGAGTTGGAGCTAGTACCTCCCCATATATATGTATGGAATGGAGTTTGCAACTGAAAAGAAACTCTGTGTTTCCAACAAGCTAGTTGAAGGACGGCTTTCAAACACAATTATCTCTGAGAACTGAGCAAGTGGAGAGACTTTCGTTCATCTAGCACCAAGGGAACGGGTTGCAGGAGACACTTTTTCTCTGCTTTCTCAGTCTGTTTCCTAGTGCAGGTTTGAAGTTCCTGCAGTTTTCACTATCAAACCGAGTTGGAGCTAGTACCTCAACATATATATGTATGGAATGGAGTTTGCAACTGAAAAGAAACTTTGTGTTCCCAAAAAGCTAGGTGAAGAACGGCTTTCACACACACTTATCTCTCAGAACTGAGCAAGTGGAGAGACGTTCGTTCATCTAGCACCAAGGGAACGGGTTGCAGGAGACACTATTTCTCTGCTTTCTCAGTCTGTTTCCTAGTGCCGGTTTGAAGTTCCTGCAGTTTTCACTGTAAAACCGAGTTGGAGCTAGTACCTCCACATATATATGTATGGAATGGAGTTTGCTACTGAAAAGAAACTTTGTGTTCCCAACAAGCTAGGTGAAGGACGGCTTTCACACACACTAATCTCTCAGAACTGAGCAAGTGGAGAGACGTTCGTTCATCTAGCACCAAGGGAACGGGTTGCAGGAGACACTTTTTCTCTGCTTTCTCAGTCTGTTTCCTAGTGCCGGTTTGAAGTTCCTGCAGTTTTCAGTGTAAAACCGAGTTGGAGCTAGTACCTCCCCATATATATGTATGGAATGGAGTTTGCAACTGAAAAGAAACTCTGTGTTTCCAACAAGCTAGTTGAAGGACGGCTTTCAAACACAATTATCTCTGAGAACTGAGCAAGTGGAGAGACGTTCGTTCATCTAGCACCAAGGGAACGGGTTGCAGGAGACACTTTTTCTCTGCTTTCTCAGTCTGTTTCCTAGTGCCGGTTTGAAGTTCCTGCAGTTTTCACTGTCAAACCGTGTTGGAACTTGTACCTCCCCATATATATGTATGGAATGGAGTTTGCAACTGAAAAGAAACTTTGTGTTCCCAACAAGCTAGGTGAAGGACGGCTTTCACACACACTTATCTCTCAGAACTGAGCATGTGGAGAGACGTTCGTTCACCTAGCACAAAGGGAACGGGTTGCAGGAGAAACTTTTACTCTGGTTTCTCAGTCTGTTTCCTAGTGCCGTTTTGAAGTTCCTGCAGTTTTCACTGTACAACATTTTTGGAGCTAGTACCTCCCCTTATATATGTATGGAGTGGAGTTTGCAACTGAAAAGAAACTTTGTGTTCCCAACAAGCTAGGTGAAGGAAGGCTTTCACACACACTTATCTCTCATAACCGAGCATGTGGAGAGACGTTCGTTCATCTAGCACAAAGGGAACGGGTTGCAGGAGAAACTTTTACTCTGGTTTCTCAGTCTGTTTCCTAGTGCCGGTTTGAAGTTCCTGCAGTTTTCACTGTAAAACCGAGTTGCAGCTAGTACCTCCCCATATATATGTATGGAGTGGAGTTTGCAACTGAAAAGAATCTTTGTGTTCCCAACAAGCTAGGTGAAGGCCGGCTTTCACACCCACTTATCTCTCAGAACCGAGCATGTGGAGAGACGTTCGTTCATCTAGCACAAAGGGAACGGGTTGCAGGAGAAACTTTTACTCTGGTTTCTCAGTCTGTTTCCTAGTGCCGGTTTGAAGTTCCTGCAGTTTTCACTGTAAAACATATTTGGAGCTAGTACCTCCCCATATATTTGTATGGAGTGGAGTTTGTAACTGAAAAGATAATTTGTGTTCCCAACAAGCTAGGTGAAGGTCGGCTTTCACACACACTTATCTCTCAGAACTGAGCATGTGGAGAGACGATCGTTCATCTAGCACAAATGGAACGGGTTGGAGGAGAAACTTTTACTCTGGTTCTCAGTCTGTTTCCTAGTGCCGGTTTGAAGTTCCTGCAGTTTTCACTGTAAAACGTATTTGGAGCTAGTACCTCCCCATATATATGTATGGAGTGGAGTTTGCAACTGAAAAGAAACTTTGTGTTCCCAACAAGCTAGGTGAAGGACGGCTTTCACACACACTTATCTCTCAGAACTGAGCATGTGGAGAGACGTTCGTTCATCTAGCACCAAGGGAACGGGTTGCAGGAGACACTATTTCTCTGCTTTCTCAGTCTGTTTCCTAGTGCCGGTTTGAAGTTCCTGCAGTTTTCACTGTAAAACCGAGTTGGAGCTAGTACCTCCACATATATATGTATGGAATGGAGTTTGCTACTGAAAAGAAACTTTGTGTTCCCAACAAGCTAGGTGAAGGACGGCTTTCACACACACTAATCTCTCAGAACTGAGCAAGTGGAGAGACGTTCGTTCATCTAGCACCAAGGGAACGGGTTGCAGGAGACACTTTTTCTCTGCTTTCTCAGTCTGTTTCCTAGTGCCGGTTTGAAGTTCCTGCAGTTTTCAGTGTAAAACCGAGTTGGAGCTAGTACCTCCCCATATATATGTATGGAATGGAGTTTGCAACTGAAAAGAAACTCTGTGTTTCCAACAAGCTAGTTGAAGGACGGCTTTCAAACACAATTATCTCTGAGAACTGAGCAAGTGGAGAGACGTTCGTTCATCTAGCACCAAGGGAACGGGTTGCAGGAGACACTTTTTCTCTGCTTTCTCAGTCTGTTTCCTAGTGCCGGTTTGAAGTTCCTGCAGTTTTCACTGTCAAACCGTGTTGGAACTTGTACCTCCCCATATATATGTATGGAATGGAGTTTGCAACTGAAAAGAAACTTTGTGTTCCCAACAAGCTAGGTGAAGGACGGCTTTCACACACACTTATCTCTCAGAACTGAGCATGTGGAGAGACGTTCGTTCATCTAGCACAAAGGGAACGGGTTGCAGGAGAAACTTTTACTCTGGTTTCTCAGTCTGTTTCCTAGTGCCGTTTTGAAGTTCCTGCAGTTTTCACTGTACAACATTTTTGGAGCTAGTACCTCCCCTTATATATGTATGGAGTGGAGTTTGCAACTGAAAAGAAACTTTGTGTTCCCAACAAGCTAGGTGAAGGAAGGCTTTCACACACACTTATCTCTCATAACCGAGCATGTGGAGAGACGTTCGTTCATCTAGCACAAAGGGAACGGGTTGCAGGAGAAACTTTTACTCTGGTTTCTCAGTCTGTTTCCTAGTGCCGGTTTGAAGTTCCTGCAGTTTTCACTGTAAAACCGAGTTGCAGCTAGTACCTCCCCATATATATGTATGGAGTGGAGTTTGCAACTGAAAAGATAATTTGTGTTCCCAACAAGCTAGGTGAAGGACGGCTTTCACACACACTTATCTCTCAGAACTGAGCATGTGGAGAGACGATCGTTCATCTAGCACAAATGGAACGGGTTGGAGGAGAAACTTTTACTCTGGTTCTCAGTCTGTTTCCTAGTGCCGGTTTGAAGTTCCTGCAGTTTTCACTGTAAAACGTATTTGGAGCTAGTACCTCCCCATATATATGTATGGAGTGGAGTTTGCAACTGAAAAGAAACTTTGTGTTCCCAACAAGCTAGGTGAAGGACGGCTTTCACACACACTTATCTCTCAGAACTGAGCATGTGGAGAGACGTTCGTTCATCTAGCACAAAGGGAACGGGTTGCAGGAGAAACTTTTACTCTGGTTTCTCAGTCTGTTTCCTAGTGCCGGTTTGAAGTTCCTGCAGTTTTCACTGTAAAACCGAGTGGCAGCTAGTACATCCCCATATATGTATGGATTGGAGTTTGCAACTGGAAAGAAACTTTGTGTTCCCAACTAGCTAGGTGAAGGACGGCTTTCACACACACTTATCTCTCAGAACTGAGCATGTGGAGAGATGTTCGTTCATCTAGCACAAAGGGAAAGGGTTGCAGGAGAAACTTTTACTCTGGTTTCTCAGTCTGTTTCCTAGTGCCGGTTTGAAGTTCCTGCGGTTTTCACTGTAAAACCGAGTTGGAGCTAGAACCTCCCCATATATATGTATGGAGTGGAGTTTGCAACTGAAAAGAAACTTTGTGTTCCCAACAAGCTAGGTGAAGGACGGCTTTCACACACACTTATCTCTCAGAACCGAGCATGTGGAGAGACGTTCGTTCATCTAGCACAAAGGGAACGGGTTGCAGGAGAAACTTTTACTCTGGTTTCTCAGTCTGTTTCCTAGTGCCGGTTTGAAGTTCCTGCAGTTTTCACTGTAAAACCGAGTTGGAGCTAGAACCTCCCCATATATATGTATGGAGTGGAGTTTGCAACTGAAAAGAAACTTTGTGTTCCCAACAAGCTAGGTGAAGGACGGCTTTCACACACACTTATCTCTCAGAACCGAGCATGTGGAGAGACGTTCGTTCATCTAGCACAAAGGGAACGGGTTGCAGGAGAAACTTTTACTCTGGTTTCTCAGTCTGTTTCCTAGTGCTTGTTTGAAGTTAATGCAGTTTTCACTGTAAAACCGAGTTGCAGCTAGTACCTACCCATATAAATGTAGGGAGTGGAGTTTGCAACTGAAAAGAATCTTTGTGTTCCCAACAAGCTAGGTGAAGGACGGCTTTCACACACACATATCTCTCAGAACAGAGCATGTGGAGAGACGTTCGTTCATCTAGCACAAAGGGAACGGGTTGCAGGAGAAAATTTTACTCTGGATTCTCAGTCTGTTTCCTAGTGCCGGTTTGAAGTTCCTGCAGTTTTCACTGTAAAACCGAGTTGCAGCTAGTACCTCCACATATATATGTATGGAGTGGAGTTTGCAACTGAAAAGAAACTTTGTGTTCCCAACAAGCTAGTTGAAGGACGGCTTTCACACACACTTATCTCTCAGAACTGAGCATGTGGAGAGACGTTCGTTTATCTAGCCCAAAGGGAACGGGTTGCAGCAGAATATTTCACTTCGGTTTCTCAGTCTGTTTCCTAGTGCCGGTTTGAAGTTCCTGCAGTTTTCACTGTAAAACCGAGTTGGAGCTTGTACCTCCCCATATATATGTATGGATTGGAGTTTGCAACTGAAAAGAATCTTTGTGTTCCCAACAAGCTAGGTGAAGGACGGCTTTCACACCCACTTATCTCTCAGATCCAAGCATGTGGAGAGACGTTCGTTCATCTAGCACAAACGGAACGGTTTGCAGGAGTAACTTTTACTCTGGTTTCTCAGTCTGTTTCCTAGTGCCGGTTTGAAGTTAATGCAGTTTTCATTGTAAAACCGAGTTGCAGCTAGTACCTCCCCATATAAATGTATGGAATGGAGTTTGCAACTGAAAAGAATCTTTGTGTTCCCAACAAGCTAGGTGAAGGACGGCTTTCACACACACTTATCTCTCAGAACCGAGCATGTGGAGAGACGTTCGTTCATCTAGCACAAAGGGAACGGGTTGCAGGAGAAACTTTTACTCTGGTTTCTCAGTCTGTTTACTAGTGCCGGTTTGAAGTTCCTGCAGTTTTCACTGTAAAACCGAGTTGGAGCTAGAACCTCCCCATATATATGTATGGAGTGGAGTTTGCAACTGAAAAGAAACTTTGTGTTCCCAACAAGCTAGGTGAAGGACGGCTTTCACACACACTTATCTCTCAGAACCGAGCATGTGGAGAGACGTTCGTTCATCTAGCACAAAGGGAACGGGTTGCAGGAGAAACTTTTACTCTGGTTTCTCAGTCTGTTTCCTAGTGCTTGTTTGAAGTTAATGCAGTTTTCACTGTAAAACCGAGTTGCAGCTAGTACCTACCCATATAAATGTAGGGAGTGGAGTTTGCAACTGAAAAGAATCTTTGTGTTCCCAACAAGCTAGGTGAAGGACGGCTTTCACACACACATATCTCTCAGAACAGAGCATGTGGAGAGACGTTCGTTCATCTAGCACAAAGGGAACGGGTTGCAGGAGAAAATTTTACTCTGGATTCTCAGTCTGTTTCCTAGTGCCGGTTTGAAGTTCCTGCAGTTTTCACTGTAAAACCGAGTTGCAGCTAGTACCTCCACATATATATGTATGGAGTGGAGTTTGCAACTGAAAAGAAACTTTGTGTTCCCAACAAGCTAGTTGAAGGACGGCTTTCACACACACTTATCTCTCAGAACTGAGCATGTGGAGAGACGTTCGTTTATCTAGCCCAAAGGGAACGGGTTGCAGCAGAATATTTCACTTCGGTTTCTCAGTCTGTTTCCTAGTGCCGGTTTGAAGTTCCTGCAGTTTTCACTGTAAAACCGAGTTGGAGCTTGTACCTCCCCATATATATGTATGGATTGGAGTTTGCAACTGAAAAGAATCTTTGTGTTCCCAACAAGCTAGGTGAAGGACGGCTTTCACACCCACTTATCTCTCAGATCCAAGCATGTGGAGAGACGTTCGTTCATCTAGCACAAACGGAACGGTTTGCAGGAGAAACTTTTACTCTGGTTTCTCAGTCTGTTTCCTAGTGCCGGTTTGAAGTTAATGCAGTTTTCATTGTAAAACCGAGTTGCAGCTAGTACCTCCCCATATAAATGTATGGAATGGAGTTTGCAACTGAAAAGAATCTTTGTGTTCCCAACAAGCTAGGTGAAGGACGGTTTTCACACACACTTATCTCTCAGAACAGAGCATGTGGAGAGACTTTCGTTCATCTAGCACAAAGGGAACGGGTTGCAGGAGAAACTTTTACTCTGGATTCTCAGTCTGTTTCCTAGTGCCGGTTTGAAGTTCCTGCAGTTTCACTGTAAAATATATTTGGAGCTAGTACCTCCCCATATATATGTATGGAGTGGAGTTTGCAACTGAAAAGAAACTTTGTGTTCCCAACAAGCTAGGTGAAGGACGGCTTTCACACACACTTATCTCTCAGAACCGAGCATGTGGAGAGACGTTCGTTCATCTAGCACAAAGGGAACGGGTTGCAGGAGAAACTTTTACTCTGGTTTCTCAGTCTGTTTCCTAGTGCTTGTTTGAAGTTAATGCAGTTTTCACTGTAAAACCGAGTTGCAGCTAGTACCTACCCATATAAATGTAGGGAGTGGAGTTTGCAACTGAAAAGAATCATTGTGTTCCCAACAAGCTAGGTGAAGGACGGCTTTCACACACACATATCTCTCAGAACAGAGCATGTGGAGAGACGTTCGTTCATCTAGCACAAAGGGAACGGGTTGCAGGAGAAAATTTTACTCTGGATTCTCAGTCTGTTTCCTAGTGCCGGTTTGAAGTTCCTGCAGTTTTCACTGTAAAACCGAGTTGCAGCTAGTACCTCCACATATATATGTATGGAGTAGAGTTTGCAACTGAAAAGAAACTTTGTGTTCCCAACAAGCTAGTTGAAGGACGGCTTTCACACACACTTATCTCTCAGAACTGAGCATGTGGAGAGACGTTCGTTTATCTAGCCCAAAGGGAACGGGTTGCAGCAGAATATTTCACTTCGGTTTCTCAGTCTGTTTCCTAGTGCCGGTTTGAAGTTCCTGCAGTTTTCACTGTAAAACCGAGTTGGAGCTTGTAACTCCCCATATATATGTATGGATTGGAGTTTGCAACTGAAAAGAAACTTTGTGTTCCCAACAAGGTATGTGAAGGTCGGCTTTCACACACACTTATCTCTCAGAACCGAGCATGTGGAGGGACGTTCGTTCATCTAGCACAAAGGGAACGGGTTGCAGGAGAAACTTTTACTCTGGTTTCTCAGGCTGTTTCCTAGTGCCGGTTTGTAGTTCCTGCAGTTTTCACTGTAAAACCGAGTTGGAGCTAGTACCTCCCCATATATATGTATGGAGTGGAGTTTGCAACTGAAAAGAAACTTTGTGTTCCCAACAAGCTAGTTGAAGGACGGCTTTCACACCCACTTATCTCTCACATCCAAGCATGTGGAGAGACGTTCGTTCATCTAGCACAAACGGAACGGTTTGCAGGAGAAACTTTTACTCTGGTTTCTCAGTCTGTTTCCTAGTGCCGGTTTGAAGTTAATGCAGTTTTCACTGTAAAACCGAGTTGCAGCTAGTACCTCCCCATATAAATGTATGGAATGGAGTTTGCAACTGAAAAGAATCTTTGTGTTCCCAACAAGCTAGGTGAAGTACGGTTTTCACACACACTTATCTCTCAGAACAGAGCATGTGGAGAGACGTTCGTTCATCTAGCACAAAGGGAACGGATTGCAGGAGAAACTTTTACTCTGGATTCTCAGTCGGTTTCCTAGTGCCGGTTTGAAGTTCCTGCATTTTTCACTGTAAAACCGAGTTGGAGCTAGTACCACCCCATATATATGTATGGAGTGGAGTTTGCAACTGAAAAGAAACTTTGTGTTCCCAACAAGCTAGTTGAAAGACGGCTTTCACACACACTTATCACTCAGAACCGAGCATGTGGAGAGACGTTCGTTCATCTAGCACAAAGGGAACGGTTTGCAGGAGAAACTTTTACTCTGATTTCTCAGTCTGTTTCCTAGTGCCGGTTTGAAGTTCCTGCAGTTTCACTGTAAAATATATTTGGAGCTAGTACCTCCCCATATATATGTATGGAGTGGAGTTTGCAACTGAAAAGAAACTTTGTGTTCCCAACAAGCTAGGTGAAGGACGGCTTTCACACACACTTATCTCTCAGAACCGAGCATGTGTAGAGACGTTCGTTCATCTAGCACAAATGGAACGGGTTGCAGGAGAAACTTTTAATCTGGTATCTCAGTCTGTTTCCTAGTGCCGGTTTGAAGTTCCTGCAGTTTTCATTGTAAAACCGAGTTGGAGCTACTACCTCCCCATATATATGTACGGAGTGGAGTTTGCAACTGAAAAGAATCTTTGTGTTCCCAACAAGCTAGGTGAAGGACGGCTTTCACACACACTTATCTCTCAGAACCGAGCATGTGGAGAGACGTTCGTTCATCTAGCACAAAGGGAACGGGTTGCAGGAGAAACTTTTACTCTGATTTCTCAGTCTGTTTCCTAGTGCCGGTTTGAAGTTCCTGCAGTTTTCACTGTAAAACATATTTGGAGCTAGTACCTCCCCATAAATATGTATGGAGTGGAGTTTGCAACTGAAAAGAAACTTTGTGTTCCCAACAAGCTAGGTGAAGGACGGCTTTCACACACACTTATCTCTCAGAACCGAGCATGTGTAGAGACGTTCGTTCATCTAGCACAAATGGAACGGGTTGCAGGAGAAACTTTTAATCTGGTATCTCAGTCTGTTTCCTAGTGCCGGTTTGAAGTTCCTGCAGTTTTCACTGTAAAACCGAGTTGGAGCTACTACCTCCCCATATATATGTATGGAGTGGAGTTTGCAACTGAAAAGAATCTTTGTGTTCCCAACAAGCTAGGTGAAGGACGGCTTTCACACACACTTATCTCTCAGAACCGAGCATGTGGAGGGACGTTCGTTCATCTAGCACAAAGGGAACGGGTTGCAGGAAAAACTTTTACTCTGGTTTCTCAGTCTGTTTCCTAGTGCCGGTTTGAAGTTCCTGCAGTTTTCACTGTAAAACATATTTGGAGCTAGTACCTCCCCATATATATGTATGGAGTGGAGTTTGCAACTGAAAAGAAACTTTGTGTTCCCAACAAGCTAGTTGAAAGACGGCTTTCAAACCCACTTATCTCTCAGAACCGAGCATGTGGAGAGACGTTCGTTCATCTAGCACAAAGGGAACGGGTTGCAGGAGAAACTTTTACTCTGGTTTCTCAGTCTGTTTCCTAGTGCCGGTTTGAAGTTCCTGCAGTTTTCACTGTAAAACCGAGTTGCAGCTAGTACCTCCCCATATATATGTATGGAGTGGAGTTTGCAACTGGAAAGAAACTTTGTGTTCCCAACAAGCTAGGTGAAGGACGGCTTTCACACACACTTATCTCTCAGAACTGAGCATGTGGAGAGACGTTCGTTCATCTAGCAGAAAAGGAACGGGTTGCAGGAGAAACTTTTACTCTGGTTTCTCAGTCTGTTTCCTAGTGCCGGTTTGAAGTTCCTGCAGTTTTCACTGCAAAACCGAGTTGCAGTTAGTACCTCCCCATATATATGTATGGAGTGGAGTTTGCAACTGGAAAGAAACTTTGTGTTCCCAACAAGCTAGGTGAAGGACGGCTTTCACACACACTTATCTCTCTGAACTGAGCATGTGGAGAGACGTTCGTTCATCTAGCAGAAAGGAAACGGGTTGCAGGAGAAACTTTTACTCTGGTTTCTCAGTCTGTTTCCTAGTGCCGGTTTGAAGTTCCTGCAGTTTTCACTGTAAAACATATTTGGAGCTAGTACCTCCCCATATATATGTATGGAGTGGAGTTTGCAACTGAAAAGAAACTTTGTGTTCCCAACAAGCTAGGTGAAGGACGGCTTTCACACACACTTATCTCTCAGACCTGAGCATGTGGAGAGACGTTCGTTCATCTAGCACAAAGGGAACGGGTTGCAGGAGAAACTTTTACTCTGGTTTCACAGTCTGTTTCCTAGTGCCGGTTTGAAGTTCCTGCAGTTTTCACTGTAAAACCGAGTTGCAGCTAGTACCTCCCCATATATATGTATGGAGTGGAGTTTGCAACTGAAAAGAAAGTTTGTGTTCCCAACAAGCTAGGTGAAGGACGGCTTTCACACACACTTATCTCTCAGAACCGAGCATGTGGAGAGACGTTCGTTCATCTAGCACAAAGGGAACGGGTTGCAGGAGAAACTTTTACTCTGGTTTCTCAGTCTGTTTCCTAGTGCCGGTTTGAAGTTCCTGCAGTTTTCACTGTAAAACCGAGTTGCAGCTAGTACCTCCCCATATATATGTATGGAGTGGAGTTTGCACCTAAAAAGAATCTTTGTGTTCCCAACAAGCTAGGTGAAGGACGGCTTTCACACACACTTATCTCTCAGAACCGAGCATGTGGAGAGACGTTCGTTCATCTAGCACAAAGGGAACGGGTTGCAAGAGAAACTTTTACTCTGGTTTCTCAGTCTGTTTCCTAGTGCCGGTTTGAAGTTCCTGCAGTTTTCACTGTAAAACATATTTGGAGCTAGTACCTCCCCATATAAATGTATGGAGTGGAGTTTGCAACTGAAAAGAAACTTTGTGTTCCCAACAAGCTAGGTGAAGGACGGCTTTCACACACACTTATCTCTCAGAACTGAGCATGTGGAGAGACGTTCGTTCATCTAGCACAAAGGGAACGGGTTGCAGGAGAAACTTTTACTCTGGTTTCTCAGTCTGTTTCCTAGTGCCGGTTTGAAGTTCCTGCAGTTTTCACTGTAAAACCGAGTGGCAGCTGGTACCTCCCCATATATGTATGGATTGGAGTTTGCAACTGGAAAGAAACTTTGTGTTCCCAACAAGCTAGGTGAAGGACGGCTTTCACACACACTTAACTCTCAGAACTGAGCATGTGGAGAGATGTTCGTTCATCTAGCACAAAGGGAAAGGGTTGCAGGAGAAACTTTTACTCTGGTTTCTCAGTCTATTTCCTAGTGCCGGTTTGAAGTTCCTGCAGTTTTCACTGTAAAACCGAGTTTTAGCTAGTACCTCCCCATATATATGTATGGAGTGGAGTTTGCAACTGAAAAGAAACTTTGTGTTCCCAACAAGCTAGGTGAAGGACGGCTTTCACACACACTTATCTCTCAGAACCGAGCATGTGGAGAGACGTTCGTTCATCTAGCACAAAGGGAACGGGTTGCAGGAGAAACTTTTACTCTGGTTTCTCAGTCTGTTTCCTAGTGCTTGTTTGAAGTTAATGCAGTTTTCAATGTAAAACCGAGTTGCAGCTTGTACCTACCCATATAAATGTAGGGAGTGGAGTTTGCAACTGAAAAGAATCTTTGTGTTCCCAACAAGCTAGGTGAAGTACGGCTTTCACACACACTTATCTCTCAGAACCGAGCATGTGGAGAGACGTTCGTTCATCTAGCACAAAGGGAACGGGTTGCAAGAGAAACTTTTACTCTGGTTTCTCAGTCTGTTTCCTAGTGCCGGTTTGAAGTTCCTGCAGTTTTCACTGTAAAACCGAGTGGCAGCTAGTACCTCCCCATATATGTATGGATTGGAGTTTGCAACTGGAAAGAAACTTTGTGTTCCCAACCACCTAGGTGAAGGACGGCTTTCACACACACTTATCTCTCAGAACTGAGCATGTGGAGAGATGTTCGTTCATCTAGCACAAAGGGAAAGGGTTGCAGGAGAAACTTTTACTCTGGTTTCTCAGTCTGTTTCCTAGTGCCGGTTTGAAGTTCCTGCAGTTTTCACTGTAAAACCGAGTTGGAGCTAGTACCTCCCCATATATATGTATGGAGTGGAGTTTGCAACTGAAAAGAAACTTTGTGTTCCCAACAAGCTAGGTGAAGGACGGCTTTCACACACACTTATCTCTCAGAACCGAGCATGTGGAGGGACGTTCGTTCATCTAGCACAAAGGGAACGGGTTGCAGGAAAAACTTTTACTCTGGTTTCTCAGTCTGTTTCCTAGTGCCGGTTTGAAGTTCCTGCAGTTTTCACTGTAAAACATATTTGGAGCTAGTACCTCCCCATATATATGTATGGAGTGGAGTTTGCAACTGAAAAGAAACTTTGTGTTCCCAACAAGCTAGTTGAAAGACGGCTTTCAAACCCACTTATCTCTCAGAACCGAGCATGTGGAGAGACGTTCGTTCATCTAGCACAAAGGGAACGGGTTGCAGGAGAAACTTTTACTCTGGTTTCTCAGTCTGTTTCCTAGTGCCGGTTTGAAGTTCCTGCAGTTTTCACTGTAAAACCGAGTTGCAGCTAGTACCTCCCCATATATATGTATGGAGTGGAGTTTGCAACTGGAAAGAAACTTTGTGTTCCCAACAAGCTAGGTGAAGGACGGCTTTCACACACACTTATCTCTCAGAACTGAGCATGTGGAGAGACGTTCGTTCATCTAGCAGAAAGGGAACGGGTTGCAGGAGAAACTTTTACTCTGGTTTCTCAGTCTGTTTCCTAGTGCCGGTTTGAAGTTCCTGCAGTTTTCACTGCAAAACCGAGTTGCAGTTAGTACCTCCCCATATATATGTATGGAGTGGAGTTTGCAACTGGAAAGAAACTTTGTGTTCCCAACAAGCTAGGTGAAGGACGGCTTTCACACACACTTATCTCTCTGAACTGAGCATGTGGAGAGACGTTCGTTCATCTAGCAGAAAGGGAACGGGTTGCAGGAGAAACTTTTACTCTGGTTTCTCAGTCTGTTTCCTAGTGCCGGATTGAAGTTCCTGCAGTTTTCACTGTAAAACATATTTGGAGCTAGTACCTCCCCATATATATGTATGGAGTGGAGTTTGCAACTGAAAAGAAACTTTGTGTTCCCAACAAGCTAGTTGAAGGACGGCTTTCACACACACTTATCTCTCAGACCTGAGCATGTGGAGAGACGTTCGTTCATCTAGCACAAAGGGAACGGGTTGCAGGAGAAACTTTTACTCTGGTTTCACAGTCTGTTTCCTAGTGCCGGTTTGAAGTTCCTGCAGTTTTCACTGTAAAACCGAGTTGCAGCTAGTACCTCCCCATATATATGTATGGAGTGGAGTTTGCAACTGAAAAGAAACTTTGTGTTCCCAACAAGCTAGGTGAAGGACGGCTTTCACACACACTTATCTCTCAGAACCGAGCATGTGGAGAGACGTTCGTTCATCTAGCACAAAGGGAACGGGTTGCAGGAGAAACTTTTACTCGGGTTTCTCAGTCTGTTTCCTAGTGCCGGTTTGAAGTTCCTGCAGTTTTCACTGTAAAACCGAGTTGCAGCTAGTACCTCCCCATATATATGTATGGAGTGGAGTTTGCAACTGAAAAGAAACTTTGTGTTCCCAACAAGCTAGGTGAAGGACGGCTTTCACACACACTTATCTCTCAGAACCGAGCATGTGGAGAGACGTTCGTTCATCTAGCACAAAGGGAACGGGTTGCAGGAGAAACTTTTACTCTGGTTTCTCAGTCTGTTTCCTAGTGCCGGTTTGAAGTTCCTGCAGTTTTCACTGTAAAACCGAGTTGCAGCTAGTACCTCCCCATATATATGTATGGAGTGGAGTTTGCATCTAAAAAGAATCTTTGTGTTCCCAACAAGCTAGGTGAAGGACGGCTTTCACACACACTTATCTCTCAGAACCGAGCATGTGGAGAGACGTTCGTTCATCTAGCACAAAGGGAACGGGTTGCAAGAGAAACTTTTACTCTGGTTTCTCAGTCTGTTTCCTAGTGCCGGTTTGAAGTTCCTGCAGTTTTCACTGTAAAACATATTTGGAGCTAGTACCTCCCCATATAAATGTATGGAGTGGAGTTTGCAACTGAAAAGAAACTTTGTGTTCCCAACAAGCTAGGTGAAGGACGGCTTTCACACACACTTATCTCTCAGAACTGAGCATGTGGAGAGACGTTCGTTCATCTAGCACAAAGGGAACGGGTTGCAGGAGAAACTTTTACTCTGGTTTCTCAGTCTGTTTCCTAGTGCCGGTTTGAAGTTCCTGCAGTTTTCACTGTAAAACCGAGTGGCAGCTGGTACCTCCCCATATATGTATGGATTGGAGTTTGCAACTGGAAAGAAACTTTGTGTTCCCAACAAGCTAGGTGAAGGACGGCTTTCACACACACTTAACTCTCAGAACTGAGCATGTGGAGAGATGTTCGTTCATCTAGCACAAAGGGAAAGGGTTGCAGGAGAAACTTTTACTCTGGTTTCTCAGTCTATTTCCTAGTGCCGGTTTGAAGTTCCTGCAGTTTTCACTGTAAAACCGAGTTTTAGCTAGTACCTCCCCATATATATGTATGGAGTGGAGTTTGCAACTGAAAAGAAACTTTGTGTTCCCAACAAGCTAGGTGAAGGACGGCTTTCACACACACTTATCTCTCAGAACCGAGCATGTGGAGAGACGTTCGTTCATCTAGCACAAAGGGAACGGGTTGCAGGAGAAACTTTTACTCTGGTTTCTCAGTCTGTTTCCTAGTGCTTGTTTGAAGTTAATGCAGTTTTCAATGTAAAACCGAGTTGCAGCTAGTACCTACCCATATAAATGTAGGGAGTGGAGTTTGCAACTGAAAAGAATCTTTGTGTTCCCAACAAGCTAGGTGAAGGACGGCTTTCACACACACTTATCTCTCAGAACCGAGCATGTGGAGAGACGTTCGTTCATCTAGCACAAAGGGAACGGGTTGCAAGAGAAACTTTTACTCTGGTTTCTCAGTCTGTTTCCTAGTGCCGGTTTGAAGTTCCTGCAGTTTTCACTGTAAAACCGAGTGGCAGCTAGTACCTCCCCATATATGTATGGATTGGAGTTTGCAACTGGAAAGAAACTTTGTGTTCCCAACCACCTAGGTGAAGGACGGCTTTCACACACACTTATCTCTCAGAACTGAGCATGTGGAGAGATGTTCGTTCATCTAGCACAAAGGGAAAGGGTTGCAGGAGAAACTTTTACTCTGGTTTCTCAGTCTGTTTCCTAGTGCCGGTTTGAAGTTCCTGCAGTTTTCACTGTAAAACATATTTGGAGCTAGTACCTCCCCATATATATGTATGGAGTGGAGTTTGCAACTGAAAAGAAACTTTGTGTTCCCAACAAGCTAGTTGAAAGACGGCTTTCAAACCCACTTATCTCTCAGAACCGAGCATGTGGAGAGACGTTCGTTCATCTAGCACAAAGGGAACGGGTTGCAGGAGAAACTTTTACTCTGGTTTCTCAGTCTGTTTCCTAGTGCCGGTTTGAAGTTCCTGCAGTTTTCACTGTAAAACCGAGTTGCAGCTAGTACCTCCCCATATATATGTATGGAGTGGAGTTTGCAACTGGAAAGAAACTTTGTGTTCCCAACAAGCTAGGTGAAGGACGGCTTTCACACACACTTATCTCTCAGAACTGAGCATGTGGAGAGACGTTCGTTCATCTAGCAGAAAGGGAACGGGTTGCAGGAGAAACTTTTACTCTGGTTTCTCAGTCTGTTTCCTAGTGCCGGTTTGAAGTTCCTGCAGTTTTCACTGAAAAACCGAGTTGCAGTTAGTACCTCCCCATATATATGTATGGAGTGGAGTTTGCAACTGGAAAGAAACTTTGTGTTCCCAACAAGCTAGGTGAAGGACGGCTTTCACACACACTTATCTCTCTGAACTGAGCATGTGGAGAGACGTTCGTTCATCTAGCAGAAAGGGAACGGGTTGCAGGAGAAACTTTTACTCTGGTTTCTCAGTCTGTTTCCTAGTGCCGGATTGAAGTTCCTGCAGTTTTCACTGTAAAACATATTTGGAGCTAGTACCTCCCCATATATATGTATGGAGTGGAGTTTGCAACTGAAAAGAAACTTTGTGTTCCCAACAAGCTAGTTGAAGGACGGCTTTCACACACACTTATCTCTCAGACCTGAGCATGTGGAGAGACGTTCGTTCATCTAGCACAAAGGGAACGGGTTGCAGGAGAAACTTTTACTCTGGTTTCACAGTCTGTTTCCTAGTGCCGGTTTGAAGTTCCTGCAGTTTTCACTGTAAAACCGAGTTGCAGCTAGTACCTCCCCATATATATGTATGGAGTGGAGTTTGCAACTGAAAAGAAACTTTGTGTTCCCAACAAGCTAGGTGAAGGACGGCTTTCACACACACTTATCTCTCAGAACCGAGCATGTGGAGAGACGTTCGTTCATCTAGCACAAAGGGAACGGGTTGCAGGAGAAACTTTTACTCGGGTTTCTCAGTCTGTTTCCTAGTGCCGGTTTGAAGTTCCTGCAGTTTTCACTGTAAAACCGAGTTGCAGCTAGTACCTCCCCATATATATGTATGGAGTGGAGTTTGCATCTGAAAAGAATCTTTGTGTTCCCAACAAGCTAGGTGAAGGACGGCTTTCACACACACTTATCTCTCAGAACCGAGCATGTGGAGAGACGTTCGTTCATCTAGCACAAAGGGAACGGGTTGCAAGAGAAACTTTTACTCTGGTTTCTCAGTCTGTTTCCTAGTGCCGTTTTGAAGTTCCTGCAGTTTTCACTGTAAAACCGAGTGGCAGCTGGTACCTCCCCATATATGTATGGATTGGAGTTTGCAACTGGAAAGAAACTTTGTGTTCCCAACAAGCTAGGTGAAGGACGGCTTTCACACACACTTAACTCTCAGAACTGAGCATGTGGAGAGATGTTCGTTCATCTAGCACAAAAGGAAAGGGTTGCAGGAGAAACTTTTACTCTGGTTTCTCAGTCTATTTCCTAGTGCCGGTTTGAAGTTCCTGCAGTTTTCACTGTAAAACCGAGTTTTAGCTAGTACCTCCCCATATATATGTATGGAGTGGAGTTTGCAACTTAAAAGAAACTTTGTGTTCCCAACAAGCTAGGTGAAGGACGGCTTTCACACACACTTATCTCTCAGAACCGAGCATGTGGAGAGACGTTCGTTCATCTAGCACAAAGGGAACGGGATGCAGGAGAAACTTTTACTCTGGTTTCTCAGTCTGTTTCCTAGTGCTTGTTTGAAGTTAATGCAGTTTTCACTGTAAAACCGAGTTGCAGCTTGTACCTACCCATATAAATGTAGGGAGTGGAGTTTGCAACTGAAAAGAATCTTTGTGTTCCCAACAAGCTAGGTGAAGGACGGCTTTCACACACACTTATCTCTCAGAACCGAGCATGTGGAGAGACGTTCGTTCATCTAGCACAAAGGGAACGGGTTGCAGGAGAAACTTTTACTCTGGTTTCTCAGTCTGTTTCCTAGTGCCGGTTTGAAGTTCCTGCAGTTTTCACTGTAAAACCGAGTGGCAGCTAGTACCTCCCCATATATGTATGGATTGGAGTTTGCAACTGGAAAGAAACTTTGTGTTCCCAACCACCTAGTTGAAGGACGGCTTTCACACACACTTATCTCTCAGAACTGAGCATGTGGAGAGATGTTCGTTCATCTAGCACAAAGGGAAAGGGTTGCAGGAGAAACTTTTACTCTGGTTTCTCAGTCTGTTTCCTAGTGCCGGTTTGAAGTTCCTGCAGTTTTCACTGTAAAACCGAGTTGGAGCTAGTACCTCCCCATATATATGTATGGAGTGGAGTTTGCAACTGAAAAGAAACTTTGTGTTCCCAACAAGCTAGGTGAAGGACGGCTTTCACACACACTTATCTCTCAGAACCGAGCATGTGGAGAGACGTTCGTTCATCTAGCACAAAGGGAACGGGTTGCAGGAGAAACTTTTACTCTGGTTTCTCAGTCTGTTTCCTAATGCTTGTTTGAAGTTAATGCAGTTTTCACTGTAAAACCGAGTTGCAGCTAGTACCTACCCATATAAATGTAGGGAGTGGAGTTTGCAACTGAAAAGAATCTTTGTGTTCCCAACAAGCTAGGTGAAGGACGGCTTTCACACACACATATCTCTCAGAACAGAGCATGTGGAGAGACGTTCGTTCATCTAGCACAAAGGGAACGGGTTGCAGGAGAAAATTTTACTCTGGATTCTCAGTCTGTTTCCTAGTGCCGGTTTGAAGTTCCTGCAGTTTTCACTGTAAAACCGAGTTGCAGCTAGTACCTCCACATATATATGTATGGAGTGGAGTTTGCAACTTAAAAGAAACTTTGTGTTCCCAACAAGCTAGTTGAAGGACGTCTTTCACACACACTTATCTCTCAGAACTGAGCATGTGGAGAGACGTTCGTTTATCTAGCCCAAAGGGAACGGGTTGCAGCAGAATATTTCACTTCGGTTTCTCACTCTGTTTCCTAGTGCCGGTTTGAAGTTCCTGCAGTTTTCACTGTAAAACCGAGTTGGAGCTTGTACCTCCCCATATATATGTATGGATTGGAGTTTACAACTGAAAAGAAACTTTGTGTTCCCAACAAGGTATGTGAAGGTCGGCTTTCACACACACTTATCTCTCAGAACCGAGCATGTGGAGGGACGTTCGTTCATCTAGCACAAAGGGAACTGGTTGCAAGAGAAACTTTTACTCTGGTTTCTCAGTCTGTTTCCTAATGCTTGTTTGAAGTTAATGCAGTTTTCACTGTAAAACCGAGTTGCAGCTAGTACCTACCCATATAAATGTAGGGAGTGGAGTTTGCAACTGAAAAGAATCTTTGTGTTCCCAACAAGCTAGGTGAAGGACGGCTTTCACACACACATATCTCTCAGAACAGAGCATGTGGAGAGACGTTCGTTCATCTAGCACAAAGGGAACGGGTTGCAGGAGAAAATTTTACTCTGGATTCTCAGTCTGTTTCCTAGTGCCGGTTTGAAGTTCCTGCAGTTTTCACTGTAAAACCGAGTTGCAGCTAGTACCTCCACATATATATGTATGGAGTGGAGTTTGCAACTGAAAAGAAACTTTGTGTTCCCAACAAGCTAGTTGAAGGACGGCTTTCACACACACTTATCTCTCAGAACTGAGCATGTGGAGAGACGTTCGTTTATCTAGCCCAAAGGAACGGGTTGCAGCAGAATATTTCACTTCGGTTTCTCACTCTGTTTCCTAGTGCCGGTTTGAAGTTCCTGCAGTTTTCACTGTAAAACCGAGTTGGAGCTTGTACCTCCCCATATATATGTATGGATTTGAGTTTGCAACTGAAAAGAAACTTTGTGTTCCCAACAAGGTATGTGAAGGTCGGCTTTCACACACACTTATCTCTCAGAACCGAGCATGTGGAGGGACGTTCGTTCATCTAGCACAAAGGGAACGGGTTGCAAGAGAAACTTTTACTCTGGTTTCTCAGGCTGTTTCCTAGTGCCGGTTTGTAGTTCCTGCAGTTTTCACTGTAAAACCGAGTTGGAGCTAGTACCTCCCCATATATATGTATGGAGTGGAGTTTGCAACTGAAAAGAAACTTTGTGTTCCCAACAAGCTAGGTGAAGGACGGCTTTCACACCCACTTATCTCTCAGATCCGAGCATGTGGAGAGACGTTCGTTCATCTAGCACAAACGGAACGGTTTGCAGGAGAAACTTTTACTCTGGTTTCTCAGTCTGTTCCCTAGTGCCGGTTTGAAGTTAATGCAGTTTTCACTGTAAAACCGAGTTGCAGCTAGTACCTCCCCATATAAATGTATGGAATGGAGTTTGCAACTGAAAAGAATCTTTGTGTTCCCAACAAGCTAGGTGAAGGACGGTTTTCACACACACTTATCTCTCAGAACAGAGCATGTGGAGAGACGTTCGTTCATCTAGCACAAAGGGAACGGGTTGCAGGAGAAACTTTTACTCTGGATTCTCAGTCTGTTTCCTAGTGCCGGTTTGAAGTTCCTGCATTTTTCACTGTAAAACCGAGTTGGAGCTTGTACCACCCCATATATATGTATGGAGTGGAGTTTGCAACTGAAAAGAAACTTTGTGTTCCCAACAAGCTAGTTGAAAGACGGCTCTCACACACACTTATCTCTCAGAATCGAGCATGTGGAGAGACGTTCGTTCATCTAGCACAAACGGAACGGTTTGCAGGAGAAACTTTTACTCTGGTTTCTCAGTCTGTTTCCTAGTGCCGGTTTGAAGTTAATGCAGTTTTCACTGTAAAACCGAGTTGCAGCTAGTACCTCCCCATATAAATGTATGGAATGCAGTTTGCAACTGAAAAGAATCTTTGTGTTCCCAACAAGCTAGGTGAAGGACGGCTTTCACACACACATATCTCTCAGAACAGAGCATGTGGAGAGACGTTCGTTCATCTAGCACAAAGGGAACGGGTTGCAGGAGAAAATTTTACTCTGGATTCTCAGTCTGTTTCCTAGTGCCGGTTTGAAGTTCCTGCAGTTTTCACTGTAAAACCGAGTTGCAGCTAGTACCTCCACATATATATGTATGGAGTGGAGTTTGCAACTTAAAAGAAAATTTGTGTTCCCAACTAGCTAGTTGAAGGACGGCTTTCACACACACTTTTCTCTCAGAACTGAGCATGTGGAGAGACGTTCTTTCATCTAGCAGAAATGGAACGGGTTGCAGGAGAAACTTTTACTCTGGTTTATCAGTCTGTTTCCTAGTGCCGGTTTGAAGTTAATGCAGTTTTCACTGTAAAACCGAGTTGGAGCTAGTACCTCCCCATATATATGTATGGAGTGGAGTTTGCAACTGAAAAGAAACTTTGTGTTTCCAACAAGCTAGGTGAAGGACGGCTTTCACACCCACTTATCTCTCAGAACCGAGCATGTGGAGAGACGTTCGTTCATCTAGCACAAAGGGAACGGGTTGCAGGAGAAACTTTTACTCTGGTTTCTCAGTCTGTTTCCTAGTGCCGGTTTGAAGTTCCTGCAGTTTTCACTGTAAAACAGAGTTGCAGCTAGTACCACCCCATATATATGTATGGAGTGGAGTTTGCAACTGGAAAGAAACTTTGTGTTCCCAACAAGCTAGGTGAAGGACGGCTTTCACACCCACTTATCTCTCAGAACCGAGCATGTGGAGAGACGTTCGTTCATCTAGCACAAAGGGAACGGGTTGCAGGAGAAACTTTTACTCTGGTTTCTCAGTCTGTTTCCTAGTGCCGGTTTGAAGTTCCTGCAGTTTTCACTGTAAAACCGAGTTGCAGCTAGTACCACCCCATATATATGTATGGAGTGGAGTTTGCAACTGGAAAGAAACTTTGTGTTCCCAACAAGCTAGGTGAAGGACGGCTTTCACACACACTTATCTCTCAGAACTGAGCATGTGGAGAGACGTTCTTTCATCTAGCAGAAATGGAACGGGTTGCAGGAGAAACTTTTACTCTGGTTTATCAGTCTGTTTCCTAGTGCCGGTTTGAAGTTAATGCAGTTTTCACTGTAAAACCGAGTTGGAGCTAGTACCTCCCCATATATATGTATGGAGTGGAGTTTGCAACTGAAAAGAAACTTTGTGTTCCCAACAAGCTAGGTGAAGGACGGCTTTCACACACACTTATCTCTCAGAACCGAGCATGTGGAGAGACGTTCGTTCATCTAGCACAAAGGGAACGGGTTGCAGGAGAAACTTTTACTCTGGTTTCTCAGTCTGTTTCCTAGTGCCGTTTTGAAGTTCCTGCAGTTTTCACTGTACAACATATTTGGAGCTAGTACCTCCCCTTATATATGTATGGAGTGGAGTTTGCAACTGAAAAGAAACTTTGTGTTCCCAACAAGCTAGGTGAAGGAAGGCTTTCACACACACTTATCTCTCATAACAGAGCATGTGGAGAGACGTTCGTTCATCTAGCACAAAGGGAACGGGTTGCAGGAGAAACGTTTACTCTGGTTTCTCAGTCTGTTTCCTAGTGCCGGTTTGAAGTTCCTGCAGTTTTCACTGTAAAACCGAGTTGCAGCTAGTACCTCCCCATATATATGTATGGAGTGGAGTTTGCAACTGAAAAGAATCTTTGTGTTCCCAACAAGCTAGGTGAAGGCCGGCTTTCACACCCACTTATCTCTCAGAACCGAGCATGTGGAGAGACGTTCGTTCATCTAGCACAAAGGGAACGGGTTGCAGGAGAAACTTTTACTCTGGATTCTCAGTCTGTTTCCTAGTGCCGGTTTGAAGTTCCTGCAGTTTTCACTGTAAAACATATTTGGAGCTAGTACCTCCCCATATATATGTATGGAGTGGAGTTTGTAACTGAAAAGATAATTTGTGTTCCCAACAAGCTAGGTGAAGGACGGCTTTCACACACACTTATCTCTCAGAACTGAGCATGTGGAGAGACGATCGTTCATCTAGCACAAATGGAACGGGTTGGAGGAGAAACTTTTACTCTGGTTCTCAGTCTGTTTCCTAGTGCCGGTTTGAAGTTCCTGCAGTTTTCACTGTAAAACATATTTGGAGCTAGTACCTCCCCATATATATGTATGGAGTGGAGTTTGCAACTGAAAAGAAACTTTGTGTTCCCAACAAGCTAGGTGAAGGACGGCTTTCACACACACTTATCTCTCAGAACTGAGCATGTGGAGAGACGTTCGTTCATCTAGCACAAAGGGAACGGGTTGCAGGAGAAACTTTTACTCTGGTTTCTCAGTCTGTTTCCTAGTGCCGGTTTGAAGTTCCTGCAGTTTTCACTGTAAAACCGAGTGGCAGCTAGTACATCCCCATATATGTATGGATTGGAGTTTGCAACTGGAAAGAAACTTTGTGTTCCCAACAAGCTAGGTGAAGGACGGCTTTCACACACACTTATCTCTCAGAACTGAGCATGTGGAGAGATGTTCGTTCATCTAGCACAAAGGGAAAGGGTTGCAGGAGAAACTTTTACTCTGGTTTCTCAGTCTGTTTCCTAGTGCCGGTTTGAAGTTCCTGCAGTTTTCACTGTAAAACCGAGTTGGAGCTAGAACCTCCCCATATATATGTATGGAGTGGAGTTTGCAACTGAAAAGAAACTTTGTGTTCCCAACAAGCTAGGTGAAGGACGGCTTTCACACACACTTATCTCTCAGAACCGAGCATGTGGAGAGACGTTCGTTCATCTAGCACAAAGGGAACGGGTTGCAGGAGAAACTTTTACTCTGGTTTCTCAGTCTGTTTCCTAGTGCTTGTTTGAAGTTAATGCAGTTTTCACTGTAAAACCGAGTTGCAGCTAGTACCTACCCATATAAATGTAGGGAGTGGAGTTTGCAACTGAAAAGAATCTTTGTGTTCCCAACAAGCTAGGTGAAGGACGGCTTTCACACACACATATCTCTCAGAACATAGCATGTGGAGAGACGTTCGTTCATCTAGCACAAAGGGAACGGGTTGCAGGGAAAATTTTACTCTGGATTCTCAGTCTGTTTCCTAGTGCCGGTTTGAAGTTCCTGCAGTTTTCACTGTAAAACCGAGTTGCAGCTAGTACCTCCACATATATATGTATGGAGTGGAATTTGCAACTGAAAAGAAACTTTGTGTTCCCAACAAGCTAGTTGAAGGACGGCTTTCACACACACTTATCTCTCAGAACTGAGCATGTGGAGAGACGTTCGTTTATCTAGCCCAAAGGGAACGGGTTGCAGCAGAATATTTCACTTCGGTTTCTCAGTCTGTTTCCTAGTGCCGGTTTGAAGTTCCTGCAGTTTTCACTGTAAAACCGAGTTGGAGCTTGTACCTCCCCATATATATGTATGGATTGGAGTTGCAACTGAAAAGAATCTTTGTGTTCCCAACAAGCTAGGTGAAGGACGGCTTTCACACCCACTTATCTCTCAGATCCAAGCATGTGGAGAGACGTTCGTTCATCTAGCACAAACGGAACGGTTTGCAGGAGAAACTTTTACTCTGGTTTCTCAGTCTGTTTCCTAGTGCCGGTTTGAAGTTAATGCAGTTTTCACTGTAAAACCGAGTTGCAGCTAGTACCTCCCCATATAAATGTATGGAATGGAGTTTGCAACTGAAAAGAATCTTTGTGTTCCCAACAAGCTAGGTGAAGGACGGTTTTCACACACACTTATCTCTCAGAACAGAGCATGTGGAGAGACGTTCGTTCATCTAGCACAAAGGGAACGGGTTGCAGGAGAAACTTTTACTCTGGATTCTCAGTCTGTTTCCTAGTGCCGGTTTGAAGTTCCTGCATTTTTCACTGTAAAACCGAGTTGGAGCTAGTACCACCCCATATATATGTATGGAGTGGAGTTTGCAACTGAAAAGAAACTTTGTGTTCCCAACAAGCTAGTTGAAAGACGGCTTTCACACACACTTATCACTCAGAACCGAGCATGTGGAGAGACGTTCGTTCATCTACCACAAAGGGAACGGTTTGCAAGAGAAACTTTTACTCTGATTTCTCAGTCTGTTTCCTAGTGCCGGTTTGAAGTTCCTGCAGTTTCACTGTAAAATATATTTGGAGCTAGTACCTCCCCATATATATGTATGGAGTGGAGTTTGCAACTGAAAAGAAACTTTGTGTTCCCAACAAGATAGGTGAAGGACGGCTTTCACACACACTCATCTCTCAGAACCGAGCATGTGGAGAGACGTTCGTTCATCTAGCACAAAGGGAACGGGTTGCAGGAGAAACTTTTACTCTGGTTTCTCAGTCTGTTTCCTAGTGCTTGTTTGAAGTTAATGCAGTTTTCATTGTAAAACCGAGTTGCAGCTAGTACATACCCATATAAATGTAGGGAGTGGAGTTTGCAACTGAAAAGAATCTTTGTGTTCCCAAAAATCTAGGTTAAGGACGGCTTTCACACACACATATCTCTCAGAACAGAGCATGTGGAGAGACGTTCGTTCATCTAGCACAAAGGGAACGGGTTGCAGGAGAAAATTTTACTCTGGATTCTCAGTCTGTTTCCTAGTGCCGGTTTGAAGTTCCTGCAGTTTTCACTGTAAAACCGAGTTGCAGCTAGTACCTCCACATATATATGTATGGAGTGGAGTTTGCAACTGAAAAGAAACTTTGTGTTCCCAACAAGCTAGTTGAAGGACGGCTTTCACACACACTTATCTCTCAGAACTGAGCATGTGGAGAGACGTTCGTTTATCTAGCCCAAATGGAACGGGTTGCAGCAGAATATTTCACTTCGGTTTCTCAGTCTGTTTCCTAGTGCCGGTTTGAAGTTCCTGCAGTTTTCACTGTAAAACCGAGTTGGAGCTTGTACCTCCCCATATATATGTATGGATTGGAGTTTGCAACTGAAAAGAAACTTTGTGTTCCCAACAAGGTATGTGAAGGTCGGCTTTCACACACACTTATCTCTCAGAACCGAGCATGTGGAGGGACGTTCGTTCATCTAGCACAAAGGGAACGGGTTGCAGGAGAAACTTTTACTCTGGTTTCTCAGGCTGTTTCCTAGTGCCGGTTTGTAGTTCCTGCAGTTTTCACTGTAAAACCGATTTGGAGCTAGTACCTCCCCATATATATGTATGGAGTGGAGTTTGCAACTGAAAAGAAACTTTGTGTTCCCAACAAGCTAGTTGAAGGACGGCTTTCACACCCACTTATCTCTCACATCCAAGCATGTGGAGAGACGTTCGTTCATCTAGCACAAACGGAACGGTTTGCAGGAGAAACTTTTACTCTGGTTTCTCAGTCTGTTTCCTAGTGCCGGTTTGAAGTTAATGCAGTTTTCACTGTAAAACCGAGTTGCAGCTAGTACCTCCCCATATAAATGTATGGAATGGAGTTTGCAACTGAAAAGAATCTTTGTGTTCCCAACAAGCTAGGTGAAGTACGGTTTTCACACACACTTATCTCTCAGAACAGAGCATGTGGAGAGACGTTCGTTCATCTAGCACAAAGGGAACGGATTGCAGGAGAAACTTTTACTCTGGATTCTCAGTCTGTTTCCTAGTGCCGGTTTGAAGTTCCTGCATTTTTCACTGTAAAACCGAGTTGGAGCTAGTACCACCCCATATATATGTATGGAGTGGAGTTTGCAACTGAAAAGAAACTTTGTGTTCCCAACAAGCTAGTTGAAAGACGGCTTTCACACACACTTATCACTCAGAACCGAGCATGTGGAGAGACGTTCGTTCATCTAGCACAAAGGGAACGGTTTGCAGGAGAAACTTTTACTCTGATTTCTCAGTCTGTTTCCTAGTGCCGGTTTGAAGTTCCTGCAGTTTCACTGTAAAATATATTTGGAGCTAGTACCTCCCCATATATATGTATGGAGTGGAGTTTGCAACTGAAAAGAAACTTTGTGTTCCCAACAAGCTAGGTGAAGGACGGCTTTCACACACACTTATCTCTCAGAACCGAGCATGTGTAGAGACGTTCGTTCATCTAGCACAAATGGAACGGGTTGCAGGAGAAACTTTTAATCTGGTATCTCAGTCTGTTTCCTAGTGCCGGTTTGAAGTTCCTGCAGTTTTCACTGTAAAACCGAGTTGGAGCTACTACCTCCCCATATATATGTACGGAGTGGAGTTTGCAACTGAAAAGAATCTTTGTGTTCCCAACAAGCTAGGTGAAGGACGGCTTTCACACACACTTATCTCTCAGAACCGAGCATGTGGAGAGACGTTCGTTCATCTAGCACAAAGGGAACGGGTTGCAGGAGAAACTTTTACTCTGATTTCTCAGTCTGTTTCCTAGTGCCGGTTTGAAGTTCCTGCAGTTTTCACTGTAAAACATATTTGGAGCTAGTACCTCCCCATAAATATGTATGGAGTGGAGTTTGCAACTGAAAAGAAACTTTGTGTTCCCAACAAGCTAGGTGAAGGACGGCTTTCACACACACTTATCTCTCAGAACCGAGCATGTGTAGAGACGTTCGTTCATCTAGCACAAATGGAACGGGTTGCAGGAGAAACTTTTAATCTGGTATCTCAGTCTGTTTCCTAGTGCCGGTTTGAAGTTCCTGCAGTTTTCACTGTAAAACCGAGTTGGAGCTACTACCTCCCCATATATATGTATGGAGTGGAGTTTGCAACTGAAAAGAATCTTTGTGTTCCCAACAAGCTAGGTGAAGGACGGCTTTCACACACACTTATCTCTCAGAACCGAGCATGTGGAGGGACGTTCGTTCATCTAGCACAAAGGGAACGGGTTGCAGGAAAAACTTTTACTCTGGTTTCTCAGTCTGTTTCCTAGTGCCGGTTTGAAGTTCCTGCAGTTTTCACTGTAAAACATATTTGGAGCTAGTACCTCCCCATATATATGTATGGTGTGGAGTTTGCAACTGAAAAGAAACTTTGTGTTCCCAACAAGCTAGTTGAAAGACGGCTTTCAAACCCACTTATCTCTCAGAACCGAGCATGTGGAGAGACGTTCGTTCATCTAGCACAAAGGGAACGGGTTGCAGGAGAAACTTTTACTCTGGTTTCTCAGTCTGTTTCCTAGTGCCGGTTTGAAGTTCCTGCAGTTTTCACTGTAAAACCGAGTTGCAGCTAGTACCTCCCCATATATATGTATGGAGTGGAGTTTGCAACTGGAAAGAAACTTTGTGTTCCCAACAAGCTAGGTGAAGGACGGCTTTCACACACACTTATCTCTCAGAACTGAGCATGTGGAGAGACGTTCGTTCATCTAGCAGAAAGGGAACGGGTTGCAGGAGAAACTTTTACTCTGGTTTCTCAGTCTGTTTCCTAGTGCCGGTTTGAAGTTCCTGCAGTTTTCACTGCAAAACCGAGTTGCAGTTAGTACCTCCCCATATATATGTATGGAGTGGAGTTTGCAACTGGAAAGAAACTTTGTGTTCCCAACAAGCTAGGTGAAGGACGGCTTTCACACACACTTATCTCTCTGAACTGAGCATGTGGAGAGACGTTCGTTCATCTAGCAGAAAGGGAACGGGTTGCAGGAGAAACTTTTACTCTGGTTTCTCAGTCTGTTTCCTAGTGCCGGTTTGAAGTTCCTGCAGTTTTCACTGTAAAACATATTTGGAGCTAGTACCTCCCCATATATATGTATGGAGTGGAGTTTGCAACTGAAAAGAAACTTTGTGTTCCCAACAAGCTAGGTGAAGGACGGCTTTCACACACACTTATCTCTCAGACCTGAGCATGTGGAGAGACGTTCGTTCATCTAGCACAAAGGGAACGGGTTGCAGGAGAAACTTTTACTCTGGTTTCTCAGTCTGTTTCCTAGTGCCGGTTTGAAGTTCCTGCAGTTTTCACTGTAAAACCGAGTTGCAGCTAGTACCTCCCCATATATATGTATGGAGTGGAGTTTGCAACTGAAAAGAAACTTTGTGTTCCCAACAAGCTAGGTGAAGGACGGCTTTCACACACACTTATCTCTCAGAACCGAGCATGTGGAGAGACGTTCGTTCATCTAGCACAAAGGGAACGGGTTGCAGGAGAAACTTTTACTCTGGTTTCTCAGTCTGTTTCCTAGTGCCGGTTTGAAGTTCCTGCAGTTTTCACTGTAAAACCGAGTTGCAGCTAGTACCTCCCCATATATATGTATGGAGTGGAGTTTGCATCTGAAAAGAAACTTTGTGTTCCCAACAAGCTAGGTGAAGGACGGCTTTCACACACACTTATCTCTCAGAACCGAGCATGTGGAGAGACGTTCGTTCATCTAGCACAAAGGGAACGGGTTGCAAGAGAAACTTTTACTCTGGTTTCTCAGTCTGTTTCCTAGTGCCGGTTTGAAGTTCCTGCAGTTTTCACTGTAAAACATATTGGGAGCTAGTACCTCCCCATATAAATGTATGGAGTGGAGTTTGCAACTGAAAAGAAAATTTGTGTTCCCAACAAGCTAGGTGAAGGACGGCTTTCACACACACTTATCTCTCAGAACTGAGCATGTGGAGAGACGTTCGTTCATCTAGCACAAAGGGAACGGGTTGCAGGAGAAACTTTTACTCTGGTTTCTCAGTCTGTTTCCTAGTGCCGGTTTGAAGTTCCTGCAGTTTTCACTGTAAAACCGAGTGGCAGCTGGTACTTCCCCATATATGTATGGATTGGAGTTTGCAACTGGAAAGAAACTTTGTGTTCCCAACAAGCTAGGTGAAGGACGGCTTTCACACACACTTAACTCTCAGAACTGAGCATGTGGAGAGATGTTCGTTCATCTAGCACAAAGGGAAAGGGTTGCAGGAGAAACTTTTACTCTGGTTTCTCAGTCTATTTCCTAGTGCCGGTTTGAAGTTCCTGCAGTTTTCACTGTAAAACCGAGTTGGAGCTAGTACCTCCCCATATATATGTATGGAGTGGAGTTTGCAACTGAAAAGAAACTTTGTGTTCCCAACAAGCTAGGTGAAGGACGGCTTTCACACACACTTATCTCTCAGAACTGAGCATGTGGAGAGACGTTCGTTCATCTAGCAGAAAGGGAACGGGTTGCAGGAGAAACTTTTACTCTGGTTTCTCAGTCTGTTTCCTAGTGCCGGTTTGAAGTTCCTGCAGTTTTCACTGCAAAACCGAGTTGCAGTTAGTACCTCCCCATATATATGTATGGAGTGGAGTTTGCAACTGGAAAGAAACTTTGTGTTCCCAACAAGCTAGGTGAAGGACGGCTTTCACACACACTTATCTCTCTGAACTGAGCATGTGGAGAGACGTTCGTTCATCTAGCAGAAAGGGAACGGGTTGCAGGAGAAACTTTTACTCTGGTTTCTCAGTCTGTTTCCTAGTGCCGGTTTGAAGTTCCTGCAGTTTTCACTGTAAAACATATTTGGAGCTAGTACCTCCCCATATATATGTATGGAGTGGAGTTTGCAACTGAAAAGAAACTTTGTGTTCCCAACAAGCTAGGTGAAGGACGGCTTTCACACACACTTATCTCTCAGACCTGAGCATGTGGAGAGACGTTCGTTCATCTAGCACAAAGGGAACGGGTTGCAGGAGAAACTTTTACTCTGGTTTCTCAGTCTGTTTCCTAGTGCCGGTTTGAAGTTCCTGCAGTTTTCACTGTAAAACCGAGTTGCAGCTAGTACCTCCCCATATATATGTATGGAGTGGAGTTTGCAACTGAAAAGAAACTTTGTGTTCCCAACAAGCTAGGTGAAGGACGGCTTTCACACACACTTATCTCTCAGAACCGAGCATGTGGAGAGACGTTCGTTCATCTAGCACAAAGGGAACGGGTTGCAGGAGAAACTTTTACTCTGGTTTCTCAGTCTGTTTCCTAGTGCCGGTTTGAAGTTCCTGCAGTTTTCACTGTAAAACCGAGTTGCAGCTAGTACCTCCCCATATATATGTATGGAGTGGAGTTTGCATCTGAAAAGAAACTTTGTGTTCCCAACAAGCTAGGTGAAGGACGGCTTTCACACACACTTATCTCTCAGAACCGAGCATGTGGAGAGACGTTCGTTCATCTAGCACAAAGGGAACGGGTTGCAAGAGAAACTTTTACTCTGGTTTCTCAGTCTGTTTCCTAGTGCCGGTTTGAAGTTCCTGCAGTTTTCACTGTAAAACATATTTGGAGCTAGTACCTCCCCATATAAATGTATGGAGTGGAGTTTGCAACTGAAAAGAAAATTTGTGTTCCCAACAAGCTAGGTGAAGGACGGCTTTCACACACACTTATCTCTCAGAACTGAGCATGTGGAGAGACGTTCGTTCATCTAGCACAAAGGGAACGGGTTGCAGGAGAAACTTTTACTCTGGTTTCTCAGTCTGTTTCCTAGTGCCGGTTTGAAGTTCCTGCAGTTTTCACTGTAAAACCGAGTGGCAGCTGGTACCTCCCCATATATGTATGGATTGGAGTTTGCAACTGGAAAGAAACTTTGTGTTCCCAACAAGCTAGGTGAAGGACGGCTTTCACACACACTTAACTCTCAGAACTGAGCATGTGGAGAGATGTTCGTTCATCTAGCACAAAGGGAAAAGGTTGCAGGAGAAACTTTTACTCTGGTTTCTCAGTCTATTTCCTAGTGCCGGTTTGAAGTTCCTGCAGTTTTCACTGTAAAACCGAGTTGGAGCTAGTACCTCCCCATATATATGTATGGAGTGGAGTTTGCAACTGAAAAGAAACTTTGTGTTCCCAACAAGCTAGGTGAAGGACGGCTTTCACACACACTTATCTCTCAGAACCGAGCATGTGGAAAGACGTTCGTTCATCTAGCACAAAGGGAACGGGTTGCAGGAGAAACTTTTACTCTGGTTTCTCAGTCTGTTTCCTAGTGCTTGTTTGAAGTTAATGCAGTTTTAACTGTAAAACCGAGTTGCAGCTAGTACCTACCCATATAAATGTAGGGAGTGGAGTTTGCAACTGAAAAGAATCTTTGTGTTCCCAACAAGCTAGGTGAAGGACGGCTTTCACACACACTTATCTCTCAGAACCGAGCATGTGGAGAGACGTTCGTTCATCTAGCACAAAGGGAACGGTTTGCAGGAGAAACTTTTACTCTGGTTTCTCAGTCTGTTTCCTAGTGCCGGTTTGAAGTTCCTGCAGTTTTCACTGTAAAACCGAGTGGCAGCTAGTACCTCCCCATATATGTATGGATTGGAGTTTGCAACTGGAAAGAAACTTTGTGTTCCCAACCACCTAGGTGAAGGACGGCTTTCACACACACTTATCTCTCAGAACTGAGCATGTGGAGAGATGTTCGTTCATCTAGCACAAAGGGAAAGGGTTGCAGGAGAAACTTTTACTCTGGTTTCTCAGTCTGTTTCCTAGTGCCGGTTTGAAGTTCCTGCAGTTTTCACTGTAAAACCGAGTTGGAGCTAGTACCTCCCCATATATATGTATGGAGTGGAGTTTGCAACTTAAAAGAAACTTTGTGTTCCCAACAAGCTAGTTGAAGGACGGCTTTCACACACACTTATCTCTCAGAACTGAGCATGTGGAGAGACGTTCGTTTATCTAGCCCAAAGGAACGGGTTGCAGCAGAATATTTCACTTCGGTTTCTCACTCTGTTTCCTAGTGCCGGTTTGAAGTTCCTGCAGATTTCACTGTAAAACCGAGTTGGAGCTTGTACCTCCCCATATATATGTATGGATTGGAGTTTGCAACTGAAAAGAAACTTTGTGTTCCCAACAAGGTATGTGAAGGTCGGCTTTCACACACACTTATCTCTCAGAACCGAGCATGTGGAGGGACGTTCGTTCATCTAGCACAAAGGGAACGGGTTGCAAGAGAAACTTTTACTCTGGTTTCTCAGGCTGTTTCCTAGTGCCGGTTTGTAGTTCCTGCAGTTTTCACTGTAAAACCGAGTTGGAGCTTGTACCTCCCCATATATATGTATGGAGTGGAGTTTGCAACTGAAAAGAAACTTTGTGTTCCCAACAAGCTAGGTGAAGGACGGCTTTCACACCCACTTATCTCTCAGATCCGAGCATGTGGAGAGACGTTCGTTCATCTAGCACAAACGGAACGGTTTGCAGGAGAAACTTTTACTCTGGTTTCTCAGTCTGTTCCCTAGTGCCGGTTTGAAGTTAATGCAGTTTTCACTGTAAAACCGAGTTGCAGCTAGTACCTCCCCATATAAATGTATGGAATGGAGTTTGCAACTGAAAAGAATCTTTGTGTTCCCAACAAGCTAGGTGAAGGACGGTTTTCACACACACTTATCTCTCAGAAAAGAGCATGTGGAGAGACGTTCGTTCATCTAGCACAAAGGGAACGGGTTGCAGGAGAAACTTTTACTCTGATTTCTCAGTCTGTTTCCTAGTGCCGGTTTGAAGTTCCTGCAGTTTTCACTGTAAAACATATTTGGAGCTAGTACCTCCCCATAAATATGTATGGAGTGGAGTTTGCAACTGAAAAGAAACTTTGTGTTCCCAACAAGCTAGGTGAAGGACGGCTTTCACACACACTTATCTCTCAGAACCGAGCATGTGTAGAGACGTTCGTTCATCTAGCACAAATGGAACGGGTTGCAGGAGAAACTTTTAATCTGGTATCTCAGTCTGTTTCCTAGTGCCGGTTTGAAGTTCCTGCAGTTTTCACTGTAAAACCGAGTTGGAGCTACTACCTCCCCATATATATGTATGGAGTGGAGTTTGCAACTGAAAAGAATCTTTGTGTTCCCAACAAGCTAGGTGAAGGACGGCTTTCACACACACTTATCTCTCAGAACCGAGCATGTGGAGGGACGTTCGTTCATCTAGCACAAAGGGAACGGGTTGCAGGAAAAACTTTTACTCTGGTTTCTCAGTCTGTTTCCTAGTGCCGGTTTGAAGTTCCTGCAGTTTTCACTGTAAAACATATTTGGAGCTAGTACCTCCCCATATATATGTATGGTGTGGAGTTTGCAACTGAAAAGAAACTTTGTGTTCCCAACAAGCTAGTTGAAAGACGGCTTTCAAACCCACTTATCTCTCAGAACCGAGCATGTGGAGAGACGTTCGTTCATCTAGCACAAAGGGAACGGGTTGCAGGAGAAACTTTTACTCTGGTTTCTCAGTCTGTTTCCTAGTGCCGGTTTGAAGTTCCTGCAGTTTTCACTGTAAAACCGAGTTGCAGCTAGTACCTCCCCATATATATGTATGGAGTGGAGTTTGCAACTGGAAAGAAACTTTGTGTTCCCAACAAGCTAGGTGAAGGACGGCTTTCACACACACTTATCTCTCAGAACTGAGCATGTGGAGAGACGTTCGTTCATCTAGCAGAAAGGGAACGGGTTGCAGGAGAAACTTTTACTCTGGTTTCTCAGTCTGTTTCCTAGTGCCGGTTTGAAGTTCCTGCAGTTTTCACTGCAAAACCGAGTTGCAGTTAGTACCTCCCCATATATATGTATGGAGTGGAGTTTGCAACTGGAAAGAAACTTTGTGTTCCCAACAAGCTAGGTGAAGGACGGCTTTCACACACACTTATCTCTCTGAACTGAGCATGTGGAGAGACGTTCGTTCATCTAGCAGAAAGGGAACGGGTTGCAGGAGAAACTTTTACTCTGGTTTCTCAGTCTGTTTCCTAGTGCCGGTTTGAAGTTCCTGCAGTTTTCACTGTAAAACATATTTGGAGCTAGTACCTCCCCATATATATGTATGGAGTGGAGTTTGCAACTGAAAAGAAACTTTGTGTTCCCAACAAGCTAGGTGAAGGACGGCTTTCACACACACTTATCTCTCAGACCTGAGCATGTGGAGAGACGTTCGTTCATCTAGCACAAAGGGAACGGGTTGCAGGAGAAACTTTTACTCTGGTTTCTCAGTCTGTTTCCTAGTGCCGGTTTGAAGTTCCTGCAGTTTTCACTGTAAAACCGAGTTGCAGCTAGTACCTCCCCATATATATGTATGGAGTGGAGTTTGCAACTGAAAAGAAACTTTGTGTTCCCAACAAGCTAGGTGAAGGACGGCTTTCACACACACTTATCTCTCAGAACCGAGCATGTGGAGAGACGTTCGTTCATCTAGCACAAAGGGAACGGGTTGCAGGAGAAACTTTTACTCTGGTTTCTCAGTCTGTTTCCTAGTGCCGGTTTGAAGTTCCTGCAGTTTTCACTGTAAAACCGAGTTGCAGCTAGTACCTCCCCATATATATGTATGGAGTGGAGTTTGCATCTGAAAAGAAACTTTGTGTTCCCAACAAGCTAGGTGAAGGACGGCTTTCACACACACTTATCTCTCAGAACCGAGCATGTGGAGAGACGTTCGTTCATCTAGCACAAAGGGAACGGGTTGCAAGAGAAACTTTTACTCTGGTTTCTCAGTCTGTTTCCTAGTGCCGGTTTGAAGTTCCTGCAGTTTTCACTGTAAAACATATTTGGAGCTAGTACCTCCCCATATAAATGTATGGAGTGGAGTTTGCAACTGAAAAGAAAATTTGTGTTCCCAACAAGCTAGGTGAAGGACGGCTTTCACACACACTTATCTCTCAGAACTGAGCATGTGGAGAGACGTTCGTTCATCTAGCACAAAGGGAACGGGTTGCAGGAGAAACTTTTACTCTGGTTTCTCAGTCTGTTTCCTAGTGCCGGTTTGAAGTTCCTGCAGTTTTCACTGTAAAACCGAGTGGCAGCTGGTACTTCCCCATATATGTATGGATTGGAGTTTGCAACTGGAAAGAAACTTTGTGTTCCCAACAAGCTAGGTGAAGGACGGCTTTCACACACACTTAACTCTCAGAACTGAGCATGTGGAGAGATGTTCGTTCATCTAGCACAAAGGGAAAGGGTTGCAGGAGAAACTTTTACTCTGGTTTCTCAGTCTATTTCCTAGTGCCGGTTTGAAGTTCCTGCAGTTTTCACTGTAAAACCGAGTTGGAGCTAGTACCTCCCCATATATATGTATGGAGTGGAGTTTGCAACTGAAAAGAAACTTTGTGTTCCCAACAAGCTAGGTGAAGGACGGCTTTCACACACACTTATCTCTCAGAACTGAGCATGTGGAGAGACGTTCGTTCATCTAGCAGAAAGGGAACGGGTTGCAGGAGAAACTTTTACTCTGGTTTCTCAGTCTGTTTCCTAGTGCCGGTTTGAAGTTCCTGCAGTTTTCACTGCAAAACCGAGTTGCAGTTAGTACCTCCCCATATATATGTTTGGAGTGGAGTTTGCAACTGGAAAGAAACTTTGTGTTCCCAACAAGCTAGGTGAAGGACGGCTTTCACACACACTTATCTCTCTGAACTGAGCATGTGGAGAGACGTTCGTTCATCTAGCAGAAAGGGAACGGGTTGCAGGAGAAACTTTTACTCTGGTTTCTCAGTCTGTTTCCTAGTGCCGGTTTGAAGTTCCTGCAGTTTTCACTGTAAAACATATTTGGAGCTAGTACCTCCCCATATATATGTATGGAGTGGAGTTTGCAACTGAAAAGAAACTTTGTGTTCCCAACAAGCTAGGTGAAGGACGGCTTTCACACACACTTATCTCTCAGACCTGAGCATGTGGAGAGACGTTCGTTCATCTAGCACAAAGGGAACGGGTTGCAGGAGAAACTTTTACTCTGGTTTCTCAGTCTGTTTCCTAGTGCCGGTTTGAAGTTCCTGCAGTTTTCACTGTAAAACCGAGTTGCAGCTAGTACCTCCCCATATATATGTATGGAGTGGAGTTTGCAACTGAAAAGAAACTTTGTGTTCCCAACAAGCTAGGTGAAGGACGGCTTTCACACACACTTATCTCTCAGAACCGAGCATGTGGAGAGACGTTCGTTCATCTAGCACAAAGGGAACGGGTTGCAGGAGAAACTTTTACTCTGGTTTCTCAGTCTGTTTCCTAGTGCCGGTTTGAAGTTCCTGCAGTTTTCACTGTAAAACCGAGTTGCAGCTAGTACCTCCCCATATATATGTATGGAGTGGAGTTTGCATCTGAAAAGAAACTTTGTGTTCCCAACAAGCTAGGTGAAGGACGGCTTTCACACACACTTATCTCTCAGAACCGAGCATGTGGAGAGACGTTCGTTCATCTAGCACAAAGGGAACGGGTTGCAAGAGAAACTTTTACTCTGGTTTCTCAGTCTGTTTCCTAGTGCCGGTTTGAAGTTCCTGCAGTTTTCACTGTAAAACATATTTGGAGCTAGTACCTCCCCATATAAATGTATGGAGTGGAGTTTGCAACTGAAAAGAAAATTTGTGTTCCCAACAAGCTAGGTGAAGGACGGCTTTCACACACACTTATCTCTCAGAACTGAGCATGTGGAGAGACGTTCGTTCATCTAGCACAAAGGGAACGGGTTGCAGGAGAAACTTTTACTCTGGTTTCTCAGTCTGTTTCCTAGTGCCGGTTTGAAGTTCCTGCAGTTTTCACTGTAAAACCGAGTGGCAGCTGGTACCTCCCCATATATGTATGGATTGGAGTTTGCAACTGGAAAGAAACTTTGTGTTCCCAACAAGCTAGGTGAAGGACGGCTTTCACACACACTTAACTCTCAGAACTGAGCATGTGGAGAGATGTTCGTTCATCTAGCACAAAGGGAAAAGGTTGCAGGAGAAACTTTTACTCTGGTTTCTCAGTCTATTTCCTAGTGCCGGTTTGAAGTTCCTGCAGTTTTCACTGTAAAACCGAGTTGGAGCTAGTACCTCCCCATATATATGTATGGAGTGGAGTTTGCAACTGAAAAGAAACTTTGTGTTCCCAACAAGCTAGGTGAAGGACGGCTTTCACACACACTTATCTCTCAGAACCGAGCATGTGGAAAGACGTTCGTTCATCTAGCACAAAGGGAACGGGTTGCAGGAGAAACTTTTACTCTGGTTTCTCAGTCTGTTTCCTAGTGCTTGTTTGAAGTTAATGCAGTTTTAACTGTAAAACCGAGTTGCAGCTAGTACCTACCCATATAAATGTAGGGAGTGGAGTTTGCAACTGAAAAGAATCTTTGTGTTCCCAACAAGCTAGGTGAAGGACGGCTTTCACACACACTTATCTCTCAGAACCGAGCATGTGGAGAGACGTTCGTTCATCTAGCACAAAGGGAACGGTTTGCAGGAGAAACTTTTACTCTGGTTTCTCAGTCTGTTTCCTAGTGCCGGTTTGAAGTTCCTGCAGTTTTCACTGTAAAACCGAGTGGCAGCTAGTACCTCCCCATATATGTATGGATTGGAGTTTGCAACTGGAAAGAAACTTTGTGTTCCCAACCACCTAGGTGAAGGACGGCTTTCACACACACTTATCTCTCAGAACTGAGCATGTGGAGAGATGTTCGTTCATCTAGCACAAAGGGAAAGGGTTGCAGGAGAAACTTTTACTCTGGTTTCTCAGTCTGTTTCCTAGTGCCGGTTTGAAGTTCCTGCAGTTTTCACTGTAAAACCGAGTTGGAGCTAGTACCTCCCCATATATATGTATGGAGTGGAGTTTGCAACTTAAAAGAAACTTTGTGTTCCCAACAAGCTAGTTGAAGGACGGCTTTCACACACACTTATCTCTCAGAACTGAGCATGTGGAGAGACGTTCGTTTATCTAGCCCAAAGGAACGGGTTGCAGCAGAATATTTCACTTCGGTTTCTCACTCTGTTTCCTAGTGCCGGTTTGAAGTTCCTGCAGATTTCACTGTAAAACCGAGTTGGAGCTTGTACCTCCCCATATATATGTATGGATTGGAGTTTGCAACTGAAAAGAAACTTTGTGTTCCCAACAAGGTATGTGAAGGTCGGCTTTCACACACACTTATCTCTCAGAACCGAGCATGTGGAGGGACGTTCGTTCATCTAGCACAAAGGGAACGGGTTGCAAGAGAAACTTTTACTCTGGTTTCTCAGGCTGTTTCCTAGTGCCGGTTTGTAGTTCCTGCAGTTTTCACTGTAAAACCGAGTTGGAGCTTGTACCTCCCCATATATATGTATGGAGTGGAGTTTGCAACTGAAAAGAAACTTTGTGTTCCCAACAAGCTAGGTGAAGGACGGCTTTCACACCCACTTATCTCTCAGATCCGAGCATGTGGAGAGACGTTCGTTCATCTAGCACAAACGGAACGGTTTGCAGGAGAAACTTTTACTCTGGTTTCTCAGTCTGTTCCCTAGTGCCGGTTTGAAGTTAATGCAGTTTTCACTGTAAAACCGAGTTGCAGCTAGTACCTCCCCATATAAATGTATGGAATGGAGTTTGCAACTGAAAAGAATCTTTGTGTTCCCAACAAGCTAGGTGAAGGACGGTTTTCACACACACTTATCTCTCAGAAAAGAGCATGTGGAGAGACGTTCGTTCATCTAGCACAAAGGGAACGGGTTGCAGGAGAAACTTTTACTCTGGATTCTCAGTCTGTTTCCTAGTGCCGGTTTGAAGTTCCTGCATTTTTCACTGTAAAACCGAGTTGGAGCTTGTACCACCCCATATATATGTATGGAGTGGAGTTTGCAACTGAAAAGAAACTTTGTGTTCCCAACAAGCTAGTTGAAAGACGGCTCTCACACACACTTATCTCTCAGAACCGAGCATGTGGAGAGACGTTCGTTCATCTAGCACAAACGGAACAGTTTGCAGGAGAAACTTTTACTCTGGTTTCTCAGTCTGTTTCCTACTGCCGGTTTGAAGTTAATGCAGTTTTCACTGTAAAACCGAGTTGCAGCTAGTACCTCCCCATATAAATGTATGGAATGGAGTTTGCAACTGAAAAGAATCTTTGTGTTCCCAACAAGCTAGGTGAAGGACGGCTTTCACACACACATATTTCTCAGAACAGAGCATGTGGAGAGACGTTCGTTCATCTAGCACAAAGGGAACGGGTTGCAGGAGAAAATTTTACTCTGGATTCTCAGTCTGTTTCCTAGTGCCGGTTTGAAGTTCCTGCAGTTTTCACTGTAAAACCGAGTTGCAGCTAGTACCTCCACATATATATGTATGGAGTGGAGTTTGCAACTTAAAAGAAAATTTGTGTTCCCAACAAGCTAGTTGAAGGACGGCTTTCACACACACTTATCTCTCAGAACTGAGCATGTGGAGAGACGTTCGTTTATCTAGCCCAAAGGGAACGGGTTGCAGCAGAATATCTCACTTCGGTTTCTCACTCTGTTTCCTAGTGCCGGTTTGAAGTTCCTGCAGTTTTCACTGTAAAACCGAGTTGGAGCTTGTACCTCCCCATATATATGTATGGATTGGAGTTTGCAACTGAAAAGAAACTTTGTGTTCCCAACAAGGTATGTGAAGGTCGGCTTTCACACACACTTATCTCTCAGAACCGAGCATGTGGAGGGACGTTCGTTCATCTAGCACAAAGGGAACGGGTTGCAAGAGAAACTTTTACTCTGGTTTCTCAGGCTGTTTCCTAGTGCCGGTTTGTAGTTCCTGCAGTTTTCACTGTAAAACCGAGTTGGTGCTAGTACCTCCCCATATATATGTATGGAGTGGAGTTTGCAACTGAAAAGAAACTTTGTGTTCCCAACAAGCTAGGTGAAGGACGGCTTTCACACCCACTTATCTCTCAGATCCGAGCATGTGGAGAGACGTTCGTTCATCTAGCACAAACGGAACGGTTTGCAGGAGAAACTTTTACTCTGGTTTCTCAGTCTGTTTCCTAGTGCCTGTTTGAAGTTAATGCAGTTTTCACTGTAAAACCGAGTTGCAGCTAGTACCTCCCCATATAAATGTATGGAATGGAGTTTGCAACTGAAAAGAATCTTTGTGTTCCCAACAAGCTAGGTGAAGGACGGTTTTCACACACACTTATCTCTCAGAACAGAGCATGTGGAGAGACGTTCGTTCATCTAGCACAAAGGGAACGGGTTGCAGGAGAAACTTTTACTCTGGATTCTCAGTCTGTTTCCTAGTGCCGGTTTGAAGTTCCTGCATTTTTCACTGTAAAACCGAGTTGGAGCTTGTACCACCCCATATATATGTATGGAGTGGAGTTTGCAACTGAAAAGAAACTTTGTGTTCCCAACAAGCTAGTTGAAAGACGGCTCTCACACACACTTATCTCTCAGAACCGAGCATGTGGAGAGACGTTCGTTCATCTAGCACAAAGGGAACGGGTTGCAGGAGAAACTTTTACTCTGATTTCTCAGTCTGTTTCCTAGTGCCGGTTTGAAGTTCCTGCAGTTTTCACTGTAAAACATATTTGGAGCTAGTACCACCCCATATATATGTATGGAGTGGAGTTTGCAACTGAAAAGAAACTTTGTGTTCCCAACAAGCTAGGTGAAGGACGGCTTTCACACACACTTATTTCTCAGAACCGAGCATGTGTAGAGACGTTCGTTCATCTAGCACAAATGGAAAGGGTTGCAGGAGAAACTTTTAATCTGGTATCTCAGTCTGTTTCCTAGTGCCGGTTTGAAGTTCCTGCAGTTTTCATTGTAAAACCGAGTTGGAGCTACTACCTCCCCATATATATGTATGGAGTGGAGTTTGCAACTGAAAAGAATCTTTGTGTTCCCAACAAGCTAGGTGAAGGACGGCTTTCACACACACTTATCTCTCAGAACCGAGCATGTGGAGAGACGTTCGTTCATCTAGCACAAAGGGAACTGGTTGCAGGAGAAACTTTTACTCTGATTTCTCAGTCTGTTTCCTAGTGCCGGTTTGAAGTTCCTGCAGTTTTCACTGTAAAACATATTTGGAGCTAGTACCTCCCCATATATATGTATGGAGTGGAGTTTGCAACTGAAAAGAAACTTTGTGTTCCCAACAAGCTAGGTGAAGGACGGCTTTCACACACACTTATCTCTCAGAACCGATCATGTGTAGAGACGTTCGTTCATTTAGCACAAAGGGAACGGGTTGCAGGAGAAACTTTTAATCTGGTATCTCAGTCTGTTTCCTAGTGCCGGTTTGAAGTTCCTGCAGTTTTCACTGTAAAACCGAGTTGGAGCTACTACCTCCCCATATATATGTATGGAGTGGAGTTTGCAACTGAAAAGTATCTTTGTGTTCCCAACAAGCTAGGTGAAGGACGGCTTTCACACACACTTATCTCTCAGAACCGAGCATGTGGAGGGACGTTCGTTCATCTAGCACAAAGGGAACGGGTTGCAGGAAAAACTTTTACTCTGGTTTCTCAGTCTGTTTCCTAGTGCCGGTTTGAAGTTCCTGCAGTTTTCACTGTAAAACATATTTGGAGCTAGTACCTCCCCATATATATGTATGGAGTGGAGTTTGCAACTGAAAAGAAACTTTGTGTTCCCAACAAGCTAGGTAAAAGACGGCTTTCACACCCACCTATCTCTCAGAACCGAGCATGTGGAGAGACGTTCGTTCACTTAGCACAAAGGGAACGGGTTGCAGGAGAAACTTTTACTCTGGTTTCTCAGTCTGTTTCCTAGTGCCGGTTTGAAGTTCCTGCAGTTTTCACTGTAAAACCGAGTTGCAGCTAGTACCTCCCCATATATATGTATGGAGTGGAGTTTGCAACTGGAAAGAAACTTTGTGTTCCCAACAAGCTAGGTGAAGGACGGCTTTCACACACACTTATCTCTCAGAACTGAGCATGTGGAGAGACGTTCGTTCATCTAGCAGAAAGGGAACGGGTTGCAGGAGAAACTTTTTCTCTGGATTCTCAGTCTGTTTCATAGTGCCGGTTTGAAGTTCCTGCAGTTTTCACTGTAAAACCGTGTTGCAGCTAGTACCTCCCCATATATATGTATGGAGTGGAGTTTGCAACTGAAAAGAAACTTTGTGTTCCCAACAAGCTAGGTGAAGGACGGCTTTCACACCCACTTATCTCTCAGAACCGAGCATGTGGAGAGACGTTCGTTCATCTAGCACAAAGGGAACGGGTTGCAGGAGAAACTTTTACTCTGGTTTCTCAGTCTGTTTCCTAGTGCCGGTTTGAAGTTCCTGCAGTTTTCACTGTAAAACCGAGTTGCAGCTAGTACCACCCCATATATATGTATGGAGTGGAGTTTGCAACTGGAAAGAAACTTTGTGTTCCCAACAAGCTAGGTGAAGGACGGCTTTCACACACACTTATCTCTCAGAACCGAGCATGTGGAGAGACGTTCGTTCATCTAGCACAAAGGGAACGGGTTGCAGGAGGAACTTTTACTCTGGTTTCTTAGTCTGTTTCCTAGTGCTTGTTTGAAGTTAACGCAGTTCTCACTGTAAAACCGAGTTGCAGCTAGTACTTCCCCATATAAATTTATGGAGTGGAGTTTGCAACTGAAAAGAATCTTTGTGTTCCCAACAAGCTATGTGAAGGACGGCTTTCACACACACATATCTCTCAGAACAGAGCATGTGGAGAGACGTTCGTTCATCTAGCACAAAGGGAACGGGTTGCAGGAGAAAATTTTACTCTGCATTCTCAGTCTGTTTCCTAGTGCCGGTTTGAAGTTCCTGCAGATTTCACTGTAAAACCGAGTTGCAGCTAGTACCTCCACATATATATGTATGGAGTGGAGTTTGCAACTGAAAAGAAACTTTGTGTTCCCAACAAGCTAGGTGAAGGACGGCTTTCACACACACTTATCTCTCAGAACTGAGCATGTGGAGAGACGTTCGTTCATCTAGCACAAAGGGAACGGGTTGCAGCAGAATATTTTACTTTGGTTTCTCAGTCTGTTTCCGAGTGCCGGTTTGAAGTTCCTGCAGTTTTCACTGTAAAACCGAGTTGGAGCTTGTACCTCCCCATATATATGTATGGAGTGGAGTTTGCAACTGAAAAGAAACTTTGTGTTCCCAACAACGTAGGTGAAGGAGGTCTTTCACACACACTTATCTCTCAGAACCGAGAATGTGGAGGGACGTTCGTTCATCTAGCACAAAGGGAACGGTTTGCAGGAGAAACATTTACTCTGGTTTCTCAGGCTGTTTCCTAGTGCCGGTTTGAAGTTCCTGCAGTTTTCACTGTAAAACCGAGTTGGAGCTAGAACTTCCCCATATATATGTATGGAGTGGTGTTTGCAACTGTAAAGAATCTTTCTTTTCCCATCAATCTAGGTGAAGTACGGCTTTCACACACACGTATCTCTCAGAACAGAGCATGTGGAGAGACGTTCGTTCATCTAGCACAAAGGGAACGGGTTGCAGGAGAAACTTTTACTCTGGATTCTCAGTCTGTTTAATAGTGCCGGTTTGAAGTTCCTGCATTTTTCACTGTAAAACCGAGTTGGAGCTAGTACCTCCCCATATATATGTATGGAGTGGAGTTTGCAACTGAAAAGAAACTTTGTGTTCCCAACAAGCTAGTTGAAAGACGGCTTTCACACACACTTATCTCTCAGAACCGAGCATGTGTAGAGACGTTCGTTCATCTAGCACAAAGGGAACGGGTTGCAGGAGTAACTTTTACTCTGATTTCTCAGTCTGTTTCCTAGTGCCGGTTTGAAGTTCCTGCAGTTTTCACTGTAAAACATTTTTGGAGCTAGTACCTCCCCATATATATGTATGGAGTGGAGTTTGCAACTGAAAAGAAACTTTGTGTTCCCAACAAGCTAGGTGAAGGACGGCTTTCACACACACTTATCTCTCAGAACTGAGCATGTGGAGAGACGATCGTTCATCTAGCACAAAGGGAACGGATTGCAGGAGAAACTTTTACTCTGGTTTCTCAGTCTGTTTCTTAGTGCCGGTTTGAAGTTCCTGCAATTTTCACTGTAAAACATATTTGGAGCTAGTACCTCCCCATATATATGTATGGAGTGGAGTTTGAAACTGAAAAGAAACTTTGTGTTCCCAACAACCATGGTGAAGGACGGCTTTCACACACACTTATCTCTCAGAACTGAGCATGTGGAGAGACGTTCGTTCATCTAGCACAAAGGGAACGGGTTGCAGGATAAACTTTTACTCTGGATTTTCAGTCTGTTTCCTAGTGCCGGTTTGAAGTTCCTGCAGTTTTCACTGTAAAACCGAGTTGCAGCTAGTACATCCACATATATATGTATGGAGTGGAGTTTGCAACTGAAAAGAAATTTTGTGTTCCCAACAAGCTAGGTGAAGGACGGCTTTCACACACACTTATCTCTCAGAACCGAGCATGTGGAGAACGTTCGTTCATCTAGCACAAAGGGAACGGGTTGCAGGAGAAACTTTTACTCTGGTTTCTCAGTCTGTTTCCTAGTGCTTGTTTGAAGTTAATGCAGTTTTCACTGTAAAACCGAGTTGCAGCAATTACCTCCCCATATAAATGTATGGAGTGGAGTTTGCAACTGAAAAGAATCTTTGTGTTCCCAACAAGCTAGGTGAAGGACGGCTTTCACACACACATATCTCTCAGAACAGAGCATGTGGAGAGACGTTCGTTCATCTAGCACAAAGGGAACGGGTTGCAGGAGAAAATTTTACTCTGGATTCTCAGTCTGTTTCCTAGTGCCGGTTTGAAGTTCCTGCAGTTTTCACTGTAAAACCGAGTTGCAGCTAGTACCTCCACATATATATGTATGGAGTGGAGTTTGCAACTGAAAAGAAACTTTGTGTTCCCAACAAGCTATTTGAAGGACGTCTTTCACACACACTTATCTCTCAGAAATGAGCATGGGGAGAGACGTTCGTTCATCTAGCACAATGGGAACGGGTTGCAGCAGAATATTTCACTTTGGTTTCTCAGTCTGTTTCCTAGTGCCGGTTTGAAGTTCCTGCAGTTTTCACTTTAAAACCGAGTTGGAGCTTGTACCTCCGCATATATATGTATGGAGTGGAGTTAGCAACTGAAAAGAAACTTTGTGTTCCCAACAAGCTAGGTGAAGGACGGCTTTCACACACACTTATCTCTCAGAACTGAGCATGTGGAGAGACGTTCGTTCATCTAGCACAAAGGGAACGGTCTGCAGGAGAAACTTTTACTCTGGTTTCTCAGTCTGTTTCCTAGTGCCGGTTTGAAGTTCCTGCAATTTTCACTGTAAAACATATTTGGAGCTAGTACCTCCCCATATATATGTATGGATTGGAGTTTGAAACTGAAAAGAAACTTTGTGTTCCCAACAACCATGGTGAAGGACGGCTTTCTCACACACGTATCTCTCAGAACTGAGCATGTGGAGAGACGTTCGTTCATCTAGTACAAAGGGAACGGGTTGCAGGATAAACTTTTACTCTGGATTCTCAGTCTGTTTCCTAGTGCCGGTTTGAAGTTCCTGCAGTTTTCACTGTAAAACCGAGTTGCAGCTAGTACATCCACATATATATGTATGGAGTGGAGTTTGCAACTGAAAAGAAACTTTGTGTTCCCAACAAGCTAGGTGAAGGACGGCTTTCACACACACTTACCTCTCAGAACTGAGCATGTGGAGAGACGTTCGTTCATCTAGCACAAAGGGAAAGGGTTGCAGGAGAAACTTTTACTCTGGTTTCTCAGTCTGTTTCCTAGTGCCGATTTGAAGTTCCTGCAGTTTTCACTGTAAAACCGAGTTGGAGCTTGTACCTCCCCATATATATGTATGGAGTGGAATTTGCAACTGAAAAGAAACTTTGTGTTCCCAACAAGCTAGGTGAAGGACGGCTTTCACACACACTTATCTCTCAGAACCGAGCATGTGGAGAACGTTCGTTCATCTAGCACAAAGGGAACGGGTTGCAGGAGAAACTTTTACTCTGGTTTCTCAGTCTGTTTCCTAGTGCTTGTTTGAAGTTAATGCAGTTTTCACTGTAAAACCGAGTTGCAGCTAGTACCTCCCCATATAAATGTATGGAGTGGAGTTTGCAACTGAAAAGAAACTTTTTGTTCCCAACAAGCTAGGTGAAGGACGGCTTTCACACACACTTATCTCTCAGAACCGAGCATGTGGAGAGACGTTTGTTCATCTAGCACAAATGGAACGGGTTGCTGGAGAAACTTTTAATCTGGTATCTCAGTCTGTTTCCTAGAGCCGGTTTGAAGTTCCTGCAGTTTTCACTGTAAAACCGAGTTGCAGCTAGTACATCCACATATATATGTATGGAGTGGAGTTTGCAACTGAAAAGAACCATTGTGTTCCCAACAAGCTAGGTTAAGGACGGCTTTCACACACACTTACCTCTCAGAACTGAGCATGTGGAGAGACGCTCGTTCATCTAGCACAAAGGGAAAGGGTTGCAGGAGAAACTTTTACTCTGGTTTCTCAGTCTGTTTCCTAGTGCCGGTTTGAAGTTACTGCAGTTTTCACTGTAAAACCGAGTTGGAGCTTGTACCTCCCCATATATATGTATGGAGTGGAGTTTGCAACTGGATAGAAACTTTGTGTTCCCAACAAGCTAGGTGAAGGACGGCTTTCACACACACTTATCTCTCAGAACCGAGCATGTGGAGAGACGTTCGTTCATCTAGCACAAAGGGAACGGGTTGCAGGAGAAACTTTTACTCTGGTTTCTCAGTCTCTTTCCTAGTGCCGTTTTGAAGTTCCTGCAGTTTTCACTTTAAAACCGAGTTGGAGCTTGTACCTCCCCATATATATGTATGGAGTGGAGTTTGCAACTGGATAGAAACTTTGTGTTCCCAACAAGCTAGTTGAAGGACGGCTTTCACACACACTTATCTCTCAGAACCGAGCATGTGGAGAGACGTTCGTTCATCTAGCACAAAGGGAACGGGTTGCAGGAGAAACTTTTACTCTGGTTTCTCAGTCTCTTTCCTAGTGCCGGTTTGAAGTTCCTGCAGTTTTCACTGTAAAACCGATTTGGAGCTATTACCTCCCCATATATATGTATGGAGTGGAGTTTGCAACTGAAAAGAAACTTTGTGTTCCCAACAAGCTAGGTGAAGGACGGCTTTCACACACACTTATCTCTCAGAACCGAGCATGTGGAGAGACGTTCGTTCATCTAGCACAAAAGGAACGGGTTGCAGGAGAAACATTTACTCTGGTTTCTCAGTCTGTTTCCTAGTGCTTGTTTGAATTTAATGCAGTTTTCACTGTAAAACCGAGTTGCAGCTAGTACTTCCCCATATAAATGTATGGAGTGGAGTTTGCAACTGAAAAGAATCTTTGTGTTCCCAACAAGCTATGTGAAGGACGGCTTTCACACACACATATCTCTCAGAACAGAGCATGTGGAGAGACGTTCGTTCATCTAGCACAAAGGGAACGGGTTGCAGGAGAAAATTTTACTCTGGATTCTCAGTCTGTTTCCTAGTGCCGGTTTGAAGTTCCTGCAGTTTTCACTGTAAAACCGAGTTGCAGCTAGTACCTCCACATATATATGTATGGAGTGGAGTTTGCAACTGAAAAGAAACTTTGTGTTCCCAACAAGCTAGTTGAAGGACGGCTTTCACACACACTTATCTCTCAGAACTGAGCATGTGGAGAGACGTTCGTAAATCTAGCACAAAGGGAACGGGTTGCAGCAGAATATTTTACTTTGGTTTCTCAGTCTGTTTCCTAGTGCCGGTTTGAAGTTCCTGCAGTTTTCACTGTAAAACCGAGTTGGAGCTTGTACCTCCCCATATATATGTATGGAGTGGAGTTTGCAACTGAAAAGAAACTTTGTGTTCCCAACAAGGTAGGTGAAGGACGGCTTTCACACACACTTATCTCTCAGAACTGAGCATGTGGAGAGACGTTCGTTCATCTAGCACAAAGGGAACGGTTTGCAGGAGAAACTTTTACTCTGGTTTCTCCGTCGGTTTCCTAGTGCAGGTTTGAAGTTCCTGCAGATTTCACTGTAAAACATATTTGGAGCTAGTACCTCCCCATATATATGTATGGAGTGGAGTTTGAAACTGAAAAGAAACTTTGTGTTCCCAACAACCATGGTGAAGGACGGCTTTCACACACACTTATCTCTCAGAACCGAGCATGTGGAGAGACGTTCGTTCATCTAGCACAAAGGGAACGGTTTGCAGGATAAACTTTTACTCTGGATTCTCAGTCTGTTTCCTAGTGCCGGTTTGAAGTTCCTGCAGTTTTCACTGTAAAACCGAGTTGCAGCTAGTACCTCCCCATATATATGTATGGAGTGGAGTTTGCAACTGAAAAGAATCTTTGTGTTCCCTACAAGCTAGGTGAAGGACGGCTTTCACACACACTTATCTCTCAGAACTGAGCAAGTGGAGAGACGTTCGTTCATCTAGCACAAAGGGAACGGGTTGCATGAGAAACTTTTACTCTGGTTTCTCAGTCTGTTTCCTAGTGCCGGTTTGAAGTTCCTGCAGTTTTCACTGTAAAACCGAGTTGCAGCTAGTACCTCCCCATATATATGTATGGAGTGGAGTTTGCAACTGAAAAGAAACTTTGTGTTCCCAACAAGCTAGGTGAAGGACGGCTTTCACACACACTTATCTCTCAGAACTGAGCATGTGGAGAGACGTTCGTTCATCTAGCACAAAGGGAACGGGTTGCAGGAGAAACTTTTACTCTGGATTCTCAGTCTGTTTCGTAGTGCCGGTTTGAATTTCCTGCAGTTTTCACTGTAAAACCGAGTTGCAGCTAGTACCTCCCCGTATATATGTATGGACTGGAGTTTGCAACTGAAAAGAAACTTTGTGTTCCCAACAAGCTAGGTGAACGACGGCTTTCACACACCCTTATCTCTCAGAACCGAGCATGTGGAGAGACGTTCGTTCATCTAGCACAAACGGAACGGTTTGCAGGAGAAACTTTTACTCTGGTTTCTCAGTCTGTTTCCTAGTGCCGGTTTGAAGTTAATGCAGTTTTCACTGTAAAACCGAGTTGCAGCTAGTACCTCCCCATATAAATGTATGGAATGGAGTTTGCAACTGAAAAGAATCTTTGTGTTCCCAACAAGCTAGGTGAAGGACGGCTTTCACACACACATATCTCTCAGAACAGAGCATGTGGAGAGACGTTCGTTCATCTAGCACAAAGGGAACGGGTTGCAGGAGAAACTTTTACTCTGGATTCTCAGTCTGTTTCCTAGTGCCGGTTTGAAGTTCCTGCAGTTTTCACTGTAAAACCGAGTTGCAGCTAGTACCTCCACATATATATGTATGGAGTGGAGTTTGCAACTTAAAAGAAACTTTGTGTTCCCAACAAGCTAGTTGAAGGACGTCTTTCACACACACTTATCTCTCAGAACTGAGCATGTGGAGAGACGTTCGTTTATCTAGCCCAAAGGGAACGGGTTGCAGCAGAATATTTCACTTCGGTTTCTCAGTCTGTTTCCTAGTGCCGGTTTGAAGTTCCTGCAGTTTTCACTGTAAAACCGAGTTGGAGCTAGTACCTCCCCATATATATGTATGGAGTGGAGTTTGCAACTGAAAAGAAACTTTGTGTTCCCAACAAGCTAGGTGAAGGACGGCTTTCACACACACTTATCACTCAGAACCGAGCATGTGGAGAGACGTTCGTTCATCTAGCACAAAGGGAACGGGTTGCAGGAGAAACTTTTACTCTGGTTTCTCAGTCTGTTTCCTAGTGCCGGTTTGAAGTTCCTGCAGTTTTCACTGTAAAACCGAGTTGGAGCTAGTACCTCCCCTTATATATGTATGGAGTGGAGTTTGCAACTGAAAAGAAACTTTGTGTTCCCAACAAGCTAGGTGAATGACGGCTTTCACAATCACTTATCTCTCAGAACCGAGCATGTGGAGAGACGTTCGTTCATCTAGCACAAAGGGAACGGGTTGCAGGAGAAACTTTTACTCTGGTTTCTCAGTCTGTTTCCTAGTGCCGGTTTGAAGTTCCTGCAGTTTTCACTGTAAAACCGAGTTGGAGCATGTACCTCCCCATATATATGTATGGAGTGGAGTTTGCAACTGAAAAGAAACTTTCTGTTCCCAACAAGCTAGGTGAAGGACGGCTTTCACACACACTTATCTCTCAGAACCGAGCATGTGGAGAGACGTTCGTTCATCTAGCACAAAGGGAACGGGTTGCAGGTGAAACTTTTACTCTGGTTTCTCAGTCTGTTTCCTAGTGCCGGTTTGAAGTTCCTGCAGTTTTCACTGTAAAACCGAGTTGCAGCTAGTACCTCCCCATATAAATGTATGGAGTTGAGTTTGCAACTGAAAAGAAATTTTGTGTTCCCAACAAGCTATGTGAAGGACGGCTTTCACACACACATATCTCTCAGAACAGAGCATGTGGAGAGACGTTCGTTCATCTAGCACAAAGGGAACGGGTTGCAGGTTAAACTTTTACTCTGGATTCTCAGTCTGTTTCCTAGTGCCGGTTTGAAGTTCCTGCAGTTTTCACTGTAAAACCGAGTTGGAGCTTGTACCTCCCCATATATATGTATGGATTGGAGTTTGCAACTGAAAAGAAACTTTGTGTTCCCAACAAGGTATGTGAAGGTCGGCTTTCACACACACTTATCTCTCAGAACCGAGCATGTGGAGGGACGTTCGTTCATCTAGCACAAAGGGAACGGGTTGCAAGAGAAACTTTTACTCTGGTTTCTCAGGCTGTTTCCTAGTGCCGGTTTGTAGTTCCTGCAGTTTTCACTGTAAAACCGATTTGGAGCTAGTACCTCCCCATATATATGTAAGGAGTGGAATTTGCAACTGAAAAGAAACTTTGTGTTCCCAACAAGCTAGGTGAAGGACGGCTTTCACACCCACTTATCTCTCAGATCCGAGCATGTGGAGAGACGTTCGTTCATCTAGCACAAAGGGAACGGGTTGCAGGAGAAACTTTTACTCTGGTTTCTCAGTCTGTTTCCTAGTGCCGGTTTGAAGTTAATGCAGTTTTCACTGTAAAACCGAGTTGCAGCTAGTACCTCCCCATATAAATGTATGGAATGGAGTTTGCAACTGAAAAGAATCTTTGTGTTCCCAACAAGCTAGGTGAAGGACGGTTTTCACACACACTTATCTCTCAGAACAGAGCATGTGGAGAGACGTTCGTTCATCTAGCACAAAGGGAACGGGTTGCAGGAGAAACTTTTACTCTGGATTCTCAGTCTGTTTCCTAGTGCCGGTTTGAAGTTCCTGCATTTTTCACTGTAAAACCGAGTTGGAGCTTGTACCACCCCATATATATGTATGGAGTGGAGTTTGCAACTGAAAAGAAACTTTGTGTTCCCAACAAGCTAGTTGAAAGACGGCTCTCACACACACTTATCTCTCAGAACCGAGCATGTGGAGAGACGTTCGTTCATCTAGCACAAACGGAACGGTTTGCAGGAGAAACTTTTACTCTGGTTTCTCAGTCTGTTTCCTAGTGCCGGTTTGAAGTTAATGCAGTTTTCACTGTAAAACCGAGTTGCAGCTAGTACCTCCCCATATAAATGTATGGAATGGAGTTTGCAACTGAAAAGAATCTTTGTGTTCCCAACAAGCTAGGTGAAGGACGGCTTTCACACACACATATCTCTCAGAACAGAGCATGTGGAGAGACGTTCGTTCATCTAGCACAAAGGGAACGGGTTGCAGGAGAAAATTTTACTCTGGATTCTCAGTCTGTTTCCTAGTGCCGGTTTGAAGTTCCTGCAGTTTTCACTGTAAAACCGAGTTGCAGCTAGTACCTCCACATATATATGTATGGAGTGGAGTTTGCAACTTAAAAGAAACTTTGTGTTCCCAACAAGCTAGTTGAAGGACGTCTTTCACACACACTTATCTTTCAGAACTGAGCATGTGGAGAGACGTTCGTTTATCTAGCCCAAAGGGAACGGGTTGCAGCAGAATATTTCACTTCGGTTTCTCAGTCTGTTTCCTAGTGCCGGTTTGAAGTTCCTGCAGTTTTCACTGTAAAACCGAGTTGGAGCTTGTACCTCCCCATATATATGTATGGATTGGAGTTTGCAACTGAAAAGAAACTTTGTGTTCCCAACAAGGTATGTGAAGGTCGGCTTTCACACACACCTATCTCTCAGAACCGAGCATGTGGAGGGACGTTCGTTCATCTAGCACAAAGGGAACGGGTTGCAAGAGAAACTTTTACTCTGGATTCTCAGTCTGTTTCCTAGTGCCGGTTTGAAGTTCCTGCATTTTTCACTGTAAAACCGAGTTGGAGCTTGTACCACCCCATATATATGTATGGAGTGGAGTTTGCAACTGAAAAGAAACATTGTGTTCCCAACAAGCTAGTTGAAAGACGGCTCTCACACACACTTATCTCTCAGAACCGAGCATGTGGAGAGACGTTCGTTCATCTAGCACAAAGGGAACGGGTTGCAGGAGAAACTTTTACTCTGATTTCTCAGTCTGTTTCCTAGTGCCGGTTTGAAGTTCCTGCAGTTTTCACTGTAAAACATATTTGGAGCTAGTACCACCCCATATATATGTATGGAGTGGAGTTTGCAACTGAAAAGAAACTTTGTGTTCCCAACAAGCTAGGTGAAGGACGGCTTTCACACACACTTATCTCTCAGAACCGAGCATGTGTAGAGACGTTCGTTCATCTAGCACAAATGGAACGGGTTGCAGGAGAAACTTTTAATCTGGTATCTCAGTCTGTTTCCTAGTGCCGGTTTGAAGTTCCTGCATTTTTCACTGTAAAACCGAGTTGGAGCTAGTACCACCCCATATATATGTATGGAGTGGAGTTTGCAACTGAAAAGAAACTTTGTGTTCCCAACCAGCTAGTTGAAAGACGGCTTTCACACACACTTATCTCTCAGAACCGAGCATGTGGAGAGACGTTCGTTCATCTAGCACAAAGGGAACGGGTTGCAGGAGAAACTTTTACTCTGATTTCTCAGTCTGTTTCCTAGTGCCGGTTTGAAGTTCCTGCAGTTTCACTGTAAAACATATTTGGAGCTAGTACCTCCCCATATATATGTATGGAGTGGAGTTTGCAACTGAAAAGAAACTTTGTGTTCCCAACAAGCTAGGTGAAGGACGGCTTTCACACACACTTATCTCTCAGAACCGAGCATGTGTAGAGACGTTCGTTCATCTAGCACAAATGGAAAGGTTTGCAGGAGAAACTTTTAATCTGGTATCTCAGTCTGTTTCCTAGTGCCGGTTTGAAGTTCCTGCAGTTTTCATTGTAAAACCGAGTTGGAGCTACTACCTCCCCATATATATGTATGGAGTGGAGTTTGCAACTGAAAAGAATCTTTGTGTTCCCAACAAGCTAGGTGAAGGACGGCTTTCACACACACTTATCTCTCAGAACCGAGCATGTGGAGAGACGTTCGTTCATCTAGCACAAAGGGAACGGTTTGCAGGAGAAACTTTTACTCTGATTTGTCAGTCTGTTTCCTAGTGCCGGTTTGAAGTTCCTGCAGTTTTCACTGTAAAACATATTTGGAGCTAGTACCTCCCCATATATATGTATGGAGTGGAGTTTGCAACTGAAAAGAAACTTTGTGTTCCCAACAAGGTAGGTGAAGGACGGCTTTCACACACACTTATCTCTCAGAACCGAGCATGTGTAGAGACGTTCGTTCATTTAGCACAAAGGGAACGGGTTGCAGGAGAAACTTTTAATCTGGTTTCTCAGTCTGTTTCGTAGTGCCGGTTTGAATTTCCTGCAGTTTTCACTGTAAAACCGAGTTGCAGCTAGTACCTCCCCGTATATATGTATGGACTGGAGTTTGCAACTGAAAAGAAACTTTGTGTTCCCAACAAGCTAGGTGAACGACGGCTTTCACACACCCTTATCTCTCAGAACCGAGCATGTGGAGAGACGTTCGTTCATCTAGCACAAACGGAACGGTTTGCAGGAGAAACTTTTACTCTGGTTTCTCAGTCTGTTTCCTAGTGCCGGTTTGAAGTTAATGCAGTTTTCACTGTAAAACCGAGTTGCAGCTAGTACCTCCCCATATAAATGTATGGAATGGAGTTTGCAACTGAAAAGAATCTTTGTGTTCCCAACAAGCTAGGTGAAGGACGGCTTTCACACACACATATCTCTCAGAACAGAGCATGTGGAGAGACGTTCGTTCATCTAGCACAAAGGGAACGGGTTGCAGGAGAAAATTTTACTCTGGATTCTCAGTCTGTTTCCTAGTGCCGGTTTGAAGTTCCTGCAGTTTTCACTGTAAAACCGAGTTGCAGCTAGTACCTCCACATATATATGTATGGAGTGGAGTTTGCAACTTAAAAGAAACTTTGTGTTCCCAACAAGCTAGTTGAAGGACGTCTTTCACACACACTTATCTCTCAGAACTGAGCATGTGGAGAGACGTTCGTTTATCTAGCCCAAAGGGAACGGGTTGCAGCAGAATATTTCACTTCGGTTTCTCAGTCTGTTTCCTAGTGCCGGTTTGAAGTTCCTGCAGTTTTCACTGTAAAACCGAGTTGGAGCTAGTACCTCCCCATATATATGTATGGAGTGGAGTTTGCAACTGAAAAGAAACTTTGTGTTCCCAACAAGCTAGGTGAAGGACGGCTTTCACACACACTTATCACTCAGAACCGAGCATGTGGAGAGACGTTCGTTCATCTAGCACAAAGGGAACGGGTTGCAGGAGAAACTTTTACTCTGGTTTCTCAGTCTGTTTCCTAGTGCCGGTTTGAAGTTCCTGCAGTTTTCACTGTAAAACCGAGTTGGAGCTAGTACCTCCCCTTATATATGTATGGAGTGGAGTTTGCAACTGAAAAGAAACTTTGTGTTCCCAACAAGCTAGGTGAATGACGGCTTTCACAATCACTTATCTCTCAGAACCGAGCATGTGGAGAGACGTTCGTTCATCTAGCACAAAGGGAACGGGTTGCAGGAGAAACTTTTACTCTGGTTTCTCAGTCTGTTTCCTAGTGCCGGTTTGAAGTTCCTGCAGTTTTCACTGTAAAACCGAGTTGGAGCATGTACCTCCCCATATATATGTATGGAGTGGAGTTTGCAACTGAAAAGAAACTTTCTGTTCCCAACAAGCTAGGTGAAGGACGGCTTTCACACACACTTATCTCTCAGAACCGAGCATGTGGAGAGACGTTCGTTCATCTAGCACAAAGGGAACGGGTTGCAGGAGAAACTTTTACTCTGGTTTCTCAGTCTGTTTCCTAGTGCCGGTTTGAAGTTCCTGCAGTTTTCACTGTAAAACCGAGTTGCAGCTAGTACCTCCCCATATAAATGTATGGAGTTGAGTTTGCAACTGAAAAGAAATTTTGTGTTCCCAACAAGCTATGTGAAGGACGGCTTTCACACACACATATCTCTCAGAACAGAGCATGTGGAGAGACGTTCGTTCATCTAGCACAAAGGGAACGGGTTGCAGGAGAAAATTTTACTCTGGATTCTCAGTCTGTTTCCTAGTGCCGGTTTGAAGTTCCTGCAGTTTTCACTGTAAAACCGAGTTGCAGCTAGTACCTCCACATATATATGTATGGAGTGGAGTTTGCAACTTAAAAGAAACTTTGTGTTCCCAACAAGCTAGTTGAAGGACGTCTTTCACACACACTTATCTTTCAGAACTGAGCATGTGGAGAGACGTTCGTTTATCTAGCCCAAAGGGAACGGGTTGCAGCAGAATATTTCACTTCGGTTTCTCAGTCTGTTTCCTAGTGCCGGTTTGAAGTTCCTGCAGTTTTCACTGTAAAACCGAGTTGGAGCTTGTACCTCCCCATATATATGTATGGATTGGAGTTTGCAACTGAAAAGAAACTTTGTGTTCCCAACAAGGTATGTGAAGTTCGGCTTTCACACACACCTATCTCTCAGAACCGAGCATGTGGAGGGACGTTCGTTCATCTAGCACAAAGGGAACGGGTTGCAAGAGAAACTTTTACTCTGGATTCTCAGTCTGTTTCCTAGTGCCGGTTTGAAGTTCCTGCATTTTTCACTGTAAAACCGAGTTGGAGCTTGTACCACCCCATATATATGTATGGAGTGGAGTTTGCAACTGAAAAGAAACATTGTGTTCCCAACAAGCTAGTTGAAAGACGGCTCTCACACACACTTATCTCTCAGAACCGAGCATGTGGAGAGACGTTCGTTCATCTAGCACAAAGGGAACGGGTTGCAGGAGAAACTTTTACTCTGATTTCTCAGTCTGTTTCCTAGTGCCGGTTTGAAGTTCCTGCAGTTTTCACTGTAAAACATATTTGGAGCTAGTACCACCCCATATATATGTATGGAGTGGAGTTTGCAACTGAAAAGAAACTTTGTGTTCCCAACAAGCTAGGTGAAGGACGGCTTTCACACACACTTATCTCTCAGAACCGAGCATGTGTAGAGACGTTCGTTCATCTAGCACAAATGGAACGGGTTGCAGGAGAAACTTTTAATCTGGTATCTCAGTCTGTTTCCTAGTGCCGGTTTGAAGTTCCTGCATTTTTCACTGTAAAACCGAGTTGGAGCTAGTACCACCCCATATATATGTATGGAGTGGAGTTTGCAACTGAAAAGAAACTTTGTGTTCCCAACAAGCTAGTTGAAAGACGGCTTTCACACACACTTATCTCTCAGAACCGAGCATGTGGAGAGACGTTCGTTCATCTAGCACAAAGGGAACGGGTTGCAGGAGAAACTTTTACTCTGATTTCTCAGTCTGTTTCCTAGTGCCGGTTTGAAGTTCCTGCAGTTTCACTGTAAAACATATTTGGAGCTAGTACCTCCCCATATATATGTATGGAGTGGAGTTTGCAACTGAAAAGAAACTTTGTGTTCCCAACAAGCTAGGTGAAGGACGGCTTTCACACACACTTATCTCTCAGAACCGAGCATGTGTAGAGACGTTCGTTCATCTAGCACAAATGGAAAGGTTTGCAGGAGAAACTTTTAATCTGGTATCTCAGTCTGTTTCCTAGTGCCGGTTTGAAGTTCCTGCAGTTTTCATTGTAAAACCGAGTTGGAGCTACTACCTCCCCATATATATGTATGGAGTGGAGTTTGCAACTGAAAAGAATCTTTGTGTTCCCAACAAGCTAGGTGAAGGACGGCTTTCACACACACTTATCTCTCAGAACCGAGCATGTGGAGAGACGTTCGTTCATCTAGCACAAAGGGAACGGTTTGCAGGAGAAACTTTTACTCTGATTTGTCAGTCTGTTTCCTAGTGCCGGTTTGAAGTTCCTGCAGTTTTCACTGTAAAACATATTTGGAGCTAGTACCTCCCCATATATATGTATGGAGTGGAGTTTGCAACTGAAAAGAAACTTTGTGTTCCCAACAAGGTAGGTGAAGGACGGCTTTCACACACACTTATCTCTCAGAACCGAGCATGTGTAGAGACGTTCGTTCATTTAGCACAAAGGGAACGGGTTGCAGGAGAAACTTTTAATCTGGTATCTCAGTCTGTTTCCTAGTGCCGGTTTGAAGTTCCTGCAGTTTTCACTGTAAAACCGAGTTGGAGCTACTACCTCCCCATATATATGTATGGAGTGGAGTTTGCAACTGAAAAGTATCTTTGTGTTCCCAACAAGCTAGGTGAAGGACGGCTTTCACACACACTTATCTCTCAGAACCGAGCATGTGGAGGGACGTTCGTTCATCTAGCACAAAGGGAACGGGTTGCAGGAAAAACTTTTACTCTGGTTTCTCAGTCTGTTTCCTAGTGCCGGTTTGAAGTTCCTGCAGTTTTCACTGTAAAACATATTTGGAGCTAGTACCTCCCCATATATATGTATTGAGTGGAGTTTGCAACTGAAAAGAATCTTTGTGTTCCCAACAAGCTAGGTGAAAGACGGCTTTCACACCCACCTATCTCTCAGAACCGAGCATGTGGAGAGACGTTCGTTCATCTAGCACAAAGGGAACGGGTTGCAGGAGAAACTTTTACTCTGGTTTCTCAGTCTGTTTCCTAGTGCCGGTTTGAAGTTCCTGCAGTTTTCACTGTAAAACCGAGTTGCAGCTAGTACCTCCCCATATATATGTATGGAGTGGAGTTTGCAACTGGAAAGAAACTTTGTGTTCCCAACAAGCTAGGTGAAGGACGGCTTTCACACACACTTATCTCTCAGAACTGAGCATGTGGAGAGACGTTCGTTCATCTAGCAGAAAGGGAACGGGTTGCAGGAGAAACTTTTACTCTGGATTCTCAGTCTGTTTCCTAGTGCCGTTTTGAAGTTCCTGCAGTTTTCACTGTAAAACCGTGTTGCAGCTAGTACCTCCCCATATATATGTATGGAGTGGAGTTTGCAACTGAAAAGAAACTTTGTGTTCCCAACAAGCTAGGTGAAGGACGGCTTTCACACCCACTTATCTCTCAGAACCGAGCATGTGGAGAGACGTTCGTTCATCTAGCACAAAGGAACGGGTTGCAGGAGAAACTTTTACTCTGGTTTCTCAGTCTGTTTCCTAGTGCCGGTTTGAAGTTCCTGCAGTTTTCACTGTAAAACCGAGTTGCAGCTAGTACCACCCCATATATATGTATGGAGTGGAGTTTGCAACTGGAAAGAAACTTTGTGTTCCCAACAAGCTAGGTGAAGGACGGCTTTCACACACACTTATCTCTCAGAACTGAGCATGTGGAGAGACGTTCTTTCATCTAGCAGAAAGGGAACGGGTTGCAGGAGAAACTTTTACTCTGGATTCTCAGTCTGTTTCCTACTGCCGGTTTGAAGTTCCTGCAGTTTTCACTGTAAAACCGAGTTGGAGCTAGTACCTCCCCATATATATGTATGGAGTGGAGTTTGCAACTGAAAAGAAACTTTGTGTTCCCAACAAGCTAGGTGAAGGACGGCTTTCACACACACTTATCTCTCAGAACCGAGCATGTGGAGAGACGTTCGTTCATCTAGCACAAATGGACAGGGTTGCAGGAGAAACTTTTAATCTGGTATCTCAGTCTGTTTCCTAGTGCCGGTTTGAAGTTCCTGCAGTTTTCATTGTAAAACCGTGTTGGAGCTACTACCTCCCCATATATATGTATGGAGTGGAGTTTGCAACTGAAAAGAATCTTTGTGTTCCCAACAAGCTAGGTGAAGGACGGCTTTCACACACACTTATCTCTCAGAACCGAGCATGTGGAGAGACGTTCGTTCATCTAGCACAAAGGGAACGGGTTGCAGGAGAAACTTTTACTCTGATTTCTCAGTCTGTTTCCTAGTGCCGGTTTGAAGTTCCTGCAGTTTTCACTGTAAAACATATTTGGAGCTAGTACCTCCCCATATATATGTATGGAGTGGAGTTTGCAACTGAAAAGAAACTTTGTGTTCCCAACAAGCTAGGTGAAGGACGGCTTTCACACACACTTATCTCTCAGAACCGAGCATGTGTAGAGACGTTCGTTCATTTAGCACAAAGGGAACGGGTTGCAGGAGAAACTTTTAATCTGGTATCTCAGTCTGTTTCCTAGTGCCGGTTTGAAGTTCCTGCAGTTTTCACTGTAAAACCGAGTTGGAGCTACTACCTCCCCATATATATGTATGGAGTGGAGTTTGCAACTGAAAAGTATCTTTGTGTTCCCAACAAGCTAGGTGAAGGACGGCTTTCACACACACTTATCTCTCAGAACCGAGCATGTGGATGGACGTTCGTTCATCTAGCACAAAGGGAACGGGTTGCAGGAAAAACTTTTACTCTGGTTTCTCAGTCTGTTTCCTAGTGCCGGTTTGAAGTTCCTGCAGTTTTCACTGTAAAACATATTTGGAGCTAGTACCTCCCCATATATATGTATGGAGTGGAGTTTGCAACTGAAAAGAAACTTTTTGTTCCCAACAAGCTAGGTGAAAGACGGCTTTCACACCCACCTATCTCTCAGAACCGAGCATGTGGAGAGACGTTCGTTCATCTAGCACAAAGGGAACGGGTTGCAGGAGAAACTTTTACTCTGGTTTCTCAGTCTGTTTCCTAGTGCCGGTTTGAAGTTCCTGCAGTTTTCACTGTAAAACCGAGTTGCAGCTAGTACCTCCCCATATATATGTATGGAGTGGAGTTTGCAACTGGAAAGAAACTTTGTGTTCCCAACAAGCTAGGTGAAGGACGGCTTTCACACACACTTATCTCTCAGAACTGAGCATGTGGAGAGACGTTCGTTCATCTAGCAGAAAGGGAACGGGTTGCAGGAGAAACTTTTACTCTGGATTCTCAGTCTGTTTCCTAGTGCCGTTTTGAAGTTCCTGCAGTTTTCACTGTAAAACCGTGTTGCAGCTAGTACCTCCCCATATATATGTATGGAGTGGAGTTTGCAACTGAAAACAAACTTTGTGTTCCCAACAAGCTAGGTGAAGGACGGCTTTCACACCCACTTATCTCTCAGAACCGAGCATGTGGAGAGACGTTCGTTCATCTAGCACAAAGGAACGGGTTGCAGGAGAAACTTTTACTCTGGTTTCTCAGTCTGTTTCCTAGTGCCGGTTTGAAGTTCCTGCAGTTTTCACTGTAAAACCGAGTTGCAGCTAGTACCACCCCATATATATGTATGGAGTGGAGTTTGCAACTGGAAAGAAACTTTGTGTTCCCAACAAGCTAGGTGAAGGACGGCTTTCACACACACTTATCTCTCAGAACTGAGCATGTGGAGAGACGTTCTTTCATCTAGCAGAAAGGGAACGGGTTGCAGGAGAAACTTTTACTCTGGTTTCTCAGTCTGTTTCCTAGTGCCGGTTTGAAGTTCCTGCAGTTTTCACTGTAAAACCGAGTTGGAGCTAGTACCTCCCCATATATATGTATGGAGTGGAGTTTGCAACTGAAAAGAAACTTTGTGTTCCCAACAAGCTAGGTGAAGGACGGCTTTCACACACACTTATCTCTCAGAACCGAGCATGTGGAGAGACGTTCGTTCATCTAGCACAAATGGACAGGGTTGCAGGAGAAACTTTTAATCTGGTATCTCAGTCTGTTTCCTAGTGCCGGTTTGAAGTTCCTGCAGTTTCACTGTAAAACATATTTGGAGCTAGTACCTCCCCATATATATGTATGGAGTGGAGTTTGCAACTGAAAAGAAACTTTGTGTTCCCAACAAGCTAGGTGAAGGACGGCTTTCACACACACTTATCTCTCAGAACCGAGCATGTGTAGAGACGTTCGTTCATCTAGCACAAATGGAAAGGTTTGCAGGAGAAACTTTTAATCTGGTATCTCAGTCTGTTTCCTAGTGCCGGTTTGAAGTTCCTGCAGTTTTCATTGTAAAACCGAGTTGGAGCTACTACCTCCCCATATATATGTATGGAGTGGAGTTTGCAACTGAAAAGAATCTTTGTGTTCCCAACAAGCTAGGTGAAGGACGGCTTTCACACACACTTATCTCTCAGAACCGAGCATGTGGAGAGACGTTCGTTCATCTAGCACAAAGGGAACGGTTTGCAGGAGAAACTTTTACTCTGATTTGTCAGTCTGTTTCCTAGTGCCGGTTTGAAGTTCCTGCAGTTTTCACTGTAAAACATATTTGGAGCTAGTACCTCCCCATATATATGTATGGAGTGGAGTTTGCAACTGAAAAGAAACTTTGTGTTCCCAACAAGGTAGGTGAAGGACGGCTTTCACACACACTTATCTCTCAGAACCGAGCATGTGTAGAGACGTTCGTTCATTTAGCACAAAGGGAACGGGTTGCAGGAGAAACTTTTAATCTGGTATCTCAGTCTGTTTCCTAGTGCCGGTTTGAAGTTCCTGCAGTTTTCACTGTAAAACCGAGTTGGAGCTACTACCTCCCCATATATATGTATGGAGTGGAGTTTGCAACTGAAAAGTATCTTTGTGTTCCCAACAAGCTAGGTGAAGGACGGCTTTCACACACACTTATCTCTCAGAACCGAGCATGTGGAGGGACGTTCGTTCATCTAGCACAAAGGGAACGGGTTGCAGGAAAAACTTTTACTCTGGTTTCTCAGTCTGTTTCCTAGTGCCGGTTTGAAGTTCCTGCAGTTTTCACTGTAAAACATATTTGGAGCTAGTACCTCCCCATATATATGTATTGAGTGGAGTTTGCAACTGAAAAGAATCTTTGTGTTCCCAACAAGCTAGGTGAAAGACGGCTTTCACACCCACCTATCTCTCAGAACCGAGCATGTGGAGAGACGTTCGTTCATCTAGCACAAAGGGAACGGGTTGCAGGAGAAACTTTTACTCTGGTTTCTCAGTCTGTTTCCTAGTGCCGGTTTGAAGTTCCTGCAGTTTTCACTGTAAAACCGAGTTGCAGCTAGTACCTCCCCATATATATGTATGGAGTGGAGTTTGCAACTGGAAAGAAACTTTGTGTTCCCAACAAGCTAGGTGAAGGACGGCTTTCACACACACTTATCTCTCAGAACTGAGCATGTGGAGAGACGTTCGTTCATCTAGCAGAAAGGGAACGGGTTGCAGGAGAAACTTTTACTCTGGATTCTCAGTCTGTTTCCTAGTGCCGTTTTGAAGTTCCTGCAGTTTTCACTGTAAAACCGTGTTGCAGCTAGTACCTCCCCATATATATGTATGGAGTGGAGTTTGCAACTGAAAAGAAACTTTGTGTTCCCAACAAGCTAGGTGAAGGACGGCTTTCACACCCACTTATCTCTCAGAACCGAGCATGTGGAGAGACGTTCGTTCATCTAGCACAAAGGAACGGGTTGCAGGAGAAACTTTTACTCTGGTTTCTCAGTCTGTTTCCTAGTGCCGGTTTGAAGTTCCTGCAGTTTTCACTGTAAAACCGAGTTGCAGCTAGTACCACCCCATATATATGTATGGAGTGGAGTTTGCAACTGGAAAGAAACTTTGTGTTCCCAACAAGCTAGGTGAAGGACGGCTTTCACACACACTTATCTCTCAGAACTGAGCATGTGGAGAGACGTTCTTTCATCTAGCAGAAAGGGAACGGGTTGCAGGAGAAACTTTTACTCTGTTTTCTCAGTCTGTTTCCTACTGCCGGTTTGAAGTTCCTGCAGTTTTCACTGTAAAACCGAGTTGGAGCTAGTACCTCCCCATATATATGTATGGAGTGGAGTTTGCAACTGAAAAGAAACTTTGTGTTCCCAACAAGCTAGGTGAAGGACGGCTTTCACACACACTTATCTCTCAGAACCGAGCATGTGGAGAGACGTTCGTTCATCTAGCACAAATGGACAGGGTTGCAGGAGAAACTTTTAATGTGGTATCTCAGTCTGTTTCCTAGTGCCGGTTTGAAGTTCCTGCAGTTTTCATTGTAAAACCGTGTTGGAGCTACTACCTCCCCATATATATGTATGGAGTGGAGTTTGCAACTGAAAAGAATCTTTGTGTTCCCAACAAGCTAGGTGAAGGACGGCTTTCACACACACTTATCTCTCAGAACCGAGCATGTGGAGAGACGTTCGTTCATCTAGCACAAAGGGAACGGGTTGCAGGAGAAACTTTTACTCTGATTTCTCAGTCTGTTTCCTAGTGCCGGTTTGAAGTTCCTGCAGTTTTCACTGTAAAACATATTTGGAGCTAGTACCTCCCCATATATATGTATGGAGTGGAGTTTGCAACTGAAAAGAAACTTTGTGTTCCCAACAAGCTAGGTGAAGGACGGCTTTCACACACACTTATCTCTCAGAACCGAGCATGTGTAGAGACGTTCGTTCATTTAGCACAAAGGGAACGGGTTGCAGGAGAAACTTTTAATCTGGTATCTCAGTCTGTTTCCTAGTGCCGGTTTGAAGTTCCTGCAGTTTTCACTGTAAAACCGAGTTGGAGCTACTACCTCCCCATATATATGTATGGAGTGGAGTTTGCAACTGAAAAGTATCTTTGTGTTCCCAACAAGCTAGGTGAAGGACGGCTTTCACACACACTTATCTCTCAGAACCGAGCATGTGGATGGACGTTCGTTCATCTAGCACAAAGGGAACGGGTTGCAGGAAAAACTTTTACTCTGGTTTCTCAGTCTGTTTCCTAGTGCCGGTTTGAAGTTCCTGCAGTTTTCACTGTAAAACATATTTGGAGCTAGTACCTCCCCATATATATGTATGGAGTGGAGTTTGCAACTGAAAAGAAACTTTTTGTTCCCAACAAGCTAGGTGAAAGACGGCTTTCACACCCACCTATCTCTCAGAACCGAGCATGTGGAGAGACGTTCGTTCATCTAGCACAAAGGGAACGGGTTGCAGGAGAAACTTTTACTCTGGTTTCTCAGTCTGTTTCCTAGTGCCGGTTTGAAGTTCCTGCAGTTTTCACTGTAAAACCGAGTTGCAGCTAGTACCTCCCCATATATATGTATGGAGTGGAGTTTGCAACTGGAAAGAAACTTTGTGTTCCCAACAAGCTAGGTGAAGGACGGCTTTCACACACACTTATCTCTCAGAACTGAGCATGTGGAGAGACGTTCGTTCATCTAGCAGAAAGGGAACGGGTTGCAGGAGAAACTTTTACTCTGGATTCTCAGTCTGTTTCCTAGTGCCGTTTTGAAGTTCCTGCAGTTTTCACTGTAAAACCGTGTTGCAGCTAGTACCTCCCCATATATATGTATGGAGTGGAGTTTGCAACTGAAAACAAACTTTGTGTTCCCAACAAGCTAGGTGAAGGACGGCTTTCACACCCACTTATCTCTCAGAACCGAGCATGTGGAGAGACGTTCGTTCATCTAGCACAAAGGAACGGGTTGCAGGAGAAACTTTTACTCTGGTTTCTCAGTCTGTTTCCTAGTGCCGGTTTGAAGTTCCTGCAGTTTTCACTGTAAAACCGAGTTGCAGCTAGTACCACCCCATATATATGTATGGAGTGGAGTTTGCAACTGGAAAGAAACTTTGTGTTCCCAACAAGCTAGGTGAAGGACGGCTTTCACACACACTTATCTCTCAGAACTGAGCATGTGGAGAGACGTTCTTTAATCTAGCAGAAAGGGAACGGGTTGCAGGAGAAACTTTTACTCTGGTTTCTCAGTCTGTTTCCTAGTGCCGGTTTGAAGTTCCTGCAGTTTTCACTGTAAAACCGAGTTGGAGCTAGTACCTCCCCATATATATGTATGGAGTGGAGTTTGCAACTGAAAAGAAACTTTGTGTTCCCAACAAGCTAGGTGAAGGACGGCTTTCACACACACTTATCTCTCAGAACCGAGCATGTGGAGAGACGTTCGTTCATCTAGCACAAATGGACAGGGTTGCAGGAGAAACTTTTAATCTGGTATCTCAGTCTGTTTCCTAGTGCCGGTTTGAAGTTCCTGCAGTTTTCATTGTAAAACCGAGTTGGAGCTACTACCTCCCCATATATATGTATGGAGTGGAGTTTGCAACTGAAAAGAATCTTTGTGTTCCCAACAAGCTAGGTGAAGGACGGCTTTCACACACACTTATCTCTCAGAACCGAGCATGTGGAGAGACGTTCGTTCATCTAGCACAAAGGGAACGGGTTGCAGGAGAAACTTTTACTCTGATTTCTCAGTCTGTTTCCTAGTGCCGGTTTGAAGTTCCTGCAGTTTTCACTGTAAAACATATTTGGAGCTAGTACCTCCCCATATATATGTATGGAGTGGAGTTTGCAACTGAAAAGAAACTTTGTGTTCCCAACAAGCTAGGTGAAGGACGGCTTTCACACACACTTATCTCTCAGAACCGAGCATGTGTAGAGACGTTCGTTCATTTAGCACAAAGGGAACGGGTTGCAGGAGAAACTTTTAATCTGGTATCTCAGTCTGTTTCCTAGTGCCGGTTTGAAGTTCCTGCAGTTTTCACTGTAAAACCGAGTTGGAGCTACTACCTCCCCATATATATGTATGGAGTGGAGTTTGCAACTGAAAAGTATCTTTGTGTTCCCAACAAGCTAGGTGAAGGACGGCTTTCACACACACTTATCTCTCAGAACCGAGCATGTGGAGGGACGTTCGTTCATCTAGCACAAAGGGAACGGGTTGCAGGAAAAACTTTTACTCTGGTTTCTCAGTCTGTTTCCTAGTGCCGGTTTGAAGTTCCTGCAGTTTTCACTGTAAAACATATTTGGAGCTAGTACCTCCCCATATATATGTATGGAGTGGAGTTTGCAACTGAAAAGAAACTTTTTGTTCCCAACAAGCTAGGTGAAAGACGGCTTTCACACCCACCTATCTCTCAGAACCGAGCATGTGGAGAGACGTTCGTTCATCTAGCACAAAGGGAACGGGTTGCAGGAGAAACTTTTACTCTGGTTTCTCAGTCTGTTTCCTAGTGCCGGTTTGAAGTTCCTGCAGTTTTCACTGTAAAACCGAGTTGCAGCTAGTACCTCCCCATATATATGTATGGAGTGGAGTTTGCAACTGGAAAGAAACTATGTGTTCCCAACAAGCTAGGTGAAGGACGGCTTTCACACACACTTATCTCTCAGAACTGAGCATGTGGAGAGACGTTCGTTCATCTAGCAGAAAGGGAACGGGTTGCAGGAGAAACTTTTACTCTGGATTCTCAGTCTGTTTCCTAGTGCCGGTTTGAAGTTCCTGCAGTTTTCACTGTAAAACCGTGTTGCAGCTAGTACCTCCCCATATATATGTATGGAGTGGAGTTTGCAACTGAAAAGAAACTTTGTGTTCCCAACAAGCTAGGTGAAGGACGGCTTTCACACCCACATATCTCTCAGAACCGAGCATGTGGAGAGACGTTCGTTCATCTAGCACAAAGGGAACGGGTTGCAGGATAAACTTTTACTCTGGTTTCTCAGTCTGTTTCCTAGTGCCGGTTTGAAGTTCCTGCAGTTTTCACTGTAAAACGGAGTTGCAGCTAGTACCACCCCATATATATGTATGGAGTGGAGTTTGCAACTGGAAAGAAACTTTGTGTTCCCAACAAGCTAGGTGAAGGACGGCTTTCACACACACTTATCTCTCAGAACTGAGCATGTGGAGAGACGTTCTTTCATCTAGCAGAAAGGGAACGGGTTGCAGGAGAAACTTTTACTCTGGTTTCTCAGTCTGTTTCCTAGTGCCGGTTTGAAGTTCCTGCAGTTTTCACTGTAAAACCGAGTTGGAGCTATTACCTCCCCATATATATGTATGGAGTGGAGTTTGCAACTGAAAAGAAACTTTGTGTTCCCAACAAGCTAGGTGAAGGACGGCTTTCACACACACTTATCTCTCAGAACCGAGCATGTGGAGAGACGTTCGTTCATCTAGCACAAAGGGAACGGGTTGCAGGAGAAACTTTTACTCTGGTTTCTCAGTCTGTTTCCTAGTGCTTGTTTGAAGTTAACGCAGTTTTCACTGTAAAACCGAGTTGCAGCTAGTACTTCCCCATATAAATTTATGGAGTGATGTTTGCAACTGAAAAGAATCTTTGTGTTCCCAACAAGCTATGTGAAGGACGGCTTTCACACACACATATCTCTCAGAACAGAGCATGTGGAGAGACGTTCGTTCATCTAGCACAAAGGGAACGGGTTGCAGGAGAAAATTTTACTCTACATTCTCAGTCTGTTTCCTAGTGCCGGTTTGAAGTTCCTGCAGTTTTCACTGTAAAACCGAGTTGCAGCTAGTACCTCCACATATATATGTATGGAGTGGAGTTTGCAACTGAAAAGAAACTTTGTGTTCCCAACAAGCTAGTTGAAGGACGGCTTTCACACACACTTATATCTCAGAACTGAGCATGTGGAGAGACGTTCGTTCATCTAGCACAAAGGGAACGGGTTGCAGCAGAATATTTTACTTTGGTTTCTCAGTCTGTTTCCGAGTGCCGGTTTGAAGTTCCTGCAGTTTTCACTGTAAAACCGAGTTGGAGCTTGTACCTCCCCATATATATGTATGGAGTGGAGTTTGCAACTGAAAAGAAACTTTGTGTTCCCAACAAGGTAGGTGAAGGAGGTCTTTCACACACACTTATCTCTCAGAACCGAGAATGTGGAGGGACGTTCGTTCATCTAGCACAAAGGGAACGGTTTGCAGGAGAAACATTTACTCTGGTTTCTCAGGCTGTTTCCTAGTGCCGGTTTGAAGTTCCTGCAGTTTTCACTGTAAAACAGAGTTGGAGCTAGAACTTCCCCATATATATGTATGGAGTGGTGTTTGCAACTGTAAAGAATCTTTCTTTTCCCATCAATCTAGGTGAAGTACGGCTTTCACACACACGTATCCCTCAGAACAGAGCATGTGGAGAGACGTTCGTTCATCTAGCACAAAGGGAACGGTTTGCAGGAGAAACTTTTACTCTGGATTCTCAGTCTGTTTAATAGTGCCGGTTTGAAGTTCCTGCATTTTTCACTGTAAAACCGAGTTGGAGCTAGTACCTCCCCATATATATGTATGGAGTGGAGTTTGCAACTGAAAAGAAACTTTGTGTTCCCAACAAGCTAGTTGAAAGACGGCTTTCACACACACTTATCTCTCAGAACCGAGCATGTGTAGAGACGTTCGTTCATCTAGCACAAAGGGAACGGGTTGCAGGAGTAACTATTACTCTGATTTCTCAGTCTGTTTCCTAGTGCCGGTTTGAAGTTCCTGCAGTTTTCACTGTAAAACATTTTTGGAGCTAGTACCTCCCCATATATATGTATGGAGTGGAGTTTGCAACTGAAAAGAAACTTTGTGTTCCCAACAAGCTAGGTGAAGGACGGCTTTCACACACACTTATCTCTCAGAACTGAGCATGTGGAGAGACGATCGTTCATCTAGCACAAAGGGAACGGGTTGCAGGATAAACTTTTACTCTGGATTTTCAGTCTGTTTCCTAGTGCCGGTTTGAAGTTCCTGCAGTTTTCACTGTAAAACCGAGTTGCAGCTAGTACATCCACATATATATGTATGGAGTGGAGTTTGCAACTGAAAAGAAATTTTGTGTTCCCAACAAGCTAGGTGAAGGACGGCTTTCACACACACTTATCTCTCAGAACCGAGCATGTGGAGAACGTTCGTTCATCTAGCACAAAGGGAACGGGTTGCAGGAGAAACTTTTAATCTGGTTTCTCAGTCTGTTTCCTAGTGCTTGTTTGAAGTTAATGCAGTTTTCACTGTAAAACCGAGTTGCAGCAATTACCTCCCCATATAAATGTATGGAGTGGAGTTTGCAACTGAAAAGAATCTTTGTGTTCCCAACAAGCTAGGTGAAGGACGGCTTTCACACACACATATCTCTCAGAACAGAGCATGTGGAGAGACGTTCGTTCATCTAGCACAAAGGGAACGGGTTGCAGGAGAAAATTTTACTCTGGATTCTCAGTCTGTTTCCTAGTGCCGGTTTGAAGTTCCTGCAGTTTTCACTGTAAAACCGAGTTGCAGCTAGTACCTCCACATATATATGTATGGAGTGGAGTTTGCACCTGAAAAGAATCTTTGTGTTCCCAACAAGCTATTTGAAGGACGGCTTTCACACACACTTATCTCTCAGAAATGAGCATGGGGAGAGACGTTCGTTCATTAGCACAAAGGGAACGGGTTGCAGGAGAAACTTTTACTCTGGTTTCTCAGTCTGTTTCCTAGTGCCGGTTTGAAGTTCCTGCAGTTTTCACTGTAAAACGGAGTTGCAGCTAGTACCACCCCATATATATGTATGGAGTGGAGTTTGCAACTGGAAAGAAACTTTGTGTTCCCAACAAGCTAGGTGAAGGACGGCTTTCACACACACTTATCTCTCAGAACTGAGCATGTGAAGAGACGTTCTTTCATCTAGCAGAAAGGGAACGGGTTGCAGGAGAAACTTTTACTCTGGTTTCTCAGTCTGTTTCCTAGTGCCGGTTTGAAGTTCCTGCAGTTTTCACTGTAAAACAGAGTTGGAGCTAGTACCTCCCCATATATATGTATGGAGTGGAGTTTGCAACTGAAAAGAAACTTTGTGTTCCCAACAAGCTAGGTGAAGGACGGCTTTCACACACACTTATCTCTCAGAACCGAGCATGTGGAGAGACGTTCGTTCATCTAGCACAAAGGGAACGGGTTGCAGGAGAAACTTTTACTCTGGTTTCTCAGTCTGTTTCCTAGTGCTTGTTTGAAGTTAACGCAGTTTTCACTGTAAAACCGAGTTGCAGCTACTACTTCCCCATATAAATTTATGGAGTGGAGTTTGCAACTGAAAAGAATCTTTGTGTTCCCAACAAGCTATGTGAAGGACGGCTTTCACACACACATATCTCTCAGAACAGAGCATGTGGAGAGACGTTCGTTCATCTAGCACAAAGGGAACGGGTTGCAGGAGAAAATTTTACTCTACATTCTCAGTCTGTTTCCTAGTGCCGGTTTGAAGTTCCTGCAGTTTTCACTGTAAAACCGAGTTGCAGCTAGTACCTCCACATATATATGTATGGAGTGGAGTTTGCAACTGAAAAGAAACTTTGTGTTCCCAACAAGCTAGTTGAAGGACGGCTTTCACACACACTTATCTCTCAGAACTGAGCATGTGGAGAGACGTTCGTTCATCTAGCACAAAGGGAACGGGTTGCAGCAGAATATTTTACTTTGGTTTCTCAGTCTGTTTCCGAGTGCCGGTTTGAAGTTCCTGCAGTTTTCACTGTAAAACCGAGTTGGAGCTTGTACCTCCCCATATATATGTATGGAGTGGAGTTTGCAACTGAAAAGAAACTTTGTGTTCCCAACAAGGTAGGTGAAGGAGGTCTTTCACACACACTTATCTCTCAGAACCGAGAATGTGGAGGGACGTTCGTTCATCTAGCACAAAGGGAACGGTTTGCAGGAGAAACATTTACTCTGGTTTCTCAGGCTGTTTCCTAGTGCCGGTTTGAAGTTCCTGCAGTTTTCACTGTAAAACCGAGTTGGAGCTAGAACTTCCCCATATATATGTATGGAGTGGTGTTTGCAACTGTAAAGAATCTTTCTTTTCCCATCAATCTAGGTGAAGTACGGCTTTCACACACACGTATCCCTCAGAACAGAGCATGTGGAGAGACGTTCGTTCATCTAGCACAAAGGGAACGGGTTGCAGGAGAAACTTTTACTCTGGATTCTCAGTCTGTTTAATAGTGCCGGTTTGAAGTTCCTGCATTTTTCACTGTAAAACCGAGTTGGAGCTAGTACCTCCCCATATATATGTATGGAGTGGAGTTTGCAACTGAAAAGAAACTTTGTGTTCCCAACAAGCTAGTTGAAAGACGGCTTTCACACACACTTATCTCTCAGAACCGAGCATGTGTAGAGACGTTCGTTCATCTAGCACAAAGGGAACGGGTTGCAGGAGTAACTATTACTCTGATTTCTCAGTCTGTTTCCTAGTGCCGGTTTGAAGTTCCTGCAGTTTTCACTGTAAAACATTTTTGGAGCTAGTACCTCCCCATATATATGTATGGAGTGGAGTTTGCAACTGAAAAGAAACTTTGTGTTCCCAACAAGCTAGGTGAAGGACGGCTTTCACACACACTTATCTCTCAGAACTGAGCATGTGGAGAGACGATCGTTCATCTAGCACAAAGGGAACGGATTGCAGGAGAAACTTTTACTCTGGTTTCTCCGTCTGTTTCTTAGTGCCGGTTTGAAGTTCCTGCAATTTTCACTGTAAAACATATTTGGAGCTAGTACCTCCCCATATATATGTATGGAGTGGAGTTTGAAACTGAAAAGAAACTTTGTGTTCCCAACAACCATGGTGAAGGACGGCTTTCACACACACTTATCTCTCAGAACTGAGCATGTGGAGAGACGTTCGTTCATCTAGCACAAAGGGAACGGGTTGCAGGATAAACTTTTACTCTGGATTTTCAGTCTGTTTCCTAGTGCCGGTTTGAAGTTCCTGCAGTTTTCACTGTAAAACCGAGTTGCAGCTAGTACATCCACATATATATGTATGGAGTGGAGTTTGCAACTGAAAAGAAATTTTGTGTTCCCAACAAGCTAGGTGAAGGACGGCTTTCACACACACTTATCTCTCAGAACCGAGCATGTGGAGAACGTTCGTTCATCTAGCACAAAGGGAACGGGTTGCAGGAGAAACTTTTACTCTGGTTTCTCAGTCTGTTTCCTAGTGCTTGTTTGAAGTTAATGCAGTTTTCACTGTAAAACCGAGTTGCAGCAATTACCTCCCCATATAAATGTATGGAGTGGAGTTTGCAACTGAAAAGAATCTTTGTGTTCCCAACAAGCTAGGTGAAGGACGGCTTTCACACACACATATCTCTCAGAACAGAGCATGTGGAGAGACGTTCGTTCATCTAGCACAAAGGGAACGGGTTGCAGGAGAAAATTTTACTCTGGATTCTCAGTCTGTTTCCTAGTGCCGGTTTGAAGTTCCTGCAGTTTTCACTGTAAAACCGAGTTGCAGCTAGTACCTCCACATATATATGTATGGAGTGGAGTTTGCACCTGAAAAGAAACTTTGTGTTCCCAACAAGCTATTTGAAGTACGGCTTTCACACACACTTATCTCTCAGAAATGAGCATGGGGAGAGACGTTCGTTCATCTAGCACAATGGGAACGGGTTGCAGCAGAATATTTCACTTTGGTTTCTCAGTCTGTTTCCTAGTGCCGGTTTGAAGTTCCTGCAGTTTTCACTTTAAAACCGAGTTGGAGCTTGTACCTCCGCATATATATGTATGGAGTGGAGTTTGCAACTGAAAAGAAACTTTGTGTTCCCAACAAGCTAGGTGAAGGACGGCTTTCACACACACTTATCTCTCAGAACTGAGCATGTGGAGAGACGTTCGTTCATCTAGCACAAAGGGAACGGTTTGCAGGAGAAACTTTTACTCTGGTTTCTCAGTCTGTTTCCTAGTGCCGGTTTGAAGTTCCTGCAATTTTCACGGTAAAACATATTTGGAGCTAGTACCTCCCCATATATATGTATGGATTGGAGTTTGAAACTGAAAAGAAACTTTGTGTTCCCAACAACCATGGTGAAGGACGGCTTTCACACACACTTATCTCTCAGAACCGAGCATGTGGAGAACGTTCGTTCATCTAGCACAAAGGGAACGGTTTGCAGGAGAAACATTTACTCTGGTTTCTCAGGCTGTTTCCTAGTGCCGGTTTGAAGTTCCTGCAGTTTTCACTGTAAAACCGAGTTGGAGCTAGAACTTCCCCATATATATGTATGGAGTGGTGTTTGCAACTGTAAAGAATCTTTCTTTTCCCATCAATCTAGGTGAAGTACGGCTTTCACACACACGTATATCTCAGAACAGAGCATGTGGAGAGACGTTCGTTCATCTACCACAAAGGGAACGGGTTGCAGGAGAAACTTTTACTCTGGATTCTCAGTCTGTTTAATAATGCCGGTTTGAAGTTCCTGCATTTTTCACTGTAAAACCGAGTTGGAGCTAGTACCTCCCCATATATATGTATGGAGTGGAGTTTGCAACTGAAAAGAAACTTTGTGTTCCCAACAAGCTAGTTGAAAGACGGCTTTCACACACACTTATCTCTCAGAACCGAGCATGTGTAGAGACGTTCGTTCATCTAGCACAAAGGGAACGGGTTGCAGGAGTAACTTTTACTCTGATTTCTCAGTCTGTTTCCTAGTGCCGGTTTCAAGTTCCTGCAGTTTTCACTGTAAAACATTTTTGGAGCTAGTACCTCCCCATATATATGTATGGAGTGGAGTTTGCAACTGAAAAGAAACTTTGTGTTCCCAACAAGCTATGTGAAGGACGGCTTTCACACACACTTATCTCTCAGAACTGAGCATGTGGAGAGACGATCGTTCATCTAGCACAAAGGGAACGGATTGCAGGAGAAACTTTTACTCTGGTTTCTCAGTCTGTTTCTTAGTGCCGGTTTGAAGTTCCTGCAATTTTCACTGTAAAACATATTTGGAGCTAGTACCTCCCCATATATATGTATGGAGTGGAGTTTGAAACTGAAAAGAAACTTTGTGTTCCCAACAACCATGGTGAAGGACGGCTTTCACACACACTTATCTCTCAGAACTGAGCATGTGGAGAGACGTTCGTTCATCTAGCACAAAGGGAACGGGTTGCAGGATAAACTTTTACTCTGGATTTTCAGTCTGTTTCCTAGTGCCGGTTTGAAGTTCCTGCAGTTTTCACTGTAAAACCGAGTTGCAGCTAGTACATCCACATATATATGTATGGAGTGGAGTTTGCAACTGAAAAGAAATTTTGTGTTCCCAACAAGCTAGGTGAAGGACGGCTTTCACACACACTTATCTCTCAGAACCGAGCATGTGGAGAACGTTCGTTCATCTAGCACAAAGGGAACGGGTTGCAGGAGAAACTTTTACTCTGGTTTCTCAGTCTGTTTCCTAGTGCTTGTTTGAAGTTAATGCAGTTTTCACTGTAAAACCGAGTTGCAGCAATTACCTCCCCATATAAATGTATGGAGTGGAGTTTGCAACTGAAAAGAATCTTTGTGTTCCCAACAAGCTAGGTGAAGGACGGCTTTCACACACACATATCTCTCAGAACAGAGCATGTGGAGAGACGTTCGTTCATCTAGCACAAAGGGAACGGGTTGCAGGAGAAAATTTTACTCTGGATTCTCAGTCTGTTTCCTAGTGCCGGTTTGAAGTTCCTGCAGTTTTCACTGTAAAACCGAGTTGCAGCTAGTACCTCCACATATATATGTATGGAGTGGAGTTTGCAACTGAAAAGAAACTTTGTGTTCCCAACAAGCTATTTGAAGGACGGCTTTCACACACACTTATCTCTCAGAAATGAGCATGGGGAGAGACGTTCGTTCATCTAGCACAATGGGAACGGGTTGCAGCAGAATATTTCACTTTGGTTTCTCAGTCTGTTTCCTAGTGCCGGTTTGAAGTTCCTGCAGTTTTCACTTTAAACCGAGTTGGAGCTTGTACCTCCGCATATATATGTATGGAGTGGAGTTTGCAACTGAAAAGAAACTTTGTGTTCCCAACAAGCTAGGTGAAGGACGGCTTTCACACACACTTATCTCTCAGAACTGAGCATGTGGAGAGACGTTCGTTCATCTAGCACAAAGGGAACGGTTTGCAGGAGAAACTTTTACTCTGGTTTCTCAGTCTGTTTCCTAGTGCCGGTTTGAAGTTCCTGCAATTTTCACTGTGAAACATATTTGGAGCTTGTACCTCCCCATATATATGTATGGATTGGAGTTTGAAACTGAAAAGAAACTTTGTGTTCCCAACAACCATGGTGAAGGACGGCTTTCTCACACACTTATCTCTCAGAACCGAGCATGTGGAGAACGTTCGTTCATCTAGCACAAAGGGAACGGGTTGCAGGAGAAACTTTTACTCTGGTTTCTCAGTCTGTTTCCTAGTGCCGATTTGAAGTTCCTGCAGTTTTCACTGTAAAACCGAGTTGGAGCTTGTACCTCCCCATATATATGTATGGAGTGGAATTTGCAACTGAAAAGAAACTTTGTGTTCCCAACAAGCTAGGTGAAGGACGGCTTTCACACACACTTATCTCTCAGAACCGAGCATGTGGAGAACGTTCGTTCATCTAGCACAAAGGGAACGGGTTGCAGGAGAAACTTTTACTCTGGTTTCTCAGTCTGTTTCCTAGTGCTTGTTTGAAGTTAATGCAGTTTTCACTGTAAAACCGAGTTGCAGCTAGTACCTCCCCATATAAATGTATGGAGTGGAGTTTGCAACTGAAAAGAATCTTTGTGTTCCCAACAAGCTAGGTGAAGGACGGCTTTCACACACACATATCTCTCAGAACAGAGCATGTGGAGAGACGTTCGTTCTTCTAGCACAAAGGGAACGGGTTGCAGGAGAAAATTTTACTCTGGATTCTCAGTCTGATTCCTAGTGCCGGTTTGAAGTTCCTGCAGTTTTCACTTTAAAACCGAGTTGGAGCTTGTACCTACGAATATATATGTATGGAGTGGAGTTTGAAACTGAAAAGAAACTTTGTGTTCCCAACAAGCTAGTTGAAAGACGGCTTTCACACACATTTATCTCTCAGAACCGAGCATGTGGAGAGACGTTCGTTCATCTAGCACAAAGGGAACGGGTTGCAGGTGAAACTTTTACTCTGATTTCTCAGTCTGTTTACTAGTGCCGGTTTGAAGTTCCTGCAGTTTTCACTATAAAACATATTTGGAGCTAGTACCTCCCCATATATATGTATGGAGTGGAGTTTGCAACTGAAAAGTAACTTTTTGTTCCCAACAAGCTAGGTGAAGGACGGCTTTCACACACACTTATCTCTCAGAACCGAGCATGTGGAGAGACGTTCATTCATCTAGCACAAATGGAACGGGTTGCTGGAGAAACTTTTAATCTGGTATCTCAGTCTGTTTCCTAGAGTCGGTTTGAAGTTCCTGCAGTTTTCACTGTAAAACCGAGTTGCAGCTAGTACATCCACATATATATGTATGGAGTGGAGTTTGCAACTGAAAAGAACCTTTGTGTTCCCAACAAGCTAGCTTAAGGACGGCTTTCACACACACTTACCTCTCAGAACTGAGCATGTGGAGAGACGCTCGTTCATCTAGCACAAAGGGAAAGGGTTGCAGGAGATACTTTTACTCTGGTTTCTCAGTCTGTTTCCTAGTGCCGGTTTGAAGTTCCTGCAGTTTTCACTGTAAAACCGAGTTGGAGCTTGTACCTCCCCATATATATGTATGGAGTGGAGTTTGCAACTGAAAAGAACCTTTGTGTTCCCAACAAGCTAGGTGAAGGACGGCTTTCACACACACTTATCTCTCAGAACCGAGCATGTGGAGAGACGTTCGTTCATCTAGCACAAATGGAACGGGTTGCAGGAGAAACTTTTACTCTGGTTTCTCAGTCTCTTTCCTAGTGCCGTTTTGAAGTTCCTGCAGTTTTCACTTTAAAACCGAGATGGAGCTTGTACCTCCCCATATATATGTATGGAGTGGAGTTTGCAACTGGATAGAAACATTGTGTTCCCAACAAGCTAGGTGAAGGACGGCTTTCACACACACTTATCTCTCAGAACCGAGCATGTGGAGAGACGTTCGTTCATCTAGCACAAAGGGAACGGGTTGCAGGAGAAACTTTTACTCTGGTTTCTCAGTCTCTTTCCTAGTGCCGGTTTGAAGTTCCTGCAGTTTTCACTGTAAAACCGATTTGGAGCTAGTACCTCCCCATATATATGTATGGAGTGGAGTTTGCAACTGAAAAGAAACTTTGTGTTCCCAACAAGCTAGGTGAAGGACGGCTTTCACACACACTTATCTCTCAGAACCGAGCATGTGGAGAGACGTTCGTTCATCTAGCACAAAAGGAACGGGTTGCAGGAGAAACATTTACTCTGGTTTCTCAGTCTGTTTCCTAGTGCTTGTTTGAATTTAATGCAGTTTTCACTGTAAAACCGAGTTGCAGCTAGTACTTCCCCATATAAATGTATGGAGTGGAGTTTGCAACTGAAAAGAATCTTTGTGTTCCCAACAAGCTATGTGAAGTACGGCTTTCACACACACATATCTCTCAGAACAGAGCATGTGGAGAGACGTTCGTTCATCTAGCACAAAGGGAACGGGTTGCAGGAGAAAATTTTACTCTGGATTCTAAGTCTGTTTCCTAGTGCCGGTTTGAAGTTCCTGCAGTTTTCACTGTAAAACCGAGTTGCAGCTAGTACCTCCACATATATATGTATGGAGTGGAGTTTGCAACTGAAAAGAAACTTTGTGTTCCCAACAAGCTAGTTGAAGGACGGCTTTCACACACACTTATCTCTCAGAACTGAGCATGTGGAGAGACGTTCATAAATCTAGCACAAAGGGAACGGGTTGCAGCAGAATATTTTACTTTGGTTTCTCAGTCTGTTTCCTAGTGCCGGTTTGAAGTTCCTGCAGTTTTCACTGTAAAACATATTTGGAGCTAGTACCTCCCCATATATATGTATGGAGTGGAGTTTGCAACTGAAAAGAAACTTTGTGTTCCCAACAAGGTAGGTGAAGGACGGCTTTCACACACACTTATCTCTCAGAACCGAGCATGTGTAGAGACGTTCGTTCATCTAGCACAAAGGGAACGGGTTGCAGGAGAAACTTTTACTCTGATTTCTCAGTCTGTTTCCTAGTGCCGGTTTGAAGTTCCTGCAGTTTTCACTGTAAAACCGAGTTGCAGCTAGTACCTCCCCATATATATGTATGGAGTGGAGTTTGCAACTGAAAAGAAACTTTGTGTTCCCAACAAGCTAGGTGAAGGACGGCTTTCACACACACTTATCTCTCAGAACTGAGCATGTGGAGAGACGTTCGTTCATCTAGCACAAAGGGAACGGGTTGCAGGAGAAACTTTTACTCTGGTTTCTCAGTCTGTTTCCTAGTGCCGGGTTGAAGTTCCTGCAGTTTTCACTGTAAAACCGAGTTGGAGCTAGTACCTCCCCTTATATATGTATGGACTGGAGTTTGCAACTGAAAAGAAACTTTGTGTTCCCAACAAGCTAGGTGAACGACGGCTTTCACACACCCTTATCTCTCAGAACCGAGCATGTGGAGAGACGTTCGTTCATCTAGCACAAAGGGAACGGGTTGCAGGAGAAACTTTTACTCTGATTTCTCAGTCTGTTTCCTAGTGCCGGTTTGAAGTTCCTGCAGTTTTCACTGTAAAATCGAGTTGGAGCTAGTACCTCCCCATATATATGTATGGAGTGGAGTTTGCAACTGAAAAGAAACTTTGTGTTCCCAACAAGCTATGTGAAGGACGGCTTTCATACTCACTTATCTTTCAGAACCGAGCATGTGGAGAGACGTTCGTTCATCTAGCACAAAGGGAACGGGTTGCAGGAGAAACTTTTACTCTGGTTTCTCAGTCTGTTTCCTAGTGCCGGTTTGAAGTTCCTGCAGTTTTCACTGTAAAACCGAGTTGCAGCTAGTACCTCCCCATATATATGTATGGAGTGGAGTTTGCAACTGAAAAGAATCTTTGTGTTCCCTACAAGCTAGGTGAAGGACGGCTTTCACACACACTTATCTCTCAGAACTGAGCATGTGGAGAGACGTTCGTTCATCTAGCACAAAGGGAACGGTTTGCAGGAGAAACTTTTACTCTGGTTTCTCCGTCTGTTTCCTAGTGCCGGTTTGAAGTTCCTGCAGTTTTCACTGTAAAAAATATTTGGAGCTAGTACCTCCCCATATATATGTATGGAGTGGAGTTTGAAACTGAAAAGAAACTTTGTGTTCCCAACAACCATGGTGAAGGACGGCTTTCACACACACTTATCTCTCAGAACTGAGCATGTGGAGAGACGTTCGTTCATCTAGCATAAAGGGAACGGGTTGCAGGTTAAACATTTACTCTGGATTCTCAGTCTGTTTCCTAGTGCCGTTTTGAAGTTCCTGCAGTTTTCACTGTAAAACCGAGTTGCAGCTAGTACATCCACATATATATGTATGGAGTGGAGTTTGCAACTGAAAACAATCTTTGTGTTCCCTACAAGCTAGGTGAAGGACGGCTTTCACACACACTTATCTCTCAGAACTGAGCATGTGGAGAGACGTTCGTTCATCTAGCACAAAGGGAACGGGTTGCAGGAGAAACTTTTACTCTGGTTTCTCAGTCTGTTTCCTAGTGCCGGTTTGAAGTTCCTGCAGTTTTCACTGTAAAACCGAGTTGCAGCTAGTACCTCCCCATATATATGTATGGAGTGGAGTTTGCAACTGAAAAGAAACTTTGTGTTCCCAACAAGGTAGGTGAAGGACGGCTTTCACACACACTTATCTCTCAGAACTGAGCATGTGGAGAGACGTTCGTTCATCTAGCACAAAGGGAACGGGTTGCAGGAGAAACTTTTACTCTGGATTCTCAGTCTGTTTCCTAGTGCCGGTTTGAAGTTCCTGCATTTTTCACTGTAAAACCGAGTTGGAGCTAGTACCTCCCCATATATATGTATGGAGTGGAGTTTGCATCTGAAAAGAAACTTTGTGTTCCCAACAAGCTAGTTGAAAGACGGCTTTCACACACACTTATCTCTCAGAACCGAGCATGTGGAGAGACGTTCGTTCATCTAGCACAAAGGGAACGGTTTGCAGGTGAAACTTTTACTCTGATTTCTCAGTCTGTTTACTAGTGCCGGTTTGAAATTCCTGCAGTTTTCACTATAAAACATATTTGGAGCTAGTACCTCCCCATATATATGTATGGAGTGGAGTTTGCAACTGAAAAGAAACTTTTTGTTCCCAACAAGCTAGGTGAAGGACGGCTTTCACACACACTTATCTCTCAGAACCGAGCATGTGTAGAGACGTTCGTTCATCTAGCACAAATGGAACGGGTTGCTGGAGAAACTTTTAATCTGGTATCTCAGTCTGTTTCCTAGAGCCGGTTTGAAGTTCCTGCAGTTTTCACTGTAAAACCGAGTTGCAGCTAGTACATCCACATATATATGTATGGAGTGGAGTTTGCAACTGAAAAGAACCTTTGTGTTCCCAACAAGCTAGGTTAAGGACGGCTTTCACACACACTTACCTCTCAGAACTGAGCATGTGGAGAGACGCTCGTTCATCTAGCACAAAGTGAAAGGGTTGCAGGAGATACTTTTACTCTGGTTTCTCAGTCTGTTTCCTAGTGCCGGTTTGATGTTCCTGCAGTTTTCACTGTAAAACCGAGTTGGAGCTAGTACCTCCCCATATATATGTATGGAGTGGAGTTTGCAACTGGATAGAAACTTTGTGTTCCCAACAAGCTAGGTGAAGGACGGCTTTCACACACACTTATCTCTCAGAACCGAGCATGTGGAGAGACGTTCGTTCATCTAGCACAAAGGGAACGGGTTGCAGGAGAAACTTTTACTCTGGATTCTCAGTCTCTTTCCTAGTGCCGTTTGGAAGTTCCTGCTGTTTTCACTTTAAAACCGAGATGGAGCTTGTACCTCCCCATATATATGTATGGAGTGGAGTTTGCAACTGGATAGAAACTTTGTGTTCCCAACAAGCTAGGTGAAGGACGGCTTTCACACACACTTATCTCTCAGAACCGAGCATGTGGAGAGACGTTCGTTCATCTAGCACAAAGGGAACGGGTTGCAGGAGAAACTTTTACTCTGGTTTCTCAGTCTCTTTCCTAGTGCCGGTTTGAAGTTCCTGCAGTTTTCACTGTAAAACCGATTTGGAGCTAGTACCTCCCCATATATATGTATGGAGTGGAGTTTGCAACTGAAAAGAAACTTTGTGTTCCCAACAAGCTAGGTGAAGGACGGCTTTCACACACACTTATCTCTCAGAACCGAGCATGTGGAGAGACGTTCGTTCATCTAGCACAAAAGGAACGGGTTGCAGGAGAAACATTTACTCTGGTTTCTCAGTCTGTTTCCTAGTGCTTGTTTGAATTTAATGCAGTTTTCACTGTAAAACCGAGTTGCAGCTAGAACTTCCCCATATAAATGTATGGAGTGGAGTTTGCAACTGAAAAGAATCTTTGTGTTCCCAACAAGCTATGTGAAGGACGGCTTTCACACACACATATCTCTCAGAACATAGCATGTGGAGAGACGTTCGTTCATCTAGCACAAAGGGAACGGGTTGCAGGAGAAAATTTTACTCTGGATTCTCAGTCTGTTTCCTAGTGCCGGTTTGAAGTTCCTGCAGTTTTCACTGTAAAACCGAGTTGCAGCTAGTACCTCCACATATATATGTATGGAGTGGAGTTTGCAACTGAAAAGAAACATTGTGTTCCCAACAAGCTAGTTGAAGGACGGCTTTCACACACACTTATCTCTCAGAACTGAGCATGTGGAGAGACGTTCATAAATCTAGCACAAAGGGAACGGGTTGCAGCAGAATATTTTACTTTGGTTTCTCAGTCTGTTTCCTAGTGCCGGTTTGAAGTTCCTGCAGTTTTCACTGTAAAACATATTTGGAGCTAGTACCTCCCCATATATATGTATGGAGTGGAGTTTGCAACTGAAAAGAAACTTTGTGTTCCCAACAAGGTAGGTGAAGGACGGCTTTCACACACACTTATCTCTCAGAACCGAGCATGTGTAGAGACGTTCGTTCATCTAGCACAAAGGGAACGGGTTGCAGGAGAAACTTTTACTCTGATTTCTCAGTCTGTTTCCTAGTGCCGGTTTGAAGTTCCTGCAGTTTTCATTGTAAAACATATTTGGAGCTAGTACCTCCCCATATATATGTATGGAGTGGAGTTTGCAACTGAAAAGAAACTTTGTGTTCCCAACAAGCTAGTTGAAGGACGGCTTTCACACACACTTATCTCTCAGAACTGAGCATGTGGAGAGACGTTCGTTCATCTAGCACAAAGGGAACGGGTTGCAGGAGAAACTTTTACTCTGGTTTCTCAGTCTGTTTCCTAGTGCCGGTTTGAAGTTCCTGCAGTTTTCACTGTAAAACCGAGTTGCAGCTTGTACCTCCCCATATATATGTATGGAGTGGAGTTTGAAACTGAAAAGAAACTTTGTATTCCCAACAAACTAGGTGAAGGACGGCTTTCACACACACTTATCTCTCAGAACCGAGCATGTGAAGAAACGTTCGTTCATCTAGCACAAAGGGAACGGGTTGCAGGAGAAACTTTTACTCTGGATTCTCAGTCTGTTTCCTAGTGCCGGTTTGAAGTTCCTGCAGTTTTCACTGTAAAACCGAGTTGCAGCTAGTACATCCACATATATATGTATGGAGTGGAGTTTGCAACTGAAAAGAATCTTTGTGTTCCCTACAAGCTAGGTGAAGGACGGCTTTCACACACACTTATCTCTCAGAACTGAGCATGTGGAGAGACGTTCGTTCATCTAGCACAAAGGGAACGGGTTGCATGAGAAACTTTTACTCTGGTTTCTCAGTCTGTTTCCTAGTGCCGGTTTGAAGTTCCTGCAGTTTTCACTGTAAAACCGAGTTGCAGCTAGTACCTCCCCATATATATGTATGGAGTGGAGTTTGCAACTGAAAAGAAACTTTGTGTTCCCAACAAGCTAGGTGAAGGACGGCTTTCACACACACTTATCTCTCAGAACTGAGCATGTGGAGAGACGTTCGTTCATCTAGCACAAAGGGAACAGGTTGCAGGAGAAACTTTTACTCTGGTTTCTCAGTCTGTTTCCTAGTGCCGGGTTGAAGTTCCTGCAGTTTTCACTGTAAAACCGAGTTGGAGCTAGTACCTCCCCGTATATATGTATGGACTGGAGTTTGCAACTGAAAAGAAACTTTGTGTTCCCAACAAGCTAGGTGAACGACGGCTTTCACACACCCTTATCTCTCAGAACCGAGCATGTGGAGAGACGTTCGTTCATCTAGCACAAAGGGAACGGGTTGCAGGAGAAACTTTTACTCTGATTTCTCAGTCTGTTTCCTAGTGCCGGTTTGAAGTTCCTGCAGTTTTCACTGTAAAACCGAGTTGCAGCTAGTACCTCCCCATATATATGTATGGAGTGGAGTTTGCAACTGAAAAGAAACTTTGTGTTCCCAACAAGCTAGGTGAAGGACGGCTTTCACACACACTTATCTCTCAGAACTGAGCATGTGGAGAGACGTTCGTTCATCTAGCACAAAGGGAACGGGTTGCAGGAGAAACTTTTACTCTGGTTTCTCAGTCTGTTTCCTAGTGCCGGGTTGAAGTTCCTGCAGTTTTCACTGTAAAACCGAGTTGGAGCTAGTACCTCCCCGTATATATGTATGGACTGGAGTTTGCAACTGAAAAGAAACTTTGTGTTCCCAACAAGCTAGGTGAACGACGGCTTTCACACACCCTTATCTCTCAGAACCGAGCATGTGGAGAGACGTTCGTTCATCTAGCACAAAGGGAACGGGTTGCAGGAGAAACTTTTACTCTGATTTCTCAGTCTGTTTCCTAGTGCCGGTTTGAAGTTCCTGCAGTTTTCACTGTAAAAAATATTTGGAGCTAGTACCTCCCCATATATATGTATGGAGTGGAGTTTGAAACTGAAAAGAAACTTTGTGTTCCCAACAACCATGGTGAAGGACGGCTTTCACACACACTTATCTCTCAGAACTGAGCATGTGGAGAGACGTTCGTTCATCTAGCATAAAGGGAACGGGTTGCAGGATAAACTTTTACTCTGGATTCTCAGTCTGTTTCCTAGTGCCGGTTTGAAGTTCCTGCAGTTTTCACTGTAAAACCGAGTTGCAGCTAGTACATCCACATATATATGTATGGAGTGGAGTTTGCAACTGAAAACAATCTTTGTGTTCCCTACAAGCTAGGTGAAGGACGGCTTTCACACACACTTATCTCTCAGAACTGAGCATGTGGAGAGACGTTCGTTCATCTAGCACAAAGGGAACGGGTTGCAGGAGAAACTTTTACTCTGGTTTCTCAGTCTGTTTCCTAGTGCCGGGTTGAAGTTCCTGCAGTTTTCACTGTAAAACCTAGTTGGAGCTAGTACCTCCCCGTATATATGTATGGAGTGGAGTTTGCAACTGAAAAGAAACTTTGTGTTCCCAACAAGCTAGGTGAACGACGGCTTTCACACACCCTTATCTCTCAGAACCAAGCATGTGGAGAGACGTTCGTTCATCTAGCACAAAGGGAACGGGTTGCAGGAGAAACTTTTACTCTGGTATCTCAGTCTGTTTCCTAGTGCCGGTTTGAAGTTCCTGCAGTTTTCACTGTAAAACCGAGTTGCAGCTAGTACCTCCCCATATATATGTATGGAGTGGAGTTTGGAACTGAAAAGAAACTTTGTGTTCCCAACAAGCTAGGTGAAGGACGGCTTTCACACACACTTATCACTCAGAACCGAGCATGTGGAGAGACGTTCGTTCATCTAGCACAAAGGGAACGGGTTGCAGGAGAAACTTTTACTCTGGTTTCTCAGTCTGTTTCCTAGTGCCGGTTTGAAGTTCCTGCAGTTTTCACTGTAAAACCGAGTTGGAGCTAGTACCTCCCCTTATATATGTATGGAGTGGAGTTTGCAACTGAAAAGAAACTTTGTGTTCCCAACAAGCTAGGTGAATGACGGCTTTCACAATCACTTATCTCTCAGAACCGAGCATGTGGAGAGACGTTCGTTCATCTAGCACAAAGGGAACGGGTTGCAGGAGAAACTTTTACTCTGGTTTCTCAGTCTGTTTCCTAGTGCCGGTTTGAAGTTCCTGCAGTTTTCACTGTAAAACCGAGTTGGAGCAAGTACCTCTCCATATATATGTATGGAGTGGAGTTTGCAACTGAAAAGAAACTTTGTGTTCCCAACAAGCTAGGTGAAGGACGGCTTTCACACACACTTATCTCTCAGAACCGAGCATGTGGAGAGACGTTCGTTCATCTTGCACAAAGGGAACGGGTTGCAGGAGAAACTTTTACTCTGGTTTCTCAGTCTGTTTCCTAGTGCCGGTTTGAAGTTCCTGCAGTTTTCACTGTAAAACCGAGTTGCAGCTAGTACCTCCCCATATAAATGTATGGAGTTGAGTTTGCAACTGAAAAGAAATTTTATGTTCCCAACAAGCTAGGTGAAGGACGGCTTTCACACACACATATCTCTCAGAACAGAGCATGTGGAGAGACGTTCGTTCATCTAGCACAAAGGGAACGGGTTGCAGGTTAAACTTTTACTCTGGATTCTCAGTCTGTTTCCTAGTGCCGGTTTGAAGTTCCTGCAGTTTTCACTGTAAAACCGACTTGCAGCTAGTACATCCACATATATATGTATGGAGTGGAGTTTGCAACTGAAAACAATCTTTGTGTTCCCTACAAGCTAGGTGAAGGACGGCTTTCACACACACTTATCTCTCAGAACTGAGCATGTGGAGAGACGTTCGTTCATCTAGCACAAAGGGAACGGGTTGCAGGAGAAACTTTTACTCTGGTTTCTCAGTCTGTTTCCTAGTGCCGGTTTGAAGTTCCTGCAGTTTTCACTGTAAAATCGAGTTGCAGCTAGTACCTCCCCATATATATGTATGGAGTGGAGTTTGCAACTGAAAAGAAACTTTGTGTTCCCAACAAGCTAGGTGAAGGACGGCTTTCACACACACTTATCTCTCCGAACTGAGCATGTGGAGAGACGTTCGTTCATCTAGCACAAAGGGAAAGGGTTGCAGGAGAAACTTTTACTCTGGTTTCTCAGTCTGTTTCCTAGTGCCGGGTTGAAGTTCCTGCAGTTTTCACTGTAAAACCGAGTTGGAGAAATACCTCCCCGTATATATGTATGGAGAGGAGTTTGCAACTGAAAAGAAACTTTGTGTTCCCAACAAGCTAGGTAAACGACGGCTTTCACACACCCTTATCTCTCAGAACCAAGCATGTGGAGAGACGTTCGTTCATCTAGCACAAAGGGAACGGGTTGCAGGAGAAACTTTTACTCTGGTTTCTCAGTCTGTTTCCTAGTGCCTTTTTGAAGTTCCTGCAGTTTTCACTGTAAAACCGTGTTGGAGCAAGTACCTCCCCATATATATGTATGGAGTGGAGTTTGCAACTGAAAAGAAACTTTGTGTTCCCAACAAGCTAGGTGAAGGACGGATTTCACACACACTTATCTCTCAGAACCGAGCATGTGGAGAGACGTTCGTTCATCTAGCACAAAGGGAACGGGTTGCAGGAGAAACTTTTACTCTGGTTTCTCCGTCTGTTTCCTAGTGCCGGTTTGAAGTTCCTGCAGTTTTCACTGTAAAAAATATTTGGAGCTAGTACCTCCCCATATATATGTATGGAGTGGAGTTTGAAACTGAAAAGAAACTTTGTGTTCCCAACAACCATGGTGAAGGACGGCTTTCACACACACTTATCTCTCAGAACTGAGCATGTGGAGAGACGTTCGTTCATCTAGCATAAAGGGAACGGGTTGCAGGTTAAACTTTTACTCTGGATTCTCAGTCTGTTTCCTAGTGCCGGTTTGAAGTTCCTGCAGTTTTCACTGTAAAACCGAGTTGCATCTAGTACATCCACATATATATGTATGGAGTGGAGTTTGCAACTGAAAACAATCTTTGTGTTCCCTACAAGCTAGGTGAAGGACGGCTTTCACACACACTTTTCTCTCAGAACTGAGCATGTGGAGAGACGTTCGTTCATCTAGCACAAAGGGAACGGGTTGCAGGAGAAACTTTTACTCTGGTTTCTCAGTCTGTTTCCTAGTGCCGGTTTGAAGTTCCTGCAGTTTTCACTGTAAAACCGAGTTGCAGCTAGTACCTCCCCATATATATGTATGGAGTGGAGTTTGCAACTGAAAAGAAACTTTGTGTTCCCAACAAGCTAGTTGAAGGACGGCTTTCACACACACTTATCTCTCAGAACTGAGCATGTGGAGAGACGTTCGTTCATCTAGCACAAAGGGAACGGGTTGCAGGAGAAACTTTTACTCTGGTTTCTCAGTCTGTTTCCTAGTGCCGGGTTGAAGTTCCTGCAGTTTTCACTGTAAAACCGAGTTGGAGCTAGTACCTCCCCATATATATGTATGGAGTGGAGTTTGCAACTGAAAAGAAACTTTGTGTTCCCAACAAGCTAGGTGAACGACGGCTTTCACACACCCTTATCTCTCAGAACCAAGCATGTGGAGAGACGTTCGTTCATCTAGCACAAAGGGAACGGGTTGCAGGAGAAACTTTTACTCTGGTATCTCAGTCTGTTTCCTAGTGCCGGTTTGAAGTTCCTGCAGTTTTCACTGTAAAACCGAGTTGCAGCTAGTACCTCCCCATATATATGTATGGAGTGGAGTTTGCAACTGAAAAGAAACTTTGTGTTCCCAACAAGCTAGGTGAAGGACGGCTTTCACACACACTTATCACTCAGAACCGAGCATGTGGAGAGACGTTCGTTCATCTAGCACAAAGGGAACGGGTTGCAGGAGAAACTTTTACTCTGGTTTCTCAGTCTGTTTCCTAGTGCCGGTTTGAAGTTCCTGCAGTTTTCACTGTAAAACCGAGTTGGAGCTAGTACCTCCCCTTATATATGTATGGAGTGGAGTTTGCAACTGAAAAGAAACTTTGTGTTCCCAACAAGCTAGGTGAATGACGGCTTTCACAATCACTTATCTCTCAGAACCGAGCATGTGGAGAGACGTTCGTTCATCTAGCACAAAGGGAACGGGTTGCAGGAGAAACTTTTACTCTGGTTTCTCAGTCTGTTTCCTAGTGCCGGTTTGAAGTTCCTGCAGTTTTCACTGTAAAACCGAGTTGGAGCAAGTACCTCTCCATATATATGTATGGAGTGGAGTTTGCAACTGAAAAGAAACTTTGTGTTCCCAACAAGCTAGGTGAAGGACGGCTTTCACACACACTTATCTCTCAGAACCGAGCATGTGGAGAGACGTTCGTTCATCTTGCACAAAGGGAACGGGTTGCAGGAGAAACTTTTACTCTGGTTTCTCAGTCTGTTTCCTAGTGCCGGTTTGAAGTTCCTGCAGATTTCACTGTAAAACGGAGTTGCAGCTAGTACCTCCCCATATAAATGTATGGAGTTGAGTTTGCAACTGAAAAGAAATTTTGTGTTCCCAACAAGCTAGGTGAAGGACGGCTTTCACACACACATATCTCTCAGAACAGAGCATGTGGAGAGACGTTCGTTCATCTAGCACAAAGGGAACGGGTTGCAGGTTAAACTTTTACTCTGGATTCTCAGTCTGTTTCCTAGTGCCGGTTTGAAGTTCCTGCAGTTTTCACTGTAAAACCGACTTGCAGCTAGTACATCCACATATATATGTATGGAGTGGAGTTTGCAACTGAAAACAATCTTTGTGTTCCCTACAAGCTAGGTGAAGGACGGCTTTCACACACACTTATCTCTCAGAACTGAGCATGTGGAGAGACGTTCGTTCATCTAGCACAAAGGGAACGGGTTGCAGGAGAAACTTTTACTCTGGTTTCTCAGTCTGTTTCCTAGTGCCGGTTTGAAGTTCCTGCAGTTTTCACTGTAAAATCGAGTTGCAGCTAGTACCTCCCCATATATATGTATGGAGTGGAGTTTGCAACTGAAAAGAAACTTTGTGTTCCCAACAAGCTAGGTGAAGGACGGCTTTCACACACACTTATCTCTCAGAACTGAGCATGTGGAGAGACGTTCGTTCATCTAGCACAAAGGGAAAGGGTTGCAGGAGAAACTTTTACTCTGGTTTCTCAGTCTGTTTCCTAGTGCCGGGTTGAAGTTCCTGCAGTTTTCACTGTAAAACCGAGTTGGAGAAGTACCTCCCCGTATATATGTATGGAGAGGAGTTTGCAACTGAAAAGAAACTTTGTGTTCCCAACAAGCTAGGTAAACGACGGCTTTCACACACCCTTATCTCTCAGAACCAAGCATGTGGAGAGACGTTCGTTCATCTAGCACAAAGGGAACGGGTTGCAGGAGAAACTTTTACTCTGGTTTCTCAGTCTGTTTCCTAGTGCCGGTTTGAAGTTCCTGCAGTTTTCACTGTAAAACCGAGTTGGAGCTAGTACCTCCCCATATATATGTATGGAGTGGAGTTTGCAACTGAAAAGAAACTTTGTGTTCCCAACAAGCTAGGTGAAGGACGGCTTTCTCACACACTTATCACTCAGAACCGAGCATGTGGAGAGACGTTCGTTCATCTAGCACAAAGGGAACGGGTTGCAGGAGAAACTTTTACTCTGGTTTCTCAGTCTGTTTCCTAGTGCCGGTTTGAAGTTCCTGCAGTTTTCACTGTAAAACCGAGTTGGAGCTAGTACCTCCCCTTATATATGTATGGAGTGGAGTTTGCAACTGAAAAGAAACTTTGTGTTCCCAACAAGCTAGGTGAATGACGGCTTTCACAATCAGTTATCTCTCAGAACCGAGCATGTGGAGAGACGTTTGTTCATCTAGCACAAAGGGAACGGGTTGCAGGAGAAACTTTTACTCTGGTTTCTCAGTCTGTTTCCTAGTGCCTTTTTGAAGTTCCTGCAGTTTTCACTGTAAAACCGAGTTGGAGCAAGTACCTCCCCATATATATGTATGGAGTGGAGTTTGCAACTGAAAAGAAACTTTGTGTTCCCAACAAGCTAGGTGAAGGACGGCTTTCACACACACTTATCTCTCAGAACCGAGCATGTGGAGAGACGTTCGTTCATCTAGCACAAAGGGAACGGGTTGCAGGAGAAACTTTTACTCTGGTTTCTCAGTCTGTTTCCTAGTGCCGGTTTGAAGTTCCTGCAGTTTTCACTGTAAAACCGAGTTGCAGCTAGTACCTCCCCATATAAATGTATGGAGTTGAGTTTGCAACTGAAAAGAAATTTTGTGTTCCCAACAAGCTAGTTGAAGGACGGCTTTCACACACACATATCTCTCAGAACAGAGCATGTGGAGAGACGTTCGTTCATCTAGCACAAAGGGAACGGGTTGCAGGAGAAACTTTTACTCTGGATTCTCAGTCTGTTTCCTAGTGCCGGTTTGAAGTTCCTGCAGTTTTCACTGTAAAACCGAGTTGCAGCTAGTACCTCCCCATATATATGTATGGAGTGGAGTTTGCAACTGAAAAGAAACTTTGTGTTCCCAACCAGCTAGGTGAAGGACGGCTTTCACACACACTTATCTCTCAGAACCGAGCATGTGGAGGGACGTTCGTTCATCTAGCACAAAGGGAACGGGTTGCAGGAGAAACTTTTACTCTGGTTTCTCAGTCTGTTTCCTAGTGCCGGTTTGAAGTTCCTGCAGTTTTCACTGTAAAACGGAGTTGGAGCTAGTACCTCCCCATATATATGTATGGAGTGGAGTTTGCAACTGAAAAGAAACTTTGTTTTCCCAACAAGCTAGGTGAAGGACGGCTTTCACACACACTTATCTCTCAGAACTGAGCATGTGGAGAGACGTTCGTTCATCTAGCACAAAGGGAACGGTTTGCAGGAGAAACTTTTACTCTGGTTTCTCAGTCTGTTTCCTAGTGCCGGTTTGAAGTTCCTGCAGTTTTCACTGTAAAACCGAGTTGCAGCTAGTACCTCCCCATATATATGTATGGAGTGGAGTTTGCAACTGAAAAGAAACTTTGTGTTCCCAACAAGCTAGGTGAAGGACGGCTTTCACACACACTTATCTCTCAGAACTGAGCATGTGGAGAGACGTTCGTTCATCTAGCACAAAGGGAACGGGTTGCAGGAGAAACTTTTACTCTGGTTTCTCAGTCTGTTTCCTAGTGCCGGGTTGAAGTTCCTGAAGTTTTCACTGTAAAACCGAGTTGGAGCTAGTACCTCCCCATATATATGTATGGAGTGGAGTTTGCAACTGAAAAGAAACTTTGTGTTCCCAACAAGCTAGGTGAAGGTCGGCTTTCACACACACACATCTCTCAGAACAGAGTATGTGGAGAGACGTTCGTTCATCTAGCACAAAGGAACTGGTTGCAGGAGAAACTTTTACTCTGGTTTCTCAGTCTGTTTCCTAGTGCCGGTTTGAAGTTCCGGCAGTTTTCACTGTAAAACATATTTGGAGCTAGTACCTCCCCATATATATGTATGGAGTGGAGTTTGCAACTGAAAAGGAACTTTGTGTTCCCAACAAGCTAGGTGTAGGACGGCTTTCACACTCACATATCTCTCAGAACCGAGCATGTGGAGAGACGTTCGTTCATCTAGCACAAAGGGAACGGGTTGCAGGAGAAACTTTTACTCTGGTTTCTCAGTCTGTTTCCTAGTGCCGGTTTGAAGTTCCTGCAGTTTTCACTGTAAAACCGAGTTGCAGTTAGTACCTCCCCATATAAATGTATGGAGTTGAGTTTGCATCTGAAAAGAAATTTTGTGTTCCCAACAAGCTAGGTGAAGGACGGCTTTCACACACACATATCTCTCAGAACAGAGCATGTGGAGAGACGTTCGTTCATCTAGCACAAAGGGAACGGGTTGCAGGAGAAACTTTTACTCTGGATTCTCAGTCTGTTTCCTAATGCCGGTTTGAAGTTCCTGCAGTTTTCACTGTAAAACCGAGTTGCAGCTAGTACCTCCCCATATATATGTATGGAGTGGAGTTTGCAACTGAAAAGAAACTTTGTGTTCCCAACCAGCTAGGTGAAGGACGGCTTTCACACACACTTATCTCTCAGAACCGAGCATGTGGAGGGACGTTCGTTCATCTAGCACAAAGGGAACGGGTTGCAGGGAAACTTTTACTCTGGTTTCTCAGTCTGTTTCCTAGTGCCGGTTTGAAGTTCCTGCAGTTTTCACTGTAAAACCGAGTTGGAGCTAGTACCTCCCCATATATATGTATGGAGTGGAGTTTGCAACTGAAAAGAAACTTTGTGTTCCCAACAAGCTAGGTGAAGGACGGCTTTCACACACACTTATCTCTCAGAACTGAGCATGTGGAGAGACTTTCGTTCATCTAGCACAAAGGGAACGGTTTGCAGGAGAAACTTTTACTCTGGTTTCTCAGTCTGTTTCCTATTGCCGGTTTGAAGTTCCTGCAGTTTTCACTGTAAAACCGAGTTGCAGCTAGTACCTCCCCATATATATGTATGGAGTGGAGTTTGCAACTGAAAAGAAACATTGTGTTCCCAACAAGCTAGGTGAAGGACGGCTTTCACACACACTTATCTCTCAGAACTGAGCATGTGGAGAGACGTTCGTTCATCTAGCACAAAGGGAACGGGTTGCAGGAGAAACTTTTACTCTGGTTTCTCAGTCTGTTTCCTAGTGCCGGGTTGAAGTTCCTGAAGTTTTCACTGTAAAACCGAGTTGGAGCTAGTACCTCCCCATATATATGTATGGAGTGGAGTTTGCAACTGAAAAGAAACTTTGTGTTCCCAACAAGCTAGGTGAAGGACGGCTTTCACACACACACATCTCTCAGAACAGAGTATGTGGAGAGACGTTCGTTCATCTAGCACAAAGGAACTGGTTGCAGGAGAAACTTTTACTCTGGTTTCTCAGTCTGTTTCCTAGTGCCGGTTTGAAGTTCCTGCAGTTTTCACTGTAAAACATATTTGGAGCTAGTACCTCCCCATATATATGTATGGAGTGGAGTTTGCAACTGAAAAGGAACTTTGTGTTCCCAACAAGCTAGGTGTAGGACGGCTTTCACACTCACATATCTCTCAGAACCGAGCATGTGGAGAGACGTTCGTTCATCTAGCACAAAGGGAACGGGTTGCAGGAGAAACTTTTACTCTGGTTTCTCAGTCTGTTTCCTAGTGCCGATTTGAAGTTCCTGCAGTTTTCACTGTAAAACCGAGTTGGAGCTAGTACCTCCCCATATATATGTATGGAGTGGAGTTTGCATCTGAAAAGAAACTATGTGTTCCCAACAAGCTAGGTGAAGGACGGCTTTCACACACACTTATCTCTCAGAACCGAGCATGTGGAGAGACGTTGGTTTATCTAGCACAAAGGTAACGCGTTGCAGGGGAAACTTTTACTCTGGTTTCTCATTCTGTTTCCTAGTGCCGGTTTGAAGTTCCTGCAGTTTTCACTGTAAAACCGAGTTGGAGCTAGTACCTCCCCATATATATGTATGGAGTGGAGTTTGCAACTGAAAAGAAACTTTGTGTTCCCAACAAGCTAGTTGAAGGACGGCTTTCACACACACTTATCTCTCAGAACCGAGCATGTGGAGAGACGTTCGTTCATCTAGCACAAAGGAACGGGTTGCAGGAGAAACTTTTACTCTGGTTTC